>NC_140953.1:110989177-111589177 GCF_014529385.1 Adiantum capillus-veneris | reverse complement strand
GACAATGGAAGAGGTTTTCCCATATGTAATGCGACACATAGATGTCTCATCTAGGATCTCAAAGTGGTTAATTAGATTACAAGAGTTTGACTACACCATGCAAGTAGAAAACTCCACAAGGGCTAGTTTAGCGGGCATTCTCACTCATCGCCATTATGAGAAGTGGTTGAAGGTCAACACGGAAGCAAAGGAAGGAACACCAATGGTAGAGAGTCCTAGGCTAGAAAGAGCTCACTCTCTTTTCTTTGACGGAGCGTACAAGAGAACAATGGACCAGTCTGCAACAGCAGGCATAGTCATTTTCAATGAACAGCAAGAAAGAATGTTCTCCATTGGGCAGTTATTACACTCCCACTCCAACAATGAACCAGAATATGCAGCCCTAATTCTTGGGTTGGAACAATGTATTTCACAAGGAATTCAACACCTAAATGTGTTTGGCGATGCTTTACTTTTGATAAGGCAGATAAATGGCACCTGGGTTTGTAAAAATCAAATTTTACTTGGTCAACTCCGCCAAGTTAAGGATCTTCTACGGAAGTTTGAAGCAGTGAAACTATTTCATGTCCCCAGAGCAGAAAATCAGGAGGCAGATGCTCTAGCCAAAGAAAGAATACAAGACGTTCCTGTAGGGGCCATCAAACTGAAGCTACCCCTCTTCCAAGGTAGTGATGCTATGCCTGATGTCGTCAGCTTTTTAGATACTTTGAATGTCCGGAAGGATACACCAAAGGCCAGAAAGAGTGGATGGTCAGGAAGGCTACTAGGTACCGCCTTGTAAACGACCACTTGTATTGTAAGGGCAAGGATCAAATTATCAGGTGGATGCCAACCTCTAGTGAGATCATAGAGGTAATTTCAAGTTGCCACGATGGCGTCTGTGGCGGTCATTTTGCTCTAGATATCACTAGTAGGAAGATTCTACAAGCATGATACTCTTAGCCTAGCTTGAACAGGGATGTACACCATTGGTGTAAAACATGTACGTCTTGTCAAGTGGCCAGTGATCGCACATTAACCTACGAGCCACAAACTCCTATCATCTCATATGGTCCATTTGAGAAATGGGGAATAGATGCAATCGGTCCTTTACCGAAGGCCAATTAGGTAAATTGTACATCATAGTGGGTGTAGACTACATGACTTGATGGGCAGAAGCAACAACCACCACCCGCATTACAACCCAAGAGGTAGAAAAGTTCATTTTTGAGCATATTTGTTACCGTTTTGGCACTCCTCTCGAGATAATATCAGATAGAGGACCAGGATTCAGAGGTGATTTGGTGGGAGAACTGATGACGAAGTTAGGCATCACATGCCGACATTCCACACCATACTATCCACAATGCAATGGTCTGGTAGAGAAGGTAAATGGAATGATTTGCAAAATCATCACAAAGCAGGTGAACAATCACACAGGGGACTGGGATAAACATCTCATGGCAGCTCTTTGGGCCTACTGAACAACGTTCCGAACATCACTAGGTTTCACCCCTTTCCATCTAGTTTATGGGAAGGAGGCAATTCTACCCGTTGAGGTACAGATAGCCAGCTTACGAGTTTTGGCTAGCCAGATACATCGTCCAATTGTAAATCTCCAAAACCACATCTTGGATCTGAAAATACTCCAACTAGATAGAGAAGAAGCAATCAATCACTATGCAGCGCAGGCAGAACGACGTCGACTCACTTTCAATCAAGGGCTTAAAGAAAAGGGACTGGAAAAAGGTATGTTAGTGCTGAGATATGACAACAGATTCGACACCAGGAAGGACAAGAAATTTCAACCCAGATGGGAAGGGCCATTCATCATCAATAAACGCTATGACAACGGCAGCTATAAGCTGATGGAAGTAGATGGGAGAATTCACAAGACTAGGGTCAATGGTTGGAGACTGAAAAGGTATTTTCTTAGGTTTGATCTAGAATTCATGCTAGACATTCCAGAAGAGGGAGAATCCTCTATCTCCACAGCTAAAGATGCAAAGGAAGGGCCAGAAGCATGAATGCCTCTAGCCAAAAGGAGAGGGCTAATGATGGCCGATTTTTGAAAATCAAAGAAAAAAAGAAGAAAAAAAATTATTTTTCCTTTACCGGAGCCTTGGCGACACTGTTGGAAGGTTCGACAACACTTGGTCAACCTCATGGTGCTTCTACGGGCATAGGGTTACCCCCCCTCTTCGATTGGCCGGAATATCACCCTCATGCCTCCTCTCGTCTATGCCCCAACCTAGCAAGCCGCCCTCGGTTTCACTCTCCCTTCTCTCTTTCCCTGTTGTTTATTCCCCCGGCAGGCATTGAATGAAATATTCCCCCCCTCTCTATCTCTCATTTTCCCTACATACCCCTCTCTAATATCCTCTCTCTCCCTTCTCGGCACCCCCTTCCTCTCCCTCATCCACTCCTCCTCTCTCGTTGACAACCCGTTTTCCCCAGCTCTTGTCGCGGCTGCATGCCCGCAGGAGGTCCGGCCAATCCTCTCTTCCTATCTCCCTCATAGCCTACCAATGGCTGATCACACTATCCTCTCTCTCTCTCTCTCTCTCTCTCTCTCTCTCTCTCTCTCTCTCTCTCTCTCTCTCTCTCTCTCTCTCTCTCTCTCTCTCTCTCTCTCTCTCTCTCTCTCTCACCCACACACCCCCTTACTGGCCACCTTCGGCCAGGAGCGGCCTCGAGCACTCACCCCGACCCCTCTCTCGCTTCCCTTCTCACGCTCCCTCTGTGTCGAGCCGCACGTGAACTCCCGCTCTCCCATATTCTTATCCACACACCGGGCCCCTCTCACACTCCCTCCCTTGCTCTCTAGGCAATCCCAATAGCCTAATAATATTCTCTCTCTTCTCCACCCGCTCGCCTCACCCTTCCCTCGGCCTCACTCTCCCTCCCTTGGCCCGCTAATATTCTCCCTCTCTCCCCACCCCATTGACTCCCCCCCCCCCCCCCCCTTACCCCACTTCATGCCAAAGTCCCCCCCCCCCCCCCTTCCCTTGCTCTCTTGTCCAGCGGCCCACGAGGTGCGGACCCCCGCCATCTCACCACCTCTCTCTCTCTCTCTCTCTCTCTCTCTCTCTCTCTCTCTCTCTCTCTCTCTCTCTCTCTCTCTCTCTCTCTCTCTCTCTCTCTCGCTCTTAGCTGTGTGCAGGCGTAGTACTATCCAGAACCCCATCTCCCTTATCCACATACACCACCTCGCCCAGCCTTCTCTCCCTCTTGAACTCGTCACAGCCAGGAGGGCCTGCCGTAAACTCTCTCTCTCTCTCTCTCTCTCTCTCTCTCTCTCTCTCTCTCTCTCTCTCTCTCTCTCTCTCTCTCTCTCTCGTTTTTCTAGCCCGAAGGCGCAGTAGGAAACGAGATCTCTCTCTCACACGCACACACACCCTTATCCTCTCCCCCCACACACCCTGCTCATCCTCTCTCTCCCTCACATTCTCTCTCTCCCCACACATCTCCCTCTCTCTCTCTTGCGCTCTGCACACAGAGCCTGCTGCAAAGCTCTCTCTCTAATCTCTCTCCCTCGTGGGCTTGAGAAGGCGTAGAAATTCGCCCCCCCCCCCCCCCCTCTCTCTCTCTCTCTATACACACACACACACACACACATTCACACACATCACACACACACAAACCCTCTCTTATACACACCCCATCCCGTCACTCACCCTCGCGTCCCTGCAGCAGTCGCCAGCAATCGAAAAAACTAATAAAAATATAAAAAAATAAATAAATAAAAATATATGTAATACATATACTATATAGTAAGGCCCCGTTCCCACACATATTAGCCGCTCACACACTCATTCACACACACACACACACACACACACACACACACACACACACACACACACACTCCCGCCTCTACGTTGCCATACAGAGACAAAAAAACAAAAAATAATATATATATATTTCACATATATTATCCCCGTCACTACACACGCCAATACGCACATGCTTATATAAATACACACATACACACACGCACACACACACACACGCATATACGCACCACACACAAATACAAAAAAACAAAGGAGGTTTACGACTACGACATCGAGAAAAAGAAGGAGGATCCAAAGCACGCGCCGCCAACAACAAAAAGGATAAATGCGCCGAAGGCATGCCCCGATCGACCGAAAAGAAGCACGTGCTACACCGACGCACCGGCAACACACAATTCCCTGGCAACACGCAACCACGACGCCATTTTCAGTAATTTATAGGTTATTTTCATCATTTCTTCAGTTTTCACCCAAGCCATTGTAAAATTCCCACTTTGTAAATTTCCTCTCTCTAGGTGATGGTCACAAAGGCCCACCTAGAGATTCTCATCTTTTAATAACCTCCCAAAACAAAGCAAGGGTCAACCACACCGGGCCCACCACTTGCTTTGTCTCCCCGATTAAGCTTACCCTAATCACACGGGGATTACCATAATCCAAGCAGCGAACACCTATAAATTGGCACTGAGAGGTCACTATCGGGGGGGGGGGGGGGGGGGGCAGCTCACGAGAGGTCAGCACTTGGTAGAGTGTAGTGGGAAGAGTTGACACTATTGAAATCATGGGGAGGGGGGGCTTGTGTGTTGGTTTTCCTTGGGAATTGCACCATGAGAAGGGAGCCGCATCCATCCCTCGACTCCAATGGTTGATGCACACACGTATACATTGGTAGCAAGCTTCACAATCATTGAGTTGTCTTAGAGAACGCACCAATTAGTTTGCACCATCTTTTCTCCCTACCTCTCTATCACCACGGCGTGCCATTTGTAAATACTGCAGAAATAATTCTCCCTCACACCCCTGAGGGTTTTCGTCATTTGCAAATCTCTGTGTGTGTGTGTGTGTGTGTGTAAGTTTGCGGTGTTCATATCATCGTGATTTGCGTCCTAGCCGCTCAAAGCTAGGTGGTGCCCCCTGTTTGCTTTACCGTGACAGGCTCGAGGCGCGCCATTCGGTCCCCGGCATTTTTAGAGGCCGTCGGGGTTCGGGGTTCGCTTTGCTCCCGTCAGTGGGTGGCTGGTGCATTAGTCAAGCCAAAAGGCATGATATTCCTAAAGACCAAACGTAGTGCAAAATGCGGTATTTACAATTTCTTGGTCAACTATCCTTATTTGATGATAGCCACTTTTTAGGTCAATCCTATTGAAGTAGGTGGACCCTTGTAGCTTATCAAATAGGTCTTCTACCCGTGGAACGGGAAACCTATTTTTGATACTGATCCTATTTAGTGCTCTATAGTCGACACACATACGATATGTGCCGTCTTTCTTTTGCACTACTAGCACAGGAGAACAAAATGGAGATGAGCTAGGCCTAACCATGCCCTTCTCAACTAACTGATGTGCTTGCCGCATAATCTCCTCTTGTTGAGCTTGAGAAACTCTATAAGGAGGTTTTTTAGGCGGTGAACTTCCTGGAAGAAGTTCAATTGCATGGTTATCATTGCCTCGTTTAGGAGGTAGCTCACAAGGGATGCCCTCAATATAGATAACTTGAAACCCCTTGAGAAAATTGGATAACTCTAATTCCTTTTGATTGTGTATATTTTCTTTTGCTAAAACATTAGGTTCATTTTGAGAGTCTTTAACAAAAATCATGTACACGGAAATAGAGCTCTTTATTGACTTATTGAAAGCTTGCGTATGTAGTGTTACCTAGTTGATTGGCATCTATGTACATATCTTTTTCCGTGAACCTAAAGGAGATTCTCCTTTCAGGGAATTTAACATTGGCAGCCATGCAATCAAACCATGGTGCCCCTAGGATTACATCCTCATGCTTGAGAGGAGGGATAAAGAATTCCTCTTTGTCCACATAGCTTTGGATATGGAGCCTCAATTACCCGATTAACGAAGTGACTGAAGCTTCTTGCCCCTTGAAAGCACCATCTGCGGGGGTAGGACATCTCCCATCTCGTAAGCTTGTATGCCTAGCTTGGTGGCCAACTGTGTGGATATGAAATTGTGAGTAGAACCAATGTCAAAGAGAATAAAAGCATCATGTTCTCTTACCTTTCCCCAAGCATGGCATAGAGGAGATCCTTTGTGGTGAGTTTCCTCCTCTTGGATTTTGACCAAGGTTGCTCTAGGAGGTTCATGGCGGGTATTCTTTTGGGGACAAGCGCGATACGCATGCACTTGCTTGCCGCACTTGAAGAAACAGTTATCCTTGCAATAAGGCTCAAGCTCTTCAGGAGAGAGTTTATTTTTTGCCTTTCTAAAATCCATTCTCTTTAGCTTTGTTGGAATTTCCCTTAGGAGACTTTTGGACATTTTCCTTCCCCTTATGCTCATTGGAACCCTTGTTTTCCGTGGGCTTAAAATTTCTTTTAGCACCTGTTTGGAAATCTATTCAAGAAGCCACCATAGTATGGTGTATAACTGCCGATATGGTGTGTGGTCTTTGGGAATTGACATACTCCGCCATTTTTTCTGTTAAGCCCACACAAAATTGTTGCTTTTGCTCTCCAAAATTCAACTTCTTGAAGACAGTGGCTTTGAGTTGTAAGTCCCAAAACTTCTCTACATATTTATGAATGGATTTGTAGGGAGAGAGCTTCGAGCTTCGCCATTCGGTGAGTACTTTGTCTTTGGCATCGGTGGCCAAAACCTGCTTCATAATGGAATCTCTTAAAGCTTTCCATGTTTGTGGAGCTTCACCGTTGGCTTGTGGGCTAGACCACCATTGTCTGGCGGACTTTTGAAAGTGCATAGCTACATGGTGTAGCTTAGAGGACTCCGTGAAGCCCTCATCTCCAAACACCACATCAAACTGTTGGATAAAGGCCAAGAATTTGTCCGTAGCACGAAAGGTGCCATTGTAGGTAAGGAAATAGATGGTCTTCCCTCCCTCTTTGAACTTCTTGAGCTTGGACGACCTCTTCCATGCGGCATAGGATTTCCTATGGCCTCTTCTTTTTGATGGTTTAAAGGTTGCACCATCACTTTCTTCAGAAGATGAAGAATTTGAGGAAGATGGAGAAGAGGGTGACCTCTTTCTCGCCTTTTTCTTTCCTTGATCTTCTTTGTCTTCACCATCACTTTCATAAGAGGAACAGGATGAAGAAGATGGAGAAGAGGGTGTCCTCTTTCTCGCATTTTTCTTCTCTTGGTTTTTGTCATCCCACTTTGAATTATGGTGTGAAGAAGTATGCGATGGTCTTCTCCGTTTTGGAGGTGATGGAGAGCGTTTAGCCCACCGTCTTCGTGGAGCCATCTCCACTCAAGTGGCAGGACACTCACTTCTTTCTCGTTCCTTTGGTGGGGGCTCTTGAATTCTCCTTTGAGAAGGAGATGCATCATCAAGGAGAAGATATTTGAGCCCTTCATATGGATCCTCTTCTTCTTCCCAAATCGAAGAGAGGCCTCTTTTGGAAGTTTCGCAAGGAGGCTTCCTAGGTGCTCTCTCATCATGGTGGGGAGCTTGGAGGATCCCATGAGAACGAAGCTGTCGTTGCACTTCATTTTGGAGGGATGGATTGCCCATGGCTTGTTGAAGACTAGAAACAAGATAGTTAACAAGCATCGAGGCATCATTAGTAGCCTGATCATTAGCAAAATCAAAATTATCAACATTAATTTCACTCTCTTTACTATTGTCAACCATTCTAACAACTTTAAGGTGTAAATGTTTTAGGTGTACTTTGGCACTTCAAGCCCTAGTTGCTACTCCTCTTTACCCCTTTAGAAAAAGCACTCAAGCTACTATACCCGTGGCTCAAATACCATTAATTGCAAGGAATAGAAGAGAGGGTCTCTAAACACCAAAACAACACCAGCTCCTGCCAAGCTTCTAATAGCTCAATAGTGGTTAAGCCGTAGGCTAAGCCGTAGGCAAGCCTTGTAGGACTCCACTGTTAAGACCATAGCTCTCGATGGTGATGCCTCGTTAACTGCACAAAGGCAGGCACACTGCAAGGCTGAAAGATCCCTATTCTATTTACTCACATGCAATTAATAATACCAACCATTTATAGCTAGCTTGAGGGCCTCCCTTATTGAGCAAGAAAAGAGAAACCTTGTGCTCTGATACCAATGTAACATTTAATGGTCTAGTAATGTGTGTGTGTAGAGAAAAATAGTACAAACATAGTGAGCATTTCATTAGAATAGATTCCTAATGAGAATAACAAGAGTGCTTGGGTGGAGAGAGAAACAAAAAGTATAACACCTAGTTAGATAGCATAAACATTACTTCAAAAGAGAGAGAAATTAATAAATTGACAACAATTGAGGTCCGGATTTGTATGGAGCCCGTCCCCCCTCCAAAAGGCTTTGTATTATGGTTTCTCCCATCAAGAGAGACATCTTACAATAAAATTCTTTGTGTTCCTTCAATATTAGCTAGTGCAGTGAAGATGGAAACTTCAAGCACTAAGAAAAACACTTATCAAACACAACATCAATTCCCTCACGGTCTCAGACCCAAGACCTCACACACCTTCGAAGATGGTGAGAGCTAGCGGTGTATGAGAGTAGATTGAGAGGAAGAAGGAGTAGTCTTATGAGAAAGATGTACATCTCCTCACATAATCACTCATATTAGCATAGCTTAGCTTAGTAATTGGCATGGTAGCATGCATTGAAGCTTGGCTCTTGGTTGGATTTGCATCACAAAGCCAAGAGTTGTTTGTTAGCAGCAAGCTAACACGGATACCATTTTTCGGAGTTCTCTTTGTAAAACATTTATTATTTTGATAAATTGGAAATATTGTAACTCCTATTTTCTCGGATAAACTCTATAATTAATGAGACGTGGCTACAAGCTTCCAGATTGTATTAGCCAGTCACTTTCCTGCTTTGGCAGAACTCCAGATTATTAGTTTTGACCACCCAAAAACCTTGGCTAAGGTATAAAAGCCAATTTTTGTAAGTTTTTTAATAAGTTTTTGCATAAGAAATACACAGTGTGAGCTAACGGCGCTCACTCCTCTCCTTCTCGCGCTTCCTACTCCCTCTCTGGTTGTCACATTGCAGTCGTGCTTGTTGCATTGCAACCATAGGTAAGAGCTCTACGCATTGACGTAAGCAGTTCACAGTATTCTATAGCTTTTGGCATCGCCAACCCACTGCATATTTCATCATAACTAGGAATTTACACTTTCAAATAAAAAACTAAGCATAGACGGGGTATTGGGGCATCATTGCTAAGCATTTGGATGCATTCTGGATTGAAAACAACTAGGTCAAAAAATCCATTGCTGTTAATAATCGCGATTTTGGAACTTGACTAAAGTGGGGTTTGAGACCATAAGCATGTGTGCTTAGGTCTTATAAATTTGAGACCATAAGCATGTGTGCTTAGGTCTTATAAATTTGTCCTAGAAGGTTCATTACGTTTGGATGTCATTTGATGTTGTAACAGATGTGATTTGTTTGTTGAGCGATTGGCTTTTGGTGATTTCATCCACTTAAGTGTAGCTTGAGTTAGATGCGAGTTGTTAGTTGTTTTCCGAGAGATTAACACCCTCTTGTAGCCTCTATGCACTAGTCGAGTCAGCTTCATCCCATGGATGGACAAATTAATTGTGGTTGCTAATACTGTAATAAGATAGGATGGTGAGGTTAGACATGCGTACCACATTTGGCGCCGTTTTCGGGGATCAAAGAGACCTAAACTAGGGAAAAACACGAGCTTCTTGTGTATTTGTCCTCTAACTTCCTCTAGGTTTGCCTAGAGTTCAAAACTTTTTTTTAGAAACCGCATAGCTTAAGATTGTCGTCTTTTGCTGTGTATAGGTAGCTTGGAAGTAATTGTACTTGCTGAGTGCCTTTAGGATTGTAAGATTGTAGAAATATATTAGGATTTTGAAAATGATTGGTAGACGAGACAAGTCTTAATATTAGTGCTCAGAAAAACATAAAAGACAAGAAAACGAGTGTTTGTGAACACTTTCCACAACCCCATTGCATGAGAATCTAGGAGTAGGGTAAGTAGGATCCGAGGTGGATTTCAAAACATTGCTCTCTCTAAAAGAATCAAGTGTGATTTGTTATTGGAAGTTGCAGAATTTCAGGTCTACGGCTAGAATAGCTCGAAAAGAGTCGAAACCACTCAATCCGACTGGAGAGTAAGCTTAAAGGTTGTCTGAACCAGTTGGTAAGCTCAAAGACAAATAAAAATTTCAAGAGTTGGCCAAAACTCAGATTATTTACTTTTTCTTGACATTTTAGGCCAAATTAAGTTTTGACTTGATTCATAGGCTTAAAATAGCTCATATAAGATTGTCTTTGAAAAAATTGCAAAAAAGTGTTCATTTCAAGCCTGAAGTTAATAATCGTGATTATTAACTTTCTGCTCCAAATTGACCAAGGTTCATACCATTGACTCATTGCATGTGTACGAACAACTTTTGTAAAGGCCCAAGAGATTTGGATCACCAAACTGGCAAAAACTGGGTGAAAACTAAAGTTTGTACTAACTTTTTGAATCTTGAGTGTAAATTGAGAAAAATTTGTCCAAACTTGTTGAAAATTGATTCATAGGCTTATATTGATGTGATAAACATGTGTACATGCTCAGTTGACCAAAAATTTACAAAAACTTGTCAGTTGTAAATAATTGTGATTACTTACATCTGTCTCCTTTTTCAACTTTTTTTAACCAGGTGAGCATACTACTAGTTTTAACATGTTGTAATAAGCCCACAAACCAAATTTGGTAAGATTTGGATCACTAGATTGAAAATTGTAACCAAATTTGCAAGTTAGTCTGCGGACAGATAATTGATGACCATTTGACCAAAAATTGTCCAAACTTGATGAAACTTCGCTAGTGATCTTAACTAGAGGTGCTTAATAGATCTGTGTCAAAGTTGGGGCAAAACATTGCAAAAATATAGTTGGAGTAAATAATCGTGATTATTTACATCTGCTTCAAAACTTGAGAAATTTGCAAGTTTGAGTGTACCACAAGGTCAAGCATATCAAGTAGACCTCACAAATCAAGTTTGGTGAAATTTGGATCCCAAAAGTGAGACTTAAGCCAGATTCTCAAAATCAAAGTCTGCGGACACAAAACAGTTGATAAACTTGATCAAATTTTGTCCAAACTTGTCTAGAGACTTTAACAAGTTGTATACTTGCCAAACCAATAAAAAAAGTGTAAAATATTGACAAAAGTAAATAATCGCAATTATTTACTACTACCCAGAGACATCAATTTTGACTTTTGAACTTATACAGTGTTATACCAGCATACTATAAAGCCATCGGGCAATTTTGGGTTCAATTGGATCAAAATTGGTACATGTACACTCAGTTTCCAGGTTGTAGATCAAACCTTTGATTTTTTGCTAAGTCGAATATGAAAGTCAAATTTTGACTCCCATAGCTCGATTTGAAGTGATACGGTTGGACCAATCACAAGAGTTAGCAAAACTTCTACTGTCTTTATAGAAGAATATCTAACTTGATCAAATTTGTACAGGAATCAGGTTGCAGACGAGGAATCAGTGGCTTGACAGAAAGTTGCAATCGAATCAAGTGGAAATTGACGACAAGTCAATCCAAAGGTGAGTACTCTATCCAGGGCTTCATAAGTCTTTATGAACCTTAGATCTGGTCGTGTACTAGTAAATCAAGGCATACTCGGAGAAACTTCCAGTAGAGTATCCACCGAAGAAAGCATGAATCAAGGCAATTTCTTGCACACAATTCTTGAAGAAGTCTCAGACACTTTTTCATACTCATCCGAAATGTCTTCTTACTCGACGCACTCGAAAACCGGAATGAAAATGCACTATAAGTATATACTCTCTTTTTACAATACTAACTATCAGGGAGCCTAGGTTTACTTGGACCCTAATGAGGAGTATGCTATTCGCATTGATGACCATGGTATTGAGTTCGAAGAAGAGATTAGAGCAAACACACAAGGAAAAATGTACATG
This sequence comes from Adiantum capillus-veneris, assembly GCF_014529385.1. NCBI lineage: Eukaryota > Viridiplantae > Streptophyta > Polypodiopsida > Polypodiales > Pteridaceae > Adiantum > Adiantum capillus-veneris. The sequence continues at coordinate 111,577,291 of NC_140953.1, read as the reverse complement.
GACAGAAACGGAACTCAATATGTACAAGTTGAAAACCTTGATGTGGTAGACAAATGGGGATTAGAAGTAAACACCATAATCCCAGATATGTCATCAAAAGAAGGACAACCAACTTTAGAATTCGAGGGATATGATCAAGTAGATTTGAAGCCTTTGAAACGGCTTAGTACGGATAATCCTAGGATCGGGGTCTATTGTTGGAAAGATAGAAACATAAAAGATCTTTTATGGACTTTGCATGCCAAAACAAGACAACTAACGACCATGAAGATCATCTATATTTTCAAGAGCAAAGATAAGGGATCAACAAACCTACCAACTTACCTGTTTAGGGATTGTTATAATAACAACTTTGTTATGATGACTCCTTAGGAGGTAGAAAAAACCAAATACCAAGGGTATTCCATATGGTATTGGATATTGGGGCAAGGAACAGAAACAATTTCAAGAGATGAACACCGTGAGAGATCATCTGAGAGTAATGTGAAGAAACCAAAAACTAGCTCATCACGAAGAAAAGCGGGTGACACTAAGGCCAGTCTAGGGCTACATGAGTCACTATTTCCAATAGACTGGTTTGAAAGACTCGGAACAGGACCAACTGTCAGAAGACCTCGAGTTGAATCAAACAGCCGAGTCAGACTAGCTGATTTCCAAAAATGGGTCAAAAAATACAGCGGATCAGGGGATCCATATGACCACTTAGCAAGCTTTAAGCAAGTGCTAAGAGCAGAGCGTATATTCGATTTCCATACTCAATTCGAAGGGTTTGGAATGACATTGGAAGGAAAAGTGTTGATATGGATCCAAAACATTCCATCAAGGTTAATCATGGACTTGAACACATTAGCTCAAGGATTTGTAGCTGCTTGTTGCAAAACAGGGATCAAACATAAAACGATCTCTCAAATCTACAGCTTTAAACAGAAACATGGTGAGTCTGTTAGGGATTGTGCAACTCGAATGAAACAATACATTGCCAGATGCCCAGAGCTAGAGATACTTGTAAAAGAATGACTTGTATCTTTGTTTCTAGAGGGACTGCTAAACAAATAACTTCATGCTATACTATATAGCAAGAAGCATACCATCCTAGAAGCGTGTGTCAGATGCTATTGACTTAGGAGACAATTGTGAGATCTTCAACAAAGAAGATGTCCCTAAGGATAACCAAAGCGAGAAAATAACATCTACTAAACCAGCACAAGTGGGAACGGTTGCTTCAACACCACTCTCAACCATAGAAGATATGCTTAAAAGGATGAATGACATGATGAACAACATGATGACGAAGGAAATTTAGAATGGCGGCCTCTACACCGAAACAAACTCCATTGCGCCACAAGGGAAATGAGATGAGGGCACCACCTAGTCTTGGAAGCGTGGACTAGGACCGCTACGCAAAGAGAGAGAGAGAGAGAGAGAGAGAGAGAGAGAGAGAGAGAGAGAGAGAGAGAGAGAGAGCTGTCACTATGAATGAAGCATTAACCTCAATGTGTGTACAAGGAATGGATAACTTCAAGCACTCCCAACACAAATAGCATGTAGATTACTAAACAACAACTCAAGATTTAGCCAAAATCACATCAAGCACTCTCACACACACATAAAATATCTCTCTTAATTAACATAAGTAAGAGGAGGGGAGGTTACTAGCATAAACAATTTGCACTCTAGAATGTGCAAAGAATAGAGTGAATGAATGAGCTTTATGGGCTCATGATGAGTGATACAAAGACTCAATGAGACTGAGGGAGACTTGAAATTACAAAGGGGGGGGCCTCTTTATATAGGCAAGAGAGTGATTAGGAGTGAGGTTAAGATCCAAGTGCAATTTGTACAAATGAAGCTTGATTAGGGACGTTCCACCAATGAAGAAACTCCTTCCAAGTGACTTGTTGACCTATTTGCAACTAATTGGCTCCATCATCACTTGTGTTGTCTTCACTCCTTCCTCCATAGCTTGAGTCCAAGAGCTTCCTTATTTTAAAATGTAAAGAATCTACATAAAATCAAGGCATATCTAGTAATAATAGAAAGGGGTTGAATGAAAACTTATGAATTACAACAAGATTAAGCATGATTTGAGAGGTGATTTAAAGAGGAATTTGTGATGGTTTTATGAGCTTGATAGAGAGGAAGGAGGGGAGGGTGAGAAGAATAATGGCTGATATTAGAGAAGGACTCAATATGGAAAAGGAAGGGTGTGTGTGTAAAGGTAGAGGGGGTGGTCTCCACCACAGTTGAAAAAAATGGCATCCGCCATTTTGGCCATATTGCCTAGACCGTAAATGCAAAAATTATAAAAAAAATCGGAGTGGAAGTATTTTTTAAAAATCCAGCAAAATCATGTGTCTGTTTCCTTCCTTTACCAAGTCTTCCACCTGGGTCCCATATGTTTGAATCATCGTATGGCTCCAAAGCCATGATGATTTGAGCCCCTCACGACCCTTGAAGCATGGGTGCATGGCTCCACAAACACATCATATCTTTTCTTTTCACATTTACATATTTTCCCTTCCCTTTATCATTAGGTTCTACCTTTCACCTCCTGTGAACTAGTCAAGGAAAAATTCCCATCAAATCAATTTTTTTGAATTTTTCCAAGAGGTTGTTCTCACTCTTTCTTTTATTGTAAACCTTTAGAACCAAGGAAAACCAACAAAATATAGTAAACAAAAATTTGTGATAGGCTCGAATCATAGCCCGGATCATAGCCCCCCCAATCCTGGCTAGGGGTATTTATGCCTCTAGCCTACTTTCTTTGATCTTGGGCTGACCTTATTCTGATGTGATAAGGCTTTAGACGCCATCCATTTGTCCTGGTCTTGTGCACTTTACCATCAATGTCTTGAAGTCTATAAGAGCCATTTTTGAACTTTTTGGTGATTAAGAACGGGCCTTCCCATCGAAAAAGAAACTTTCTATCCTTACGAGTGTCGAAGCGATTGTCATATCGAAGCACTAGAGATCCCTTTTTGATGTCTTTAGATGCTAGCTTTTTGTTGAAATTTTCTCTGCGCTTCTCTACTTCTTGAGAGTAGTGGTTGATGGCTTCTTCACGATCCAATTGTAGCCTCTCTAGATCCATGATCCTTTGATGTACTTTCTCCTTTTGAGAGCCTACCTGGCTACTCAATTCGAAGACTTGTTAACTTCACTTCAATGGGCAAAAGCGCCTCCTTTCCATAAACCAAATGAAAGGGTGTGTACCCTAATGCGGTTTTGAAGGAGGTTCTATAGGCCCATAGAGATCCATTCAGGTGTTTGTCCCAATCTTGGCGCCTGGCATGTACCTGTTTGGTGAGAATTTTGCAAATGATTTCATTTACCTTTTCCACCAAGCCATTGCACTGAGGGTAGTAAGGAGTAGAGTGTTGATGCTGAATATTTAGCTTTTGCATGAGTTCTCCTACCAAGTCTGCTCTAAACCCTGGTCCTCTATCAGATAGTATTTCAAGAGGGGTGCCAAACCGGCAACAGATGTGGTCAAAGATGAATTGACTCACATCCTTAGCAGTAATTCTATTGGTTGGAATAGCCTCAGCCCATCTAGTCATGTAGTCTACTCCCATAATGATGTACTCTTTACCTGACTGAGTGCATGGTAGAGGCCCTATGGCATCAATTCCCCACTTCTCAAAGGGCCCATATACCTTTATTGGGTTCTGAGGTTCAGCTATGAGCCGTCGTGGTCCTGCTTTCTGACATTCATCACATGTTTGACACCAGTATTTGACATCACGATGAAGACTTGGCCAAGTAAACCTAGCTTGTAGAACCTTTCTACTAGTGATGTTGTGTGCAAAGTGTCCTCCGCACACATCATCGTGACAAGATTTTAAAATCTCTTCAATTTCACTCTTCAAAGGCACTCTCCTAAGCACACCATCCTTACCAAGACAATACAAATTATCATTTACTATGTGATACCTGGTAGCCTTCCTAGCTAACCATCGCCTTTCCCCTGCATTCAAGTGTTTAGGAGCCTCTCCTTGCTCCAAAAGGTGCATAATATCTTCTAAGTCCTCCTTGCCTTGCTGAAGTGGAAGTTTGATGGCCACTGCTCCCACTATTGACTCATTTAACCTTGATGATGCTAGGTGGTCTGCATCCTTGCTCTGGTCTCTTGGCACATGATGTAATTGTGCCTCCCTAAATCTCCTCATAAGAGCTCTGGATTCTCTCATTTTAGTAGAGAGACTGGCATTTTTGCAAGCCCATGTACCTTGCATTTGCCTTACCAAAAGCATTTAATCTCTCAATTGAATTATCCAGGCACCAACAAAGGCCATGAATTAGAGCTTGATATTCTGCTTCATTGTTGGAGTGGACATCTTCTAGAGTGATCCCTTCACCATGGATCCTCTCTCCCAATGGAGATAAGACCACGATGCTTGCAGCTGCCTTATCCTTGGTTCTCTTGTATGCTCCATCAAAGTAGAGGCTATAAGCATTGACCAGAGCCTCTAGAGCTGGAGGTGGTGGAAGCTCCTTTCTCTTCAAATGGAAAACTTTTTCATAGCACTTGTTTGTTAAAATGTTGGCTAAGCATGCTCGAGTTGTTCTTTCAAATTGTATTGTATAATCAAACTCTTGAAGTCGCACCACCCACTTTGCTATTTTGTTAGAGATTTCCATATGTTGTAGTGCATAGGGAAACATATCCTCCACAATGATAATTACAAACCTCTTTGGCAGAAAGTATGGCCGAAATTTGGTTACCGCAAACATGAGGGCTAACACTAGCTGTTCCATCAGGGTGTAGGCCTTCTCTGTGTTTTCCATGAGGCGGCTAGCAAAATACATAGGCCTCATAAAGGATGTTTTTGGATCTTTTTGTAGGAGGGCAGCACCAATGGCCTCTTCTCCCACACTAGGGTTTACAAAGAATGTTTCTTCCCAACAAGGTTGGAGGATTACAGGGAGTGACCCTAACATTTTTTTAATCTCTCTAAAATGCCCATCACTTTCTTCACTCCAAACAAGCGTCTCTTGACGAGTCAGCTGTTGTAGAGGAAATATCACTTGGGAGAGTAAGTGTATGAATCTACTCAAATATCTTAGCTTTTGCAAGAAAGAGATTAATTTTTTGATGGAAGTTGGGGAAGGTAGATTTAGCAATGTTTCTATCTTTTCAGGATCTACCTTGATTCCATCAATGGACACTATATGCCCCAATAGTGTAACCTTGCTTTCCCCAATGTGACATTTGTCCTTGTTTAGTTGTCCACCGAGCTTAGCTAAACGAGTAAATCCTTCATCAATCTTGCCGAGATGCATAATTTTGGAGCTGCAAATACAAAAGTCATCTATGAAAACCCTTATGGACTTACCAAAGTAAGGTTGGAAGACCATATTCATGAATCGTTGAAAGGTGGCTGGAGCATTGGTGAGACCAAAAGGCATGACTCGAAATGCAAAACAGCCCCATGGTGTGATGAAAGTAGTCTTTTTCTGGTCCTCCTCTGCAATGGTATTTGAAGGTAGCCGGAGTAGCCATCACACACTGTGTATCGCTCATGGCCTTCTACTTCATTTAGAATCTCATCTTGAAATGGGAGAGGGAATTGGTCCCTTTTTGTTGCAGCATTTAGTGGCTTGTAATCCATGCACACTCGCCATTTACCATTCTTCTTTGGCCTCACCACTACTGGGGAGACCCATTCTGAATCTTCTACTGGGTATATGAATCTTGCTTCTAAGAGTCTCTTCACCTCGGACAATAGTGCATTTTGTTGCACAACTCCTAATCTTCTTAGTTTTTGTACTACTGGCTTGCTCCCTTCTTTTAGATGGATATGATGCTTCACTGCAGTGACACCTGTAATGTGAGTGTAATCAGAAATAAACAATGATGCATGCTTCTTGAGAACATTTACATAACCCTCCCTTTCTTCTTCCTTTATATCCTTGGATAGCATCTTCTCTAGGCTGGCATCCCACACATTCTCCATTTGGATCCTTGGGTTGTCTTCTGATGAGGTAGTTTCCTTTATGGTGACGCCCATGACTTCGAGAGTGCTATCACTCTCTTCACTTGAACTCTCTTCCTCGTCCATGGATGAGGAGCATCCAATTGAGCTCCACTCATCAGTTGACGTCTCTAGTTCAAGGTTCTCTTGTCGCCCATTCTTCAAGTTATAAACCACCTTCCGACTATGGCCACCCACATGAGGCCTCAACTCCAAGTCTCCTGTTGCCCAATCTTGCCTAGCTCCTATACCCATGAGCCAAGGTCATCCTAAAATAAGGGGGTATCCTTCTTCCTTCACTGGCATCACATAAGCATCAACCTCTGTAGTGATTCCAAAAACAGAAACTCTCAAAGCTTTCACTACACCCACACAAGTGACAGAGACATTATTGGCCATTTTTGCCCTATGGTTTGATGATTCCATTACCTCTAAACCCAATTGATGCATTAGCGTTTCTGTCATGACACAAACCTCTGCTCCACTGTCAATGTAAGTTTTTGGAATCCGTTGTCCCTTGATTTGAGCCTCCACCAAAGGCACTATATCCTTGAGACCATAGGCTTTGATTACACTTACTAGCTTACTTCGCTTTGCCCTCGTGCTCACCATTTTTGACCAATGTCATCGCAGCTTAGGGGAGATTGAAGTAGTTGTGGCCAAGTAATCTTTGGTCCTTGAGAACTCACATCAGCTGTCAAGTCATATGGTTGTGTCCGAGATCCCATAGGGAAATCAGAGATGTCAATTTGAGACCTAGTACGGGTCTTTCTCTTCTTGGCTTCATCTTTAGTTGCCCGAGATGTACTTGCTTCATTGCTTGCATCCTTGCTTGTTTCTTTACTTACTTCATCTTGGACACGCACACGCTTGATAGACATTGTAGCCACTTCATCTATCTTCATCTTCCCTTTAGCTATTTCTTCCTGGTTGCTTCTACCCTTGACGACCTCCTCCATCCTAGTGATGCTCACATTTGGTTGAGTAGCAGGGGCTTGAGCTTGAGCATGAGGTGGCTGCTGAGAGCGGGAAAAAGAACTGTGCAATCGGGTGGCCTCTGTACTCGTGCACACTCCACAAACCATGCCTCATGCAAACAAGCAAAGAAAAAAACAAAGGGGGCACCACCCTAAATTAAGAGGTTTAGGGACCTCACACATAGTGCACATAGGCAAGTGAGACTTCTGGCATTATGATGGCATCAAAACATATGGCAAAACACATAGAAACGAAGCTTAGGGACCTTATGTAGCATATATATACACAAGACATCAGCTTAACAATACAACGGCATCTGATCATACATAACAAGGATATAGAGAAGCAAGCCAAGGATGGCATAATCCCTTGTCAAAAACAATCAACCCAGCAAGTAGGTATGATCCTACTAGCAACACATCAATGCCTTAGAGAATGATGGCGAGGATGGTGGCCATGGAGCATGAGAGAAGACTCCTTATTTAGGTTTTAGGGCTAGTAATGTAGCATACTAGAGGGAGAGAGAGAGAGAGAGAGGGAGAGAGAGTAGAGCTCCATCCATAGCTCCTCGTTGTGAGCAATGTCGTCATAGCTTCGTTGCTTGGTGAAGTGGGTGAAGTGTTGGTTTTGAGTGAGAGAAGGCCTCCTTATATAGGTTTTTGAGAGGGTTTAGGATTAGGGATAAACATGCTTAAATCCGTTGATTGGGGTTACTTTTTGCTTAGGGTGGTCAACAGATTGAGGTCACCTGATATGTCACCATCAAGATATTCTCTAGAGTGATGTGAGAGGGGAGGGTAAATGCTGATTTTTTCTGATTGTGACACATGGGGATAAGGCCTTGACCAGCATTTAAGAGCAGGTAAGGTGGATGTTGAAACTGGAGGTTCTGCACATGTCAGGGGGGGGCCTGCTGGGTCCTCTTGAATATCAAATTCTCGAAAAACCCTCAACCATGGCTTCTTTTGACATGTGTTCTTTGAAAAAATCAGCATGTCTCTTTTCAACTCAAAAGTCTTTATCCCTGTTGACTCACCTTTACCATAAGATTTTCCCCTTTTCTCCTCCTGTAACTGCATTGTTGATGCCCAATCACTGCTTCTAGTAACAGTGAACTGTTACCTACCAAATACTTATGGTGCAGTAAAAAATATTTACCATGGGTAAAAAAAGTTACTGTAGGTAAAAAGTGATTTGTATTTACCATGTCGGTGAAAAATATTTATTGTAGGTAAAAAATATTTACTGTGGTAAAAAATATTTACTGTCGATAAAAAAGTGAAAACGGTGTATGCTGTGCTGTGAGTCCACAGGAACATCCTCGTGTAAATTTCACTAAAAATTCACACCTAGAATGGGCTATTCTGTAAGATATAGGTTGTAGGCATGCATAAGAGCTCGTTCCCACGTATCTTCTGTCCATGGCACTTTTTACTCTTTGGTGCTTGTGAAGTAGATTTTTCTTCTCTTTCGAGATCCCTTGGACTAGAGTATCCTCATCTCCCCAACAACTGACTGTGCTTTTATTGCATCTTCAGAAGGGGTCCTAAAAACCATGCATCATATAGCCCTCCCCCTTAAGCTAGAGGTATTTGATGCCTCTAGCTGTAGGTTGTGCTACAATAGGGTTCTCTTGAATACTTACCCACCTGGTACCAATTGAATTTGCCATGTGACTGCTTTCTTGGCTGATGCACCCTGTTTAGTCCTTTCTGATGAATAATTGTATCCATCCATGACTAACAGCTGGTCTCCTAGACCCTTGAAAGCCATACCCCATCCATTGTCAATATCCGCTTTCACTGGTAGCATTCTCTTTTTTTCTTCTTTTCTTCTCTTTTTTTTTATTTTTTTTATTTTTTTTTGGCCCAACCCCTCGTTGAGCATTCATGCTCAACATAGTATTATTTAGGTAAAGGATGACTGTATAGAGAGAATTATATAACATAGAGCTATAGACTGTATAAGAAAAATGATAGTATAGTGGCTATATAGATAGGATAGAGATAGAGAAAAAAGCATCTGCTACTGCATCACCCTCCAGGGTCAAATGGAAAGCTCAAAGCTCCCCCAGGCATGGTGTAGAATCCACATGGATCAAAAGTAAAGCATTGCCATTACGCCCAAAAAAATTAGGGAAAGCCATGATAGGATGGGTTGCCTTCCTCTCAATACAGCACAAAGATGAAAACGTCTAGGCCCAAATCATATCTTATTAAGGGTAGAATAAATGGATTGATAGATGCATTAATCTCAGCTAGACGACGAGGGCTTAGTAAATTCCTTATGACGTTTTGGAACCTAAGCTTTGTGCTAGCTATTATATGCACAGTTTTTCTAGCAAGAGGTTGGATAGGTCCATATAGATCCCTATGATTCATGGAGTGTGCTTAAAGCAAGATGAAAATGTGAACATAAAAAGATACATTATACTCCAAAATAGGAAATATTATAGGGTCAGGGGACAACAATATCTCTCTCAACCTCTCAGCTCCAATATAGAAGACCAATCTTTGTTGGAAAAAAAATCTTTCTATCAATGCGCACATTCACCCTAATATTCTAAACTGATTGAAAGTTGTAGAAAATGGGATAATTCATTTGTGCATTAACTACAAACTTCCATGAAGCACTTCATTGAAGTTTAGCTCTCTTGGATCCCACCGTTTGAGAGATGCGAAGAATTTGCTCACCAGTGTGATTAGCCTAGCTTTGGTGTGACCATCTTCATCTTTGTAGAGTTCATAGGGTTCAATGGCTACCTTCTCAACCACCTTGAGCCTTCTTGCTAGTAGTAGTTGGAGTGCATAATCATATGTAGCCTCTTGCCAATACCGCACACCATTAATGTGTAGCTCCCCCTCCAAAAACTTGTTAATACCTGAGTTTGAGAGTGCTTTCACCACCTGAAGTCAAGGCTTCAAAGGAAGTGTCTTCACACTAGCCACGAAGCACTCAACACAATGCTTTGACCTAGGGACTTGATGACTACAAGATTTTCCTTGAAGCAAAGAAGGGTGTATCTAGTTAACTCTCTTTACCCGCATACGTGCCGTTTGTCGATAAAGACGCTTCTTCCCTCGAGCTTCTTGGGAAGACCATAGTGTAAGTCTTGGAGAATTTGATGGACCTTCCTTCATAGGATTGGCAGAGCACTGCTTGAGAACTCCTCAGTGGGGGTGAGAGGCGGAAGTGAAAAATAGACCCGGTGGCCTCTACACCAAGACTATGCACAATGGCCTCATCATGGAGGATACACAATAGGGGCACCACCTAGCAAGATATGCAGCTAGGACGCATACATATACACAATGAAGCATGCCATGGAAAACAATTTCAAGATCCACGCCCAAATGTGGAATGGGGTGGTCGGAGAATAAGGTGAGAGGAGTGGTGAATGAGTGAGAATGGGCTTGCTACTCATGCATGTTAGTAAGGAAGATAATGAGGTAGGGGAAACTTGCAAGTATGCTCACTTATCATACAAGAGGTGGCGAATCCGCACACCTCAAGATGGAAGTAGCAAGATAATAGGAATATGAGAGGGAGAGAGAGTGTGTGTGTGTGTGTATGACGGCGAATCCGCACAACTTTACATAAGCAGAAAAAAAAGGCAAGGAACAAGCATATACCATACTCACAATGAGATGTATCCAAAGCGACACAAAGTATGGCACCAAGATGGAGTGTGTTGATTGCTTGCAAAAGATGAATACAATAGGTAGCGTATGGCAGGAAAATGAGAAGGGGACAAGATCGTAGGAGGCATAATGGAGAGATGGGAGTTGATGGCGAGGAATATCATGAGTGTGTCCACCCTTCTTCTTCTTGAAATTGTGTCTTCAACCCTTAATTACAAGTGGTGTGGAGGTGTGGTGCTCATCTTTTGTGCATGGTGATGGTGATGATGATGGTGTTGTGATTATGTGATTAGGGTTCATGCTACAAGCATGTAGCACAAGAGTGTGTATGGATAGGTGTGTGTGTGTGTGTGTTTTTTGTGTGTGTGTTCTCCCCCTTAGTGAGCTCTCATGGCCTCCTTATATAGGGAAGGAGGGGAGGATTTAGCAATATTTCTATTTGAGATGAGTGTCCCACTTTGGTGACTAGGAAAATGGGGTGCATGTGACTGTGGCTCCCATCTTGTCTCCTCATTATTTAAAATACCAGAGTCAATAGAGAGAGAAGATGAGAGAATGTGGGTAGGATGTAGAGGATAGGAGATATTTACAATAGTCTAGCTTTGGCTAGACATAAGCTTATTAGGGAGAGAAGAGAGAGGTAAGAAATTTACAAGAGAGATTTTCAAAGGTGGATAGTTGTTGATGAGGATGGATCCTCCAAAAATGGTGATAGAATCACTCTAGACTTGCCAAGACCTCATTAAAAGAGCCTTGTCTCTTGTAATCATGCTTGAAGACTTGTAGAACCATAGCCATTCTAGAGGGAAGAAAATTGAGGATGGCCTGTGTCACCATTACACGAGAAAACTGGGGTCCACTACAAAAATCAAATTTTTGTGTTCATAACTCCAAAAATTTTGAAAAAATTTGAGCTAAAAGTTGAGACCACGAGCTACATCTTTCAGGTTGAACGCTCCTTCAGATTCGGGGTTCTTCTTTACTTAAAAAATTCAGCCAAATAATGTATTATTTGTGGCTGCAAAGGTCTTTTGGTGGTCCCCTTTGAGTGGACTTCTCTCTTGCCTTTAAGTGTAAGCTCCTTCATGTGTATGAAAACATGACCTAGAGTTTTGAAAAGATTGGCAATCATCTAGATGGAGGTATTTTTTTGAAATTTGAAAGTGGGGTTGAGGTTTGAAAATGAAAACTAGTGAATAAAATATTTGGTAGGGTGGAATAATATATATACATAAAAAATACTAAATATATATATAATGTAATTTAGAATATATATATTTAATATTTAAGGTCAAAAGAGAGATATCAACAAAGAAAGCTTACTTATTTATGCTACATCGTGATTGATTAGCATAGGTCATATTTATTTAATAAAGGCTAAAACGTTTGTGAAAAAGGAAAGAAAAAATCAAAAGTAGCTTATATAATAGGAAATATTTTTTTGGTAAAAGGGAAAAAAAATATATGGGGGTTTCCATGCATGGAAAAGCTTGCCTCGTTAGCCCTCCTCCTAAGGCTAGAGGTATTCATGCCTCTAGCTCTTCTTCTGGAGCATGTTGAAATAGAGTAGGATTTCTCCTTGGTGGCTGGTAGATCCTTGTAGGGAATAATGGATCCCTTGGAAGCATGAGGCTCCCCAAAGTTCTTTTCGGTGTCCACCTGGGTCCCACACTAAGCGTAAATCCATTGTATGCAATAATTCCCTCTACAGAAGATCACACTTATAATGATTCTTGAGTCCCCAAACTGCACAAAAATTAACTCTTGCATAAGTGATAGAAGGTATGGAAAGAACTTGATCATTCCTTGAAAGTATTCCAAAGCAGCACCATGCATGGCTTCCTCGTCCAGACACATAGCCTAAAGGGAGTAAGAAGCCATAATCCTCATATCTTGCTTGTTGTCCTTCTTGATGCCAAATTGATCGACACCTGTTGCCCACATGGATAGATTGCACGGTTGATGCCTGTTGCACAAGAGAGCCCACCATGTACAAAAGATAAACTGCAAACCACATTTTGAAAAATGACTCCATGTTACCACTAGTATACAAAACCATTCTTCCTTGATTGGTGTGTCCTAGATTGATTCCACTGGTTGTTGATGTCAATCCTTCCACTCTTGTCGCAACCCAACGTAAAGAGCTTCCCAAATTAATGTTACACACAATGTTCACAGTTAGAAAGGAAAACCTAAAGTGCCAGTAGACCTCAATTGCATTTCTCTGCATGAGTCTTTCACCAATCTCATGCCATAGGGGTAGTTGAAGTGTCTTTACCACTTTCACCTGTGGTTGCAAATTTGAAGGGTCCACCTTGTTGTGGTTGAATGTGAGGCCCATTACCTCAATGGAGCTATCACTTCCTTCACTTCCTGTTGACTCCTCCTATGAAGTGGTTGAAGAGTTACCACTAGAAAACTCATCCATAGAGGTTTCTAGATCCATGTCGCATTGCCCACCTTTCTTCATGTCATAAAGTATTGGCCTTCCTTTTGCATCATTCATCTGGATTATGCCGGTGCCCCAGTCCTTCTTAGCTCTCATAGCCATAAGCCAAGGCCTCCCTAGAATGATAGGATATCCCTCCCCTTTGTGTGGCATGACAAAGATGTCCACATCTACCTCGGTGTTGAATGACTTTATCCTAACTGCATTTATGACACCAACACATTGAACTTTTAAATTATTTGCCATTTTGGCTCGGCATGGTGCCGGACGACTGACCTCTAAACCCAAACGGTGCATCATTTTTTCACTCATGACGCATATTTGTGCGCCACCATCGATGCAGATATTGGAGATGTGTTGACCTTTGATGTAAGCATCCATCACTGGTAGTATGTCATCTAGATTCCTCTCAGAGATAGCTTGGCTTTGGTCGTCTCGTGCTAGCCATCTTTGTTCATTGTCTCCTCACCCGAGGTGCTAGGTGGAGTAACTGGGGCCAGGTGATTTTTGGGCCTTGCACAGAAACATCTTGAACCAAATCATATGGTTTAGAACATTCACCCAAAGGGAAATCTACAATGTCAATTTTACATCGTGACTTGGACAACTTTTTGCTAGATTCCCCTTTAGTCTTCATCTTTTCTTCCTTTTGGGAAGATTCACCATCCCTAGCGCGTTTTACCCCTATGGCATCTACTCATTTAAACTTGGCCTTACCTTTTGCTACTCTCTTGATATCCTCGTGCACTTTCTCCTTTCCTTTACCTTCAAGACTGATGACGCTTATTGTTTGATTGCCAACTAGTGGTGGGGGTAAGGGTGGAATGAGAGGTTGTGGTGGTGGTGGTGGTTGTGGTTGAATGGGTGGTTGTAGGATTTGCATGGGTGGTGCTTGTTGTGGTGCCCTCGGTGGTGGTGGTCTTGCTCTCGATGGTGAAACCTGGTTTTGCCTGGCTCCTCTGTTGAAATTCTGCCTCCTTGGGTGTGGACAGTAGTACATGCCATGACCATCCTCCCCACAATTGTAGCAGTGGTATTCTTGGTTTTGCCTTAGTTGTCCCCTCCCTTGCTCTTGGTTGCGATTGTGTGCATTCCCTTGTTGTATCAAATGGACTGAGAGATTCTCAAGTTGATTGGTGATTCGATTGAGCAGGTCTTGCTGATCTTCAATTGGTTCTTGTGGTTGAATCCTCTGGGCGGCTGTTGTAGGTGGTGCTAGAGGTGGTCGGGTCCTAACGGCTTCCTCTTCATCGATATTCCTGGCTTGTAGGTGCAACTTCTTGTCTTTAAGGCGGGCCACTTCAACTGCTAGCTCATACGTAGCAGGAAACCTTCCCTTCACCTTCTCTTTAAGAGTTGGCCATAAACCAGCCACAAACCGATCCTTCTTTAAGAAATTAGGTGCCCCCTCATCCTCTTTTAGCGATGCAACCCATCGCCCCCATAAATCTACAAACTTTGACTCATATGATGTGTATTCCAGCATACTGCCCTGCTTCAACTCTGTCAACAATTGCCATAGCTTCTCTAATGTTGTGCCCTCTCCAAAATGCTTGACAAAGGCTGCTCTTAATATGTCCCACCGTTCCTTGGTTGCTTGTGCCAAGGCATTGTACCATGATCTTGCCTCCACCTTCATTAGAAGTGGGAAGATGCGCAAGTGTGAAGCATCATCATCTGTCTGCATCATCCTCACCCACCTTACCAGTAAATGTTGGAAATGCTACACTTGCCATTGTGAGAGTGAGAAAATTAACTCGACTTAGATTTTTTTTAAATTTGTTTTTATAGAGATTCAATACATGGGTGCTCGGTGGATGGAAAACATACTATACAAGGATGAAAATAACTACATCAAAAGACACTTTATGATTAATCATAGGGAGGATAAAGGGTAGAGAAGAGGTGTTTATCTCTTGCAGTCGTTCTCTACCAAACATGGTTGTAATGATCTGCTGATAAAACATCTTGCGGTCCAAGATTACTTTGATTGATTGAATTCGTTGTGGTGCATAAGTTTGGTTCCTTGCAAAAGGTTGATGCGCTGGGTCCATCACATGATAATTCAAAAAGGCTCTCTCCTTCATGGTGGAAGGTTATAGTCGGAGGTGTAGAGATCTTGGTAATCGAGGTCAAATTTATAGTACCACAGGACAAGGTTGTCTTCGTCTTCTAGCTCTAGGACTGCCCCTCTAGCAAGCTCTTGGAAAAGCTTGAACTCTCTCTCTTTAAGCAACTTCACTTTCCTGCAAGATAGAGTGCCATCTAGTGTATACACAGGTGTTATGAGGTAGGTGGTGAGTCTTACCACTTGTATTAATCCAAGTTGGATGAATACATAGCAAGCTGTAAAGTCGTCATCATAGCCTTGATTCACAAGAAACACCCCTTGAAGGTGGAGGGTCTTGTCTTTTCGCCAAGCAAAACCAGTGTCAAAGACCTTGTTGATGACAAGCTCCGCCACTTCACTCGGTAGACGACGTAGAATCCATGCTGCTGTTTCTAGTTCCTGGCTCATGAGATGAGAGTGAGGTATAGAAAGACTTTGGAGGATTTACCCTTTTGTTGTGGAGACGGGGTGATTGTCGGCGCTAGAAAACCCTTGAATCTTTTGGTGCAAGGGAGAGGGAGGGACCACGTGTTCGTAGTAGCTTCTTCAAGTTGTGAAGGCTTGTTGTGGATGTAGGTGGATTAGGTGGCAAAGATGGGGACGTAGATGTAGAGAAGCCTGGTGCTACTTGAAAGCCTACCGTTGTGAGAACGCCTGTGCGGATGTCGAGGGAGAAAATGATGGCCTTTTCTTCACTTTGGGTTGCACTCAAGTCGAAGGTGCGGTTTTTGGCTACAATGTGAGCATGATGAAGCTTGTGCCTTGCTCGGTGGAATAATATATATACATAAAAAATACTAAATATATATATAATGTAATTTAGAATATATATATTTAATATTTAAGGTCAAAAGAGAGATATCAACAAAGAAAGCTTACTTATTTATGCTACATCGTGATTGATAAGCATAAGTCTTATTTATTTAATAAAGGCTAAAACGTTTGTGAAAAAGGGAAGAAAAAATCAAAAGTAGCTTATATAATAGGAAATATTTTTTTGGTAAAAGGGAAAAAAAATATATGGGGGTTTCCATGCATGGAAAATCTTGCCTCATTAGCCCTCCTCCTAAGGCTAGAGGTATTCATGCCTCTAGCTCTTCTTCTGGAGCATGTTGAAATAGAGTAGGATTTCTCCTTGGTGGCTGGTAGATCCTTGTAGGGAATAATGGATCCCTTGGAAGCATGAGGCTCCCCAAAGTTCTTTTCGGTGTCCACCTGGGTCCCACACTAAGCGTAAATCCATTGTATGCAATAATTCCCTCTACAGAAGATCACACTTATAATGATTCTTGAGTCCCCAAACTGCACAAAAATTAACTCTTGCATAAGTGATAGAAGGTATGGAAAGAACTTGATCATTCCTTGAAAGTATTCCAAAGCAGCACCATGCATGGCTTCCTCGTCCACACACATAGCCTAAAGGGAGTAAGAAGCCATAATCCTCATATCTTGCTTGTTGTCCTTCTTGATGCCAAATTGATCGACACCTGTTGCCCACATGGATAGATTGCACGGTTGATGCCTGTTGCACAAGAGAGCCCACCATGTACAAAAGATAAACTGCAAAACGCATTTTGAAAAATGACTCCATGTTACCACTAGTATACAAAACCATTCTTCCTTGATTGGTGTGTCCTATATTGATTCCACTGGTTGTTGATGTCAATCCTTCCACTCTTGTCGCAACCCAACGTAAAGAGCTTCCCAAATTAATGTTACACACAATGTTCACAGTTAGAAAGGAAAACCTAAAGTGCCAGTAGACCTCAATTGCATTTCTCTGCATGAGTCTTTCACCAATCTCATGCCATAGGGGTAGTTGAAGTGTCTTTACCACTTTCACCTGTGGTTGCAAATTTGAAGGGTCCACCTTGTTGTGGTTGAATGTGAGGCCCATTACCTCAATGGAGATATCACTTCCTTCACTTCCTGTTGACTCCTCCTATGAAGTGGTTGAAGAGTTACCACTAGAAAACTCATCCATAGAGGTTTCTAGATCCATGTCGCATTGCCGTCCTTTCTTCATGTCGTAAAGTATTGGCCTTCCTTTTGCATCATTCATCTGGATTATGCCGGTGCCCCAGTCCTTCTTAGCTCTCATAGCCATAAGCCAAGGCCTCCCTAGAATGATAGGATATCCCTCCCCTTTGTGTGGCATGACAAAGATGTCCACATCTACCTCGGTGTTGAATGACTTTATCCTAACTGCATTTATGACACCAACACATTGAACTTTTAAATTATTTGCCATTTTGGCTCGGCATGGTGCCGGACGACTGACCTCTAAACCCAAACGGTGCATCATTTTTTCACTCATGACGCATATTTGTGCGCCACCATCGATGCAGATATTGGAGATGTGTTGATCTTTGATGTAAGCATCCATCATTGGTAGTATGTCATCTAGATTCCTCTCAGAGATAGCTTGGCTTTGGTCGTCTCGTGCTAACCATCTTTGTTCATTGTCTCCTCACCCGAGGTGCTAGGTGGAGTAACTGGGGCCAGGTGATTTTTGGGCCTTGCACAGAAACATCTTGAACCAAATCATATGGTTTAGAACATTCACCCAAAGGGAAATCTACAATGTCAATTTTACATCGTGACTTGGACAACTTTTTGCTAGATTCCCCTTTAGTCTTCATCTTTTCTTCCTTTTGGGAAGATTCACCATGCCTAGCACGTTTTACCCCTATGGCATCTACTCCTTTAAACTTGGCCTTACCTTTTGCTACTCTCTTGATATCCTCGTGCACTTTCTCCTTTCCTTTACCTTCAAGACTGATGACGCTTATTGTTTGATTGCCAACTAGTGGTGGGGGTAAGGGTGGAATGAGAGGTTGTGGTGGTGGTGGTGGTTGTGGTTGAATGGGTGGTTGTAGGATTTGCATGGGTGGTGCTTGTTGTGGTGCCCTCGGTGGTGGTGGTCTTGCTCTCGGTGGTGAAACTTGGTTTTTCCTGGCTCCTCTGTTGAAATTCTGCCTCCTTGGGTGTGGACAGTAGTACATGCCATGACCATCCTCCCCACAATTGTAGCACTGGTATTCTTGGTTTTGCCTTCGTTGTCCCCTCCCTTGCTCTTGGTTGCGATTGTGTGCATGCCCTTGTTGTATAAAATGGAGTGAGAGATTCTCAAGTTGATTGGTGATTCGATTGAGCAGGTCTTGCTGATCTTCAATTGGTTCTTGTGGTTGAATCCTCTGGGCGGCTGTTGTAGGTGGTGCTAGAGGTGGTCGGGTCCTAACGGCTTCCTCTTCATCGATATTCCTGGCTTGTAGGTGCAACTTCTTGTCTTTAAGGAGGGCCACTTCAACTGCTAGCTCATACGTAGCAGGAAACCTTCCCTTCACCTTCTCTTTAAGAGTTGTCCATAACCCAGCCACAAACCGATCCTTCTTTAGGAAATCAGGTGCCCCCTCATCCTCTCTTAGCGATGCAACCCATCGCCCCCATAAATCTACAAACTTTGACTCATATGATGCGTATTTCAGCATACTGCCCTGCTTCAACTCTGTCAACAATTTCCATAGCTTCTCTAATGTTGTGCCCTCTCCAAAACGCTTGACAAAGGCTGCTCTTAATATGTCCCACCGTTCCTTGGTTGCTTGTGCCAAGGCATTGTACCATGATCTTGCCTCCACCTTCATTAGAAGTGGGAAGATGCGCAAGCGTGAAGCATCATCATCTCTCGCAGAGATGACACATGCTATTTCCAAGTTGTCTAGAAAGTCTGCAGCATCCTCACCCACCTTACAAGTAAATGTTGGAAATGCTACACTTGCCATTGTGAGAGTGAGAAAATTAACTCGACTTAGATTTTTTTTAAATTTTTTTAATAGAGATTCAATACATGGGTGCTCGGTGGATGGAAAACATACTATACAAGGATGAAAATAACTACATCAAAAGACACTTCATGATTAATCATAGGGAGGATAAATGGTAGAGAAGAGGTGTTTATCTCTTGCAGTCGTTCTCTACCAAACATGGTTGTAATGATCTGCTGATAAAACATCTTGCGGTCCAAGATTACTTTGATTGATTGAATTCGTTGTGGTGCATAAGTTTGGTTCCTTGCAAAAGGTTGGTGCGTTGGGTCCATCACATGATAACCGAAAAGGCTCTCTCCTTCGTGGTGGAAGGTTATAGTCGGAGGTGTAGACATCTTGGTAATCGAGGTCAAATTTATAGTACCACAGGACAAGGTTGTCTTCGTCTTCTAGCTCTAGGACTGCCCCTCTAGCAAGCTCTTGGAAAAGCTTGAACTCTCTCTCTTTAAGCAACTTCACTTTCCTGCAAGATAGAGTGCCATCTAGTGTATACACAGGTGTTATGAGGTAGGTGGTGAGTCTTACCACTTGAATTAATCCAAGTTGGATGAATACATAGCAAGCTGTAAAGTCGTCATCATAGCCTTGATTCACAAGAAACACCCCTTGAAGGTGGAGGGTCTTGTCTTTCCGCCAAGCAAAACCAGTGTCAAAGACCTTGTTGATGACAAGCTCCGCCACTTCACTCGGTAGACGACGTAGAATCCATGCTGCTGTTTCTAGTTCCTGGCTCATGAGATGAGAGTGAGGTATAGAAAGACTTTGGAGGATTTACCCTTTTGTTTTGGAGACGGGGTGATTGTCGGCGCTAGAAAACCCTTGAATCTTTTGGTGCAAGGGAGAGGGAGGGACCACGTGTTCGTAGTAGCTTCTTCAAGTTGTGAAGGCTTGTTGTGGATGTAGGTGGATTAGGTGGCAAAGATGGGGACGTAGATGTAGAGAAGCCTGGTGCTACTTGAAAGCCTACCGTTGTGAGAACGCCTGTGAGGATGTCGAGGGAGAAAATGATGGCCTTTTCTTCACTTTGGGTTGCACTCATGTCAAAGGTGCGGTTTTTGGCTACAATGTGAGCATGATGCAGCTTGTGCCTTGCTTTTACGTGTTAAGTATGGAGCCTGATTTACCCTTGTAATTTTCTGTGGTAAAAGCGCACATTTGTAAGGCTCCCATTATGAGGAGAAGCCATCGTGCGTGAAGGAAAATCACTCACCGGAAACCAAAATTTTCACGGACAAGAATCAGGGGCAACTTTCGCCGGAATATTCTTTTTCGTCGGAATATTATGGCTGGACGGCGGCCGGAAAGTGGTCAGAAAACAACCGGTCGGTTGGCCGGTCGTCGGTAGTCAATAGCCGATGGCCGGTGGTCGGAAGTCAATGGCCGGTGGCCGAATTCAATGGCCGGTGGCCGAATTCAAAAGCGGACTTGTCTTCTCAAGGGCGGCCACACATGGGCGGATCGGAGGGTCCGATTTGGACTTATTCGCACAAGGGCGGCTACACATGGCTGTCTCTCATAAGAGAGGGCAACCCTTTTGGCCTATAAAAGGAGGCCATTTCTACACACATTTCATAGTGTGAAGTTGATGCAACAAGGTGAGTGTGAGGTGGTGAGAGTGAAGCAAGGCGGGAGCTCCGTTAAGGGTATAATCCCTTTGCAAACTACTTGTTTTGAAGTACTAAAGCCATTGAGCGGCTGCTTTCCCGTGGACATAGCCCACATTGGGTGAACCACGTATATCGTGTGTACTCTCTCTCTCTCTCTCTCTCTCTCTCTCTACTCTATAATCTCGTGTATATAAATCTGTCTCTCTCCATTAAGTAATCTACTCAATTATCTATTTAGCTACGTCTTATTTCCTAACAACTGGTATCAGAGCAAGGTTTGCTCGTAGCTAAATTATCTCAAGGAAAGGATTCCTTGAATTGAGTGGGAGTTATGGCAGAGGAAGGGAAGCTCAAGATTGAGAAGTTCAACGGCAAAAACTACCAACATTGGAAGATGCAGATTGAATACTATCTCTACCAGAAGGACCTCTATTTGCCACTAGGCAGTCTTGCGAAGAAGCCCGCAACAATGGCAGATGAAGCATGGATTGTCCTTGATCGAAAGGCACTGGGAACAATCCGGTTAAGCTTGGCGTCAACGGTGGCCTGCAATGTTTCGGAGATGAAGACCACGGAGGACTTGATGAAGTCACTTGACGACTTCTACGAGAAACCATCGGCATCCAATAAGGTATTTCTTATGAAGCGCTTGTTCAATCTAAAGATGGCAGAGAATGGTTCAGTTGTAGAACACCTAAATGACTTTAACACAAACATAAGTCAACTTCGATTAGTGAAAATCAATTTCGATGACGAAGTGCGAGCTCTCCTTATACTATCATCTCTATCGGATAGTTGGGACAGCCTTGTGATGGCTGTAAGTAATTCTATCTCTGGCACAAATACTCTTAAGTTTGATGATGTTGTGGGTGTTCTCCTAAGAGAGTAAATGCGAAGGAGAAGCACAAGAGAATCATCAAGTGCTGCACTATCAGTGGAAACAAGAGGAAGGGTTAAGGAGAGGTTCAAAAACCAAAAGGGTCGTGATCGCTCAAGGCGGAGCAAGTCACGCACAAAGTCAGTTCTTGAATGTTGGAACTGCGGCAAGAAGGGCCACGTCAAGAAGGATTGCTGGTCCAAGAAGAAGAAGGAGACAGAGTCTCAAGACAACAAGCCAACATCGGAGGCCAATGTGGCAGGTAAAGTAGAGCAAGATGCTCTAATTCTCTCATTAGACAATGTGTCTAATTCCTGGATAGTAGATTCCGAGTCTTCATTCCATGCGACACCACACAAGCAACATTTCCAAGACTACACCAAAGGTAATTTTGGATATGTATACTTGGGAGATGATGAAGCTTGTGAGATTGTCGGCAAAGGTACAGTTTCTGTCAAAACTGCTAACGGAAATGAATGGAAGCTTAAAGATGTTAGGCATGTTCCTTCTCTTCGCAAAAATTTGATCTCTACAGGACAATTGGATGATGAAGGTCACAACATTGCATTCAGAAACAAACGGTGGAAGATCTCAAAGGGATCTTTGGTGGTTGCCAAGGGTGAAAAAGTCGGTATACTTTACTTGTGTACTGTTAGCACGCAACCTTCAGCTTGTGCAGCAACTACAAAAGTTGACAGTGTGGTGTGGCACTACTGACTTGGGCATATGAGTGCCAAAGGGATGCAAATCCTTCAAACAAAGAAGCTTCTACCAGGTTTGAAAGTAGTTGACTTAGAGTTCTGTGAAGATTGTGTTTATGGTAAACAAAAGAGGGTAAAATTTCAAAAATCAGGAAATGAAAGAAAAAATAAAAAACTTGAGTTGGTTCATTCTGATGTTTGGGGTCCTGCAAGTACACCATCACTTGGTGGCTCATTGTACTATGTAACATTCATAGACGATGCGACTAGAAAAACATGGGTTTATGTCATGAAGAATAAATCCGATGTATTTTCCATATTTCAAAGGTGAAAAGCCTTTGTGGAGAATGAAACAGGTACCAAGGTTAAATGCCTCAGATCCGACAATGGAGGCGAATATTGCAGCCAAGCTTTTGGAAGCTTTTGTGCTAGCAATGGCATTCGGAGGCAAAGGACAACCCCAAGGACACCTCAACAAAATGGGATTTTGGAAGGGATGAACAGGACAATCATGGAACGAACACGAAGCATGTGGCTACATGCAGGCCTACCGCTTGAGCTTTGGGCGGAAGCTGTAAGTACGTCTGTGTACTTAATCAATCGGTCACCCTCAACGGCATTGGATGGGGGAGTTCCAGAAGAGGCATGGACAGGTAAACCGGTGAATTATGCATTTCTCAAATTGTTTGGGTGTGAGGCTTTCATGCACATAGATAGAAGCCTAAGATCAAAGTTAGATGCAAAGCCCAAAAAGTGTTTCTTCATTGGCTATGGAGAAGGAGACTTTGGGTATCGCCTATGGAATCTTGAAGATGGTAAAATCTTAAGGAGTAGGGATGTAATTTTTAACGAACAAAATATGTACAAAGATTACTTGAAAAGAAAACAAACAAAAGAAACAGGTGATGAGTACATGGAGCTTGAGGACGGTGAAGACTCAAGGACTGCAAACGGTGACAATGTGCAACAACGTCAACCAAATGAGGAGCCTCAACCTATTCCCCGAAGATCTACAAGAGCAAGTAGACCTCCAGAAAGGTTTGTTCCTTCCTTCAACCATCTCTTGATCTCAAATTCTGGAGAGCCGGAATCATATGAAGAAGCTATGCAACATGAATCCAAAGAAGAATGGACGAAGAGCATGCAAGTGGAGATGGACTCACTACATCGCAACCAAACATGGGAGTTGGTTGAGTTGCCTAAAGGTAAGCGGGCACTTCAAAACAAATGGGTGTACAAGCTAAAGGAAGAAGAAGGTGGAAAGAAAAGGTACAAGTCTAGGCTTGTGGTAAAAGGTTTTTCTCAAAAGAAAGGTATTGACTTCAATGAAATATTTACT
The DNA here is from genome assembly GCF_014529385.1 of Adiantum capillus-veneris. Classification (NCBI taxonomy): domain Eukaryota; kingdom Viridiplantae; phylum Streptophyta; class Polypodiopsida; order Polypodiales; family Pteridaceae; genus Adiantum; species Adiantum capillus-veneris. The sequence continues at coordinate 111,553,787 of NC_140953.1, read as the reverse complement.
CCTGTTGTAAAAATGAACTCAATTAGGCTTGTCTTAAGCCTTGTGGCTGCTCATGATCTAAATCTCGAGCAAATGGATGTAAATACGGCATTCCCTCACGGTGACTTAGAGGAGGAAATCTACATGCTTCAACCAAAGGGGTATGAAGTAAAAGGTAAGGAGAAAATGGTTTGTAGATTAAATAAGAGCTTGTATGGTTTAAAGCAAGCATCAAGACAATGGTACTTGAAGTTTGATCGATGGATGTTGGATCATGGATTCACAAGATGCAACTCGGATCATTGCGTCTACACGGAGAATTTGGGAGATGGGAAATTCATCATCCTAATGTTGTATGTTGATGACATGTTGATTGCAAGTGCTAACATGCAGGACATCAAAGACCTAAAAGAGGAGCTGTCCAAATCTTTTTCAATGAAAGATTTAGGCGCTGCAAAGAGGATACTTGGTATGAAAATATCAAGGGACAGGACGAAGAAGACAATAAAGCTATCTCAATAAGATTACATCAAGAAGGTACTAGAAAGGTTTGCAATGCAAAATGCAAAACCAGTTTCTACACCTTTGGCTGGTCATTTTAAACTAACGAAGGATATGTGTCCAAAGACACAAGAGGAGATAGCCTATATGTCTAAAGTTCCATATGCTGCAATGGTAGGTTCTCTAATGTATGCTATGGTATGGACAAGGCCAGACATTGCACATGCAGTGGAAGTTGTGAGTAGGTTCATGGACAACCCAGGTAAAGAGCATTGGCAAGCTGTGAAGTGGATACTTAGGTATCTAAAAGGGACAACAACAAATGCTTTGTATTTTGGAGGAACTGATATTTTTCTAGAAGGGTATGCTGATGCAGATATGGAAGGTGACAAAGATACTCGAAGGAGCACTACTGGCTATGTGTTCACGGTTGGAGGCACAGCAGTAAGATGGGCTTCAAAGTTGCAGAAACTGGTTTCACTTTCTACCACGGAAGCAGAGTATGTAGCAATGACGGAGGCAAGCAAAGAAATTCTGTGGCTTCACAGATTCTTAGAAGAGCTTGGATTCAAACAAGACAATTGTGTCTTGTACAGTGATATCCAAAGCGCTATCCATCTTGCGAAGAACTCAGCCTTTCATTCAAGGACAAAGCACATTGAGGTGAGATATCACTTCATACGCACTCTTTTGGAAGAGGGACAACTAAAGCTAGGAAAGGTGCATACAAGTGAAAATCCTGCAGACATGTTTACAAAGGTGGTCAACAAGGAGAAGTTGAGCTTTTGCTCATCTTCAATCGGCATTCAAGGATAAGAAGCCAGAATGGAAAGCAGTCACACGTTTGGTTTGGAGATCAGTCTCCAAGTGGGAGATTGTTAAGTATGGAGCCTGATTTACCCTTGTAATTTTCTGTGGTAAAAGCGCACATTTGTAAGGCCCCCATTATGAGGAGAAGCCATCGTGCGTGAAGGAAAATCACTCATCGGAAACCAAAATTTTCACGGACAAGAATCCGGGGCAACATTAAAGGCCGGAATATTCTTTTTCACCGAAATATTCTTTTTCGCCGGAATATTATGGCCGGACGGTGGCCGGAATGTGGTCGGAAAACAACCGGTCGGTTGGCCGGTGGTCTGTACTCAATGGCCAATGGCCGGTGGTCGGAAGACAATGGCCGGTGGCCGGTAGCCGAATTCAATGGCCGGTGGCCGAATTCAAAAGCGGACTTGTCTTCTCAAGGGCGGCCACACATGGGCAGATTGGAGGGTCCGATTTGGACTTATTCGCACAAGGGTGGCTACACATGGCCGTCTCTCATAAGAGAGGGCAGCCCATTTGGCCTATAAAAGGAGGCCATTTCTACACACATTTCATAGTGTGAAGTTGATGCAACAAGGTGAGTGTGAGGTGGTGAGAGTGAAGCAAGGCGGGAGCTCCATTAAGGGTATAATCCCTTTGCAAACTACTTGTTTTGAAGTACTAAAGCCATTGAGTGGCTACTTTCCTGTGGACGTAGCCCACATTGGGTGAACCACGTATATCGTGTGTACTCTCTCTCTCTCTCTCTCTACTCTATAATCTCATGTATATAAATCTGTCTCTCTCCATTAAGTAATCTACTCAATTATCTATTTAGCTACGTCTTATTTCCTAACATTACGCTTGCGGGGATGATGAGAATTGTAAACAATCTGAGTAGGGAAAGAGGGTCTTACCACTTCTTCTATGCTAACAATACAACACCCTGGCAAGAGTGTCTTGATGACTTGTGTCAAACCTGCTTGAAGCTCCTCCTCTTCAGTGGTCCAATTAGAGAATTCAAGAAGCCACTCGTCCATGAAGAGAAGTAAACATGTCAGCCTTGTAAACTGAAGGTTAAGAGCCCTCCTCAGTGGGGGCACCAAATGAGAGGCGGAAGTGAAAAATAGACCCGGTGGCCTCTACACCAAGACTATGCACAATGGACTCATCATGGGGGATACACAATAGGGGCACCACCTAGCAAGATATGCGGCTAGGATGCATACATATACACAATGAAGCATGCCATGGAAAACAATTTCAAGATCCACGCCCAAATGTGGAATGGGGTGGTCGGAGAATAAGGTGAGAGGAGTGGTGAATGAGTGAGAATGGGCTTGCTACTCATGCATGTTAGTAAGGAAGATAATGAGGTAGGGGAAACTTGGAAGTATGCTCACTTATCATACAAGAGGTGGCGAATCCGCACACCTCAACATGGAAGTAGCAAGATAATAGGAATATGAGAGGGAGAGAGAGAGTGTGTGTGTGTGTGTATGGCGACGAATCCGCAGACCTTTACATAAGCAGAAAAAAAAGGCAAGGAACAAGCATATACCATACTCACAATGAGATGTATCCAAAGCGACACAAAGTATGGCACCAAGATGGAGTGTGTTGATTGCTCGCAAAAGATGAATACAATAGGTAGCGTATGGCAGGAAAATGAGAAGGGGACAAGATCGTAGGAGGCATAATGGAGAGATGGGAGTTGATGGCGAGGAATATCATGAGTGTGTCCACCCTTCTTCTTCTTGAAATTGTGCCTTCAACCCTTCATTACAAGTGGTGTGGAGGTGTGGTGCTCATCTTTTGTGCATGGTGATGGTGATGATGATGGTGTTGTGATTATGTGATTAGGGTTCATGCTACAAGCATGTAGCACAAGAGTGTGTATGGATAGGTGTGTGTGTGTGTGTGTGTGTGTGTGTTTTGTGTGTGTGTTCTCCCCCTTACTGAGCTCTCATGGCCTCCTTATATAGGGAAAGAGGGGAGGATTTAGCAATATTTCTATTTGAGGTGAGTGTCCCACTTTGGTGACTAGGAAAATGGGGTACATGTGACTGTGGCTCCCATCTTATCTCCTCATTATTTAAAATACCAGAGTCAATAGAGAGAGAAGATGAGAGAATGTGGGTAGGATGTAGAGGATAGGAGATATTTACAATAGTCTAGCTTTGGCTAGACATAAGCTTATTAGGGAGAGAAGAGAGAGGTAAGAAATTTACAAGAGAGATTGTCAAAGGTGGATAGTTGTTGATGAGGATGGATCCTCCAAAAATGGTGATAGAATCACTCTAGACTTGCCAAGACCTCATTAAAAGAGCCTTGTCTCTTGTAATCATGCTTGAAGACTTGTAGAACCATAGCCATTCTAGAGGGAAGAAAATTGGGGATGGCCTGTGTCACCATTACACGAGAAAACTGGGGTCTACTACAAAAATCATATCTCCGTGTTCATAACTCCAAAAAGTTTGAAAAAATTTGAGCTAAAAGTTGAGATCACGAGCTACATCTTTCAGGTTGAACGCTCCTTCAGATTCAGGGTTCTTCTTTACTTAAAAAATTCAGGCAAATAATGTATTATTTGTGGTTGCAAAGGTCTTTTGGTGGTCCCCTTTGAGTGGACTTCTCTCTTGCCTTCAAGTGTAAGCTCCTTCATGTGTATGAAAACATGACCTAGAGTTTTGAAAAGATTGGCAATCATCTAGATGGAGGTATTTTTTTGAAATTTGAAAGTGGGGTTGAGGTTTGAAAATGAAAACTAGTGAATAAAATATTTGGTAGGGTGGAATAATATATATACATAAAAAATACTAAATATATATATAATGTAATTTAGAATATATATATTTAATATTTAAGGTCAAAAGAGAGATATCAACAAAGAAAGCTTACTTATTTATGCTACATCGTGATTGATTAGCATAAGTCTTATTTATTTAATAAAGGCTAAAACGTTTGTGAAAAAGGGAAGAAAAAATCAAAAGTAACTTATGTAATAGGAAATAGTTTTTTGGTAAAAGGAAAAAAAAATATATGGGGGTTTCCATGCATGGAAAATCTTGCCTCAGGGGCACCAATTTATGACGAAGGAAATTTGGAATGGGGGCCTCTACACCAAAACAAACTCCATTGCGCCACAAGGGAAATGAGATGAGGGCACCACCTAGTCTTGGAAGGGTGGACTAGGATCGCTACGCAAAGAGGAAGAGAGAGAGAGAGAGAGAGAGAGAGAGAGAGAGAGAGCTGTCACTATGAATGAAGCATTAACCTCAATGTGTGTAGAAGGAATGGATAACTTCAAGCACTCCCAACACAAATAGCATGTAGATTACTAAACAACAACTCAAGATTTAGCCAAAATCACATCAAGCACTCTCACACACATATAAAAGATCTCTCTTAATTAACATAAGTAAGAGGAGGGGAGGTTACTAGCATAAACAATTTTCACTCTAGAATGTGCAAAGAATAGAGTGAATGAATGAGCTTTATGGGCTCATGATGAGTGATACAAAGACTCAATGAGACTGAGGGAGACTTGAAATTACAAAGGGGGGGGGGACTCTTTATATAGGCAAGAGAGTGATTAGGAGTGAGGTTAAAATCCAAGTGCAATTTGTACAAATGAAGCTTGATTAGGGACATTCCACCAATGAAAAAGCTCCTTCCAAGTGATTTGTTGACCTATTTGCAACTAATTGGCTCCTCATCACTTGTGTTGTCTTCACTCCTTCCTCCATAGCTTGAGTCCAAGAGCTTCCTTATTTTAAAATGTAAAGAATCTACATAAAATCAAGGCATATCTAGTAATAATAGAAAGGGGTTGAATGAAAACTTATGAATTACAACAAGATTAAGCATGATTTGAGAGGTGATTAGAAGAGGAATTTGTGATGGTTTTATGAGCTTGAGAGAGAGGAGGAAGGAGGGGAGGGTGAGAAGACTAATGGCTGATTTTAGAGAAGGACTCAATGTGGAAAAGGAATGGTGTGTGTGTAAAGGTAGAGAGGGTGGTCTCCACCACAGTTGAAAAAACTGGTGTCCGCCATTTTGTCCATATTGCCTAGACTATAGATGCAAAAATTATAAAAAAAATATGGTCAGAATCTCCAGCTCATCAGCTACAACTTTGATGAAGACAACTTTTCTTGAATCGGAGTGAAAGTATTTTTTAAAAATCTAGCAAAATCATGTGTCTGTTTCCTTCCTTTACCAAGTCTTCCACCTGGATCCCATCTGTTTGAATCATCATATGGATCCAAATCCATGATGATTTGAGCCCCTCATGACCCTTGAATTATGGGTGCATGGCTCCACAAACACATCATATCTTTTTTTTTCACATTTACATATTTTCCCTTCCCTTTACCATTAGGTTCTACCGTTTACCTCTTGTGAACTAGTCAAGGAAAAATTCCCATCAAATCATTTTTTTGAATTTTTCCAAGAGGTTGTTCTCACTCTTTCTTTTATTGTAAACCTCTAGAAGCAAGAAAAACCAACAAAATATAGTAAACAGAAATTTGTGATAGGCTCGGATCAATGCAAAAAGCACCTATGAGCGACCAGGACAAGGGATACCTCCACAAGGACAACCAATTAGGCCACAAAAATGGTGTGCAATTGAGGGTAAATGGACCAACCATGAGATCCACGAGTGCTACTTTAGACCAAAGTATGATGGGAATGTTTAGTACGTGCCCATAAGGCCACAAGGACAACCCATGAACATATATCAGCCTAATATGGCCCAAGCTCAAAGACCACCGATGGGTATGGAAAGACCTCAACCTATGTTGGGACAACAACCTCCGTATCCAAGACATAATGCAGTGCCTGTAAAGTACATGCACTCTGAAGGAGTCATAGATGAACAAGCATTAGTGCCTGTTACACCCTATGCGGAGCCTAGTCCATCTACAGTAATGGTAGAAGGAGATTGGTATAATTCACATCCACCACCAATGGAAGAAACCGTGACTTATGCTCCACCAAAGCTCGCACCAATGTATCATGTAGCTAATCAAGGTGTCAGATCTCCCATGGTAAGACCCATGATGAATCCAAGAACACAAAACTATCATAACTCTGATGCTGATGATCATTGGAAAAATGAATGTCTAGAACCTAACAAAAACCTCAAACCAGTTGAAGCCTATTGCATACAATGTTGCAAAAAGGGAGGACACTTTTCGGAAGATTGTCCTAAAATCCTTTGAACAAGGGTAAAACCGTAGTAAACGTAGTCCTAGTGATACCTAGTAGCTCATCAGAGAGTGAACCGATTGTTCCAATCAAGGTAATCACTAGAGCCCAGGCCAAGAAAAAGAAACACAACTCCTCTGATGATTCGGAAAATACAAAAGTTTCCTCTCAAAGAATCAAAAGGACTAGAATCAAAGGATATGAGATGAGAAAACAAAAACAACGGGTAGAAATCAAGGAGAAAGCAAAAAAGCTATTCCAAGAAAAGTTGAAAGACATTGGAAGTGAATTCAAGGAAACAACCATGAAATCTGGAGGATCCATTTTGGTTGATAAAATTTTTGAGCCTATTAATGCCACTTTGGAAGCCTACCAAGCAGGACATAAAGCAGGCCAAAACATGGAAAACAAATGGAAAAACTATCCTTCTCCAAACATGGAAGCAGCTAAACTGGAAGCTTATCAAAACTTGGTAAGAATCACGCAAGAAATGCTGGAAAAACAAAAACCTAAGCTTGAAAGTATCGTAAAACCTGAAGAGCTTGTGGTAAGAGACACTAAAGAAAAATCCGATGTGGTGGCAGAACCCCACCTTGAAAAAAATGAACCAGAGCTTATAGTACCTGATAGCGAAGATGCCTTAGATGGAATTCCATTCGTAGAGGAAGATTGGCCAGGACACTTATGGGAAAAAGTGAGAGAGATCAATGATGGGAGCCTAACTCTAAAGTCATCTCCTATAGAGGAAGTCTGGTTGGATAATCTACCTTTTGATATGAATGTGGATGTACAATCCTTGTACGGGGATTGCGGATCTGAAGCTTCAGGCATGTCGAAACCATTGACCTTGAAAACATTACCTTCTTACTTGGGAGATAACAAAGATGAATCCATCGTGTGTAAGACCACTCAAGTAAAAAGAGCTGAACAGACCCTAGAAGTAGGTAACATTCATTCAATCATGTCTACGTCTATCCAATGCACTCTTACCTTGGGAGAACTATTAAAACTCAGACCATACTTATGGAATGATTTACAAAAAACCCTAGAGAAGGTGGGGATAATGGGGTTAATCTCAAAAAATTTGGGAAAATTGAAAAATTAAATGGACAACAAAGAGATTAGATTAGTTCCCATGAACAAAGTCAGAGAATATTATGAAGGAGAAGAAGGGAACACCACCCTCCCAGTGAAATATAATGACATTGAAACCATGGCAATACTGGATAGTGGAGCAGGCATATCCATAGCCACTAAAGCAGTATGGGAATCTTGGGGACAACCATCCATTAGACAAAATTGAATGAAATTGCAATTGACTGACAACACATTGAGAGACCATTAGGACTGGTTGAAAAGGTGATAGTCAATTCCTGTGGAATTGAATATCAACACACTTTTGCCATAGTAGACTTTGGCAAAAAACTCAACTATGAAATCATATTGGGAAGACCTTTCATGCGATAGGTACAACTTATCCAAGATTGGGAAAACAGTTATTTGTACTTGAAGCAAGTGGGATCTATAACAACAGTAAATCTAAAAGATCACACTTATAGAGATGTCTTGAAAACACCCATCGAAGAGTTTGATTTAGTCTCTTCGGCTGAAAGTAAACTTCCATCCTGGTTAAACAAAGATACCCCTATTTGGATGTGTGGAGCTTCAAAAAACGGAAGCTTAAAACGAGAATAATGTATCCTAGAAAAGGACTGCACATACAAAGCCTATGTACCTGAGCCCTTTCTAGAGCATTTGTTTGAGCCATTCGAGTGGACTCAAATTTTAGTGACAATGGATGTATGTGTGAATATGTCTATGCCTACTCAATTTTGCAATGAGGATGGCTATGATATAATTCCCATCCAAATGATTTCAATCCTCAACATTGAAGACGAATATGAGGAACCCAAGGACTTAATGAAAGCTCAGCAAGTATTTTCAGACCTCTATAACGATGCAACTGATGAGTTAGATGAACACTCAGCTACCTCAGAAGGTTCAGAGTCAGAAAAAGAGCATATGAGAGCTAAGCTACTCTTAAAAGGAGGGGAGGAAAAGTTTTTAACTTTCCAAACCAGAAATCAAAAGACAAAAATGGTATACACAAAAAAGAGACCCCAAGATTTTGAAAACACGACCTATGCCATCAATCTCTAGTAGAACACAATTCTTGATGTATGATAGATGCAAATGATTGTGTCAAGGACAAAATAACTGGCAGATATCCTTCAAACAAAAACTCAGATATGTCTCAAACATCAAGAAAAACAAGGAAGGGTACTCAAGAAAAATCACAGGATAAGAAACCACTCATGACCAGAGTCGAGCGAAAAAAGAAATATCAAGAGTTGGAAAAATCTCTAAAGGAGATATACACAACCGAAATGGAAACCACGGAAGAGGATGGTTAGGTGTAATGCGTGTTCCATCCCATTACAAAAAGTATACTCTCCAAGATTGGAAAATCATAGTCGAACAACCTGTTAGGGAACTACGAAAACAGGGTGAGTCTTACGAAGGACGTGAAAACGCTAAAAGGATGGACTTGGTTGAACCAGGAGAAGAAGGCCCAGACCTGCTTACATTGCGAATGACCTAACAGAAGAAGAAGAAGAAGAGCTTTTGCAAATCTTGTTAAAGGAATACCGAGATATATTTGCTCGGTCGTACAAGGATCTCAAGGATGTTGATCCAAAAAAAATTCAACATACCATACCCATGACAGATGATGCGAAACCAAGTAGACAGAGGCCATGCACGTATAATGAAACGTTTGCCAAGAAGATAAAAGAAGAGATTGGAAAACTAAAGGAAGCCAAATTCATTTACAAAATTGAACACATAGATTGGGTGTCTCCAATTGTGGTAGTACCCAAGAAGAATGGAAAATTATGAGTGTGCGGTAATCTCAAAAAGGTGAATGCAGCTACCATTAGAGACAACTTTCCTCTTCCGATAACTGAGCATGTTCTAGAACGAGTTGCAGGAAAAGAATCTTGCAGCTTCTTAGACGGCTTTTCGAGATACAATCAACTTTTGGTTGACCCAAAAAATGAACATAAAACTGCTTTTGCAACAAAATGGGATATATTTTCCTATCGGGATATGCCGTTTGGGTTAACTAATGCTCCAACCACATTTCAAAGGTTGATGAGCCATGCTTTCAAAGAATATCTTAGGAAATTCTTAGAAGTATATATGTATGATCTATGAGTACATTCATAAACCCGGGCTGATCATTTTGAACACCTCAAAAAGGTATTCAAAAAATGTAGACTTTATAGGATTTGCTTAAATCCTGAAAAGTGCACATTCATGGGAAGACAAGGAAAAAATTATTGGACATATAGTGTCTAAAAATGGCATAGCTACTGATATTGAGAAGATTCATGTCATTGTTGATTTGCCTAGACCAACAAGAGTTCAGGGGGTACAAGCCTTCATGGGGCATTGTGGATATTACCGTTGGTTCATCTACATGTACGCTATCATAGCAAAACCCATGTATAGCTTGATTACACACTTTGAATGGACGAGGCATGTGAAGAATTCTTCATGAAGCTTAAGCAAGCTCTCACCTCAGCTCCAATATTGAAAGCACCGGATTGGAATAAGGTATTCCACGTACATGTAGACGGTTCCAATTTTGCTATCGGTTGTATACTAGCTCAACCAGGAGATGCAGCACAGGAAGAATAGTGAGATCATTCATTCTTCTGGAATTTGATTCCTCTGTGGTTGTAAAAAAAGTCACTACACATGAACGAGCAAATCATTTGTTAAGGATTGTTTTAGGAGAACCACCTAAAGGGTAGACGATAATCTACCAAATGCCTATTTATTCTCCGTGTAAATGATACCTCGATGGTCAAAAAACATTGTGTCATTGATGACAATAGCTTAAGTGGATTCACAAATACCACTTTCTATCACGATCAGATTAATCGAGCAATCGGCTATGTATCAATTACTAGCTGGTAGACTATACAAAAGAAATCAGGATGGGATATTTCTTTTATGCATTAATCTTGAAGAAAAAGAACAGTACCTAAGTCAAGCACATGTTACCATAGTAGGACTTCACTTTGTTGAGGACCAAACTATGCAACGAATCTTGAGACTTGGAGTATTTTGGCCAAATATGAGGAGATATATTTGATCTTTTGTAAAGTATTGTCCTCAATGTCAAAAACAAACACCCATACCTCATGTAAAGTTGTTTCAAATTTCACATGTTCCTAAGTGGAGTAATTAACTAGTTACTTACTTATCGAGCCGAACATTTTCTGAGGATATGAGTAAACGTCGTCAAAGAGCAATTAAAACTGAAGCAAGAGACTATGCTCTTATTGGGAACCAATTTTATCAGAGAGGTATAGATCAACATTTGCGTCTTTGTGCAAATGAAAATGAGTAGATTTTGATTATAGAACAAGCACATGCTAGATTAGCTGGAGGTCACTTTTCTAGTGAGACCGCCACAAGAGCGATCTTGATGGCATGCATATGGTGGCTAACACTTTTTGCAGATGCCAAAGAATATGTCCAAAGGTGTGATTCTTGTCAACGAGCAAAAATGCCAACACGAGTAGATAGCATGCCCTTAAGACCAATGATGGGGGCTAGAGCTTTCGCAAAATGGGGTATAGATTTTGATGGACCAATACAGCCACCTGCTTATAGAACCCAAGCTCAATATATCATTATAGATACGGACTATTTGACCAAGTGGGCCGACCCTAAAACAACTCAAAAGAATGATGCTAGAACCATTGCTGCATTCTTATATGAGTATGTATTCATGAGATATGGACTACCAATCAAAATTATCAATGATTGGGAAACTCATTTCCTCAATGAGATAATCGAGTATTTGCTTAATGAGTTTATGATCATCCATAACAAATCAGCTCCCTATCACCCACAAGCAAACAGACAAGTTGAACATACAAATAAAATTCTTAGCTCGGTGCTGACTAAAGTGGTTAGTTTAGGAAGGACAGATTGGAAAATGAATCTTCATGCTGCTCTATGGGCTTATCAAGTTTCATTCAAAATAGCTTTAAATGCTACACTCTTTAACCTTGTTTATGGTCTTGATTCCATACTTCCAATAGAATTTCTATTGCCAACATTAAGGGTAGCACAAAATCTTGAGTGGACTGGACATGAATTGTCAGAAAGACTCAAAGATTTGGAAAAGCTGGATGAGCAAAGGCTAGCTGTTGTAGCTCATATCTATGCACAAAAGAGAAAAAAAAAATAGTTTTTTGATTCTCACTTAATGAAAAAAATCTTCAAGAAAGGGGACTTAGTTTTAGTCTATTCCCTTAACACTAGGTTGGTAACCTAACAGGACATAAAAGTGTCCTTTCAGGGTTTTGAAAAAAACCTCAAGAACCATAGTAGATCCACTCATTTTGTAAAATCCTTTCATGAGGTTATAGTTCAAGGCCTACTACACATGGAAAAAATAAGAAACTCGTAAAATTTCTCATCTTTTGGTCACACCAAGCCTCCAAAGTTGATGGACCAGTACATTTTCATCAAAACAGTCATTTCTTACGTTTTGTTGCATAAAAATAAGATTAGGGATTTTTGTAGGACTTGAGATAAATTCCCTAGTTAACTTCAATGGGTTGGTAATCAGAACATATGATTGCTTCTCACTCACTATTTTTTGTTTTTCCAAAAGAAATAGGTACAAAAAAGTTGAATTTTTACCATTTTGCAAAACTATCATCAAAGTTTCTATAGCCACGTTAAATAGAAATAATATATGCATGTTTTCTTAGTTCCCTATTGTCCTTTAGGTTCATAAGGAGCCATGGAGCATGTCAAAAGAATAATACATCTCTTACCAAGGGGAATCTTGGGGACAAAGATGAAGTGCTAAATACAGCAAACACGAAAAAACTGGGTTCAACATTATGAGTTGTAGAATCCCATAGAAACTATTCAATATCTAGCCAAATTTGATCCTTATGACTAGATATGGTTACTACCTACAAAATGCATGTAGTTGTCACAAGAAACTAACAATATTGAAAAAGCTATACTTGATATACTATAATGTTACGTTTTCTTCTATAATTGAAAAAATCAACCATTGTTGTCTACTATGGAAAATAGGGTATTAGGTGCCCCAAAACTCAAGGAATATTAGCTGTATGTTACAATATGCGACATAGAAAATCAAAACTGCATTTGGATATCATGAAAGCCACCAAAAAAATCATAGAAGAGCTAAAATTGGCTAAAAAACAGGATTTGACAATTTTTGTAATTTGGTCATAACTTACAACTTTAACATTTATTTCTCCCTAGAAGCATCAGGACATGTTGAGGACTACTAAAGATAGTTCTCTAGCATTATAGACCTCACAAACATGAATTCTAGAGTGGTATAGTTGCAAAAAGTTGAAAAAAGCCAAAAACAGGACCCGTTTTTTCACACAGTTTAGGTTGTGAAATGTTGTGCAAGGACAAGGTTAAAGATGGAATTGATATTCCAAAAAAATATCGAGTTTTTTTCAGCTCATGAGACAACTTTCTAGACAAATAGCACCTCAAAATCCATTTTGAAACTCTTGACATAATTCAAGGAAAATGGTCACTTAACAGGACATAAAAGTGTCCCAGGACATAAAAGTGTCCCATTACCAACCTAGTGTTAAGAATGACATTCCCAAGTTTAAGAAAAAAGGAAACGGACCATTTATCATTGAAGATGTATCTCCAAGTGGAGCAGTAAAATTATCCACCCTAGATGGTGAACCAATGGCTAATTGGATTAGTGGATGTCGTTTAAAGAAATACAATTTGCTGCTAACCAATGAATTACTAGAAAGAATGCATGCATCCAAGCAAAGGAAGATTAAACGACAACAGGTTATTGATGAAGCCCAAGAGGAAGCTCGGCTTTGGGTACTCAAGCAGAAAACTGCTCTCAAGAATCAACAGATACCGATTCCCATCAACACTCTAGAAATAGATGACCGACAATGGGAATTACCTAAAGATGCAGTTTCAACAAATGATGGCTGGTTAGACGGAATGGACCTGCCTATCAAAGTACAACTCAACAATCATAGCACCAATGCTTTGGTCGACACAGGAGCTAGAGTAAATGCAATAAGTTTTTCCACATACAAGAAGGCAAGAAGTCAAGCATTGACAGCAGGAATAGTGACAATCAAAGGATGCAACAAGAACCCAACCCCAACATTGAGAGTAGCCATCTTGAACGTGATAGTACATGGATGTTCATGTCCTCATCAGTTTGTATGTTTACCAGATGAACACATGAATGAGACGATGATTCTTGGAATTCCCTGGATGCGGACATACAAAGCAGTACCAGATTGGGATACAAATCAGCTAAAGCTATCACCTAAAGGAGAGCAACTCATTGTTCCAATTTCACCAAGCAAGGAGGAATGGAAAAGAAGCAATCAGCAGACCAAACCACGAAGTAGTCAATCTTATCCATCCTCTCAACAATCAAATGCTACAAGTAGCATGCAAGGAGTCAGACAAATTTGGGTACCAAAAGCACAGCTTAAGGATAAACCGATTCAGATCTGGTTGCCTAAAACTTAACCGCGACAAAATGAAAGAAGGTTCCAAGGGTTAAAACATAGAGACGAGCATCTCCGAGCAAGGAACCTAACATGAAAATGGTTTGGAAGAAAAAGGAGCACTTATCTTCTCCACAAACCATAAAACCAATCAAGCAATGGCGAGTTAAGTCTCAAAAGACTCCACCACACCATACAGCACCAAGTAGACCAAGCTACCAATGGCGAGAAAAAGCTCAACAATAGTCAAAAGTGCTACCAACAGCTCAAGCAATCAGTGTGCTGAAGCATCTTGATGGTACAATCAAATAGAGAGCACACAAACTACAAGATTTGCTCTTTGGAAGACATCAGCAACAAACCTTGACATCAAAAACCCTTGAGTTAATTACTCAAGACCCAGCTCTTGCACAGCATAGTGGTTTGAATTGCATTGATCTTCATAGCATGGTAGAGCCAATCACGGCTATGCATAGACACAATTGTTCAACCCATGCACATAGTCGTCCTGGAGTAAGCCATCTAGGAGGGATGGAATGGCACGAGTACTAAGTAATTAAGGGCAATGTTTGAAGAGGGAGGAAAAATTTCGATGTTAACGTGTGAATTTTTACAAAATTATCTAATTATGCACTTATAATTCATCATCAAGGAAAAATTCATTGATAATATCTTTTCGATGAGTGTAAATAGTGTATATACTATCAAAAAATCATAAAAAATAGTCCTTTTTGGGTAATTTTTATCAATTTTATTGATAATGAGGCTTAGAAATAGAAAAATCCAACAAAAAACAATAACGCTATGTTTTTCAATGGATTTTCTTAATTATTGGATTTTCACTTGACTTTTTTAGAGCATTTTGCTATTTTCTTTGATTCTTTCAAGTAAACAGGTAAATTAATAATAAATAGCAGGGAAGTTCAGATGGAAAAATGAAAGATACGATGGTGATAAAAAAGACAAGGCGGACAAAGACAAAAAATTTCAATGAAATCAGAAGATGGGAGCGGGAAGCCTAAATTAGGCGGCCAAGCCTACTTTTGTAAAATTCTTGCAGAATGAGCTACAGGAATCCGATCTGGGAAATTTTTGAGTCTAACAAAGATTTCACGACCTAGTTGGACTAACGGGGGAATCTGAGGAAAATTGGTTCAGGAAGTCCGGGTATAGATATCCAAGGTAGGCTAAAACCACCTCATTTTCACTTGCAGCCTTTGTAGAGAGAGATTTCGACCTCTTTCGTGCGACTTTTCCGGAGCCCACAGTTGACCATTTTCAGCATCGTCTCACACGAGACATGAGGGGTAAGTTCTTTAGTCGTCAATGATCCATTTTGTATGGCGGGTGGCTAGTCTAATGCCCTAGAAAAGCCCCTAGAAACCAAGTAGTGCACAAAGACCTACGACCAAAACTGACCATAGCGGCCTGCCAGCTCGACCAAATCAGATGGTATTTTAACCATAGCATGTCCAAACATAATAGAACCTTTCTATATCATCAGTTGACCATTTGGCAGGGGTCAAAGCGGTCCCTAGTAGAAAAGCTAGGTTTTTGGCAAATGTGAGAATTCTGATCTGACTCCACAGATGGCTTGCTTATGAGGTCCATATACAATTTATATCATTGGTTTGGTGAAATCAATCAAGCAAAGCCCTCAAAAAGCAAAAAATGGCTCGAAGGTTACAATGTATCAACTTCGAATACGGGGTCAAATTGACTCCAAATGAGCCAGAATTGGACAAATTGCTTCTTGACTATGTTGCGTACAAGTCCAAAGCCTCGAAGTCGACCGACCAACCCAACAGGCAGTGTAGTCACAAAAAATGGTGATTTCAAAGTCGAATAAGCACAAAGTGATGCTGGCATGACCAAACTTGACCAAATTCAATTTAGGACTTGTTTTAGGTGTATAGAATATGTCTAGGTCAAAAGTTGTAAGTTTTGCAAATAATTTGTCACTGTTGTAAATAATCATGATTATTTACTTTTGTATCATTTTTTCTTGGAAATTGTCATCTCATCTCACCTATCATGTGTACACACCTATTACATGCCAAAAATCAAGTATGAGCCAAAATGACCACCCATTACTTGGAAAATTGTCAAAAAACGCAAAGAAAACTTTGCAATCCAATTTCTTGGTTATGGACAACATTTCTTGATCCAAATCACCTTATATCTCATATACAAGGTCTATACAATGCCTAGAACCAGTTTGTACAGAAAAATGTTAATTTTGGAAGAAAAGTTAATAATCGCGATTATTTACTTTGTAGCCAAAATTGGGGAGTTTTGATATTTTTCCATCATACATCCAAAGTACATGATGTGTTAAGCCCACTAGCCAATTTTGAACCAATTTGAAACTCAAAATCTCAAATTTCCTTTATATCTACTATTTCAGAGACCTAAAGCCAAAATCTCGTATCATTTTCACCCTACGCATCCAAATGAGCCCATATTTCACTCAGAGCATGTATTTGGTATATACTTCAAGCCTATGAAGCCAAGTTTGCAAAAAGTTGAAAAATTTGCTCAGCTGTAAATAATCGCGATTATTTACTTTGGTTGCAAAAATTTGTTTTGACTTCATAGTTTTGTTCCTTGCATGTTTTTATGCATCTATGCTTGTTCAAAAATTGATTTGAAGCAAATTGGACCAAAATTGTCAGCATTTCAGACTAAAGGACATTTCAGAGAAAATTCCGATAAATCTACTAACTTTGCACTCTATTCACTAAATAGGATCCATGCAGGCAGCAGAGAGGGCCAAGAAAAAGATCAACCAAAAGGAGAAGTTGGAGGAACTGCCCGCTTATCAACTAGACCTTGATTTAGTTAAAGTAGCCAAGGCAGCATACCTCTTCAGAGAACAGCTAGAAGAGCATCACACTACAGTCTTCACCAACAGATTCAAGAGTGAAAAGGGGCATTAGGTGGAGTTGCAACTCCTACCTAAGGAAGTATATGATGTTGCTACAAAGCTAGAGACCAACGAAGCCAACGGGAAGCTAGGACTCAGAGACTTCTACGAACAAGAGCTTTGCAGAGTGGATTTCAGAAAGCTTACGAGCTTTTTTCCACAATCAAAGAAGATGGAATGGCCCAAATATCTGACACTCACAGAAACAAGGTCGAGGTGGTCATAACCAAAGATATAGTGGCAGAGGCACTCAGACTGCCTACAGAGGGAATGACCATGAGAGCAAGGGATAGGAGAACAGTAGGGACTTTTACCAAAGAGACCACCATGGCTACCTTTGCAAATTTAATTCACAAACAAGTGGAAGAGCTAGCCAGATTATTCCATCAATACTTCCATTTTTTGGCAAAAAGGCCACCAAGGTACACTACGCCAAATCACGCGGTTGCCACCACATTTACCTAAGTTCTAAAGTTGACAACCAGGCAACCAGTGGACCACGCTCAGTATGTCCTGACCACCTTGAAAGGCACCAAGAAAGAAGGCAAGATCACTTACTTGGGTGCGCCAGAAGGTTTGACAAGGATAGCATACCATGCCATTGGCATGGCCGACAATCTACCACCTGCCCTTGATCAAAACACATGGATATTGGCAGCACAACCATCTTCGAGAGCTACAAGTTCAAGAAAAAGATCTTATAAATCCAATGAAGAATCACCTGACAGCTCACTGGAAAGGCACAGTAGCAAGAGCTCTGATAACGAGGAGAAGAGAGCAAGAAGGGGAAAAATGTGGCCGCCCACCAAGGAGAGCCCACGCAGAAACAAGCTCACTTCAAAAGAGAAACACACGCCTACTAGCGCAGCCGCCAAGCACAAGGGAAGGACCCAAAGAAATGGGTGCCGAGTGGACTTAAAGGCCCAAGAATGAAGCATCACACAAGAAAGAGACTGAAGACCCCAATGAGTCATTGGAAAAAATGCACCAAGAAGTTGAAGCCCTAAAGCTAAAGGAAGCTAAAGAAGCGACTAGAAAAGCCAAAGAGGTGGAGGAACAAAGCAGAGCCGAGTGATGAAGAGGATATTCAAATAAACGTTACAGATGCAGACACAGTGCCTATGGTCCAAATGTCAAAAGCTGAAGAAGATGCACTGAAAGAGAAGATCACCCAAGAGGTGGATGAGCAATGGAAAGCTGTGATGGATTGGGAGTTGAGAGTTCTACACTCTGTCAACGTCACTCAACTCACTCCCAATCAGATCAATGCACAATGGCATTAGCAATCCCTACCATACCCTCTCATAAAAGTGGAATTACTATAGGTCAAAGAGAGGTTGTACAAAGATATGCAAGAAGATGGTGCAGATAAAGACCACCCAAGGTGGAGGTTAAGCTCACTGAACAAGAATCGATGGTATTTGATTTTGGTCACAAGAGCACCT
The DNA here is from genome assembly GCF_014529385.1 of Adiantum capillus-veneris. Lineage (NCBI taxonomy): Eukaryota > Viridiplantae > Streptophyta > Polypodiopsida > Polypodiales > Pteridaceae > Adiantum > Adiantum capillus-veneris. The sequence continues at coordinate 111,535,338 of NC_140953.1, read as the reverse complement.
GCAGCCCTTCAAAGAGATCCAATATTTTGTCATATACCTAGAGTAAGGGCATGGCACGAGCATGAGGCACTGACAAAGAAGAGGCCAACCTGGCTAAACTACCCAAGAATGCCAGCTCCAGAGAAAGGAAAAGCAACAAAGGAATACATGGTGAAAACCTTAACGGGTGCCATGTCTTTCTTCAAGAGTCTACCAGACCTCTCCTGCGCCATGTTATATAAAATATGCCGAATGTTGCTCACTCGTATTGAAGTGTTTCATGAGCCAGAGCAAGCAGGCACCCCGTGGATGTCATTCCTCGAGGGAAATAAGGGGTTATGCTATGATCTAAGTAGTCAATCTTCCGAAGAAGTACTCTATGGCTTCTACGCCCGGTGTATGTTCTTGCCATCGCATAATATATTAGCATTTGAGGAAGCTTTCTACATTGGATTCTTCACTTGGTGAACGAAGATCTTTGCGCCAATGTGATCAGCAATCTCACATCCAGATTTGTAGGCTACTCAGCGGTGGAGCTGAAGAACAGAGTGACCATGCAATTCCTGCAAGTGCCAGAGGACAAAGAAAGAAAAATCAGATACCAGAAGGCACTTGATGGGCTTAAAGACCGCCTTGCGAGCCGTCAATCCGAAGATTATTTCAGCCCATAAAGCTGTGTTAAGGGACGACACAGGTGAGGGGGGGGGGAATGTTAGCATCAAGCTAACACGGATATCATTTTTTGGAGTTCTCTTTGTAAAACATTTATTATTTTGATAAATCAAGAATATTGTAACTCCCATTTTCTTGGATAAACTCTATAATTGATGAGCCGGGGCTACAAGCTTCCAGATTGTATCAGCCAGTCACTTCCTAGCTTTAATAGAACTCCTGATTATTAGTTTTGACCGCCCAAAAACCTTGGCTAAGGTATAAAAGCCAATTTTTGTAAGTTTTTGGATAAGAAATACACAGCGTGAGCTAACGGCACTCGCTTCTCTCCTTCTCGCGCTTCGTAATCCCTCCCCGGTTGTCACATTGCAGTCACGTTTGTTGCATTGCAACCACATGTAAGAGATCTATGCATTGACGTAAGTAGTTCACAGTATTTCGTAGCTTTTAGCATTGCCAACCCGCGGCCTAATTTCATCATAACTAGGAATTTTCACTTTCAAATAAAAAACTAAGCATAGGCGGGGTATTGGGGCATCATTGCTAAGTATTTAGATGCATTCTGGGTCGAAAATGACTAGGTAAAAAATCCAATGATGTTAATAATAGCAATTTGGAAACTTGACCTAAAGTGGGGTTTGAGACCACAAGCATGTATGCTTAGGTCTTTTAAACTTGTTCTAGAAGTTTCGTTACGTTTGGATGTCATTTGATGTTGTATCGGATGTGATTTGTTTGATAAGCTTTCCATTAAAGCTTGAGAAGAGAGAGAGTCTTCTTACTCTACACATGAGCTTGTGTGAGTGTGTGTGGATAATTGCCTTTGAGAAATCAGCCCCCTCCCTCTCTTGGTCGACCCCTCTTGCTATTTGCTCTTGCTAGCACCTCATTGGACCTCCCCAGGCTTAACCAATAGGATTTCAGGAGCATAAGTGATAGCCTTATGACATGTGTCCCCCTTTCCCCTTTTGTGAGAGCTTTAGGTAATTAATAAATGCAATTAAACTCTCATTGGACCCCTTTATCTCCTGGACAATAGGAATCAGGCAAGCCATTTGGCTACTGAATGCTCATTGGACCCCTTCGGAGACTATTCAATATTCTTCTAGAGAGCTTAATTCCTATTGGTTCTTTTATTAAGTGTTTTTAAATTAATTAAACTAGATTTTCTCTAGCCTAACTCTCATTGGTCCACCTCCATGTCCATCCAATAGAATTTGAGTACACCTTGTGGGCATCTGGGCTAGGGAGCTGACATGTGTCCCTCTTTCCCCTTGTGTACAAAGGAAGCTTGTGAGTGTGTGTGTGTGTGTGTGTTTCTCTCTCTTCCCCTACTTCTTGGGCTTGCCCCCTCCTATGTAGGAGTTTGTGAAGACTTTTTGGGACACACACAAAGCATCCAATTTCCTAAGCCTTTGACCATTGGACACAACCTTTTAATTTTGAAACCTTAGCATTTTGGAAGTCTTAATGAGCTGAACCTTAGGGTCTTTTAAGACCACTTTTGCACCTTGCTCTTTTGCAGATCGCCCCCCCTTTGGATCCCTATTTTCCCTCCTTTGGATGACTACTGTGGCCGGTATGCCAGCTTAACCAATATTCTAGCTTTTTCTCCCCTAGCACTTCCCCATATTAAATGATCAGTTTAACATGAGAAAATCATTTAGGAGAATTAGTTATTAGTTATTATGACAACATGCATGAAGAGAAGCCTGATATCCAAAGATTTCAAGTTCATCTTCCCAATCAAATTACTGTGACTTTTTTAGATTCAGATGATTTGACAGAGTTAGTAAATAACAACGAAGTTAAGAACACAACACTCATTGAGTGGTTTGTTGTAAACCAAAATCATCCTGAGGCCCATATACTAACATATGCTGACTTTCCTACTATGTGGATCTAGAACAACACTAAAAAAGAATGGACACAAAGGTAGTTGGGAGATACCACCGAACAATGTAGTATGCCAAAACAAATGGAAATGTCTCTAAACAATGGCCAATGTGATGCTTACAATTGTGTGCTACAGGCAGTTGAGAAAAATGGAGGGGGTGTCTTCTTTCTAGATGGTCCAGGGGGGTCTAGAAAACCTATGTTTATAATGCATTTCTTGCACGGCTTTGAGGTGAATGTAAGGTAGCGCTGGCATGTGGATCATCTGGTATTGTAGCTTTGCTCCTTAACAATGGAAGAATTGCTTATTTGAGGTTTAAGATTCCTCTAGAATTAAATTCTAAGTCAACGTGAAATATAAAAGTAAATAGCCAACCTTCCAAATTGTTGAGAAGAGTAGCTTTGATTATATGGGATGAAGAACCCATGACTCCCATCGCCATGCTTTTGAGGCAGTAGATAGGACACTCAGAGATGTTTTACAAACAGACAGCCTATTTGGTGGAGAGATAGTTTTTCTTGGAGGTGACTTCAGGAAAATTCTATGAGTTGTATGCAAAGGTAGCTGAGCAGATATTGTGAATGCGACATTGTGTCATTTGTACATTTGGAGACACACAAGAATATGAAGGCTCGTTCAAAATATGCATGTGCAAAATTGTATGACAGATGCAACTAAGAAACAATTTTCACATTGGGTTCTTGATATCGGTAATGGGAATATATATGATGGGGGAATTGTTGACAATGTCACTATGCCTACGAGCATGCTACTTCAAAGAAACCAATTGTCAGGTCTTATTGAGAGAATCTATGGAAATATTGAGAGAGTCGAGGATTATGTAGGATAATTTAAAGATAGGGGAGTTCTTGCATCTTGCAACAAGGATGTTGATGTGGTTAATGATTATGCTCTACGCAAGATGTGTGGACATTATAGGGAGTATTTGAGTGCAGACTCACTATGTGAATCAGAAGAGAGCAGTCCTTTGTATACAGTTGAATTTTTGAATAGCTTGGATTTAGGTGGAGGATATCCATCACATGTGTTGTGTATGAAAGAAAATCCTCCTATCATGCTATTGTGCAATTTGGATCCAAGAAAGGGACTTTCAATGGTGCAAGGTTAATATGCAAACAGACAGTTTCCTCGTAGAGTCATAGAGGTAGAGATAATCACAGGTTCCAACTTTGGAGACCGAATATTTCTTCCAAGGATAGATTTCATTGCTAGAAATTCTCAGGGACTACCCTACCAAATGAGGAACAAACAGTTTCCTGTAAGGCTGGCATTGGGGCTGACCATAAATAAATCACAAGGACAAACATTAGGCATCTTGGGATTATATTTGGAAGCACCCATTTTTTCACATGGTCAGTTATATGTGGCAATGTCACGTGTGCAAACCTCAATTTCTGTAAAGGTTGTGGTCAAGGATGATAATGAAGCAGAGTTGACTTAGACTCCAAACATTGTATTTAAAGAACTATTGCATGCTGCAAACACAGTGGAGTAAAGCATGCACAAATGGAACATTGAAATTGTATATGCAAGACATCCTCTTTTATATCATTTCTCCTCAAAATGATGTAAGGTTCTAAGCTACAATTTTCTCAAATTCGGAGTCCAATATTTTGTTGCATCGACTCTAAGCAATTGCAATGTAAATCAATGGAAAATGCCTCTATTGGATTTTTATCTATAACAGATTGCAAATGAGTAGAGGTAAGAATGCATGGTTATATGGGATGTCTTAACTAATTGCTTAAGGGGTTTGACCTTGAGCTATATTTTTTTCTAAAAAGATAATAGCTACTTTTCTCAACAATTGACTTTAATGCTATGTTTTTTGGACCGACATCCATCAAAGACAAGGTAATTGTAGATAGGTAGGGTGACTTGATCCTTTCTCTTACTTTTTTTATTAAAAAAATTATTTTCATTAAATGAGATTTGTTCTTGGTAAATAAGTGTGGCCCTAGCCCTTTTAACTCTTTATTCTACTGTTAAAATATTCATGAGTTTACCATTTGCACATCAAAATGAAACAATGGAAATTTCGAAGGGTTTTTGTTAATGGGATTATGATAGTGCTAGAAAACTGCACCTCCATGAGCTGGCAAACCCGCTGTCTCATCTCAGTCCCGACACTATCCATGTCAACCTGTCCATCTGGCTGTACAGTATAGACCTTGGAGGCACTAGGATCGTGTACCCCCCAAGGTGTCCGAGGTGTGCTAAGAGGTGTGTCGAGAGGTGTGCCTGGGTAGGACGGGGGTCATGAGCGAGGAGGGGTCGAAGCATCTGTGGACCCTCCTCCACAACAACCACCACCTCCACCTGACGATTGTCGAGATCGGCGAGTGTGCCTATGCTGCGGAGATGCTGACGTACCCACCTCTGCCGTACCCCTAGGTGTCGAAGCGGCCGTGATGGGAGACCTCGCAGGCATCGTACCCATAGGCGTCCCCCCCATAGGCGTCGGACCCTCGGGTGTGAAGCCCGGAGGTGTGATACCCGTACCTCTGGCTATCCAATACTGAGATGCATCTGCCATCTGAGTGAGCGTCATCCGTGTGACGAAGCCCATAAATGCATCCACACTCATAGAAGCGGGATCTGGCGACTGTCTGCCATACTAAAGTCCTGCACAAAGAAAGTAAAAGAAGCGTCAAAACACCTTTGTTTAAATTAGGAAAGAGCTTAATTTTAAATCAATGTCTTCACAAAAACACTTACAGGCCTCGACTAGTGAGGCATCATCGTTAATATCTTGCACCGTATCATCGTCTATCTCTAATTGTAGACATAACTCTGCCCCAACTCAATCTGGCGGATTGTCTTAATCCATTGCATCTTCATCTACAAGTGTCATATCTGCCTCGTCTACGTCATCCCTCGTATATCTGTCAGCTTCCTCTACCATACCTTCGTCTATCTCATCTAATGTCATAGTAGTATCTGCGTCGTCTGCCTGACTTTCCTCCAGGAGCTCTTGCCCTTCAAATACTTGTTTATTTCTTGGAGAAACCTGAACCACAAACCACCATTGTTGCTTTCAAGGGTCTGGTACAAAGACCACTTTCTCGCAATGTTCGAGGAGAGCAAACGTGTCATTCGCATCTGTCCAAACCTTTGTAGAATCTATCTGCACAAGCTTGTTTCCATCTCTGCGTACCGTTGCATTGCTACCAGAAGTAATCACCTTGAACCACTTCACATCCAACAAAAACATCTCAAACCGTCTGAAGCTGACTTTTAAGATATCTTACACCAGACCACAGTAATCCAGGTTGCTAGTGCTCTCGTTCGTGTCTCTGGTACTGGCCCTGCTCTTTTGCATGAAACTAACCATTACCCCACTGTCAAACGTGTTTCTTCTACTGTCAATTTGTTGTGTTCTGAAATGATTTCCCTACGACCACAGTGCCATGTATGTATGATACCTCTAGTCACATCCAATAGACAGCTCTTCCTCTTCTGGAGATATGGGTTCTCCGATCTGTCGAGCTGCTCTCACTATCTTGTCCAACCATGCCATTGTAGGGAATTCAGGTAGAGGAGCGAGATAGTCTGGCAAGGGTAATCCTCTAGTCGTTCGGCTTTGCCTGAAATCGTGTCGCTCCTTAGTGTGTCTCTCTTTCTCTTCTTCGTACCTTTCAAGCCATTTTTGCATTGGCTGTGAATTTAGTATACAGAACTTCATGATCTTTTCTTACATGGTGTTGTCCATTTTCTTTGGCACCCCTTGCCCCTACGGCTCCTCTCCCACCAATCTTGCATCCTCCTCATCACTCCATAGTCGAGGCATTTCTGGGTTAGAAACAGATAGAAATTCGGTCGTCAAGACAAGAGACTCTTGCACCAGCTATCCTTCTTCCATGCTCCCCTCTAGACGCGCTTTTTGGCGAACAAAACCCTTAAGTGTTTTCATGAACCTCTCTAGAAAGAACATCCAACGGTTGTGGACTGTACCTGCCACTGCAACCTCATCTACTACATGGAGAAGAAAGTGCATTTGGATAGTTAGGCAGCTCGTGGATAGATACTTCTCAATCATGCAAGCTGCTTCAATGGAGTTAGACCTTGCGATTGCAATGGATTCCTCTCGTATCTCCTTGGAAGAGATCCACCGCACTAGCTTTGAAATCTTGTAAATGCAGGACCGCACTTCCTTTGTTAAACACCCCTTGCGCAGGATTTGATACTTGCAGAGTGTGCACGAGCATGCAATCTTTTCCTCCATGCTAGTTGATAACGTTGCCATCTACAATGATTATGAATGTTGTCTCAATATATATACTCCTCACAATGTAAACTACCTTGCATTCTCTAGGTTTGCCCGATCTCCACACACCTTGGTCCAGAGGTGTACGGAGATCAGGACCACCGGGTCAAAATCTCGTCTTTATTGCTCAAATCCTATATGGGTTGACACATACGTTGTTGTGCTGTGACACGTACATAGTGGGAACACATGCTACAAGATCTATCTTCTAACTTTTTAGATACATAGTTATATTTCCTATAATGTACATATACATATTTAAGTATAATAATATGCTTTCTATCTCATCCTATTATTTATCTCAGGGGTAACCTATTCTTACTTTACCACATCAGAAAATACTATGGGAAAAGCGTCGATAGCTCCGCTTCTTTAACTTGGGGCAAAAAAGCATTGATTCTTTATTTCTACTATCTCATTATCATCTCACACCTTAGCTAGATCTTATATCTAGGGTAAACTTCAATATATATATATTATATGTATTTTTCATATTTTTCTTATATTTCTTTTTAAATAGCTACTAGGGGGAAATCAAATCCTAGTGGGACACTATGTGGCATGATTTCAAAGATACACTTATTTTAATGCATTATTGCAAGCATGATTACAAAGCTTTGTCAAGGAGCAATGTCATGCTTTCATATGACATGAGGTGTCCTTTGGAATCAAATGAAAGTCTAAGCTAAGGGGACCACAAGAAGACTTTTGCTGCCAGAAATGAACCCTATTTTGATGATCTTTTTACACAAGGTTCCAATCCGAATTGAAAAACGATTTTAAAATGAAAATCGTAGATAATGAGCTGAATTTTCTGCCCATATTTTTACTTTTTTATTTGGAGCCACGGTTGAGGAGATATGATCAAGATACTGGAGCCCAGTCTGCCCACATCATGTAGGCACAACTCATTTCCAACTTTTCCAGTTTCTGTTCACACTGGCTCTTCTCTTCTTGTGTAAACCCTTGGGGGTTCCCTTCACCTATAAAAGGGGACCTCTTATTCCTTGAAAACAATTCAAGCATTCAATCCATTGATGAGAGGAATTCATGAGGGAGTGAGTAGTAATGCCAAATTGTACTTAGCCATTAACATAAGCCTAAGCCTATACTTTCTCCTAGAAGAAGACTAGCCATTCTTGCAACAAGCTAACCTTGGAAGATCAACTCTAATCAAAGAAGGTCTTACACTTGGTGTATCAATCAAAGTGGAATTCTTCACTCTTCTTCTCTCTCCATCAATAATGGTGTCGAAGGGTTTGTCAAGTAAGATGTGTTCTACATTGATGTTTTCTTGATTTCTTGTTGTTTTCTTTTTCATCTCTAATCCAACATGTATATATATCTAATCTCGTCTCCTTAACCAAACCTATCTCTATCATTCTTAGTAATTAATCCTCTCTACAAATTCTAGGTTCTCTTTGCTACAGGTACATCTCTCTCCGCAGTATCCTTATTGCCTACGGGCAAGAATAGGGCTTGGGAGGGAAACTTCTCATCTCTTCACTTCTCTCATATCTATATTTCTCACATACTATCCTATATGAATAATCCACATGATGATAATTTCTATCGCTTTCACTCTGTACGATCTATTAGAATTAACGTATAGATTAGCCGTAAAATATACTTTCAACAACGTATAGTGTTTCTCTTTGGCTCAATGAAATACTTCTATCACCGGATCCCATCATACTACCTCTCATAGACTATAATTTTTCTTTTGATGTAAGCGTAGTTATCTTGCTATGAACCAAGAGGATTTGTACACACAATTAATCCCAATCACTAGACAAAATATATATATTATGGTAAGCACAAAATTACAATTCCAAAGAACAATTCGTAGCCTATTTGGTCAGCCAAGATTGAATGCCATTAACTCATTTATTAACCCTTTCATACTACCCATGATACGATATGACCATAGCCTTGATGTTTTCATCTTTGTGTTGTTTTGACATTCTCTTTTGTGTTCTTTCTTTGTGTGTGTGAGTGCAAGAGAGAAAGAGTGGGTCTTCTCTGATTGCACTTCTTTCCAAACCCTAGTCTTCATGGCATCAATGGTTTAACTCCTTCATATAGTTTTTGTTAAGTTCTCTCACAAACTCTCACAGCCATAAGCCCGAAGCTTTCCTGGCAAGACCGCAAACTTTTCGACAACGTGCTCTCCCAGGTGTACAGGACAATGCATGTAGCGAGCAAAACCCCTTTGCCTCTTTGTTGAGCCAGCAGAGGATCCCAACCACATTTTTGCTCACACCCATCATTTTGTAACCATTGATTGTAATAAATGTCTTTCGGACATTAATTTTGATTTGAGCCATTCATTAAGTAACGGGACTCAATTGAGTTTCCAGCCTGTAATCCCGACGTAATTTCACCTGCTGATGTAAATAATTAGAGATGTTCTCACCTCCAAGGCTGAGGTATATAAGCCAAAGTTTTGTAACCTAAGGGAGGATTCAATTATTAATCAAAGTGAGTTTTTGAGCGCGGTGACTGTGTCTGAGAGAGAGAGAGAGAGTCTTATCTCCTTGCTACGCGAGCTACGGGGCCGCCATTGGAGAAGCGACACCACCATTGTGTTAGCAACGGTGAGAGCTACGTACAGATACCAAGAGTGCGCGCTATCGGCTTCTATGTGTGGTAAGTTCCTACGAGCTTCGGTGTGAGTTTTCTTCCAACTCGTGTGTCGGAATAGAGCGTGCAGCATACCTATAGAACCACAACGAGTAGAGCTACACATTAGTACCATCGGGGTCAAGTTTCGGTCACCTGTATTTTTCGGCCTGTCTTCATACGCGTTTACCGCACGGAGTGGTTATAGGTTGATTTTGCAGTTCAAGTTTTTAGGGTGTTGTTCTTACCTAGTGTATAGACTTCTCCTTGAGTTTGAGATCGATTCGATGATTCTAGATCCTGTTTCGTATAGCATTCATTCGTAGTACGGATTTCAGTCACTTGCGTGTTTTAGAACTTAGATTTGATTTCCTTAGTAGTGATTGTCATTAGAAGGTCGAGTAGGTGATTTGACACCCACCTAGTTGTTTCCATGCTGTAGGAAGCATAAATATCAAGTTTGGACCCAAATTGATGAAAAAGACATCATACGCGTATGATGTCTTTGACCTAATTTTGGACATATTCTGATACTTTGCTAACACAGATCCATTGTAATAGCTGTCTAGAGGTTATATTTCAAGTTTCATCCCATTTGGATCACAATTGACCCAAAAAAACAAGTCAAAAGCGGAAAATTGCCAAGAAAAGCCTAAATTAGCCATAACTTGCTCAAACAGAGTTCAAACTGAATTTTGTGAGTGAACAGAGCATAAAGGGGTCACTGAGAGTGAGCATAACCAAAATAGTCAAAATCTGTGAAAAAAGACATCATACGCGTATAATGTCTTTTTCAGCATAACAGTAACAAAATTCTCACCTGATGAAACAGAAGTTGTCCCACTGACAAGATTAAACAATTGACAAAGAATCAATCAGTTTGGATCAATTCTGACCACAAAAACCTGGGAAAACAAATTGCCGAGACGGAAAAGTTAAAGTCCTTCAGGGGAATTGATGAATTTGAGATCGGGCAGGAATCTCCGAGATCATCAACCAAAACAAGGGGAACCAGCAAGTGTCATATCAACCGAGGGAAGTGTAAACCAAAGTTGGGTGCAACCATTAGAGCCGATCTTTGAAGGAAGTGTCTCTGATACTTCTTCGGAGAGATCTTACGAGATTTTCACCGAAAACTTGGAACACTTGAACCTGAACAACAGAGTAAATATGGCAGCAGGATCATCAAACCCTTCCGCCACCATGTACTTGGTAGTCCTAAACCCTAACATTGTGGACAAGTCGGGATTGATGGGCACCAAAGTCAAAATAGATGAAGAACTTGAGGAGAAAGCACCAATAATGAACTTCCCTAATGCGAGGTTAAGAAGAGAGAATGAAACTACAAGGATCAACACTGATAACATCTATGTGGGGCTGTACAAATATAATAATGGGGAGCAAGATCTCTATTATAGATGTGAAGAACCCTACACCGGAGAGTTGACAGACCACAAAAGACTTTATGTCTTTACCTACACAGAGGGATCGGAAGTGAAAATTGCCGCTTACGATAAGTATGGCAGGCAATACTCAACAATGGGCAAGAAAGAATTAGAAGGATATACATACTTTGGGGGACCACTACATCAGTATTATGTTACTTCTAGCTCACATAGACCAGCACCAACAAATGGAGTGCAAAACTCAATGACAACAGGAGGACAAAGAACTCAGGTTGCTGACTCTTTCAGTCAACCTTGGGACTCGAAGCTCGGACCAATGGGATCATTACATTCCAGAGAGTCAATGGAGACGAATCGAGGTAGTGCAGTTCCAATCCCCACCTATACCACTCCAGGTCCAAGGTTTGAAGCGGAACCATCACATTTACCTCCCAGTAGTAGATTCAGGGCAGAGGAACCGACAAGGGTAACCCATGAAGTCCATGATGCTAGAGAAAGCTTTAGCCGGGACACAGGAGCAATGAGATTGGTAGCAGATCATAGACGTATGAGACCATCTCAAGTAGCCAAGTGTATGCCAAAGAAGTATGGTGGTTCAGGAGATCCGTATGCACATGTGTCACTCTTTAAGCAAGTCTTAAGAGCTGAGCAGATAACAGATTTCCATACACAATACGAGGGATTTGGTCTTACTCTAGAAGGTACTGCATTGACATGGTTTCAACCAATGAACATAGGGGGATTCCATGACATTGACCATTTGCTAAGAGAGTTTGCTGAGGAATTCTCAAAACGAGGGATTAAGCACAATACGGTCTCACAAATATATGCTTTTAAACAGAGAGAACACGAAAAGGTGAAGGAAGCTTCACTTCGCTTCAAACAATACATTGAGAGATGTCCAGTACGTGAACGACCACAAGATGACAGACTATCTGTTCTCTTTATTGAGGGACTGAGGAACGACACTCTCAAAAAGGACTTGCACTTGAAAGCTTGTACAAGTTTCGAGCAAGTAACGAGAGAGGCATTGTACTTAGTGGATAACTGTACGGTTTATGGAGAGGTATCAGCGGATACAGATTTTGCATCCAGTAGCTCCTCCTCCGTAGCGAGCGAGACTACCACTAAAAAGAATGTTCAAACAACAACCATGCCAAATGTAGAGCAAATGATAGAAGATGCTCTAAAAAGGATGGCACCATACCAAAAACCATTGCCAAAAACACTGAAATGGTGTGCTATTGAAAAAAAATGGACAAATCATCCAACAGAGGAGTGTTATTACAACAAAGGGTATGTAAGGGAGCGCCAGTACGCACCTCCTGCTCAATTAGCACCACCTCAAGTACATCCACTACCTCGATACCCAACGGGAAATGTACTTGGACCTATGGGGATAGAAAGACCGCAACCGGTATTGGGACAACAACCACCTTTACCAGGAGCAAGACCAGTGGGCATTAGATATGCACCAACCTTAGAGAATCAGGAAGAACAAGCCTTAGTGCCTGTTCAAGCCTATTACGAAGAATCGGGTGCACACATGTCTCCGACAGTTTATTACCCACCAGAAGAACCAAAACAACCAGAACCATGGGGCATGATGGGGAATGTTGGAATACCAACAATTACAAGTGCTTCTGATGAAGAGAGATACAATTTGGACGCAAGAACCTTGATGTTCATAGCTCATGGAGGGTTAACAGGACAAAGACCATCCTACCCACAAAGGACGAATCAAGCGGGACCAAGACCAGCACTAGGACCCTGTTACAAGTGTGGAGGTGACCATCTGATGAATGTTTGCCCACATACGGAAATCATTAGAATTAACGCTTATTGCACTGAGTGTGGGGTTACTCACTTCATTGAGGATTGTTCAAAGAATCCAAACAAAGTGCAAAAGACGACATTGAATATGCTAGAAACTATTCCTACCAGCAGTGGGTCTGAAAATGAAACTCTGATACCAACGCAAGTTGTTACTAGAGCTCAAGCTAAGAAAACCACTAGAGAACCTGAGAATGGAAAGTTAGCGACTGACGTAGTTAGTCAAGGACCGCGGAGTCAGAAAAACACATGGAAAGCTAGAAAAGCACGCATGAAGTTGAGAAAAGAACGTGAAGACGCTATTCTAGCTGAGGAACTAAAGCAAACTAAAGCTAGATTAGAAAAACTTGAGAGTCAAAACGGGAAACGAGAGATGAGCCCGGAAAGAACGAAACAAAAGAGTATCAAAGAAACAACGAGCTTAAGCTCGAGGGATCAGTGCTAGTCGACAAGGTACACGAACCATTGGACGCACTGATGAGAGCTTACGAAGCTAGGTTAAAGAACAACCAAACACAAGAACAGAGGTGGATGACATACCCAAACGCGGAATTGGAAAAGCAGAGACTTGAAATGTGCCAGAGAATGATCGAGACTGCACAAGCCTTATTAGAACCACCAAAAGAAACAATGAATTGTGGAAAGGAAAACCCAATTCAGCAAGAGACTATCGTTTCACGGGTAGCTGAAAAGACTCCCAGTGCACAAAAGCCTGAAAATACACACAAGGATGACCGCATAGTGTTGAACACAACCGATCAGGAGATAGAGAGTTTTCATCCAGTCATACAGAGGTCTTACGGAAGAGATGAGGATTACAATGAATTTTGGAAACAAGTGAGAGAGGCAAACTTTGCAAACGAGCTAAGTTGCCAAGCTAATCAGACAAATTGGGAAAAGGACATCAGGAATCCTCCCATAGTGGAATTTGAGGCAGGATCTCAAGTGGACTTGGATCTGCAATCTTACTGGGGAGATGGGGGCTCTGTTAGAACAATGGAGAGCAAACCTCATTCACTGAAAACCTTACCTTCATACTTAGGAGAGTATGAAGCAAAATCCGAGATTAGAGCACTTCCCTCACGAAAAATCTCATCAGAAAAAGTCATGGACTCGCAAGGATTGATAGAGATTTTGTCAACACCAGTGACATGCACTATCACTCTAGCTGAGCTTTTGAGGCTAAGACCACATATGTGGACCACTGTAGGAAAATGCTTGGAGAAATTCGGGATAAAAGATCCAACATCGAGATTGCAAGAGAGCATGGAGGAGCTGAGCAAGCCACAAAAGAACGCTAAGCCTGTACCCTTAAACAAGGTCGGAGAGTATTGCGAAGGTGAAGAGGGGAATACAACCTTACCAGTTGAATTCCAAGGAGTGAACACAATGGCAATACTAGACAGCGGAGCTGGGGTAGCCATTGCTACAAAAGAAATCTGGAAAAAATGGGGGAAACCAGCAATAAGGAAGACTAGGTTGAAACTCCAATTAGCAGATGGACACATGGAGAAACCTATGGGGTTATTAGAGAAAGTTGTAGTGACTTCTTGCGGCATTGAATACGAACATACTTTCGCTATTGTCGATTTTGGCAAGGAGAATAACTATGATATCATACTGGGAAGACCATTCATGAGACAGTTGAAAATGGTCCAGGATTGGGGCTACGATCACATATACCTGAGAAATATGGAAACCACTACACGTGTGAACCTGAAAGACCATAGCTACAAAGATGTGAACCGAACACCGGTAGAGGAGTTTGATTCAGCTACTTTGGCGGGATCCGAATTTCCAGCTTGGTTAGGTAAACCCAAGGAGTTATGGATGTGTGGAGCTTCGAAATGTGGAAGTCTGAAACGAGAAGAATGTGTTTTAGAAAGGGCTATCGAAGACGAAACTTATATAGGAGAACCCTTTCCAGAGGACACGTTTGAACCATTAGAATGGACACACATTCTAGCAACCCTAGATGTTTGTGCAATTCCGGATGGTCCCACAACGAAATTTTGCGACAAGGACGGGTACGACGTGGTTCCGTATTTCATGTTGAGAACTGTACTCGAAAAAGAAACTGAAAAAACGATACACTGGAAAAAGAAGATGAAGAAGAGGTGTTTCACGACATTCCCAATCATCCAGAGTGGGGAAATGAAGCAGACAACGAGTCAACGGACAATTCAAGCGGAAACGAAGAAACTATAACGGATGTCCGATTTTATGATTTTCCGAACCAAACTAAACAACGCCAGAAACACTATAGAGCAAAGAAAAAAACAAAAGGGGTTAGAACCAATCCGATGCCTAGAATAAGAGGAAAAAATCAATTCCTAATGCTAGTAAAGGCTGAAGATTGTGTTAAGGATAAGATTTCTGGAAGAATGAGAGGCAGTGATCAAAAGAGCTTACGAAAAGACAAAAGAGGCTCAAGAAATCAAGTTCAAAAGAATGGAACGAAAACTGAAACAGAAAAATCAGAAAAGAACAAGCGCAACAGAGAACACACGGAGTCCAAGCTAGAACGTAGAAACAAGTACAGAGAGCTCAAGAAAACTCTGAAAGAAGTTTGGACTACAGAAATTGAGAGTGGAGAGGACAAAAACGCCAAAATCAAGGAAAACATGGATGTTCCCTCTCACTATAGGAAATTCACAATAGAGGATAGGAAGGTGATATTAACCCCACCTATTCGAGAGAGGAAGGAGAACGAATCTTATGACGGACCGGAGGATGCAAAAAAAGTTGATTTAGCAGCTCCAGGTGAGCCACCTAGACCGGTATACATAGCCACAGATTTGTCTCCAGGCGAGGAAGAGAGACTTTTGAGTCTTCTCAGAGAGTATAGGGATGTGTTTGCATGGTCTTATAAGGACTTAAAGGGAGTTGACCCATCGATATGCCAACACACAATCCCACTGAAACAAGACGCAAAGCCTAGCAGACAGAGACCATACACATATAATGATACGTTTGCTAAGCGAATCAAAGAAGAGATAGATAAGCTAATGGAAGCTGAATTCATATACGAGATTGAACACACTGATTGGGTATCTCCGATTGTGGTAGTACCTAAGAAGAACGGAAAACTCCGAGTGTGTGTCAACCTAAAGAAAGTGAATGCTGCAACAATCAGGGACAATTATCCCCTGCCGATAACTGATCATGTTCTAGAGCGTGTATCAGGGAAAACAGCATACTCCTTTCTTGATGGTTTTTCAGGATATAACCAGCTAGCCATAGCATTGGAAGATCAACATAAAACAGCTTTTGCAACGGAGTGGGGAATTTATGCTTATCGGGTTATGCCTTTTGGTCTAACCAATGCTCCCGCAACCTTCCAGAGGCTGATGACGCATGCTTTCAAAGAATACTTAAGGCTGTTTCTCGAAATATACATGGATGACTTATGTGTACATTCTCTACTGAGAGATGAGCATCTAGAACACCTAAGAAAAGTATTTGAGAAATGTAGGACATATCGCATTTGTCTCAATCCTGAGAAATGTGTGTTTATGGTCCGACAGGGCAGAATTCTGGGACATATTGTCTCACAAAACGGAATATCCACGGATTTAGAGAAGATAAAAGTTATAGTGGATATGCCTAGACCAACCAATGCGAAACAAGTACAGAGCTTTATGGGACATTGTGGATATTATAGACGATTCATTTACATGTACGCTATAATAGGCCAACCACTTTACAGGCTAATAGTGAACTTTGAATGGACAGAGGAATGTGAGGAATCATTCAAGAAATTGAAAGAGGCACTCATTACCGCTCCAGTCTTGAAATCACCAGATTGGGAGAAGATATTCCATGTGCACATAGATGCTTCGGCATATGCAATAGGATGCATTCTGGCTCAGCCAGAAGAAGGAAACATGGATTTTCCTATCTGTTACGCCAGTCGACAGCTCAACAATGCAGAGAAGAATTACACCACAACAGAGCGAGAAGGATTAGGAATGATCTATGCTGTGAAGAAATTTCGGCATTATCTTCTAGCCAACAAGTTTGTGTTTTTTACGGATCACCAAGCCTTGCTCTACCTAGTGAATAAACCATGCAATACCGGGAGAATAGTGAGATGGTTCATTATCTTACTGGAATTCGACTTCACGGTAGTAGTAAAGAAAGGAAAAACACATCTTAGAGCTGATCATCTTTCGCGATTGACGAATGGAGAAGACCCTATAGGAGTAGATGACGACATGCCAGACGCGTACTTGTTCAACATAGAAATGATACCTAAGTGGTCTCAAAATGTCGTTGACCTATTAACCTATGGAGGAGAGTTCGATAGAAGAAATACAACCTGAAACATATTGCTATTCAGCAATCCAAGAATCTTCAATTGATTGCAGGAAGGTTGTATCAATTGGGAAATGATCATGTTTTACGACTATGCATCAATCCTGAGGAATATAATATATATCTGCGCGAAGCACATGTTCAGGAATGTGCATTTCATTGTTCAAGAAGGAACACATATAGGAATTTGTTACAATTGGGAGTCTATTGGCCAGGAATGAAAGAAAGCGTACATGAATATGTCACTGTATGTATTGTATGTTCATCAAAACCGCCAGCCGAGTATTCAACATTATATCAGATAATGATCGCTCCAGAATGGAGTCAGTATATTGTTGAATATCTCACAAATAGAACTTTCCCAGAAGGAACGTCAAAAGCTCGTCAGAAATCTGTAGAGACAGAAGCTAGAGATTACGCTTTAATAGGAGATCAACTCTATAAGAGAGGTAAAGACAACCAGCTTAGGATTTGCGCATCAGAGTCTGAGTATGTGATAATCCTGGAGCAAGCTCATGGAGGAGTAGGTGGAGGCCATTTCTCAGGTGATAAGACAGCAAAACTTGTCTTAGCCGCAGGAATATGGTGGCCAACATTACATATGGACGCTGAGGAATACGTTAAACGGTGTGATGACTGTCAGCGGACCAAAGTACCACTTAAAAGAGATGATATGCCGCTTAGACCAATGATGGGGGCAAGAGCTTTTGCAAAATGGGGGATTGATTATGTTGGACCCATTTCGCCTCCTGCATATAAGACTCATGCACAATACATCGTTGTGGCTACAGACTATCTAACAAAGTGGGTCGAAGCAAAGGCAACTCAAAAAGCAGATGCCAGGACCACGGCACAATTTCTGTATGAATACGTCTTTGTACGATATGGATTGCCAATAGAAATTGTGAGTGATCGAGGCACACATTTCATAAATGAAGTGATAAAGATCCTTCTAGATGAATTCATGGTAATCCATAGGAAATCAGCCCCGTATCATCCACAAGCAAACGGACAAGCTGAAGCAACAAACAAAACCATATGTACGGTCCTCACGAAGATTGTATCTGAGTCGAGAACTGACTGGGACCAAAAGTTACATTCAACATTATGGGCATATAGGGTGGCGTATAAAACATCCATAGGAACGACCCCATATAACATGGTTTTTGGGCTAAATGCTATCTTGCCAATAGAATTCTTGATTTCAACCTTAAGGGTGGCTAAGGATCTAGAGTGGACAGGGCACGAGCTCTCTGATAGAATAGATGACCTGGAAAAGCTAGATGAGCTTCGCCTAAAAGCAGTAGCTTCCATCTACGCTCAAAAAAGGCGACAAAAGGAATTTTTTGATAAGCATGTGCGGACTAAAGAGTTTAAAGTTGGGGACTATGTCCTAGTTTACACTCTGAAACAGCATGCTAAGAAGCTTAAAAAGCGAGGGATGGGTCCTCTGGTGATTAAAGATCTATCACCAAGTGGAGCCGTCAAGCTTGCTACATTAGACGGAGAAGAAATGCCCAATTGGATTAGTGGATGCAGAGTGAAAAAGTATCTGTTGCCGCTAACACAAGACATGCTTCTCAAAATACATCAAGAAAAGCTGCGTGTCCAGAAAAAGAAAAAGATTGAGGAGGAAGCGCAAGCCGAGGCGAAGGAAAGAATGGAGAAAAGAAGACTACTGCGTCAAAACAGCGCAATGAAGGAGCAATACGAATAAACGCAGTCAGTATAACAGAAATGGATAATGACAAAGAAGAACCCATCATTGAATGCAAAGTAGGAACCAACCAAATCAAAGCCAGAGCACTATTGGATTCAGGAGCTCAAGCTAACCTACTTTCACTCAGTTTGTATAGACAATTGACAAATGACACTAAACTACAAACTGCCAAGCAAGAGTTAAAGAGTTACTCTGAGAATGCAATCAAAACTGTCGGATGCACAGTTTTACATATACAGATTAACCAATATGTGTATCCTCATATGTTTTACGTGGTTGAAGACCAAGCTACACAACATCCATTATTGCTAGGACAACCATGGCAGAAGCAATACAATGCAATGATTGACTGGAGTTCTAAATCAGTGCTTATCAAATACGAAGGTGAAAGTCAATCAGTTAAGTTCACCAAAGGAGCAGAGCCACCTCCAAAGGGAGAATCCACGGACAAGGGCAAACAACAAACAGAGAAAAAGAAGAAGCAAAGGCAACCAAAAGTTTCTACACAACTGAATTGCTCGTCGACGAGGAACTCTCAACATTGGATAAGGAAGACAAGCAATAATATAACAGCTCAACCTCGGGATAAAACGGAGTCAACGATGGTATGGAGACCAAAAAAGGTAATGCCAAAAAACACAAACAGAGTCTTCAATACCAGACAACAGAGTGATCCCCGACAATCAAGGACAGTGAAACAGATCTGGATTCCAAAGAAGTTCATGATGGCACAAAGCTACAGCCAGCAAATTTGGATCCCAAAGATTTGTAAACAGGAACTCCCTTCAATACAATCAACGAAAACTCCTAGGTATTTCAAGGCGAGGAAATCAACACACAGAACAAAGCAGGTTTGGGTCGCAAAGAGTTTGTGGCAAGCACAAGCAAAGCGGAAGCAGATTTGGATTGTAAAAAAAGACAACAAGGTAACGAAGAATCCATCTACCGATTCAAACACCGAAGTGCCAAAACCAACCCAAAACCCGACCACCAATCTTTCAATCAAACAAAGAGCAGCTTTATTGGAAAGACTGTTGTATCATCGCTCTACAATTACATTGGGAACTTATGACCAAAACAACTACAATGCTTCACCCACAGACACTTCATAGTCATCCGGGAGGACTCAGACTCGGAGGGGGGGAGGTATACAGGAGCTACAAAGCAGCTACAAGCGGAAAAAAAACAAAAATTATATTACAACGGCAGTGTCTTACATGATTTTGCAAATTTTTTATGTTTGATTGCGAATATTGATAATATTTATGCCCTTATATACCTTGTTTTGCAACAAGAAGAGATCAAATGATGAATTTGGGTCTTTAGATGTGTAAATATCACTAAATAAGAGTGTTTTTGGAGCTAAAAAGTGGTAATCCAAGTCCAGAAATCACAAAGAAGTGTATATTCATATACACAGGGTTACCAACTATTTATCGTGTATGTTTGTAATTTTTTGGCTTCAATTTTCTATTTTCCTTTATTTTTTATGATTTTCTTAATAAAAATAAAAGAAAAATAAAAAAGCAGGTGAAATGAGATCGGAAAAAAGAAAAGAATAGACGGTGATGGTCCTAATGACAAGGGCAACCCATGGTAAAAATGGGGTACAATTCTGAAAAAGTTGCGGAAAGCCCGAAATTACAGAATTTTGGCAAAGTGGACAAATTTCTCAGAAACAGGTCAAACGGAGTCCGAATTGAGAAATTTCAAATCCTAAAGTGCATTTCACGACGAGATAGGAGCACATGTCAAATTTGGTAACAAGTGATCCGGGAAGCCCGAAGTTAAGTATTTTTCACTTCACTATCAAGCTCATTTCCACTATTACCTTCTTGGAGAGAGCAAAGAGCACACAGGAGCATCCGACCTTCTACGACTGCTACGAGAGCTCAGAGGACACCAGACATGAGAGGTAGACTCGTTGCCATAAGCTTTTGATGCTTATCGTTAACTTTTGTTGCGAAAACTCACCAAAACCAAGAAACAAGAGCAGACGGGGAATGGGGAAGAACGCTAGGTAGGGGCACAACCGCCTAACCAAACTTTGCAAGAACTTAGAGGTGGGTTACCCTAGTATAGGAGATGAGTTTCTAACACTCAAAGCTCGAGAAAGAATGACTGGAAAAACCCTAGGTCAACAGAGCCTGCAAGAGGCAAACAGAAAAAAGTTGTCGGAACGACACAAAACTTCTCAGGAAGCTTAACAACATCGAGGGCAATGCAACCATGGAGTATCTCCGGGTTTGGATCACCAAAAGTAGGTCGGAACAACCGATTCGGCTGTGGACACACAAAGCGTCATTTTGGCATAACGGCTAAAATTGACGACCAAATGACATGAAACTTCACAAGCAGCTTAAAATATACATGGATGACTTATGTTTGCAAGCAAAACCCAAAAGAAAGCTGATTCACTTACCGATGGTGAAAAAGACGCTTTCGGGCAACCAAATGGAGAAAGATGGAGAACGGGGAGCCAAAGTCAAGTTCAACCGAATAGGTGGCTTCACAACATATCCAATGAGCTGGAAATGCAACTCTCAAGAAGAAAAGTTGAAGAAATTCAACTCCAAGGCAAAAAGACGACTTCGGAGACTGAAATGCCTATAAGGGGGCTTTTTAGCTAAACTGATGACTTTTTAAGTTGAAAACTAGTTAGCAGGGCTTAGGGCACTAGCACAAAGCATTCTTTGCACAAAAAGACCAACATTTCAAGAAAAGACATCATACGCGTATGATGTCTCACAGCATGATTTGCACATCCATTTCAACATTTGAGTGCATAGCCTCATTCCACATGTTAATCACATCCTATGAACCAAGTATCATGAGAATTGGAGTTAGAAAACCCAAGGAAAACCAAAAAGACGCAAAGTAGGCCATAAAATTGATTTTTGGTCCTAATTTTGTCAAAATAACTCCAAACTCATTGAAACTTTGTAGGATTGTTGATTAACACATCTACAAGCTATCTGGAACCAAAAAGCACCATTTTGACACAAAAGACATCATACGCGTATGATGTCTATTTGCACTTACAGAGCCAAAAATGCTCATTTGTCATCATACATCCATTATATATATCTAATACATGCTACATATGAAGTTTGGAACCATTTGGTCAAGTGGATCACCCCATTAGCCCAATTAAGAGAAAATCCTTCATACAAAGCCTATTTTTGTCCCAAATCCAACATATTCAAGTCCAAACCAAGATTTGAGTATAAACAGTCCTTCACTAGCACATGGAGAGTCCACAGAACCAATCCCATGAAAAATTGATGAAAAAGACATCATACGCGTATGATGTCTCCAGAGCCATTTTTAGTCCAAATTCTATCCAAACTTGATAAATCCACTGAATAAGCCTATCTAAAGCCAAAACCAAGCTTATAGAGAAAATTGGTCAAAAAATGCACTAAAAGACATCATACGCGTATTATGTCTCACTATGTGATTTTGGCATCTAAGGGCTTCAACCACCAAACAGAAGTGTTCTACATGCCATTTGAAGGTAATCCACCAAGTTTTACCCAATTTGGATCATAAAATCCATTTCCCTTTCAAAATTTTGCCAAGAGCCTGAACTGGACTGAACTGGCCAAAACTTGACCAAATGGGATCCAAACTCAAATCCAAGCATATGATACTCATGTATACACTATCAGCTACAAGCACAACCAATATGAAGTCATTCTGACACAAAAGACATCATACGCGTATGATGTCTCAAGCATGTTTTTGAGCCCAGTTTGCATATTTTTTCACCTACATTGCATCCTTAGGCCCTGAATAGCTCATGTTTCAATTTTCAAGTCATTTGAATAGTTAAAAGCTTCATTTCGGCTTTCAGTACTAAAAAGACGCTAACTTCTAAAATTGGAGTTACAGGATCCATGGATTCCGCTAAGTCATCGGCAACTAAGAGAAAAAGACCAACCATCAAGGATGCTCTTGCAGAGGCAGAACCTTTTGATATTCCAACAGAAACCCTCAAGCCAACCAAGACTTGGGTGGAGGAAGCAGTACTAGAAAAAGAGGGAATAAAGATCTACCAGGGGACTTTCAGAGATCCTCAAGGGCAATCGGTCGATGTACCTATGATCCCACGAGAATTAGTGGATTATAGCAGATCAGAGAACATAAGCAGATACCTGGAAAAGGCTAACTTACACAGGTTCTTCACCTCGAGACCATCAGGTGTAGACACAAGAAGAGTGTATGAGTTGGCAACATCCATTCAGAAGGATGGGAAAGCCACGTTGACAGCCATGGATGGAGAAACAGTTGAAGTACAGATCACTCCACAGCTCATTGCAGATGCATTGAAGCTGCACAACAAAGGGAGTTCTGTCAGAGAAAGAAGGGAGGCCATAGAGGTCTATGGATCAAAGAAACAAAATACAACCTACGGAGATATGGCAGATCAACGAGCGGCAACCCTTTGCCGATTATACAACCAGTTTTTCCATGTGTGCAGTAAAAGACCGCAGAAGTATACTACACCACCCCATGCCATTGCGACAACCATCACATGGGCACTGAAGAGCAACGTGCCAAAAGAGGTGAATTATGCTCAATACATCCACGAGCAAGTAATCGCCATGCACAACCAGAAGCCAAAGTACATAGGAGGAGGAGAAATCCTAACAAGAATAGCTTATGAAGCTATTGGAGCTAGGGATCAATGGCCACAGATTCCCTCCCAGAATGAGTGGCTTAGAGAAGCCGATGAGGAGGAAGAACAGCAAGAAGTATCCAAGAGGGTGTCCACAAGAGCACGCCGAAAACTAGAAATAGTTTCAGAACCTGAAGAGGCCGTGGATGAGCCGCTCAAGAAGAAAGTGAAGAAGAAGGCCGATCCCAAGCAAACCAAAAGTCAAAAACCCGCAAGAATGGAAAGGCTGGTGGAGCAGTTTAGAGCGGAAAGAGCTCTAAAGGGGGACTTTGAAGAAATGTGGGTGCCGGACCCCAGTAAAGTCGGAACCAGCTCAGCCAGTAGGCCACATGTTGATCAATATGATCAATATATTAGAGCTTATGAGGAGTCGGAGGCCATACTGGAGCAGCAACCTGTCGAGCCTTATACTGAAGAGGAAGTACAACTTTTAAAAGCTGAGCTGCAAAAGGACGACAAGGGGCAGAAGAAAGCAGAGGAGTCTACTGAACCTCAAGAGAAAGACGGGCAAGCAAACAAAGGGAAAGCCAAGATGACTGAGGACAATCAGCCCTCTTTTACTGTTGTACCAAGCCCGAAGAAGATGGAAATTATTGTGGAGGAAACCACAATAGAAATAGAAACGGAAGTTATGGAAAAGCCGGAGGCCGGGACCAAGGAAAAGGAGATAGATCCAGTTCAGCAAAAGAAAGATGATTACGAGGATCTGGTAGCGATCGGATACAGTGAAGAAGAGGCCCTGGAGGCAGTTTATGGGATATCCCTACGGAAACAAGATGATCGGAAAGGGACGAAGGAAAAGACAAAGGGTACAATGGAGAGTAAAGAGAAAATGGACGAGCCGAAGCCATTGGAGGTGGTGGCAGAAAGAGCTGTCAAGTTGACAGATGAAGATGAAAAAGACATGCACATGGTGCATGAACTGCTCAGCAAGATTAAAGAAAGATCCAGAGCAAAGGAAGTAGCACTTGAGACAGCAAAACAAAAGGAAGCAGAGTTGCAGAAGAAGTTAGAGAATGCTATGACTGAATCTGAAAGTCATAAAGCATCACTCTACGACGCAGAAAACGAGAGGGACGGCTTGATACTCCAACTAGTCGAAGCTTCAAGAGAGGTAACAAGTTCACAGGAAGCAAAGGAGCGAATAGAAGATGAGCTGGAGGCAGCCAAGGATGAGCTCATTGAGCTAAGGGAAAGAGTCGAACTTCAAGAAAGGACAATCATGAGACTCAGGACCACCCCTAGAGCTAGCAGAGCAGGAACAGAACAAGAGGGAGCCCTCGTACCAGCTCTAGAAGAGCAGGTCAGAAGTTTGCAAAGAGAGCTGAGGTTAGAGCAAGTACAAAGATTGCACATGGCGGAGGGATCATTGGCTGCAGAGGAGAGGCTCACATCAGAAAACCAAACACTAAGGACAGAAAATGAGGCCCTCCGCAAACAGCTCCAAGACCTCCAAGAGCAACAAAGAAGAGAAACAGAGACACCACAAGAAGAAGCAGGGGGAGCAGCCATAGAGCTACCAGAAACTGGAGAGGCAACCACAATCGAAGATCCAGCCCCAGTTCAAGAAGTGGCCTCGACTTCAGGAATCTCTGAAGGAGAAGAACAAAGGCTCCAGGACCAAATAGAAAAGTCAACAGAGGAAAGTGCCAAGGCGGAAATGGAATGGGAAAGGAGACTCCTCATCTCCATTAGACTTCAAGGTTTAGACACAAAAGTGCTCCACGAAGAGTGGATGCAACCCAGCCTGCCTTTCCCTCTGATGAAATTTGAAGTGACAAAGATGAAAAAGAGAATAGAGGAGGAGCAGTATGTCGCTCTTTATGAAGGCGACATCACAAAGGATGAACAATCAAAGAAGATTGTAGATTCTCAACCTAGATGGAGGAAAGGTTGGCTGAACAAATACCCAGCCTACCTCATCTACTTGGTAGAGGCTCCAAAGGAGATTCGGGAGGATGCAACCTTCTGCCCGGTGCCAAGAGTCAGAAACTGGAAAGAGCATGGCAAGATTGCAGAAAAGAAGCCAAATTGGCTTAATTATCCCAGGATGCCAGGACCAAAGGAAGGAGAGAGAATAGGTAAAGCCTACATGGTGAAAACCCTAACGGGCACCATCAAACTCTTTACTGGCTCTCCTGACCTTTTGTGTCAGATGCTAAAGAAAATCTGCAGGACTCTCTTAGCATGCATTGAAGTGTTCGCGCCAGATAAAGCCACGACCTCGAGTCTACTATCGACGGCCGACACAGTGACGGATATGATGTATGATCTTTCATTGCAGCCATCACCAAAGGTGTTACATCTCTTATACCAAAGAATTATGTTTTTGCCTAGCTTCCACATGCAAACATTCGAAGAAGCTTTCTACACCGGCTTTTTCACTCACGAAAGCAAAATATTCGGCCCAACCTTGACCATCGGCAACCTACGCTACGAATCACATTTGCAGATGCTCAAGACGACAGGACTCTATTGATCAAGCCTCAAAGTCATGTCAGGGACGACATGAACGCGGAGGGGGGGAGTGTTGAGCTAGCAGAGGATCCCAACCACATTTTTGCTCACACCCATCATTTTGTAACCATTGATTGTAATAAATGTCTTTCCGACATTAATTTTGATTTGAGCCATTCATTAAGTAACGGGACTCAATTGAGTTTCCAGCCTGTAATCCCGACATAATTTCACCTGCTGATGTAAATAATTAGAGATGTTCTCACTTCCAAGGCTGAGGTATATAAGCCAAAGTTTTGTAACCTAAGGGAGGATTCAATTATTAATCAAAGTGAGTTTTTGAGCGCGGTGACTGTGTCTGAGAGAGAGAGAGAGAGAGAGAGAGAGAGAGAGAGAGAGAGAGAGAGAGAGAGAGAGAGAGAGAGAGAGAGAGAGAGAGAGTCTTATCTCCTTGCTACGCGAGCTACGGGGCCGCCATTGGAGAAGCGACACCACCATTGTGTTAGCAACGGTGAGAGCTACGTACAGATACCAAGAGTGCGCGCTATCGGCTTCTATGTGTGGTAAGTTCCTACGAGCTTCGGTGTGAGTTTTCTTCCAACTCGTGTGTCGGAATAGAGCGTGCAGCATATCTATAGAATCACAACGAGTAGAGCTACACATTAGTACCATCGGGGTCAAGTTTCGGTCACCTGTATTTTTCGGCCTGTCTTCATACGCGTTTACCGCACGGAGTGGTTATAGGTTGATTTTGCAGTTCAATTCTTTAGGGTGTTGTTCTTACCTAGTGTATAGACTTCTCCTTGAGTTTGAGATCGATTCGATGATTCTAGATCCTGTTTCGTATAGCATTCGTTCGTAGTACGGATTTCAGTCACTTGCGTGTTTTAGAACTTAGATTTGATTTCCTTAGTAGTGATTGTCATTAGAAGGTCGAGTAGGTGATTTGACACCCACCTAGTTGTTTCCATGCGCCTGCGGGTCAAGCTTCGTCCTCGTCTGACAAATTCTGTTGTTGGTTGAGTTCTCGCTATTTAGCTTCCGCTAGCGGCGTAACCGCCTTAACACTCTTTTAGTTCCATAGTTTCTTCTAGAGGGAGAGAAAGAGATAGAAAGAGTTTTTGTCCTTTTCACACAATTGGTCAGCCAAGATAACTCTTTCACCACTACTTTCTCTATCTACTACTATCTCTGTCTCTATCCATCTCTGCAGCTATCTCTATTTAATTTCTCTCTCTCTCTCTCTCTCTCTCTCTCTCTCTCTCTCTCTCTCTCTCTCTCTTTTTCTTTGCCTCTATCTCTGGCTCTGGCTCTCTCTCTCTCTCTCTCTCTCTCTCTCTCTCTCTCTCTATATATATATATATATATATATATATATATATATATATATATATATATATATATATATATATATATATATCACTCTCTATCTCTCTATTTCTCTCTCTCTCTACTTTCCTATCTCTCTCCCTCTCTCTTTTCTTATCTCTCTCTATTTCTCTATTTTCCCCCCCCTCTCTCTCTCTCTCTCTCTCTCTCTACTTCCCTATATCTCTCTCTATCTCTCTCTCTCCCCCCCCCTCTCTCTCTATCTCTCTATTTCCCTCTAGTTCTCTCTCTATTTCTCTATTTCCCTCTCTCTCATTTTGTATTTCTCTCTCTACTTCCCTATCTCTCTCTCTCTCTCTCTCTTTAATTTCTTACACACACACACACACATTCTCTCTCTCTCTCTCTCTCTCTCTCTCTCTCTCTCTCTCTCTCTCTCTCTCTCTCTCTTTAATTTCCTACACACAGACACACATTTATCTCTCTCTCTCTCTCTCTCTAATTTCCTACACACACACACATTTCTCTCTCTCTCTCTCTCTCTCTCCTACACACACACACACACACAATGTAGCTTGAGAGAGAGAGAGAGGGGGGGGGGGGGGGGGGGGGGAGAGAACAATACCTGCGCTGCAGGTTTCCAAGAAGGCTAGATCTCTGTGCGCGCTCGCAGGTAAAAATGACTGCTTGCGCGCGGATTTGGTGTTTTTTCCAAAAAAAAAATCCGTCAATATACGTGTGGAAATACATGTGGAAATACGCATCTTTCGATAGGCATTGCCACATGTACTACCACGTATGTATCGATGCATATATCGACACGGGGTATGCCCATCGAAATGCGCGTGGAAAGGTATGGTGCGTTGAAATATTGCGCGTCGAAAAGCGCGTAACATGTTGTAGTGATGCCAGCAAGGAAACTATATGGATGACATGTTTAGTGGGAGATTTACACATTTAGCGGGTTCTAATTTTGCATTATGATCGTCAAAGTGTCATTGCTTTAGCTAGAGATCATGTGTTCCCTCCAAGTAAAAGCACATTGAGGTGAGGTATCATCTCATTCGGGATGCATTGTGGGTGTAGGATGAACAAAGTTTTACGAGGGTGAAGTTGTTGCACTACACGGTTGTACTACATACTAGCTTTAGGCTAGCCACTTATGGTCACATTGGTTTTAACACTAGTCTAGTACTAAAACGGATACCTCAATGTCCTTTTTTCTTGATTATTTTAAAAAACAAAAGAAAACTTTGAAAAAATATATTTAAAAATATTTTGATAAGTTTAAAATATTCTAGACAAAGTATCCATAAAAATTTATAACTCCTTTTTTGGGAACACGATTTCTTATGAAATTACACTCATGAAGCTACCTGCAGAAAATAGATACAGATATTTCTCTAAAATGCATCACTCAACCATAGAAAAAAATGAACAAGATAAATGCAATTTTCCATGTTACCTACTTATGTTTGTGCTTCACCTTCCTGCAAAAGAAAAATCTTTTTTGAATATAATCAAAAGTAGGGAGGTTGTGTGGGATCAATACACAACTTTGCAAGTTCAATTCATGACAAAGTAAAACTCTTCATGGAACTTTACATTCTTTTATGATATGTATGCATCAATTCTATCAATTCATTATTTAAGGCATCAATATTAGATCTTTACCTAAGCTACATTTGGTAAGTTACATCAAAGCCTGAAAAGTGTGCATAATGTTCAAATTCTTATTTTCTAATCGTGAGAGATTAGTCTTAAATTGAGTCTACGGTGAAATTCTTATAATACTCGTTATTTGTGTACAAATACTTCATTTGCATGCATTTGGGAAAATTATAAACTCACTTTCAAGGATGTTGACTTTGCAATTAATTTTGCAATGCAAAATTTTTGAAATGAGCTCGACGTCCAAGATGCGAGTTAGGGGCATTAAAAAATACTTGGTTGATGGGTTTTGATCTAAAGATATAATATAAACCATATATTTTGCACAAGAATCTCATCACGAACTTGGAAAAGAGGCTTTCAAAGGCAAAAAATTGGCTCTTTGTCAACATTTTCAACAATTGGGGTTTTTGTTTGTAGTATTAAGTATGAAGCTTGATTTACCCCTTGTAATTTTTTGTATTAAAAACGCACATTTGTGAGGCCCTTGTTATGAGGAGAAGCCATTGTGCGTGAAAAAAAATCACTCGCCAAAAACCAAAATTTTCATGCCAATCTCGAGATTTACTCGAAACTGGCTTCGTCAAAATATTATGGCCGGACGGCACCGAGAAGTGATTGAAAACCGGTAGGTCAGAATATTATGGCCGGATGGCGGCCAAAATATTCTTTTTTATTAGAATATTATGGTCAGATGGGGCGGCCAAAAAGTGGTCAAAAAACGAACGATCGGTTGATCGATGGTCGATAGTCAATGGCCGATTGCCGGTGTCGAAAGTCAATGACTGATGGCCAATGACTGATCTCAAGATGGACTTCTCTTCTGAAGGGCGGTCACACATGGGTGCATTGGAGAGTCCAAGTCAAGCTTTTCAACACAAGAGCAACTACACACGACTGCCTCTCATGAGGGAAAGCAACCCTTTTGGCTATAAAAAGAGGCCTTTTCTACACAAAAAATTGGATTATGAAGCATTGTGATGCATTGTGAAGTTGATGTAAGGTGGTAATGTTAGCGGGTTGCCGCGACGGACCTCTACAGCATAGTTATGTGGCATTAACATAATGTCAATACACAGGGAAGTGACTCGAGATGGGGCACGGAGACTCAATGAGATTGTCAATTTCAAAGAAGTGAACCTAAAGAACTATTCATACATCTACAATAGCAAATCAATCACTTTCTAGTCAGAAAATTAGCCTATGTCTAGTCTCACCGCTCTAGGTCATCATTTTTGGCATCCAAACAAATTCGAAATGCAAACTCAATGAAATTGTCAATTTCAAAGAAGTGAACCTAAGGAGGGATGTTACAACACCTAAGGGTATAATCCTACCAAGTTCTACAGTCATATGGAAAGGTACACAATTCACAATCCATCCCAAAAAATATATAGAAAATTGAAACAAAACTACATAGAAAGATTACCTTCGGGCTTAGAAACACTCTTCCAAGGTCAAAACATCACAAAATAACCATTTAAGACCTCAAATCAATACATTTAGCTCACAGACAAGACATCTCGAACCACAATAGAATTGAGAATGATTATACTTAGATTAAAGAGCAAGAGAACACAATGCTATGTGGGATCGAATTTTGATTACCAGACAAGGAGAAAGATTGATTAAAAATTGCAGAAGAAATATAGCTCTCAATTAATGTCCAGTAATTCCCAAAGATAATGATAATGTGTCTTTCAAAACTAAGGATTTTGACTCAAAAACTTGGGAGCCTTTCCCACGGCCATTAGCCACTTTACAAGGCTTGTAGGTTATGAGTGGGTAATAGAGGATAACATGCTAGATTTCACTTTGAGAATCATTAGTAGCACAATTACAAGGCTTGGTTTGGAAAAAAGGATTGATTATGGCGAAGTTTGGCTTATATGCAAGCTTTTAGGTGATAGTCCTCTATATCCACCAAACATTCCCCCCTTCCTATTCATTGCACGTCCTCATGAAATTGCATTTGACTGTTGCCTTTAGTCGCATGAATTTCTCTATCCATGCTTTGATCTCCATCCTTGTTGCCAGCTCTCGGAATGGGTTATTGCTGAGAGTGCTCTGATATGCAATATGCCTATCCGGTAATTCCTTGGTCATGGAATTGAATATGGAGGAGTCACTTCGAAAAATTCTATCATGAATGCCTCTTGGAAGGTTTGCATGTAGTGTGAGGGCAAAAACATGACTCTTGCATATAATCCCATGATGATGTTTTCGCTGGGAACTTCAGTTCCCAGATTCCAACATAATCCTCTGGTTCTTCCACAAATACCTTCCAGGGATGCTCCGTTGCTTCAATATCATTGAAAGTTGTTATGTAGGTGATTAGCATTTTTGCAATCTTTACAAGCATTTGGCATGCAAGATCTGGCACCTTCTTCATGGTGTTGATGACTCCTTATAGTGTGTTAATCATATACTTCTCTGAGGGGAAGAGGTTATTTCATGACTTTGTTATTATTGGGTAGTTGAGAATAGCTACTCTCTTGCTTTGCCAAGAATAGAAGCTATCCCAAAATCACCTTCTATTGATGGGACAATAGGTCGGGTCGATCCGGAGATGTTGTGAAGCATTTCTATAATAGGTTTCATATGTTGGACAATGCTCAAACCATTTCTTTTGCTAGGTTGGTTGATTCTTGATGATCGTTGATACATGTATAGTAGCTATAGGAACATCCAAGTAATCACTTTTGTGGTTGGGCTCGATGGTAGGCACATTTTTCTTTTCCATAAGAGAGCCTTCTGTCTTATCAATGAAAGTACAATCATTTCATGCCCTAGATTCTTCAGCACTTTGTCAAGTGTGATCATGAGAAGGGCAGCTAACTCCAACACCTTGAGTTCATATTGCAGATACTCCTTGTGTGAAGGATCTCTTACTTTTGATATCCACTGCTGAATTTCACCTTTGGCAATGTCGGAGGTTGATGTACTGGCTAGATCTTCAAACTCATGCATTGTTGTTTTTGTGCTTCTACTTGGCATATCTGCATGGTGAGTTTTTAGTGTCAACTATCCTTGTCATATTTTTTGAGTGGCTTCTATAGGGGCTAGCTAGGCATTCTTCGGCTGTATTGCATACTGAGAAACCAAATATTCCTTTGCCTTGGCAAGTTGTTTCTATAGCTCTTCGATCTCCTCATATTTAACTTTTTGTAAAGCTCTATGCCCTGATGTTAAGATTTTCCTATTGTATAGTTCTTGAGCAAGGATAGTATTTAGATCTTGTACCTCTTTTGTTAGTGAAGTTGGTTTAGCTGACGTACTTGTTGAAGTTGGTATCTCTTGCAAGGCTAAGAGCTGTCTAAGAGTCTTACTCACCACTGCATATGACTCCGAGCTTTTTGTTCAGATGCTTCTCTTTTGTCAACTCTTCCTCTAGTTGTGTTCTGCCTGCAGAGTTGTGTTGTTTCATTGAATGCTTGAATTTCCTTGTAGTAATAAGCAGCATTCTCTTGTTATCTCTATAGTTTTGAGTGGAGTTGTAATTGAACTTTTTGTAACTCCTCGATCATGTTTTGTAGTTCCAGATTGTATTGGCCACTTTGGCTGCCTCCTTCTTGGTGTCTTCCAGTTCTAATTTGCACAAGTTGTAGAGTTCTCTTTGAAATTGGTGCTTGATCTGGTCCAAATGTGCACACACAGTCAAAAGACTTGATCAATCGTGCCCCTTCATCTACCAGCACCTGCGAATGAGGCAACCTTGGCTTCTACAGCCTCTATTGTAGTTGTTTCTTCTGCTATCTTTGCTTGTTCATGTTGTGCTTCATGATCCGCTGAAGTTGTGGTGATCTTTGGTACTTCTATTGTTTCTTCTGCTATCTTTGCTTGTTCATGTTGTGCTTCATGATCCGCTGGAGTTGTGGTGATCTTTGGTACTTCTATCTCATCTTCTTGAATTGTTTGCTTTGGTGCCAGCACTTTGTTTGTTGTTTGTTAAGGTACGTGCATGGTGTATTCCTTTCTCTCCTTTTCAACCTCTAGATTAGCTGGCTCTTGAGTAGGGGAAGGTATTTTTGCCTCAGTTGGTGATGGCATGTTTTCTATTTGACCTTCAATGGTGTCTAAATTACCTTCCTCTTCTTGGTTTTCTACTTTGTTAGTGTTGTTCATCTCCTCTTCCTTGGTAGACTCGTCAGATGATTCAAGAACATCGATGCGTGGGTGTTTTTCTTCTTCTCTTTCCCTTTGTTCCATCTTGTGTTTAAAATCATTCTGAATTTGTTATTGCATATTGCTGGAAATGTTCAAATTTTTCGTTGTCTCTCTTCTTTTTTGTCATTTAATTCTCTCTAGAGCTTTAGCTTTTCTGTGTTGTAGAGGCATGTCCTCCTCGTCCTCTCTTTCATCATTTGCATCCATTCTCAAGACTTCTTTTTGTGTCATTCTTTTGTTGGTGGAGTCTTTTCCTTTGTGCTTGAGCTTCTTCCATCGTTCTTCGTGCTTGTGTAATGGGAATTGCTTATGTAGCCCTAGTTGATCTCATATTTAGTCTTGTTTGTCTAATTGTAAACTCATCTTCCTGTCCTTCCTCTAAAGATTGATTCTCTAAGGGAGTTTCTCTATCCTTTGATTTAGCTTCATCACTGTTTGTCACATCTGATTCTGTTTCCTCGCTATCAAAGTCATGTTTTCTTGAGCTTTGCCTTGTTTGCTTTATCTCTGGTAGCGGTCTTGTAGATGGCCCCGCCATCGGCTTCACTGCTCCTTTGGATCAGTTATTGATTAGATCCAACTGTGCTTCAGCAAGTGGTAATTCATCAATCATGCCTAAATCAATGTAGGAAATTATGGTCACTCATCATTGGTCCAAAACTCATATATGAATTGATTTTGTGACTTCCTTTGATGTTGCTTCCACTATATTGCCAAGGGTGTAGTTGCCAAAGTCACAGCTGACCACCCTTCTTTCTGCCAACCCCATTGCCATGACCACTGCGATATGAAAAATTGGTTCCGTGTAGCATGGTGGCTTTTGCACTTTGAAATGTTGCAATATCAACCCCAGTGGTGGAAGCTCTGTCAACGAGTAGATCAAATCTTGATAGGTCAGTTTGTGTCCATGTTGCTTCAGGAATGCCTTGTCATTATCTATTGCTTTGGTTTTGTGCAAAAATTTGTGGATTCCGTGCTGCAAGTGAAGAGCTTTGTTGATTATTTTTGCAGAGATTTTTACATTGACTATAGCTCCATCTTTGTTGGTTAGAGTTGCTTCCCCATTGTATTGAATGGAGCTAATTAGTTCATGGGATCTTCAAAAATCTGTTCCCCATGGTGATAGTCTCAAGAAGATGTCCAACTGTAGACATCTGGCCTCTTCTAGCACTTTGGATCTTTGGTGTAACATCCACGGTTCCATTGGAAATAGGGTGGCCTTCACTATCACTCCATCTGCTGCCTGTAATTCCCGATGAAAATGTTTGCAAGTATTGTTTCCAGTTCATGTTCTGTGATGTGAGCTTTCTCGTTTGATGAGATATCAGTGATCTTGTAAGATGCCACCTCCCACTCTTTTTGTGCTTTCCTGCGGGGCATCTTGAGACTAGTTTCAAGTTAATTTTAGGGTTAGGCAATGACCAAAAAAGCTGTCGGGGAACTAAAAACTGCAAACTTTGACCATAAAATGAAAAATGAGCATAACTTTGTCAAAACTACTCCAAATTTCACAAGTGCATCTAGGATTATAGTCACAAAAGCATGAGATCACAAATGAAATCTGGCTCTGAGGTACATGGATCGCAATCCATGTTGGGAAACATTTTGAAGATCTGATGATACCATCTGGTAGGGCTCATCAAGGTGATGCCTTGGTCCAAAAATTTTGAGGTTTGGATCATTGTTTAAGAACATAGGCCAAGTCTTGGAAATTTTCTTCAGATTTAGAGAATTTGGACCTTTTGGTTGGGATTTTGGGATCCAAATGAATTGATACTTCATCGCTAGACTTGGTATGATGTTCATAATCAAATGATGTGATTTTTTCTCTGTCTGGTGAAAAAGTTATATGGATTGCGATCCATGTTTAGGAGGTTATTGGAGCACCCTTTTGCACACATGTTCCTTTAGGTCTTCCTAGAATACTGGTGAAATTTTTCCAAGTTTGGACTTGTTTTTCCTGAGTTTACTCAATTTTCTTGAGTACATGGTCATGTTCGTCCCGTCTTGACCATATCTATTTTTTGGATCCAATTTTGAGCACTTCCCTTGACTGATATCTGATGGTTCATTGGCTCTTGATGAGTTATGCCTAAGAAGTGTTGCCCAACCCACCACGTTTCATTGTTTTTTAGGTTTCATCTAAAGTGAGAAATTGATGCAGGAAATTCTCATGACCTTTTAGCTATTGTTTTGCTTTGTTTTACCACTATATAGACCTTTAGTGTTGCTTCTCTTGATCCTTGGGTTTTACACACTATTTGGTTCCCTTTTGCTTTGTACTTCTTTTGGATGAATCCACTAGAAGTTCCAAATGCTACTTTGGTTAGTGGGTTAGCTTCATGTTCCCTCTTCCATAGTGCTTTTTGGAGGTTGGATCATTTTAGCCTTGGTCAGATTAAAAATTGAACCTTTGCAGATTAAAAGTACCAAATCACTTGATTTTAATGATTTTAAGATCCATTTTGTGCCTAACTTGCATGGTCAATTATCCTTTTGCCTCCTCCAGCCAGTGGTCTACTTATGTCTTGTTTTTGTCATCAAGGTACATGGATCGCGATCCATGTTGGAACATGTTTTGAAATTCCAGGTAGTATAGTTTGTTCATGGGATTATGGGGAAGTCATTGCCCAAATTTTATTGGATTTAGGGTTTTGGGAACATGGATTGCAATCCATGTTTCAACTCCTTTTGCAACTATTTTTGCAAGAGATAATTCTATTAGGTGTCAAGAGTCTACTGATGAGAGGGTTTTGGGTTTGGACAAGTTTTGGATTCCCCAATTGGCTCTGAAAACTTGCAAAATTCCATCTTGATTTTGATCTTATCTGTTGTTTTAGTGTTGCTGGTGCAGTGTGGAGCATATACAAATGTTCTTGTAGGGTTAATGATCATACATGTCAGATCTGGTGGAGTAAGGGCAACTGTAGTGGTCATAGTAGGCGGAAACACGACAGAATTCTCTAAGCTTCTTTGGCTCTCTCTCTCTCTCTCTCTCTCTCTCTCTCTCTCTCTCTCTCTCTCTCTCTCTCTCTCTCTCTCTCAAAGCAAATGAGCTTAACTTGCCCCATTTTGATTATATGTTCCCTACCTACTTGGAATGCCTCATTCATACTTACCTCCATTGCTCATATCTTCCTATTCATGTCACCTGCAATTCGAGCCATTCCTCATTGAGGTATTTGGTCAACCAATGGCCTTTAATTTGCAGTTTTCACTCTTCAAAAGTTGGTTCAAAATCCGTGCGGTGCCAAACCTTTTCATATTTGCCATGTTTGAAGCCCTTGCTTTGAAGATTCGACATTTGCTCTCAAAAGTCAATTTTGATTTTTCTGGCTTGCCTTATTAATTTTTGTTGATTATTTACTCCTTTTAATTTTATAGCGTTTACAAATAAAAGAAAATTATCTACAATTATTATTAAAATTTTGCCAAAATTATTGTAATCACTCATATATACATATTCTTAGTCTTGCATCTTATTTTTTATAAATGGTGTTAATATGACTCATTATTATGCTTGCTAAGAGCTAACTAGCTCTAAAAAACTGTTGAAAGGAAATAAATAATAAGAAAATATTATATACAAAATAATGATCATCTTACTGCTAGTTTCCCCCCTTTCCACAGTGAGTCGTCCCAGAAAAACATGTGGCAAGGTGCATAGGTGCAAAGTAAGTGTCTATGCATAGCCGTATATTGTGGCTATAGGATGCGAATGGAAGATATGCATGGGATAACAAAATGTGGTGCAATATATGGATTCTAAATTGTATGTTCAGGGGCTGTTAATGATGAGGTAATTTGAAGCTTCATGGTCTAAACAAAAGAAGTTGAATAAGAGGCGCCCTGTCTTTGACAGTGAAACCTTGTAGTTTTGACACTGCATCGTCTTTAGATTGATGGCTCTTTTTTGGATGCCACTGAAATTGCTTTGATGTAGATTTTGAAGACTGTGAGCTATCCTGTTGGCGAGTTGGTTTTGGTCTCCCTTTCCAAATGACTTCTTTTGGTTGTTGATGGTTTGATTGTATTGGCTTTGTTGTCTTTACGAAAGTTGTAGCTTTTTTTGTTTGGGTGTGGTTTGGGTTTGGTTTTGGTTGGTAAAAGGTAGGTGGAATTTCAGTACAACGTCATTTGGATATCCATGTTTTCTTTGGATGGGCTTGCATAATGGATTTTGTTACACATATTTTCTTGATCACCTTGTAGAATATTGTGGTAGAAGTTCAGGTGCTGGTAGAAGAGGTTCCCATAGGTGATTTGATTGTGTGAATGGTTGCGAAAGATGTGTCATCTAGCATGAGTTTTAAGGTATCATTCTACCAATTTGGTGTGTCTTTATAAGTGAGCATCCTCGGCACTCCAAGAATTACTACCTCATTAAGGTTTGTATCTGCGACTACATGAAGGATAAGCATTGCCATCGACAGTTATTGATAAAAATTGGCGTGACCCAGGCTTTTGTTGTTCCTTGATTGGCCACCTTGAACCTGATAGAATTTTGAGTTAGAGGTTCCCTTGTCATTTTTCAAAATGTTGAGTAGTTGACAACATTTGCTCATTCCCCAGTGTCCACAAATGCGCGCTCGGTGAAACCATCATGAAGTGGAAGTAAAATTCGTATATCTATCCCACCTAACCATGGAGTCTCCCTTTGAATTAATGCTATTGGAGGAGAATTGATTCCTTTGTTCTGTCGCCAATTTTCCTTAAGGTTTGCTTGTTCCTTCTGCTTTAATATTCTGATCCTGGCTTCTTCTTTAGCCTATTCCTGAATAGCATGGGCTCAATTTTTTTGTTGTTCTGCTGCATGAATTTTTTGTAGCTCTTCTGGTGTCAATGGGAGAAGATATTATTTTAACATGTACCCACTTATCCAATTAGGCATCTCCTTGCATGCCAACGTTGCAAGCTTGATGGTGCCACTTTGAGATATATCATGTATTACAAAAGGTTCCATCCCTCGCTTTTTGAGTTTTTGAAAGACCACAGGGAGACTGATGCCGGATCCTCCTCCCAGCCAACCTATTATAGGAGGGCCCATGGCCCTTTGACCTAATTGGAGCCCCTATCCACACCTTCAGTCCGGCCCTTGGTCTAAGTCCCTGACTCCCCTAGGTCGGGCCCTGCCCTCTAGCCCATGGCCTGACATTACTCCCCCCTTGGAGAAGCATTTTTGTCCTCGAAAACAAAAGTGGTAGGATCTTCATAAGAGCACTAATGTTTTCCACAGTGGTATCCCTCATGGATCCAACTATGTTTTTGATCAAAACATGGTGCAGTAGGAGGTCCAATATAATCAAGAACAGCATCTTGATTTTGCACATTGTTGTCCATTTGCAACCATCTTGTGTTAATGGTTCCAGTCCAATCATAGTGTGTAGACTCTATTTAGAACGTACATGAGCATGCTAAACAAGTTATCACAACAAAGATGTACCCGAAAGAGTACCACTTTCCATGAAAATACCTTGCTGACATAACTCATCAGCCAAGTTGAAGTCCTTGACTTGTTCTCAAATATCATCAGTAAACAACCCCACCATAACTAGTGTAACCTGGCATAAACAGGAAGGGACTAAACTGAGTCACAACCATGCTTGACCTTATTGTAAGCAACACCAACTAGAATGATACATTCTTGCCAATTGGATTGCTTGGTGCTAACATACGTGCTTTGCATATCCTTTAGCACAAGATTACACTTGTAACTTGTAACCTATCTATCCTCTTTGGATTCTGATAGTATTGAGATGTGTTTTTTCCCATGGTTTACATACATTTGTCCCAGATGACTGGTAAACGGGCATCACAATATCATACAACATTGCTGAGGAAATAACAATGTCCTAAATAACCATCTCGGTTAACTTGAAAAATCCACCAGCACCCAAACCGAGCCATGAACTCTATTGATGAGTAGACCCAAAAGTAATCTCAGAGAGATATTGCACATAGAGTGCAAAATGCTTCATAAGCAACAACCTGATGAATACACATGCTGTTCCAAATCAGCCTTTGCTAAACAGTAGGGCCCATTACACCTAGTGTGCATGCATTTAGCAAAAGAAAAAGATTCGAACCTGGATATCCATGATCATCCTTGCCAATACTTATGGCGAATGTGATGTGTGTAGCACACAGTAAAGAGGAATGTAAATAGTTTTGAAAAGAAACTAAATACTTTCAGTTGCAATCATTTTCAAGCCTTGTCGAAATGTTTCAACCATAATAGAAGGTGAAACATGAATCACGTTTAGGGACAAGCAATGAAACTTTTTCATTAATAACTCAGAGTCTTGCTATATGTATAAACAACTATATGTAATGTTGTTAAGAATTACTTGTACCTGAACAAGTCATTCTAAGTATCTAACAATTTCTGGCCCCACCAAAATTGCTCTTGATACGTCGTTGCTAAAAATGGTCTAGAAAACAGATTTGACCAGCACCTAGAGACTTTGTCAAGACACATACTTGAAATAGTGGATGCCAGTGTTAGTCCCAGAGAGTCATATTTGCTATATGTGGAATATGTCTCAACTAAGGATGTCTGGAAAAAAAACATCCTACAAGTACAATATGTACGTGTGTGTGGAGGTAACTATAAACACTCTACGACGGAGTGAGAGGGACCCTCATTATCCTTGCTCCACACTGACTTAACTGAACTCCTTAAGTCCCTAGACCATGTTGTATCCCATGTGAAAACATGTGCCAAATAAACCGACAAGTGGGTCTATAACTACATAATGCAGAAACTTATTTTGGACACTTTAGCCCAAATGTCTTTGGCTCTTACATGACCTTTTCATCTCTTTGAAGAGCAAAAATAAATATGCATCCTACGTAGAAAAAACAAACCAAAAGAAACAAAACCAAAACATCTATGCGTACCTGTAGCGGAGTGAAAAACACCTACCCAAATTTCTCGCCAGTCAAGGCCTAGGAACACTAATTGAAAATTAGTGAAAGGCAAGTAGTATTGTACATGGAACCCTGGATGTTGCCTTTGCAAACCAAATCCCTTGGTTAAAATAAGCATTTTCAAACCCCTTGGTTAAACGTTGCAAGAAAAATGCTCAGCTAGCAATCGACGGTATCTTAAGTCACGAGCTGGGTCTTACCCCAAAACTGGAGTCATACAGACACCTTAGTGTTGTAGATAAAATAGAAGATCCACTCAAGTTGGAATCTTATTCACAAGTGGATCTTGTCTAGACTCAAAATTGATAATTGAGGAGTTTTGTGAATAGCTGTGCTATCTGAATTGCTTGCTTCATCTATACACCTTGGTAGAGAGACGCATTTTTGAGTTTGAGACTTTCAAAAGCTCAACTTGATCTTTACACTCAAAGTGTGTAGTGCTAAAATAACACCCAAAAAAATTAGTAATGGCAAGATGCTTGTTTGTCCATTAAAATCAATGGGTACTCAAGTGATCGATCTTGAAAGCAATCACTAATGGATTACAAGCAGATGGCTCTAAGCCATTTCAAAATAGGTGGCTCTTACCCGTGCATGTTACCATATCAACATAGAAAGATTTTAGAAAAATCATGCCTAATTTCACCTTTCCCACATAGAAGTTGTAAAGAGAGGGAGAGAGAGATATAGAAAGAAAGAGAGTGTTGGGCTGATGAAATTTTTGTATTCTAATGTGTTGTATGCCCTTTTCAAATGCTTTAGTGTAGACCATGCCTATGTCATAGCTTATCCTATAAGCGTACATCAGTGTAATTGTACCATCGTAGAGAGAGGTACCAAAAAGTCACATCTTGACCCACTTACCTTGTATGTGATCGTGACTGTATCAGGGTGGTGCAGATGTATGGCACGTTGCCTATGAATAAACACAAAATTAAAATGTCTAAAAAGAGCAACAATGGAGCTCGTCCTTGACAGAGTAGCTAGTGCTATAGCGGAAGTGTATGCAATGATGGGTGTTGTGCGTTTATCATACTAGTATGCCATGCAAACATATCAAAAAATAGAATGATAAGCCCTTGGTTTCAATGAAACTCTCAACCATGTGAGCCTCTAGTAGACGTGTTTGGCACGATTACAATGGCATGGATACATCACAGTGCACCATTGCGTAAACTATGAGCGTATATCCACATACTACCAAAGATGTGTGTCATTATCATTCATCCAAAGTCAATCGATAAGACTATAGCACATAAGAGAAGCCGTGCTTCACATGAAGATAGGTAAAGCACTTTCTTGTATAGTTGGTTCATACGGAGTCTATCCAAGCACTTTTCTTTGCACAACAAAGAGGTCTTTTCCTTAATAAAAGTAAAACATAGA
Source organism: Adiantum capillus-veneris (assembly GCF_014529385.1). Lineage (NCBI taxonomy): Eukaryota > Viridiplantae > Streptophyta > Polypodiopsida > Polypodiales > Pteridaceae > Adiantum > Adiantum capillus-veneris. The sequence goes on along the minus strand of NC_140953.1, from coordinate 111,493,983 downwards.
CAAGAACAAACATAACTTGAAATGTACTAACCTTGTCTCCCCCTTGTAGCAAGGTTTCTGGTAATTCACTCGAATCCAGCTCATAGCCATATGTATGCCTTGAATGGGGTAGTGCATGGATCATATACACCCGCGTGGGATGTAAAAATCTGCAACCATCTTAGAAAGTTTCCCCAAAGTTGTGTGAGAATAGCATATTCCAAACTGTGAAAACCGCCATGCCAAATGGCGAAAGGGAAGCCTTGCTTTTAATAAGTACCTATGGAGTTCTGGTGCTCATAGAGAACAGATACTCATTCCAATGTACAATATCATAACGGAGGAAAGTTGACCTTGTATCTGATGAGCTTAATTACTGGTGTCTTAAGGATTTGTAAACAGAGCCCATTGGATGATGCTTGCCATTGATAGCCGTTTTTTGGCTCTCCATAATTGCCATAGTAAGCTACCTCACCCTATCAAATCACTCAAACACTGTGGCTATGCCTACCATTTCACTGAACATAGGTGTGTGTGAGCTAGGGGACTTTTCCCATTTCTTCTTTAAAATCCTCAATTAGCTAGTCACTGGGCTAGTTGAGCCAAAAAAAAATAAAAAAATAAAAAATATAAGTATATTATGGCCCATTTGTGTGTAAATATTTTATTGTATATAGGGCCTAAATAAAATGATTTTTCATAATTATTTTGGTATTTATTTAAATATTTATACTTAGGTGTGTGTTATTTATGCTATATACATTGACTCATCATTACCATATTTTTTTCTTACCATTTTGCATACTCTTTATTCCATATAAAAATAATTTCATGCAAGCTTCTCTTATTTTTGGTGTAACTCCATCCCAATAAAAATCCAAAAAAACTAGTTTTATTTATGTGTATATTTTTTCACTATTGTCATTTTTTCCTTCCTACATCTATTCTCTATTACTCTCATAAATTAGACCCCAAAAAATATTCATATTTTTATGGTATACTTATAATGAGAGAGATTTATTTTGACCCCTTTATATTTTTTCCACCTATATTATTTATATTTGACATGTACATATTTTTTTAGACCCCTCAATATTTGATTTTCTTAGTTGTACTATTCACTTATATCATGATCTCAATAATATCTTCAATTATAGACCTACCAAATAAGGTCAAGGGTATGTGGCATGCATGCATGCACCATGGGGAGCTCACTCTTGGAGGTATTCAAAAGAATCATCCAAAGAAGGACCTCAGAAGGACTTTGTGCAGTGGCAAAAACAGTCGGTTTTGCTGAATTTTTAAAGATCACATGATCATACTACACCACACCATTCTCAACACATAACACACCACTCTTCAAGCCTAGTTGTGTAGAGTGTGTGCATCGTGAGTGCTCTATTCCATCATTACACATAGGTGCATGGAGAATCTTGGAGTTAGTTATGCCATCTAGAGGAGTGGAGTGTATGCCATACTCTTCACCACACTTGTAGCCTACTCTTGGGCATAAATAAGATTTATAGTTTTGGGTGCAATTGTATGCTGCAACTACGACTCTTCTCTCCAAATTGACTTGATAAGTTGGCTAATCAGGTGGTTGAAGGTATATTGTCCTTGAAGTTTGTTGTGCCATTTCATGCTTGGTGGTTTGAGGGCTTGTTGAATTGTTTGCCTAAAAGGTCAATTGTAAGAGGGTGCTCGGTGAGAGGGCTTTTGTGACCCTAAGACAATTTGTGTATTGGCAACAAGGTCAAGTTTTGTGTTGTCTCTCTATTTCTCATCGAGCTTTGTGTGCATCTAGTCTTTAAGGCTAAGACTGAGTTGCTCAAGTTGATTTGTGCTCTTTACCTCTCTCTGGCGTGGTGAATGTTTGTGTTTGGTGTGTGTGGATATCTTGCATTCCCCTCTCTTTGTGTGTTTGAGTACAAGGAGATATCACGTGCGTCCTAGTTCGCATCTACAACTAGGTGGTGCCCCTTTTCTTGTTTGGTTTCTGGCTGTGGGTTGTTGTTGTCTCTGATTGTGCTTGCCCCAGTCCCAATTGAGCAGCACGGGATCCTTGAAGGGTGTTTAGAGGCCGCTCTTCTTGGTGCCCGCCCCGGACCGCCTCAAATTGGTGCCCCCACTGAGGACTTCTTGTGTATGGTTTGTGTAGGCTCAACCTTTAGCATAATCAAGTAGCTTGCATGAATCAGGAGAATTTGTATGATCCCTTCATTCCCATTGCAAGGCAAAAGGTAGACATAATTGTTAGTACTAAGTTGAAATTTCAACGTGTAATTCGTAGAATTTTAGGTCCTCTTAGGTTGGCAGAGATAAACGCATCAGTAAATCCTTTTATTTTGCCTCTCATTAGGTACGACCTTAGTTTGGACGACTATATTTTTGTTTTGTTTTAAGCATAAGTTCATGCATAGACAATGGATAATGGCCCAAGAATAGAGGTTTTCCCCTTTCATTTCACTCCACACATTAGAATAAACATTGCAATTAGTTAAAAAATCCATTTTCAACAACGTATGGTGTTCATGTTTGGTGCCCAAAGAGTAGGAGCAATTCTCGCATCACCAAACCCTGTCATCCTGCCCCTTATTGATTATCATAGGTCATTTGATGTGAATATTTTTATTTTGTTGTAGAATAGATTGCAATTTAGAAAACATTATTGTGTAAATTTTTTTAAGAAAGAAAAACAAAAACGTGTTGTCACTTTGAAACCGATTCAATGGAGGCCCAACGCCAAATGTCCGGATATCCTCTTTTCTTTGGAGAGCCTGGAGAGGATGCAAAATTATTTTTAGCAAATTTCAAGATGTCTTGTCGTATCAAGAGGATAGTAACAGATCAAGAACGCGTAGAGATGTTTGAAGTGGTCCTTAGGAAAGATGCTAGCACTTGGTTTGACTCGTTGCCTGAGGAAGTTAAAGGGAATTACACGGAAGTTGTGAATCATTTCAAGAGATACTTCATTGATCCCCAAAACACTCAAAAACTATGGCAAGAAATTGTTTCTCATAAGCAAAAAGACTTAGATGACTACTACTTGTACAAGCAAGAGTTTCTACGTCTTTGGGCTCTATGGATACGAAATGTTGCTAACCCTGGTGATGGTGCAGAATTTCTAATGAAGGAGAGGTTCATAGCCAGACTCTTTCCTGACCTTAAGGTAAAAGGTTGAGGCGGGTGTACCTGCTACCTTTGATGCAGCTGAAACTAGGGCTGCTGAGAAATATAGAAAACTCAAGTGCCTAAGGGGAGAGGTTCCAATAGAAGGTCTTAGACCCAAAGGTAAGTCACAAGCATCAACATCTAAGGAGATTCCTGAGGTAACGGCGGAAGTGATTGAGAAGTTAAATGAATCTTTAAGCAGCCTGTCAATTCACCTTGCACAAGCTGTAGGTCCAAAGGGACAAGCAAAGAAGTCTGAAGAGCGAGATCCACGACCTAGGAGAGTCTTGCAATGTTGGAATTGCGGAGATTCTGGACATGGGATGTATAATTGTCATTGGCCCCGTGGGGAGCCAGGGAGACCTAACTTGAATTACCCAGTGATGAATGCAGGTGAAGGAACTAGTCAGCAACCACGGCTTCTACAAAGGCCAAATGGAGCAAGACCACCTCCACAAGGAGTGGAAGGAGTTCCACCTTTGCCAGACCCAAATGTGCATGTGGTAGAGGTGACAAACTCAAATGAGGTTGACATGGAAGCAAATGGCATTAAGCGTGGCCGAGGAAAAGGTAAAGAGAAAGAAGGTGTCACATCACAGAGTGACCATGGACGAGGCATGAAGGCAAAGGAGACCAAGGAAGCTAAGAGGACTCGACGTCGTATCAATCTCCAAGACTTCCCTCTTGGACATGGTATGGCTCCATACAAACTATTGGAAGACATGAGAGGTAAGGGTCCTGATATCTCATGGCCTCAGTTTCTTGCATTATGCCCACAAGTTAGGAGGGATTTAATGAAGGCAGTTAGCACTAGCAGAAAGATAAAATAGAGTGTTCATGTTGTAAAAATTGCACATGCTGAAATGAATGAGGATATCACACCTGTGCTAGATTGTTACATTAAAGGAAGATTGGTTAGGAAAGGTCTAGTGGATGGGGGGGCACAAATTTGCATCATGATAGAAGGACTCATGCAAAGACTAGGCATGCACATCCATGAGACACCTGAAATAAAAGTAAAAATGGCAAACAATAGCAAGGCTAGGTGTGTAGGCATTTGTAAAACTGTCTTTGTGGTGGTCTTTGGCATTAAGAAGGCAGTGGATTTCTATGTCATGTCTACCAAAGGAAATGGTTACCCATTTATCCTAGGGAGACCATGGCTAATGAAAATGCGAGCTTTGCAGGATTGGGAGAGTGGAAAGCTAATTTGTAGGAATGACAATCATAAGAAGGTTGTCTTTGACATGAAGGAGCAACGCCAAGAGGAGCTCCATGAAGAATCATCTCAAAGTGAGACGGAGGAAGGCTGGACCGATAGCACTTCAGAAGGAGAAAGTAGCGGTAGCATTACTTAAGAGGAGTCTTCCATCGAAGTCATGGGGGTAAGGTTTAATCCAAACAACCAAGAGACCTCTTGCCCAGGTTTGGAAGAGGTAGGTTCCCAAGAGAACCAAAATGTGCAAGATGAAGGAATGTTAGAAGGTATGTTGTCTACAACACTTACAAAGGACGAAAGAGAGGAGTTCAAATGTGTGCTAAGGAAATTTCCTAGGCTTTTTGCTAAAGACTACACCGATGTGCGTGGAATAGATGCTGTTCAACACAAAATTGAGTTGAAGCCAGAGGCCACACCTAAGGTCAGAAGCTACGAAGGCTAGGAGTCATCAAGGAGCAGGCTTTACTCAAGGAAGTAAGAAATCTTCTAGCAGCAAGTTTCATTTATCCAGTGGAGAATTCAGAGTGGGTCTCTCCCGTTGTTGTCACTCCTAAGAAAAATGGCAAGTGGAGGGTGTGTGTGGATTACCATCCGCTCAATGAGGCAACAAAAAGAGATCACTTTCCCCTCCCATTTCAGGATGAGAAACTAAATGAGGTAGTTGGTCATGAGAAGTACACTGTGTGTGATGGCTACTCGGGTTACTTTCAAATAGGTATCGCATTGGAAGATCAGTTGAAAACAACCTTCATCACTCCTTGGGGTTGTTATGCTTTTAGAGTCATGCCATTTGGACTGACAAATGCTCCTGCAACTTTCCAACGCTTCATGAAAATGGTGTTTCAAGCATTCTTTGGAAAGTCCATTAGGGTTTTTATTGATGATTTTTGCATTTATAGCTCAAAATCATTGCATCTACAAAGGGTAGAAGAAGGTTTAAAGAAGCTCTACGACATGGGAGGTCAACTCAACCCCGACAAGTGTCACATGGGTGAGGATGAAGTGATCTTGCTTGGTCACAAGGTTTCCTATAAAGGCATTGAGGTGGATCCTTCAAAGGCAAAGGCTCTTATTGAGCTTCCATCACCCAAGAATCTCAAAGAGGTCATCTCATTCATTCAAAAGGTGAAGTATATGTCACACTTTATTCACTTAGCTTCGGAGTTGCTTCATCCTTTGCAAACGTTGACACAACAAGTAGAATTTGCATGGTCTTATGAGCTTGAAGAGTACTTTTGTAACATTAAAGTCGTTTTGTCAGAGCTACCAACACTCATGCCTCCTTGTTGGGAGTACACATTCTTTGTTAGCTCTAGTGTTGGGAAGGAAACAATTGGTGCAGTTTTATTACAACAAGATCCCCACAGTACCAGGATGCAACCCATCTACTTTGCTAGTAGGGTCATGAATGCTTTGGAGAGAGGCTACACGGAGGCAGAACTCATGATGCTTTCTCTCATATTTGCGGTGAGAAAGTTTAGATCCTACTTGCTACCAAAACCTTTTGTAATTCTTACTGCATAAAATTTGTTTCCTTGGGTGTCATCTCAAATGAATCTTAGCACTAGGATCTCAAAGTGGATTATGGAATTACAAGAGTTTCAATACTCTTTCAAGGTAGAAGATAGTGTGCGTGCACAATTGGCAGGGATCCTTACTTATAGAGTACATGAGAAGGAGATTAAGGTGCCTAAAGTGAAGACCCTACCATTGCCACCACCTAAAAGTATTCCTAACGATTTTACCTTGTTCTTTGATGGAGCTTTTCGACGAGCCACAGGAAAAGCAGGGGGAGGGCTAGTATTGCTCAACCCAAGTGGAGAGGTGGTCATCAAAGAGAAGGTCAATCTACCAGGTTCAACTAGCAACAATGAAGCAGAATATGACACACTACTTCATGGTTTAAAGATATGCATTGGCCAAGGTATACAACGTCTCATGGTAAAAGGGGATGCACTTCTCATTGTGAAGAAAATTTTAGGCATTTGGGCATGCAAGAATGAAAGCTTAAGGACAAAAGTTCATGCCATTCGTAGGCTGTTTAATCAGTTTGAAGAAGTGCAACTATATCATATTCCTAGGAAACAAAATGAAGATGCCGATTTACTTTCACAACAAGAATTTACATGTGTTGAGAAAGAACTGCAGGTCATCATGGTGGCAGCAACTATCAAGCAACCGAGATACCAGGGATTGGAGTCATTGACTCCCATTCTTAGCTATATTTTGGAGGGTGAGTTTCCACAAGACTTTACGAAGGCTCAGAAGAGGAGACTCATGAAGAAGGCAAGCACGTATCTCTTCCTAGAAGGATCCCTCTATCAAAGAGGGAAGGATTAAGTGTGCAGAATATTACCAACTATTGAGGAAATCCCAACCATTCTAAAAGGTTTGCATGAGGAAGCGTGTGGTGGTCATTTTGCATAGGAACTCACTGCAAAAAAGATTTTGCTTGCCGGATATGTTTGGCCAAGCTTGCACATTGATGTTCAACATTGGTGTAAAAGCTGTCACAATTGTCAGATTAATGGAAACAAGCGTCTGTTACATGGTCCACATCAGCTAGTCCTTGCAAATGGTCCATTTGAAAAATGGGGCATTGATGCTATGGGTCCATTGCCTAGGACTAAAAATGGGAAATCGTATATCTTGGTGGCCATAGACTACATGACGAGATGGGTAGAAGCACAAAGTGTGGCAAAGGTAAATGAGAGGACAGTGAGCAAATTTGTCTACACTCACATTTGTTGTAGATTTGGCACACCTTTGGAGATTGTTTCTGATAATGGTCCAGGGTTTCGAAAGGGCTTTCTTACGGAAGTCTATGAAGAACTTCACATTATACATCATCATAGTACACCCTACTATCCCCAATCCAATGGTCTGGTAGAAAAAGCTAATGGTGTCATTGCAGGCATCATTAGAAAGATGGTGAAAAACAAGACAAAGTTGTGGGATGACTTCTTGGATGGTGCCTTGTGGGCATATCGAACCACATATACGGAAGCCACGGAGTTCACACCATTTCACTTGGTCTATGGTCAAGAGGCTTTACAACCAATTGAGCTCAACATTCCAACAATGCGACTTCATGGCAAAGCAGTACAAGATGATCAAGAAGCATGGATGGATCGACTTCTTACCTTAGCTGAGCTTGAGTGGAAAAGAGAAGCAGCATACGAGTGCTACAAAAGGAAAGCTACGCAGGCGAAGGAGAAGCTTGACAAGAAACTAAAGGACAAAGGCATCAATGAAGGAGATCTTGTGCTAAGGTATGACAATCGACTCGATAATCGTTTTGATGCCAAATTTGAAACTAGATGGCAGGGGCCATACATAGTTAAGAAGGCTTTCAATTCAAGTTACTATCAACTTATGGACTTGAATGGGAAAGAGCACTCTAGGAAGGTAAATGGTTATCGCTTGAAGCCCTATTTGAGTCGCCTTCTACCAAAGGATCTACCAAAGATCTGTCAAAGGGCAGCTGTTTCATGTAAGTATCGTTACATGAAGCATGAGTGTAACTCCAGCCAAAATTCTGAGGGGCCAAACAATGAAGATCTCATCAAGTACATTGAAGCACTCTCTTTGGAAGAGATGCTCTATGATGGTACATGAATATACCATTATCCTGGGGGAGGGCTAATGATAGCCGTTTTTCGGCTTTCCATAATTGCCATAGTAAGCTACCTCACCCTATCAAATCACTCAAACACTGTGGCTATGCCTACCATTTCACTGAACATAGGTGTGTGTGAGCTAGGGGACTTTTCCCATATCTTCTTTAAAATCCTCAATTAGCTAGTCACTGGGCTAGTTGAGCCAAAAAAAAATAAAAAAATAAAAAATATAAGTATATTATGGCCCATTTGTGTGTAAATATTTTATTGTATATAGGGCCTAAATAAAATGATTTTTCATATTTATTTTGGTATTTATTTAAATATTTATACTTAGGTGTGTGTTATTTATGCTATGTACATTGACTCATCATTACCATATTTTTTTCTTACCATTTTGCATACTCTTTATTCCATATAAAAATAATTTCATGCAAGCTTCTCTTATTTTTGGTGTAATCCATCCCAATAAAAATCCAAAAAAACTAGTTTTATTTATGTGTATATTTTTTCACTATTGTCATTTTTTCCTTCCTACATCTATTCTCTATTACTCTCATAAATTAGACCACAAAAAATATTCATCTTTTTATGGTAGACTTATAATGAGAGAGATTTATTTTGACCCCTTTATATTTTTTCCACCTATATTATTTATATTTGACATGTACATATTTTTTTAGACCCCTCAATATTTGATTTTCTTAGTTGTACTATTCACTTATATCATGATCTCAATAATATCTTCAATTATAGACCTACCAAATAAGGTCAAGGGTATGTGGCATGCATGCATGCACCATGGGGAGCTCACTCTTGGAGGTATTCAAAAGAATCATCCAAAGAAGGACCTCACAAGGACTTTGTGCAGTCGAAAAAACAGTCGGTTTTGCTGAATTTTTAAAGATCACATGATCACACTACACCACACCATTCTCAACACATAACACACCACTCTTCAAGCCTAGTTGTGTAGAGTGTGTGCATCGTGAGTGCTCTATTCCATCATTACACATAGGTGCATGGAGAATCTTGAAGTTAGTTATGCCATCTAGAGGAGTGGAGTGTATGCCACACTCTTCACCACACTTGTAGCCTACTCTTGGGCATAAATAAGATTTATAGTTTCGGGTGCCATTGTATGCTGCAACTACGACTCTTCTCTCCAAATTGACTTGATAAGTTGGCTAATCGGGTGGTTGAAGGTATATTGTCCTTGAAGTTTGTTGTGCCATTTCATGCTTGGTGGTTTGAGGGCTTGTTGAATTGTTTTCCTAAAAGGTCAATTGTAAGAGGGTGCTCGGTGAGAGGGCTCCCGTGACCCTAACACAATTTTTGTATTGGCAACAAGGTCAAGTTTTGTGTTGTCTCTCTATTTCTCATCGATCTTTGTGTACATCTAGTCTTTAAGGCTAAGACTGAGTTTCTCAAGTTGATTTGTGCTCTTTACCTCTCTCTGGCGTGGTGAATGTTTGTGTTTGGTGTGTGTGGCTATCTTGCATTCCCCTCTCTTTGTGCGTTTAAGTACAAGGAGATATCACGTGCGTCCTAGCTCGCATCTACAACTAGGTGGTGCCCCTTTTCTTGTTTGGTTTCTGGCTGTGGGTTGTTGTTGTCTCTGATTGTGCTTGCCCCAGCCCCAATTGAGTAGCACCGGATCCTCGAAGGGTGTTTAGAGGCCGCTCTTCTTGTTTCCCGCCCCGGACCGCCTCACCATCAATGAGTGGATCTTGTCATTGTCTGATTGCATTAATGATAGACAACCTGCCTAGGATCCACGTCCTAGCAAACATATTTTACAACTTCTGGAAATTGTAATCAATGGTTGACCGTGCCAAATACCCGCACCTTACATGCCACATGCCTTGCCTGAACCTGAGGAGCAAACATGGCCTAGGATCAAAAAATCCCAAACCAAACTGGAAAGGTGGCATCCATAACGGTAGACCGTTGATGGTATAATTTATTTGGCCAACTGCTGTGCTCATAGCCATTTAAGATATCACATGCCATGCATGAAAAATGTTCAAGACTTACCAAACATGCTTAAATTTCCCCATGCTAAGGACAAATATCTCCATAGGATAAGTTGTCATGCTTGCCTGGGCTTGGCGTGCTTATAATGTAGAGAGATCTAAGAGATGCAAAGAAGTTAGAATGGAAAATGTTAAAGTTGACCTACTTACTAACTCTTAGAAGTCCACTTAGCCTGGTTGGGTGTCGTTTGAGCAATGTGTTTGCCAATTACTTAGACCTTCGATAGTTTGCCAAGCCTTGCCTGACATACCCATGATTCGTTGTCTTTAGCATGCCTTGCAGGACTTTGATATGGCCATCTCCTTAAGGAGCGACCATGTCGGTTTGATTCCCCTTGACCATTTTTGTTGTCAATCAAAGCATACAACCTTTGCATGCATGATATCCTCCCCCTTGCGGCTATCCTGAGCCATGCGGCTTTGTACAATTGTACGACGTCCTGCTACTACAGCTGCCACTTGTGGTTGGCCTTGGCCATGCGCCTTTGCATGGTGATTATGATAATGGGACAGGGCCCATGGGCACCCTAGGGCGCCCAACAATGTGAAAAGAAAAAAGAATATACTTAAACCTGGCTGTGGAAGCACATTCACTATTGTGAAAGTAAAAAATCTCCGAGGACGCAAGCTGTGGACATTTTCAGGCCCTCTTCTTGTGATGTGTTTCCCTCCTTGGCCCTGCACGCACCCGATGAACCTACACTCGATCTAGATGGTGCTCATCACCATGCTCTTCTTCATCATGCAAGGGGTGGTTCATGCAAACGACCTGTCCCCCTACAAGCAGCTTCTCCCATAGTTGTTGGCCCCGAGGTTCCCTCCATTGGAAGCCGTTTCGCACGGGCTTCTCTGTTCTCTCAAGCCCACCTTGCTTGATCCAGGAGGCCATGTCCATGCTGCTGCCTCACAACGAGAGAGGGATAGAGAGAGAGAGAGAGAGAGAGAGAGAGAGAGAGAGAGAGAGAGAGAGAGAGAGAGAGAGAGAGAGAGAGAGAGAGAGCATGCAGCCATCCGATGACCCACATCCTTCTCCTTCCCCCTTCCATACCTAAGCTGTGATACCAGTGAAAGACCACAAGGAAGCTGAATGCCGGATCCTCCTCCCAGTCAACCTATTATAGGAGGGCCCATGGCCCTTTGCCCTAATTGGATCCCCTATCCACACCTTCAGTCAGACCCTTGGCCTAAGTCCCTGACTCCCCTAGGTCGGGCCCTACCCTCTAGCCCTTGGCCTGACAATTTTTTGGAGTGTTGCTTTAGGGTATACACCAAAACATAATCCCCTTTTTGGAACTCGCTAATCATATGTTGTTCATGGAAAGATTTCATTAGTTGTTTCTGAGCATATATTCCTACTACCACCCTCATTCTAGTTTCATCTAGTTGCTCCAAGATGTCTAGTCTTTCAGATAGTTCATGTCCCATCCATCCTAACTATGTTGCAACTCGAAGTATGGGAATTAATAATTCCATGGGTAGAATTGCATTAATCCCAAACACAAGGTTAATTGGAGTGGTTCCTATGGATTCAAACCCATGGACCTACGGCTTGCCATACGCGCTCTTGACAGTGCTTTAGGACTACCTAATGGAATACGGATGGTTTCAATAGGCATAGAAGTCATTTCCGAAATCCGTTTGCATTTTTCCGTAGAAAAACGCAACTGGATTTGACCTACAGCTTCTGTATTTGGCGTTAATTCAAACCCATTGACCTACGGCTTGCCATACGCGCTCTTGACATTGCCTAAAGACTACCTAATCGTCTACAGATGGTTTCGGTAGGCATAGAAGCCATTTTCGAAGTCCGTTTGCGTTTTTTCGTAGAAAAATGCAACCGGATTTGACCTACGGCTTCTGTATTTGGCGTTTCTTCTATCCGTTTGACCTACGGCTTGCCATACGCGCTCTTGAAATTGCCTAAAGACTACCTAATCGTCTACGGATTGTCAGGACACGTGTCCTACGGGCAGGGCCCTACCCTAAAGGGGGGTCACGAACCCCGGCCACGGGCCAGCTAGCAGTGTGGACAGGGGATCCTAGGGCTAAGAGCCTATAAGTATGGTCGGTTGGGTGGAGGATCCAGGTCTCTAGCTCCTAGGGTTCTTACATTGGTATCAGAGCCAAGGGGAGGAGGAGGCATGGAGGAGGGAAAGAAGCATGGCTCTCGTTCCCTCTCGTTCTCACTCTCTCTCTCTCTCTCTCGGTCTCTCATGCAAGGCATCCTTCTCGATCTCTCTCGCAACCATGGCAGTGTCGCGAGAAGCCATGCAAGGGAGGGTAAGGTCGTGCATCAAGTGGCACGGCGGAAGAGGCATTGGGGCCCGACAGCAAGCTTGTCCATGGGAAGCGGCTCTTGCAGAGCCGAACACAGTCGATGACACGCCTTGCACTCACCCGAGGTCAAGTTTTGACCTGCGTGGAATTGGGTGTTTTCAAGCTTGACAGATGCCAAACAGAAGGCCAAAAGTCGTTTCAGTAGCAAGGCAAGCTGAGGCTTGTGGCGCGTTTCTCTTCTGCTATGCGGCCGCCATCGTTGGAGGCCAGGGGTTGCGTTATTTTTTTATTTTTTTTTCTTTTTATTTCCGATTATGGGCGCCCAAGGGCCACCCACAAGCAGGTTGTCCGTCCCACAAGGAGCCCACGGATGGAACCCGAGGATGGACCTCTACCATCATGTTCTGGGTGCAGCTCCACAACCTTGGAGGTCCGGGATGAGCAGCGGAAAACCAGATTTTTGATCATGTACAAAAAATTCCAATTTAATGAGGAGATTCGAGCGCTCAGAATATCTCCCGGCGACGACTACAAGGTGAATCCAAGGCCTGCCCATTGAACTGTCCCCAGTTTGTCAGGCTGCATGCAAGCCTCGAAGGGAGGCAAAGACGGCTTTTCCAAGGTATGCATGCTCATGCACGGTTTTGGCAAGGCCATAACGTTAACGACTTGGACACGACAATCTACATTAGAAGCATGGCTTCTCCCTATGAGGGGCATCCGACAAAGTAACTTGATGGAACATGCTCGTCAGGCAAGGCCTGTTGTTCGACTTGGCAAAGGGGCAAAGCTCCTAGGCAAAGACAATATTGTTGAACAAGTGGCGGATATGTTTGCTGTGTACATGGACAAACGCCATTCTCATCAAGTTGGTCTTTTCGTACTTCCAAGGATTTTCTTAATCTCTATGTGATGCTATTTTGCAGACGTATACATATCAAATTTCCAAGCTTCATCTTTGATGCAACGGCAAGGCCGATGGCTAATTTGGCTCATGCATGCAAAGTTGTTTTTCATGGTTGGATCGCTGATTGGCATGGCCGATTTCAAGGCGACTGGCAAGAGCCATGAGTTTGGGCTTGCAGAGAAGCAAGGCTTCTCTACCTATACAAAGTTTAACCACACTTTGTGGTGATGCAAACACTAATGCTAGGAGTGGTGATTGTCATGCACAATAGCAATCAAACCTGGCAGGTCGACTCTTTATTCTATGTCATCGATTGCTAATAGCATTTCTTGGCAATGAGGCCAGACATACTTATATGAAGCATGGCCTCTCCTGAGTACCTTAATGGAGCACGCTCGTCACAAGTTACTTTTTGCTCCAAAGGCAGGGTCAAGGGCCGGTTTTTCAATATCTCAAGGTGACACGCATAACCTATTACTGGATTTGTGGAGGGCAGCAAGTTGCTCGGCATGGCCGACTCCTTGTCATTGTTTATACAAGCCGACATAGGATGCTTGCCACACAATACTAAGTTAATTTCACTTGAACTTGCTCGACAAGGTTGATTATTTTTGTCATGCTATTGGCAGCCACATCAGTTGGCTACCGATTTAGGTGAAGCAAGGCTTCTATTTATGCATCTTGCATAGTGACTCACCATGTTTGGCATATGCTATGAGGATACAACTTGGGAAGGCTTTAGAAAACTGTTTACAGATTATTTCATTTCATATACGATGGATGTATATGATACAAGAGGGCGTATATCCATATGCAACAAGTTTCTCTCGCACAGAAAATTTGGCTATGAGCCATCTTTACGCGAGCTTTCCCTTTGGACTCTCATGACAACTGGTTGTAGCAACAACTACCAGGTTAGCCAAGTTTAAGTTTTTCTTGTTTTTTTCCATGTTTACACTTTGCTTGACAATGACTATCATTGTGAAACGCAAAGTGCTTTGGCAATTTTACATGAAGCAAGGCTTCTCCCTTGTGCCAAGGTACTGCCCAATGACTTGGCATCAAGGGCAGTGGCACACACGTTTGAAGAACTGAAAAAATAGGGAATATCACCTCACAGAATCCCTACCAGTTTAGAAGTGCAAGGCACTTATGGTTTTATCCCTCACGTTTGAGGCCATCACTTTTGCCACGGGCTTAAAATTTTGCATGCACGGCATGCTAGCTAAGTGGATTCAATTCTACCGCCTCATGAAACACGCTTTCGCTATAACACCAGATCCTTTGTCAAGGACAAGCTAAGTTCTGGATTGTTTACCATGATTTTTGGGTCGTCACAACCACATACACCGTAGGTGGGTCAGTTTGTGACTTGTTTGTGTTTTCCTGTTACCTCTCTAGATGAGAGAGTCATAGAAGAAAATCATTGCATGCACGTTAAGCATAAGATGCACACGAGAATGGCAATCAACTACCCACGTCATAGTCGTTCCAGGAAAGTTCCTCAGCTCAGCATGCTCTTCTTTTCTCTCTTTCTCTCTCTTTAAGGGAATAATGAAAATCTTCTAGGAAGCTTTTGATACATGTTTTGCTGGTGAGTTAGCCTGAGCCAAGGTGCTCTAACTCTCAGCTAGCACGTGGCTAAGATGCTACTCAAATTAGTCTTCATCGGTTCGTTGATTGAACACTATTTTGCATAAGGGCTAAGAGCCGATGTTAGGATAAGGGTAAGACCCAACTATTGGCATTCTTTGGGTGATTTTTCTCAAGATATACCCACAGAAGTACACATCGACGTTAATGGACAGGCAAGAGTCTTGTCATTACGGAGGTTTAGGGTGTCATTTTTGCACTACATGTTTTCAGTGCGCCACTCAAGTTGAGTTTTTGATAATCTTAAACTCACACCAGCTGCTCTCTACCACGGAGTATAGACGCAGCAATCATTTGTGATAGCATGGCTGTCCATAAGAGATTGGTAGTTCACTTGTGTGGGTCTCCTGCTCTCTAAATAGCACTACAGAGTGTCTATGGACATACTGTTTTGGGTTAAGACCCGACAGGTGAGTGCTACATCACCTTATAGGCATTAAGGATCACAGTTCGATCTGCATTGAGGATCACAATTGATCTCTCCCAGTTATACTTTCAAGGAAAGAATTCCGCAATCTACCACGCGATAGCAGACAAACATAGTTTTCACGTTGATTCCAGTCAACCTACACGGTTAACTATGTTGATTACCGTTAACTGCTACTTTGAGCAGTTTCTACGAAGGGTCTTACCAAGGGGTTTGACTATGTAGATTTTAACCAAAGGGGTTGGATTGTGAAGGCAACACCCACGGTTCCCAGTGCAATACTGTTTGTTTGTTCATCTAGGAGATGTGCTCCTCTCCGTTTGCATACGAGTAAGTGAACATTACGTTCAAATCTCCAGGTACGCATTTATTGATTTGGTGTTATTCCACTTTTTGTATGCTTTGCTTGGTTTTTTTTTTCAAGATGTATAAGCACGCTTGAATGTTACAGAGCCATGCCAAGGGCATGTCGGCACAAAGTATTTTGGACCAAGGGTTCAATCTACCTTTCTGCCTTATGATGTTACGAACCTACTTGTAGGGTTCGATTTGGCACATGTTGTCACATGGGATACAACATGGTCTAGGAACTCAAGGAGTTTGGTTTAGCCAATGTGGAGCATGATAATGAGGGTCCCTCTCACTCTTGTCGCAGAGTGTTATCAGTTACCTCCACACACAAGTACAACTCGTACTTGATGGATGTCACTTTTCCTGACATCCTTACTTGAGACATATTCCACATGTGGAGAATATGAGTCTCTGGGACTGACACTAGCGCCCAATTCTTAATGATGTGTTGCGACGAAGTCCCTAGGTGCTGGTCGCATCCGTTCATTAGACCATTCTCAACACACAGTATCAGGTACAGTTTCTGTGGCCAAAAATTGTCGGGTACTAAGTACAGACTTGTTGTGATTACAAGTGCTGTGAAACCACCTTAACAGAGGGTTTTTTCTACATATAGCAAAGTATGCTACGTTCATGAGAAGGTCTCATGGTTGGTTCCTAGATGTGACCGGGTTGTCACATTCTATTATGATCCAACTTTTGTTGCAAGATTTTCACGTAAGTACAGTGGAAAGTCTCATCATGGAATTGCGGTTCGGATATGTTTGTGTTAAATGCATGCACACTAGGTGTTATGGGCCCTAGTGTTTAACACAAATTTATTTGGAGCGGCCTGCAAATTCATGGACATTATTGTTTCTGCAATTTTTTGCACTGTCAGTGCAATTTCTCTTGCAGATTTAGTATGGGTGCCATACAAGGTGATGGCTAAGTATGGGTGTTTGTGATTGGATGCTTAAAACTCCAATCTACTTTCAACCTAGTTGGTTGTCTCCATTCCATATCGAGTATATGGCTGGATACTCAATGATTGAGTCATAGTTTGTCGTCAGTCGTGGACGAATTTGTGTAAGTGGTTGGGGTAAAAGCACCTCACCCTTACTGCTGTTATTCATCCCGCATAGGATGGGCAGCTTACAAGCATTCTATTTAGTACTAAAGGATATGCAAAGTGCATACATTAGTAAACCATGCTAAAGGATATGCAAAGTGCATACATTAGTAAATCATGCTAAAGGATATGCTAAGTGCATACATTAGCAAGAAGCGAAACAACTGGATCGGTTACCTTTCTGGTTTGGAGTTTGCTTCATATGATGAAAGGCATGTTACGGCTAGTTTTAGTCTCTGCCTCTTATTCTCAAGTTATCAACCTTAATCATCAGTTTTGATGGAGTTGACTACTGGCAAGAAACCATAGCAAGTCAAGGACTTGGTTCCTCCTGATGAGTATGTCAGCATAGTACTTTCTTTGAAAGATGAGCCAAGGTTATATTCCACATTCAAGTACCTTCAGAAATTCTGAAACCTGGGTATGCATTTAGACACTGATGGGGGCTTTTCACAAGCCAAGCTCCCATACCCCTCTTCTCTTGTCCCCACCCCATGAAAACCCCCTCTTAGGGAGGGAGTGATAAAAGGCATTGGAAAAACTTAGAAAAAAATAAAGTATGATTATGTAAATATATAAAAAAGGTAAAATAGGCCACCTCATGCCTGCGGGGTAGCCCATCCCCACCTTGCCTCCTTTTTCTTCACTGTTGCCCCGCCGTGTGTCCCTTTTCCTCTCCTCCACTCAAAAGGTCAACCCCCTCTCTCTTCCCCTTGTCCTTTCTCCTTTCTCTCTCCCCTCAAGCTACCCCACCTCTCACCAATAATTCATTATAACTCACCAATAATGCACCCTAACTCACATGCAACTTACCCTATCTTCCAAAATAGTATACCCCAACCCCTCTTTCTCTCTCCTATCATATCCCATGACCCAAATACCCCCCTCTCTCTCTAAAGGGCGCCATATCTCTTGTCTTGTAGCTAAATAACCTTCCCCACACTCACACACACTCAGTTTCACTGAAAAAGGTGCCCACAGACCCATCCCCACCCAGTGGTTACCTGTTTTTTCTTGTGTTCACACACATCTGCACACAGATTCACCTCTGAACACACTCCCCTCTCTCCCCTCTTGTAATTACTTTATTCTCCATGTCACCTCTCACTTTTTTTCATCAACCTATCTCTCTCTCTTAGTCTCTCTCTCATGAGACTGCTGTTCTGGCACATATACACACAGCCAGACAAGTGGGGCCCACAGTCACATGGCCTATGTAGATAATGATTTCTTCATTTCTAAATTCTAGAATTCCTCCCCCCTCCTCCCCTATATAAAGAGGGGTCACCATCACACCAAAGAACACACTATGCATTCTGTGTGCCTAGTGCATACACACACACACACACACACCATCATCATCACCGCAATCACCATGCTTGTCTTGAGCATGACCTCTACACCCTTGGCTATGGAAGATGAAGGGCAACTAAATGAAGGATGATGGCCATAACCCTCGTGCGAGTCTTCGCCATCAACTCCCACCTATCCGCCATGTGCTCTACCACTCTCTCCCTTCTCATTCCCCTACCCTATGCTCCCCATTTCATCGCCTTATTCTCTAAATAAAGCTTGAGGTTTTGTGAGTATGTTTTCTTGCTATGTTTTGCCCATGTGAGGTGTGCGGAATCGCCACCTAATCTTGTGTTTGGAGTGAGCTTGTGTATGTGTGAAGGGTGTGCGGATTCGCCATCCTTTTGTGGTGCCTAAGTACTAAGCTGCTATACCCCCTCCCTCACTCTCTCTCTCTCTCTCTCTCTCTCTCTCTCTCTCTCTCTCTCTCTCTCTCTCTCTCGATCTCATTCCCTTTCCTCTTCATCATTACTCCCAAGCATCCATCTATCTTGGATGAAAACTTTGTTATGGTGGTGTGTTGTTTGCGTCCTAGCTGCTGAAGCTAGGTGGTGCCCCTGTTTGCTTTACCATGACAGGCTCGAGGCGCGCCATTTGGTCCCCGGTGTTTTAGAGGCCGTCGGGGTTCGGGGTTCGCTTTGCTCCCGTCATTTGGTGCCCCCACTGAGGATCTTTTCATGAAACCCTTCAGTTTACAAGACTGAAACCCCTAAACTATTGTGAATGGATGAATGGCTAGCAGGATTTTCTAATTGGACGACAGAAGAAGAAGAGCTCCAAGCACAACTAGACGAACTCCGCATCTCCATCGAAGCTCGAGTGCCAGGCGTAACGGTAATCGATTTGCAGTGGAAGAGTCAACCAACACGCCAAACCCAGTGGATATACATAGGCCAAGTGCCAAGAAGAAGAAGGAGAAGGTCGAAACCATGTCCGCAACCTACAACCAACCCACAACAACAAAATGGAAGGAGCTCTACACAATAGAGAATCAACACTATTCTACTTTGAGAATCGGGTAACTCAAGTCACCGAGGTAATTATCACAGTCAGTTTTCAAGTCGCACCTGATGCTGTAGCACAGATAACGGAATCATTGGCTCACACTCTCACTAGAGAAACTAGGGATCTACTAAGTTTGTTTCAGGAAAGAACACCACCCTCTCCCAAAAGCTTGGACAGTGACTAAGCACCTCTAAGCTTCACATGAATCAGTACAACCTACCTCAAGACAGATCACACATACCAACACGTGTACGCTCAATCATGGTAATACTGGATTTGAAGGCTCACTACCAGCACGTCATTGACACCATGCTGGGTGGGAAGCGATTTTTTGAGGTTCTGGCATTAGATCAACCATTTGTCTTACCTTTGGTACAAGGCAATGTACCGTTTGAAGTTTTAATCTATGTCCTAGTATAAGAGGGTATACACGCCTCCTTGTAAAGAAGAAAAAAACTTTTGCAAGTTAAGCAGTGTGTCTTTCTAGCTCTCTCTCAGTAATCATGGCAAGTGTAGCATTTCCAACATTTAAAGGAAAGAAGGGGGAGGATTTGGTAACAGACTTCCTAGATGACTTTGAAGTAGCATGTGTAGTGAGCAACAAAGATACGGATGAATCCCGGGTTAGAATCTTTAAGCATCTCATGAAGCTAGAAGCTAGATCATGGTACAATGCACTTCCACAAGCAACCAAGGATGACTGGGAATCCTTAAAAACTGCTTTTAATAGGCGCTTTGGGGGAGGTACCACTTCAGAAAAGTTGTGGGACAAGTTGAGAGACTTGAAGCAGAAGGGTCTTTTAGAATATGCCACCTATGAGTCCAAATTTGTGGATTTGTGGGAATGGTGGGTTGAGTCACTGGCAAGGGGGGAAGCCGCACCTGATTTCCTAAAAAAAGATCGGTTCACGCATGGCTTATGGCCGCTTCTCAAGGAGAAGGTGAAAGGTAGATTCCCGGCTATGCACGAGTTAGCCGTTGAGATTGCTCGCCTTAAGGACAAGAAGCTGCGAATGAAAGCCGAAGAAACCGAGTCAATAGAAGCAGGAACATCGCGTCGACCAGCAACTACGACAACCACCATACCACCACCACCGGCTCTTGGGGTAAGAGATGACCAACAAGATATGTTGGCCCATATTACTGACCAACTGCAGAATTTGTTTGTCCACTTAATACAGCAAGGGAGGATTCAAGAAAGAGATCAAGACCCTGGAAGAGCACGACGACAAAACAAGGAGTATCATTGCTACAACTGCGGAGAAGACGGTCACGGTATGTACTATTGTCCCAAACCACGACAAAACTATAATAGAGGAGGTAGGAGGAACCAATTGTCACCCCCTAGAGAAAGAACACCCCCACCCCGAGCACCACCCCCACCAACACAAATTCTACGTCCACCCCAGACACCACTACAAGCATCCATCCCACCTCTCCCACCAGCCCCACCACTTGATCGCCCTGTAAACATCATAAGGCTAGAAGAGAAAGGAAAAGCCGTAGTAGTGGATCCACCCAGAGCAAAGGAGAGGGACAAGGGTAAGGAGAAGGTAAACTTTTTAGAACCACTTGAAGCCATGACTGTGAAAAGAGCTAGGAGGGAGAAAGCTACACAATCAGATGATGAGAGAAGCATGAGAGGAGAAACTAGCAAGAGGCCATCTAGGCCACGACGAAAATTGGGCATCATCGACTTCCAGCTAGGGGAAAGTTCTAAGCCCTATGATCTAACATTGGATATGGCAGAGCAAGGACCGAAGATTACATGGCCACAGCTGCTACATCTTGCACCAAAAGTAAGGCGACAATGGTCTAAAATGGTAAGTACAAGACGCTCCAAAACAAAGGTAGCCGGAGCAATTTCGGGATGCAACATGGATGACATCCTTCCAATTGTCGACGTAAACATAAAAGGAAAGAGGGTTGTAAACACCTACATTGATGGAGGTGCACAAATCTGTGTAATGAGCGAAGCTATGATGCTTCGATTAGGGCTCGAGGTTGACAAGCCTTCTCCATGCAAGGCAAAGATGGCAAACAACGCAAAAGTAAAGTGTGTGGGTGTGGTAAGTGCCGTGAAAATAAAAGCTTTCAACACTGAGGTAGAGGTAGATGTTTTTGTAATGCCTACTAAGGGGGAGGGCTATCCACTAATTTTGGGAAGGCCATGGTTGATGGCCATGAAGGCAAAACAGGACTGGGATACTGGCCTTCTACGCATGACCGGTAAGAAAGGGGAGACAATCTACTACAACATGAGGATTGGCAAGCAGAAGCAAATGAATCTGGAAACATCGGCAGATGAAACCACTAGCGAATCTTCCAGTTCTCAGGAGGAGACCACATCCACCGACAAAAGTGACAGTTCCATTGATGTGATGGGTATCATTATGAAGGATCCACAAAGGGTAAGCACAACTGGTGATCCATCACCAAAAGGGAAACCCAATGAAGAGGAGAGAAAATCACCTGGCCTAGGAGGAAGTAGGTTGAAGGGTATGTTGTCTACGGAATTAACACTTGAGGAGAAAGATAGTTTTTTGCAAATGTTGATGGGATTTCCTAACATGTTCATTGACAACTATGAAAGAATCACAGGCATTACAGTGGTGGAACATCATATTAAGCTATGAAAGAATCACAGGCATTACAGTGGTGGAACATCATATTAAGCTGAAGGAAGGGGTAAAACCAGTTGTGCAAAAGCTACGACAATTGGGGGTCATACAAGAAAAGGCACTCTTGGCCGAGGTAAGGAAACTGCTGGAGGCGGGATTCATCTATCTTATAGAAAACTCAGAATGGGTGTCACCCGTAGTGGTGACACCTAAAAAGAATGGTAAGTGGAGGGTCTGTGTTGACTACAAACCACTAAATGCAGCTACAAAGAGAGACCACTTTCCTCTCCCTTTCTTGGATGAAATTCTGAATGAAGTAGCGGGTTTTGAATGCTATACCGTCTGTGATGGTTATTCAGGATACTTTCAAATACGCATAGCCTTGGAAGATCAGCTAAAAACCACTTTTATCACGCCATGGGGTTGTTTTGCATACAGGGTTATGCCATTTGGTCTCACAAATGCACCTGCCACATTCCAAAGATATGTCACATATGTTTTTCAATCGTTCTTTGGAACATCCATAAGAGTGTTCATTGATGATTTTTGTATATATAGCTCCCGTATTTCACATTTAGAAAAGGTAACTGAAGGTTTGGCCAGGTTGCAGAGCCTAGGTGGGCAATTAAATGTGGATAAATGTCACATTGGGGAGAGTAAAGTCATTCTACTAGGCCATGAAATTTCAGCAAGAGGTATCAACGCCGACCCAAGTAAGGTGTCCGCACTCATAGCCCTATCTTCACCAACGACCGCACGTCAACTGGTCTCTTTTCTACAGAAGGTGAGGTACTTAAGTAGATGCATACATCTACTATCACAACTTGTTCTACCACTGCAACAAATCACTCAAAGATCAACTTTCACTTGGGACGAGGAAAGCGAACATCACTACAACAAGGTAAAGGAGGTCTTAGCCACTCTGCCAACTATCTCACCACCTAAGTGGGATGAAAAATTCTATGTCACCTCAAGTGTTGGTGATGACTCATTGGGGGCTGTGCTACTCCAAAAGGATACGACAACATCTTTCATGAGGCCAATCTACTTCTCTAGTCGAATGATGACAGCAGGAGAGAAAGGTTTCACCCATGTGGAACACTTAGTCCTAGCTCTTAGATTTGCAACTACAAAGTTTAGGTCATATTTGCTGCCTAAGCAATTTGTGATTCTAACCACGGATGAAATATTTCCCTATGTTGTACAACACATGGATGTGTCTGCTAGAATTACTAAATGGCTAGTTCGTCTGCAAGAGTTTGACTACACGGTACAGGTAGAAAGCACAACAAGGGCAAGTTTGGGGGGACTCATGACCTACCAAGTCTTTGAAGGGAAGGAGAAGCAATCTAAGGAAGGAGAAGTCCGATTACCTCCAGTACCACCGATGGTAGAAGGAGCATACTCTCTCTACTTTGATGGAGCCTACAAGCGAGCGTCCGACAAAGCAGCTACAGGCATAGTGGTCTTTGATGACAAAGAGACAAAGGTGTTTTTGTTGGACCAATTGTTAGATTCACATTCTAACAATGAAGCTGAGTATGCAGCACTAACCAAGGGTCTACAATGGTGTGTCTCGCAAGGTGTACAATGCCTTAATGTATTTGGGGATGCTCTACTTCTGGTAAGGCAAGTAAATGGAGCATGGACATGCAAGAATCCTAGTTTAAGGACTCACTTAAGTGGTGTAAAAACCTTGTTGGGTAAGTTTGAATAAGTTCAAATACACCATATCTCAAGTACTCAAAACCAAGAAGCAGATGCCCTAGCAAGTGAAAGACTACAGGAAGTGGTGGTTGGAGCAATAAAACTAAAGCTCCCTCTATTTCAAGGAAGTGATGCCTTGCCTGACATCATGCATTTTCTGGAAACAGGGGAATGCCCATCAGATTTAACAAAGGGACAGAAGCAATGGCTGACGCGGAAGGCCACAAGGTATCGACTCATCAATGACGGTTTGTACTGTAAAGGTAAGGACCAAATACTCAGGAAGGTCCCTCTCTATCAGGAAATCACGGGAGTAATTGCTAGTTGTCACGACGGGGTTTGTGGTGGTCACTTTGCCCTAGACATTGTTATGAAATAAGACGTAGCTAAATAGATAATTGAGTAGATTACTTAATGGAGAGAGACAGATTTATATACATGAGATTATAGAGTAGAGAGAGAGAGAGAGAGTACACACGATATACGTGGTTCACCCAATGTGGGCTACGTCCACGAGAAATCAGCCACTCAATGGCTTTAATACTTCAAAACAAGAAGTAGTTTACAAAGGGATTATACCCTTAATGGAGCTCCCGCCTTGCTTCACTCTCACCACCTCACACTCACCTTGTTGCATCAACTTCACACTATGAAATGTGTGTAGAAATGGCCTCCTTTTATAGGCCAAAAGGGCTGCCCTCTCTTATGAGAGACAGCCATGTGTAGCCGCCCTTGTGCGAATAAGTCCAAATCGGACCCTCCAATCCGCCCATGTATGGCCGCCCTTGAGAAGACAAGTCCTCTTTTGAATTCGGCCACCGGCCACCGGCCATTGACTTCCGACCACCGGCCATCGGCCATTGACTACCGGCCACCGGCCAACTGACCGGTTGTTTTTCGACCACTTTCCGACCGCCGTCCGGCCATAATATTCCGACGAAAAAAAAAGTCTCGGGGGCCTCCGCCCCTGAGGCCTTTAAAGTTGCCCCTGATTCTTGTCTGTGAAAATTTTGGTTTCCGGTGAGTGATTTTCCTTCACGCACGATGGATTCTCCTCATAATGGGGGCCTTACAAATGTGCGCTTTTACCACAGAAAATTACAAGGGTAAATCAAGCTCCATACTTAACAATCTCCCACTTGGAGACTGATCTCCAAACCAAACCTGTGACTGCTTTCCATTCTGGCTTCTTATCCTTGAATGCCGATTGAAAATGAGCAAAAGCTCAACTTCTCCTTGTTGACCACCTTTGTAAACATGTCTGCAGGATTTTCACTTGTATGCACCTTTCCTAGCTTTAGTTGTCCCTCTTCCAAAAGAGTGCGTATGAAGTGATATCTCACCTCAATGTGCTTTGTCCTTGAATGAAAGGTTGAGTTCTTCGCAAGATGGATAGCGCTTTGGCTATCACTGTACAAGACACAATTGTCTTGTTTGAATCCAAGCTCTTCTAAGAATCTGTGAAGCCACAGAATTTCTTTGCTTGCCTCCGTCATTGCTACATACTCTGCTTCCGTGGTAGAAAGTGAAACCACTTTCTACAGCTTTGAAGCCCAGCTTACTGTTGTGCCTCCAACCGTGAACACATAGCCAGTAGTGCTCCTTCGAGTATCTTTGTCACCTGCCATATCTGCATCAGCATACCCTTCTAGAAAAATATCAGTTCCTCCAAAATACAAAGCATTTGTTGTTGTCCCTTTTAGATACCTTAGTATCCACTTCATAGCTTGCCAATGCTCTTTACCTGGGTTATCCATGAACCTACTCACAACTCCCACTGCATGTGCAATGTCTGGCCTTGTCTAGACCATAGCATACATTAGAGAACCTACCGCTGCAGCATATGGAACTTTAGACATATAGGCTATCTCCTCTTGTGTCTTTGGACACATATCCTTCATTAGTTTAAAATGACCAGCCAAAGGTGTAGAAACTGGTTTTGCATTTTGCATTGCAAACCTTTCTAGTACCTTCTTGATGTAATCTTCTTGAGATAGCTTTATTGTCTTCTTCGTTCTCTCCCTTGATATTTTCATACCAAGTATCCTCTTTGCAGCACCTAAATCTTTCATTGAAAAAGATTTGGACAGCTCCTCTTTTAGGTCTTTGATGTCCTGCATGTTAGCACTTGCAATCAACATGTCATCAACATACAACATTAGGATGATGAATTTCCCATCTCCCAAATTCTCCGTGTAGACGCAGTGATCCGAGTTGCATCTTGTGAATCCATGATCCGACATCCATCGATCAAACTTCAAGTACCATTGTCTTGATGCTTGCTTTAAACCATACAAGCTCTTCTTTAATCTACAAACCATTTTCTCCTTACCTTTTACTTCATACCCCTTTGGTTGAAGCATGCAGATTTCCTCCTCTAAGTCACCGTGAGGGAATGCCGTATTTACATCCATTTGCTCAAGATTTAGATCATGAGCATCCACAAGGCTTAAGACAAGCCTAATTGAGTTCATTTTTACAACAGGAGAAAATATTTCATTGAAGTCAATACCTTTCTTTTGAGAAAAACCTTTTACCACAAGCCTAGACTTGTACCTTTTCTTCCCACCTTCTTCCTTTAGCTTGTACACCCATTTGTTTTGAAGTGCCCGCTTACCTTTAGGCAACTCAACCAACTCCCATGTTTGGTTGCGATGTAGTGAGTCCATCTCCACTTGCATGCTCTTCGTCCATTCTTCTTTGGATTCATGTTGCATATCTTCTTCATATGATTCCGGCTCTCCAGAATCTGAGATCAAGAGATGGTTGAAGGAAGGAACAAACCTTTCTGGAGGTCTACTTGCTCTTGTAGATCTTCGGGGAATAGGTTGAGGCTCCTCATTTGGTTGACATTGTTGCACATTGTCACCGTTTGCAGTCCTTGAGTCTTCACCGTCCTCAAGCTCCATGTACTCATCACTTGTTTCTTTTGTTTGTTTTCTTTCCAAGTAATCTTTGTACATATTTTGTTCATTAAAAATTACATCCCTACTCCTTAAGATTTTACCATCTTCAGGATTCCATAGGCGATACCCAAAGTCTCCTTCTCCATAGCCAATGAAGAAACACTTTTTGGACTTTGCATCTAACTTTGATCTTAGGCTTCTATCTATGTGCATGAAAGCCTCACACCCAAACACTTTGAGAAATGCATAATTCACCGGTTTACTTTTCCATGCCTCTTCTGGAACTCCCCCATCCAATGCCGTTGAGGGTGACTGATTGATTAAGTACATAGACGTACTTACATATTCCGCCCAAAGCTCAAGCGGTAGGCCTGCATGTAGCCGCATGCTTCGTTCTCGTTCCATGATTGTCCTGTTCATCCTTTCCAAAATCCCATTTTGTTGAGGTGTCGTTGGGGTTGTCCTTTGCCTCCGAATTCCATTGCTAGAACAAAAGCTTGGCTGCAATATTCGCCTCCATTGTCGGATCTGAGGCATTTAACCTTGGTACCTGTTTCATTCTCCACAAAGGCTTTCCACCTTTGAAATATGGAAAATACATCGGATTTATTCTTCATGACATAAACCCATGTTTTTCTAGTCGCATCGTCTATGAATGTTACATAGTACAATGAGCCACCAAGTGATGGTGTACTTGCAGGACCCCAAACATCAGAATGAACCAACTCAAGTTTTTTATTTTTTCTTTCATTTCCTGATTTTTGAAATTTTACCCTCTTTTGTTTACCATAAACATAATCTTCACAGAACTCTAAGTCCACTTCTTTCAAACCTGGTAGAAGATTCTTTGTTTGAAGGATTTGCATTCCTTTGGCACTCATATGCCCAAGTCGGTAGCGCCACACCGCACTGTCAACTTCTGTAGTTGCTGCACAAGCTGAAGGTAGCGTGCTAACAGTACACAAGTAAAGTGTACCGACTTTTTCACCCTTGGCAACCACCAAAGATCCCTTTGAGATCTTCCACTGTTTGTTTCCGAATGCAATGTTGTGACCTTCATCGTCCAATTGTCCTGTAGAGATCAAATTTTTGCGAAGAGATCAAATTTCCGTTAGCAGTTTTGACAGAAACTGTACCTTTGCCGACAATCTCATAAGCTTCATTATCTCCCAAGTATACATACCCAAAATTACCTTTGGTGTAGTCTTGGAAATGTTGCTTGTGTGGTGTCGCATGGAATGAAGCCCCGGAATCTACTATCCAGGAATTAGACACATTGTCTAATGAGAGAATTAGAGCATCTTGCTCTACTTTACCTGCCACATTGGCCTCCGATGTTGGCTTGTTGTCTTGAGACTCTGTCTCCTTCTTCTTCTTGGACCAGCAATCCTTCCTGACGTGGCCGTTCTTGCCGCAGTTCCAACATTCAAGAACTGACTTTGTGCGTGACTTGCTCCGCCTTGAGCGATCACGACCCTTTTGGTTTTTGAACCTCTCCTTAAGCCTTCCTCTTGTTTCCACTGATAGTGCAGCACTTGATGATTCTCCTGTGCTTCTCCTTCGCATTTTCTCGCTTAGGAGAACACCCACAACATCATCAAACTTAAGAGTATTTGTGCTAGAGATAGAATTACTTACAGCCATCACAAGGCTGTCCCAACTATCCGGTAGAGATGATAGTATAAGGAGAGCTCGCACTTCGTCATCGAAATTGATTTTCACTGATCAAAGTTGACTTATGTTTGTGTTAAAGTCATTTAGGTGTTCTGCAACTGAACCATTCTCTGCCATCTTTAGATTGAACAAGCGCTTCATAAGAAATACCTTATTGGATGCCGATGGTTTCTCGTAGAAGTCGTCAAGTGACTTCATCAAGTCCTCCGTGGTCTTCATCTCCGAAACATTGAAGGCCACCGTTGACGCCAAGCTTAACCGGATTGTTCCCAGTGCCTTTCGATCAAGGACAATCCATGCTTCATCTGCCATTGTTGCGGGCTTCTTCGCAAGACCGCCTAGTGGCAAATAGAGGTCCTTCTCGTAGAGATAGTCTTCAATCTGCATCTTCCAATGTTGGTAGTTTTTGCCGTTGAACTTCTCAATCTTGAGCTTCCCTTCCTCCGCCATAACTCCCACTCAATTCAAGGAATCCTTTCCTTGAGATAATTTAGCTACGAGCAAACCTTGCTCTGATACCAGTTGTTAGGAAATAAGACGTAGCTAAATAGATAATTGAGTAGATTACTTAATGGAGAGAGACAGATTTATATACACGAGATTATAGAGTAGAGAGAGAGAGAGAGTACACACGATATACGTGGTTCACCCAATGTGGGCTACGTCCACGGAAAAGCAGCCACTCAATGGCTTTAGTACTTCAAAACAAGAAGTAGTTTACAAAGGGATTATACCCTTAATGGAGCTCCCGCCTTGCTTCACTCTCACCACCTCACACTCACCTTGTTGCATCAACTTCACACTATGAAATGTGTGTAGAAATGGCCTCCTTTTATAGGCCAAAGGGCTACCCTCTCTTATGAGAGACAGCCATGTGTAGCCGCCCTTGTGCGAATAAGTCCAAATCGGACCCTCCAATCCGCCCATGTGTGGCCGCCCTTGAGAAGACAAGTCCGCTTTTGAATTCAGCCACCGACCATTGAATTCGGCCACCGGCCACCGGCCATTGACTTCCGACCACCGGCCACCGGCCATTGACTACCGGCCACCGGCCAACCGACCAGTTGTTTTCCGACCACTTTCCGGCCGCCGTCCGGTCATAATATTCCGGCGAAAAAGAATATTCCAGCGAAAAAAAACTCAAGGGCGAGGCCTTTAAAGTTGCCCCTGATTCTTCTCTGTGAAAATTTTGGTTTCCAGTGAGTGATTTTCCTTCACGCACGATGGCTTCTCCTCATAATGGGGGCCTTACAAATGTGTGCTTTTACCACTGAAAATTACAAGGGTAAATCAGGCTCCATACTTAACAGACATAACAAGTAGGGAAATCTTGCAGGCAGGCTTCATAAGGCCTAGCCTCAACCGTGATGTACACCACTGGTGCAAAACGTGTAAGTTGTGTCAAAAGGTCGGCACTAGGTCACTTATGCCTGAACCACAGACACCTATTCTCTCATATGGCCCATTTGAAAAATGGGGTATCGATGCCATTGGGCCATTACCTAGGGCCAACTCAAGAAAATTCTACATTATCATGGGGGTCGACTACATGACTAGATGGGCAGAGGCTACAGCCACCACTAGAATCACAGCGGTAGAGGTAGCTAAATTTATCTACGAGCACATATGATGTAGGTTTGGCACACCTTTAGAGATCATCTTTGATAGAGGGCCAGGTTTCAGAGCAGACTTGGTAGGAGAATTAATGCAGAAACTAGGCATTACAAGGAGGCACTCTTCACCATATTACCCTCAATGTAATGGCCTAGTTGAAAAGGTAAATGGAATGGTTTCTAAAATTATTACCAAGCAGGTAAACAATCATCCTGGAGACTGGGATAAGTATCTACTGCCAGCTTTATGGGCCTACAGAACTTCATTTCGTACATCCTTGGGATTCACACAGTATCATCTAGTATTTGGTAAGGAAGCAATCTTGCCCATCTAAGTGCAACTACAAAGTCTCAGAGTAATGGCAAGCCAGCTTCAACAGCCCAACATGCATTTGAGAGATCACATCATCAACTTGGAAAGACTGCAGCTGGACAGAGAAGAAGCAATAAATTATTATGCAGCACAAGCAGAGCATAGACGGCTTAGCTTTAACGAGCATCTCCGAAAAAAAGAATTGAAGAAAGGAATGTTGGTGCTCCGCTACGACAATCGCTTCAACACGCGCAAGGATAAGAAACTCCTACTCCAATGGGAAGGTCCTTTCATTGTCAGGAAAAAGTATGCCAATGGAAGCTACCAGCTTATGGAGGCTGATGGAAAACTTCATAAAACCAGGGTAAATGGTTGGTGACTTAAACCTTATTTTCTTCGATTTGACCAGGCTCCACCAATTGACATTCCAGATGAGGACACACCATCAGCCGCCACATCCGACGATAATGATCAAACAGATGAGCTAAAGACATGAATGCCTCTAGCCAAAAGGAGAGGGCTAATGATGGGGGCTTTTCACAAACCAAGCTCCCATACCCCTCTTCTCTCGTCCCCACCCCATGAAAACCCCCTCTTAGGGAGGAAGTGATAAAAGGCATTGGAAAAACTAAGAAAAAAATAAAGTATGATTCTGTAAATATATAAGAAAGGTGAAATAGGCCACCTCATGCCTGCGGGGTAGCCCATCCCCACCTTGCCTCCTTTTTCTTCACTGTTGCCCCGCCGTGTGTCCCTTTTCCTCCTCCACTCAAAAGGTCAACCCCCTCTCTCTTCCCCTTGTCCTTTCTCCTTTCTCTCTCCCCTCAAGCTACCCCACCTCTCACCAATAATGCATTATAACTCACCAATAATGCACCCTAACTCACATGCAACTTACCCTATCTTCCAAAATAGTATACCCCAACCCCTCTTTCTCTCTCCTATCATATCCCATGACCCAAATACCCCCCTCTCTCTCTAAAGGGCGCCATATCTCTTGTCGTGTAGCTAAATAACCTTCCCCACACTCACACACACTCAGTTTCACTGAAAAAGGTGCCCACAGACCCATCCCCACCCAGTGGTTACCTGTTTTTTCTTGTGTTCACACACATCTGCACACAGATTCACCTCTGAACACACTCCCCTCTCTCCCCTCTTGTAATTACTTTATTCTCCATGTCACCTCTCACTTTTTTTCATCAACCTATCTCTCTCTCTTAGTCTCTCTCTCATGAGACTGCTGTTCTGGCACATATACACACAGCCAGACAAGTGGGGCCCACAGTCACATGGCCTATGTAGATAATGATTTCTTCATTTCTAAATTCTAGAATTCCTCCCCCCTCCTCCCCTATATAAAGAGGGGTCACCATCACACCAAAGAACACACTATGCATTCTGTGTGCCTAGTGCATACACACACACACACACACACCATCATCATCACCGCAATCACCATGCTTGTCTTGAGCATGACCTCTACACCCTTGGCTATGGAAGATGAAGGGCAACTAAATGAAGGATGATGGCCATAACCCTCGTGCGAGTCTTCGCCATCAACTCCCACCTATCCGCCATGTGCTCTACCACTCTCTCCCTTCTCATTCCCCTACCCTATGCTCCCCATTTCATCGCCTTATTCTCTAAATAAAGCTTGAGGTTTTGTGAGTATGTTTTCTTGCTATGTTTTGCCCATGTGAGGTGTGCGGAATCGCCACCTAATCTTGTGTTTGGAGTGAGCTTGTGTATGTGTGAAGGGTGTGCGGATTCGCCATCCTTTTGTGGTGCCTAAGTACTAAGCCGCTATACCCCCTCCCTCACTCTCTCTCTCTCTCTCTCTCTCTCTCTCTCTCTCTCTCTCTCTCTCACTTGATCTCATTCCCTTTCCTCTTCATCATTACTCCCAAGCATCCATCTCTCTTGGATGAAAACTTTGTTATGGTGGTGTGTTGTTTGCGTCCTAGCTGCTGAAGCTAGGTGGTGCCCCTGTTTGCTTTACCATGACAGGCTCGAGGCGCGCCATTCGGTCCCCGGTGTTTTAGAGGCCGTCGGGGTTCGGGGTTCGCTTTGCTCCCGTCAACACCTCTTAGTTAGGATAACTCGTTTAACATACTCAAGTGAGTTTTAAATGGAGTCTTCACATTATGTTGGTTATGGGTCGGTTAACCAAGACGGTTGTACAGGGATAACAATGTGGAAAATCACAATGTTATTCTTGATTTCATTGAACCTCCCAATGAACCGGGTTCCCATTCAACAAACCATTGGATCCAAGAGGGATACCACGGTGGAAAACATTAGTGTTCTTATGAAGATACCACCACTTGTGTTTTCGAGGAAGAAAACTCTTCCAAATGGGGGAGTAATGTCAGGACACGGGTCCTACGGGCAAGGCCCTACCCTAAAGGGGGGTCACGGACCCCGGCCACGGGCCAGCAAGCAGTGTGAACAGGGGATCCTAGGGCTAAGAGACTATAAGTATGGGCGGTTGGATGGAGGATCCAGGTCTCTAGCTTCTAGGGTTCTTACACGGATGGTTTCAGTAGGCATAGAAGCCATTTCCGAAGTTCGTTTGCATTTTTTTCATAGAAAAACGCAACCGAATTTGACCTACAGCTTGTGTATTTGACGTTTCTTCTCTCCGTTTAACCTACGGATTGCCATACATGGTCTTGGCATTGCCTTAAGACTACTTAATGGACTACGGATGGTTTCGGTAGGCGTAGAATCAGTTTCCGAAGTCCGTCTACGTTTTCTCGTAGAAAAACGCAATCGGATTTGAGCTACAGCTTGTGTATTTGGCGTTTCTTCTATCCGTTTGACCTACGGCTTGCCATACCCGCTCTTGACATTGCCTAAAGACTACTTAATGGACTACGGATGGTTTCGATAGGCATAGAATCAGTTTCCGAAGACCGTCTGCGTTTTTCCTTAGAAAAACGCAACCGGATTTGACCTACGGCTTGTGTATTTGACGTTTCTTCTGTCCGTTTGACCTACGGATTTCCATACACACTCTTGACATTGCCTTAAGACTACCTAATGGACTACAGATAGTTTCGGTAGGCATAGAAGCCATTTCCGAAGTCCGTTTGCGTTTTTCCATAGAAAAACGCAACCGGATTTGACCTATGCCTTGTGTATTTGGCGTTTCTTCTATCTGTTTGACCTACAGCTTACCATACGCGCTCTTGAAATTGCTTTCAGACTATCTAATGGACTATGGATGGTTTCAGTAGGCGTAGAAGTCATTTTCGAAATCCGTTTACGTTTTTCCGTAGAAAAACACAACCGGATTTCACCTACGGCTTGTGTATTTGGCGTTAATTCAAACCCATTGACCTACGGCTTGCCATACACGCTCTTGAAATTGCTTTAAGACTACTTAATGAACTACGGATGATTTCGGTAGGCATAGAGGCCATTCTCGAAGTCCGTTTGCGTGTTTCCGTAGAAAAACGCAACCGGATTTGACCTACGGCTTGTGTATTTGACGTTTCTTCTGTCCGTTTAACCTACGGCTTGCCATACACAGTCTTGACATTGCCTTAACACTAGGTTGGTAACCTAACAGGACATAAAAGTGTCCTTTCAGGGTTTTGAAAAAAACCTCCAAAACCATAGTAGATCCACTCATTTTGTAAAATCCTTTCATGAGGTTATAGTTCAAGGCCTACTACACATGGAAAAAATAAGAAACTTGTAAAATTTCTCATCTTTTGGTCACACCAAGCCTCCAAAGTTGATGGACCACTACATTTTCATCAAAACAGTCATTTCTTACGTTTTGTTGCATAAAAATAAGATTAGGGATTTTTGTAGGACTTGAGATAAATTCTCTAGTTAACTTCAATGGGTTGGTGATCAGAACATATGATTGCTTCTCACTCACTATTTTTTGTTTTGCCAAAAGAAATAGGTACAAAAAAGTTGAATTTTTACCATTCTACAAACCTATCATCAAAGTTTCTATAGCCACGCTCAATACAAATAATATATGCATGTTTTCTTAGTTCCCTATGTCCTTTAGGTTCATAAGGAGCCATGGAGCATGTCAAAAGAATAATACATCTCTTACCAAGGGGAATCTTGGGGACAAAGATGAAGTGCTAAATACAGTAAACATGAAAAAACTGGGTTCAACATTATGAGTTAAAGAATCCCATAGAAACTATTCAATATCTAGCCAAATTTGATCCTTATGACTAGATATGGTTACTACCTACAAAATGCATGTAGTTGTCACAAGAAACTAGCAATATTGAAAAAGCTATACTTGATATACTAGAATGTTTTGTTTTCTTCTATAATTGAAAAAATCAACCATCGTTGTCTACTATGCAAAATAGGGTATTAGGTGCCCCAAAACTCAAGGAATATTAGCTTTATTTTACAATATGGGATATAGAAAATCAAAACTGCATTTGGATATCATGAAGGCCACCAAAAAAATCATAGAAGAGCTAAAATTGGCTAAAAAACAGGATTTGACAATTTTTGTAATTTGGTCATAACTTACAACTTTAACATTTATTTCTCCCTATAAGCATCATGACATGTTGAGGACTACTAAAGATAGTTCTCTAGAATTATATACCTCACAAACATGAATTCTAGAGTGGTATAGTTGCAAAAAGTTGAAAAAAGCCAAAAACAGGACCCGTTTTTTCACACAGTTTAGGTTGTGAAATGTTGTACAAGGACAAGGTTAAAGATGGAATTGATATTCCAAAAAAATGTCGAGTTTTTTTCAGCTCATGAGACAACTTTCTAGATAGATAGCATCTCAAAATCCATTTTGAAACTCTTGACATAATTCAAGGAAAATGGTCACTTTACAGGTCATAAAAGTGTCTTAGGACATAAAAGTGTCCTAGGACATAAAAGTGTTAAGACTACTTAATAGACTACGGATGGTTTAGGTAGGCATAAAATCCGTTTCCGAAGTCCGTTTGCGCTTTTCCGAAGAAAAACGCAATCGGATTTGACCTACGGCTTGTGTATTTGGCGTTTCTTCTATTCGTTTGACCTACGGCTTGCCATACGCACTCTTGATATTTCCTAAAGACTACCTAATGGACTACGGATGGTTTTGGTAGGCATAGAATCGGTTTCCAAAGACCGTCTGTGTTTTTTCGTAGAAAAACACAACCGGATTTGACCTACGGCTTGTGTATTTGACGTTTCTTCTGTCCGTTTGACCTACGGCTTGCCATACACGCTCTTGACATTGCCTTAAGACTACCTAATGGACTACGGATGGTTTCGGTAGGCATAGAAGCCATTTTCAAAGTCCATTTGCGTTTTTCCATAGAAAAACGCAACCGAATTTGACCTACGGCTTGTGTATTTGGCATTTCTTCTATCCGTTTGACCTACGGCTTGCTATAGGCACTCTTGATATTTCTTTAAGACTACCTAATGGACTACGGATGGTTTCAGTAAGCATAGAAGTCATTTCCAAAATCCGTTTGCGTTTTTCCGTAGAAAAACGCAACCGGATTTGACCTACAGTTTGTGTATTTGGCGTTAATTCAAACCCATTGACCTACGGCTTGTCATACACGCTCTTGACATTGCTTTAAGACTACTTAATGAACTACGGATGGTTTCGGTAGGCATAGAAGCCATTTCCGAAGTCCGTTTGTGTTTTTTCGTAAAAAAATGCAACCGGATTTGACCAACGGCTTGTGTATTTGGCGTTTCTTCTATCCGTTTGACCTACGGCTTGCCATACGCGCTCTTGACATTGCCTAAAGACTACCTAACCGTCTACAGATGGTTTCAGTAGGCATAGAAGCCATTTTCGAAGTCCGTTTGCGTTTTTTCGTAGAAAAACGCAACCGGATTTGACCTACAGCTTGTGTATTTGACGTTTCTTCTGTTCGTGTAACCTATGGCTTGCCATACACGGTCTTGACATTGCCTTAAGACTACTTAATGGACTACGGATGGTTTCGATAAACGTAGAATCAGTTTTCGAAGTCGGTCTGCGTTTTTCCGTAGAAAAACGCAATCGGATTTGACCTACGGCTTGTGTATTTGGCGTTTCTTCTATTCGTTTGACCTACGGCCGACCATACGCGCTCTTGACATTGCCTAAAGACTACCTAATGGACTACGGATGGTTTCGGTAGGCATAGAAACAGTTTTCGAAGACCGTCTGCATTTTTCCGTAGGAAAACGCAACCGGATTTGACCTACGGCTTGTGTATTTGACGTTTCTTTTGTCCGTTTGACCTATGGCTTGCCATACACGCTCTTGACATTTCCTTAAGACTACCTAATGGACTACCGATCTTTTCGGTAGGCATAGGTGCCATTTCCGAAGTCCGTTTGCATTTTTCCATAGAAAAACGCAACCGGATTTGACCAGGTGTCTAGCTCCTAGGGTTCTTACACGGATGGTTTCAGTAGGAATAGAAGCCATTTTCGAAGTTCGTTTGCGTTTTTTCGTAGAAAAACGCAACCAGATTTGACCTACAGCTTGTGTATTTAACGTTTCTTTTGTTCGTTTAACCTATGGCTTGCCATACACGGTCTTGACATTGCCTTAAGACTACTTAATGGACTATGGATGGTTTCGGTAGGCGTAGAATCAGTTTCCGAAGTCCGTCTGCGTTTTTTCGTAGAAAAACACAATCGGATTTGACCTACGGCTTATATATTTGGCGTTTCTTCTATCCGTTTGACCTACGGCCTGCCATACGCGCTCTTGACATTGCCTAAAGACTACCTAATGGACTACGGATGGTTTCGGTAGGCATAGCATCAGTTTCCGAAGACCGTCTGCGTTTTTCCGTAGAAAAACGCAACCGGATTTGACCTACGGCTTGTGTATTTGACGTTTCTTCTGTCCGTTTGACCTACGGCTTGCCATACACGCTCTTGACATTGCCTTAAGACTACCTAATGGACTACGGATGGTTTCAGTAGGCATAGAAGCCATTTCCGAAGTCTGTTTGTATTTTTCCATAGAAAAACGCAACCGGATT
Source organism: Adiantum capillus-veneris (assembly GCF_014529385.1). Taxonomy (NCBI): domain Eukaryota; kingdom Viridiplantae; phylum Streptophyta; class Polypodiopsida; order Polypodiales; family Pteridaceae; genus Adiantum; species Adiantum capillus-veneris. The sequence goes on along the minus strand of NC_140953.1, from coordinate 111,457,042 downwards.
TGACCTACGGCTTGTGTATTTGGCGTTTCTTCTATCCGTTTGACCTATGGCTTGCCATACGCGCTCTTGAAATTGCTTTAAGACTACCTAATGGACTACGGATGGTTTCAGTAGGCGTAGAAGTCATTTCCGAAATCCGTTTACGTTTTTTCGTAGAAAAACGCAACCGGATTTGACCTACAGCTTGTGTATTTGGCGTTAATTCAAACACATTGACCTACGGCTTGCCATACACGCTCTTGACATTGCTTTAAGACTACTTAATGAACTACGGATGGTTTCGGTAGGCATAGAAGCCATTTTCGAAGTCCGTTTGCGTGTTTTCGTCGAAAAACGCAACCGCAAAAATCCGTTTCCGAAGTCCGTTTGCGCTTTTCCGTAGAAAAACGCAATCGGATTTGACCTACGGCTTGTGTATTTGGCGTTTCTTCTATCCGTTTGACCTACGGCTTTCCATAAGCACTTTTGACATTTTCTAAAGACTACCTAATGGACTACGGATGGTTTCGGTAGGCATAGAATCAGTTTCCGAAGACCGTTTGCGTTTTTCCGTAGAAAAGTGCAACCGGATTTGACCTACGGCTTGTGTATTTGACGTTTCTTCTGTCCGTTTGACCTACTGCTTGCCATACACGCTCTTGACATTGCCTTAAGACTACCTAATGGACTACGGATGGTTTTGGTACGCATAGAAGCCATTTTCAAAGTCCGTTTGCGTTTTTTCATAGAAAAACGCAACCGAATTTGACATACGGCTTGTGTATTTGGCGTATCTTCTATCCATTTGACCTACGGCTTGATATAGGCGCTCTTGATATTGCTTTAAGACTACCTAATGGACTACGGATGGTTTCAGTAAGCATAGAAGTCATTTCCAAAATCCGTTTGCGTTTTTTCGTAGGTCAATGGGTTTGAATTAACGCCAAATACACAAGTTGTAGGTCAAATCCGGTTGCGTTTTTCTCCTATGGCTTGCCATACACGGTCTTGACATTTCTTTCAGACTACTTAATGGACTACGGATGGTTTCGATAGGCGTAGAATCAGTTCCCGAAGTCGGTCTGCGTTTTTCCGTAGAAAAACGCAATCGGATTTGACCTACGGCTTGTGTATTTGGCGTTTCTTCTATTCGTTTGACCTACGGCTTGCCATACGCGCTCTTGACATTGCCTAAAGACTACCTAATGGACTACGGATGGTTTCGGTAGGCATAGAATCAGTTTCCGAAGACCGTCTGCGTTTTTCCGTAGAAAAGTGCAACCGGATTTGACCTACAGCTTGTGTAATTGACGTTTCTTCTGTCCGTTTGACCTATGGCTTTCCATACACGCTTTTGACATTTCCTTAAGACTACCTAATGGACTACGGATGGTTTCAGTAGGCATAGAAGCCATTTTCGATGTCCGTTTGCGTTTTTCCATAGAAAAACACAACCGGATTTGACCAGGTCTTTAGCTCCTAGGGTTCTTACACGGATGGTTTCAGTAGGCATAGAAGCCATTTTCGAAGTCCGTTTGCGTTTTTTCGTAGAAAAACGCAACCGGATTTGACCTACAGCTTGTGTATTTGACGTTTCTTCTGTTCGTGTAACCTATGGCTTGCCATACACGGTCTTGACATTGCCTTAAGACTACTTAATGGACTACGGATGGTTTCGATAGGCGTAGAATCAGTTTCCGAAGTCTGTCTGCATTTTTTCGCAGAAAAACGCAATCGGATGTGACCTACGGCTTATGTATTCGGCGTTTCTTCTATCCGTTTAACCTACGGCTTGCCATACTCGCTCTTGACATTGCCTAAAGACTACCTAATGGACAACGGATGGTTTCGGTAGGCATAGAATCAGTTTCCGAGGACCGTCTACGTTTTTCCGTAGAAAAACGCAATCGGATTTGACCTACGGGTTGTGTATTTGACGTTTCTTCTGTCCGTTTGACCTACGGCTTGCCATACACGCTCTTGACATTGCCTTAAGACTACCTAATGGACTACAGATGGTTTCGGTAGGCATAGAAGCCATTTTTGAAGTCCGTTTGCGTTTTTCCATAGAAAAACGCAACTAAATTTGACATACGGCTTGTGTATTTGGCGTTTCTTCTATCCGTTTGACCTACGGCTTGCTATAGGCACTCTTGATATTGCTTTAAGACTACCTAATGGACTACGGATGGTTTCAGTAAGCATAGAAGTCAGTTCCAAAATACGTTTGCGTTTTTTCGTAGAAAAACGCAACCGGATTTGACCTACAGCTTGTGTATTTGCCGTTAATTCAAACCCATTGACCTACGGCTTGTCATACACGCTCTTGATATTTCTTTAAGACTACTTAATGAACTACGGATGGTTTCGGTAGGCATAGAAGCCATTTCCAAAGTCCGTTTGCGTTTTTTCGTAGAAAAACGCAACCGGATTTGACCTACGGCTTGTGTATTTGACGTTTCTTCTGTCCGTTTGACCTACGGCTTGCCATACACGCTCTTGACATTTCCTTAAGACTACCTAATGGACTACGGATGGTTTCAGTAGGCATAGAAGCCATTTCCGAAGTCTGTTTGTATTTTTCCATAGAAAAACGCAACCGGATTTGACCTACGGCTTGTGTATTTGACGTTTCTTCTATCCGTTTGACCTATGGCTTGCCATACGCGCTCTTGAAATTGCTTTAAGACTACCTAATGGACTACGGATGGTTTCAGTAGGCGTAGAAGTCATTTCCGAAATCCGTTTACGTTTTTTCGTAGAAAAACGCAACCGGATTTGACCTACAGCTTGTGTATTTGGCGTTTCTTCTATCCGTTTGACCTACGGCTTTCCATACGCGCTCTTGACATTGCCTAAAGACTACCTAATGGACTATGGATGGTTTCGGTAGGCATAGAATCAGTTTCCAAAGACCGTCTGCGTTTTTCCGTAGAAAAACGCAACCGGATTTGACCTACGGCTTGTGTATTTGACATTTCTTCTGTCCGTTTGACCTATGGCTTGCCATACACGCTCTTGACATTTTCTTAAGACTACCTAATGGACTACGGATGATTTCGGTTGGCATAGAAGCCATTTCCGAAGTCCGTTTGCGTTTTTCCATAGAAAAACGCAACCGGATTTGACCTACGGCGTAGAAGCCGTTTATGAAGTCCGTTTGCGGTTTTCCGTAGAAAAACCCAACCGGACTTCAAAAACGGATTTTATTTTGGGCGTTTATTCTATGCGTTTGACCTACGGCTTGTTATATGCCCCCGCCCAACCTTTTTGGAGGAGGAAGCTTGTCTCTAAGAGCAACGACGGCGCTGTTGTTGCTCCCTAGAGGACTTTCATGTGTAAAGGTGAGAGCTGAGCTTCGAATGTATTTTGAGCTGCTCAAATGAAGTCATAGGCTGCATCAGACGATCCAGGTCACTTTGGCTCGACATGCACAACGCCCGGTCAGACTACTGACCATGGAGGAGATTGATGAGATCCGCCAACGACAGATGCTGGATCTCCTATGATCTACCTATCCCAGCTAGCTGTTTTAGCCGTTTAGTCCACACCCAGCACTTTAGGATTCCATAATATTTTATTTTGTCATTTTGTCATCTTTTTACTCTGACTTTGTATCAGATCCACCACATTGTAACTTTCTTGTCTCATAGGTCACTTTGGCCTTTCAAGACGTTAATATAACATTTCATTTCATTTCTCTCTTTAATTTTTCTTTCTTTAATTTTAATTTCCTACACATACATTAATTCTCTCTGTCTCTCTCTCTCTCTCTCTCTCTCTCTCTCTCTCTCTCTCTCTCTCTCTCTCTCTCTCTCTCTCTCTCTCTCTCTTTCCTACACACACACACACACTGCTCTCTCTCTCTCTCTCTCTCTCTCTCTCTCTCTCTCTCTCTCTCTCTCTCTCTCTCTCTCTCTCTCTCTCTCTCTCTCCTACACACACACACACTGCTCTCTCTCTTTCCTATACACACACCGCTCTCTCTCTCTCTCTCTCTCTCTCTCTCTCTCTCTCTCTCTCTCTCTCTCTCTCTCTCTCTCTCTCTTTCCTACACACACACGATCTAGAGAGAGAGAGAGAGAGAGGGGTTGGGGGGGGGGGGGGGGGGGGGGGGGGGGGGGGGGGGGGGAAGAGAGTGACATAATACCTGCGGAGCAGGTTTCGGCCAAGATTTGAGCAGGAAAAAATGGCCCCTGTGCGCGCAGGTTTCCCTTTTTTTCCTCAAATTTTTTTGCGTCGCAAACAGCGTCGATATATTCGTGGGAATTTGCGTCGATATACGCGTGGCAAATAATGCCTTTCCACATGTATATCGACGCTCATTGCGACGCGTATATCGATGCCTATATCGACGTGCTCTAATTACGTCGATATACGCGTGGAAAGGCATGGCCGTCGATATATGATGCGTCGATATCTTCATGTTATATTGTAGTGATATAAAAACTTTGGGCTTTTCTTTAAGTGGAAATACCCATGCATGTCTGGAGTAATCATCAATGAAAGTCACGAAGTAAAGGTAATTGCCCAAGGATGGAGTTTGTATGGGCCCACAAACATCACTATGCACAAGCTGCAACCTGCATGTGGCCCTAACTGAACCATCCTTTGGAAACTTTAAACGCTGCATATTACCCAAAATATAGCCTTCACAAACATGTTTGGCAGGTGCTTCAAGAGGCGGCAAAGAAGCAACCATATCAAATTTCTACAAACGTAGTAAACTGGCAAAATTCAGATGCCCAAAACGTGTATGCCACAGTTTTGCATCTAAAACATCCCTTGAATCTGCAACTACATTTGCAAAATTTTGTCCACAATTGTCATACAAAGTGAGCTTACACAGCCCATGGCACAAAAGGCCAAATGCAACAATTTTCTCACCAAAACTAAGATCATGAACTATACATCTATCATCCACAAATTTGACTACAAGTCCAAGTCTAGCAGCAAGTGTAGATATAGACAAAAGATTCTTCTTGATCCCATGTACATAAATTGCATCAACAAGTGTGAAAGAACTGCCATTTGTAGTAGTAAGCACAATCTTTTCAACTCCCTGAACTGGATAAGAGACATTGTTGGCACAAGTGATTGAATTCCCATGAGGGACAACAGACTCAAGAGAGGTGAACAATTCACGATGTGAGGTAACTTGTGCTTTGTAGCACCACTGTCGAAATACGACACTTGTGAATCTGTAGCAATTGACATGCATGCATCATGGATAGCAAGATTGTAAGTGCACTCTGCACTAAAAGCCCATTCTGCATCAACATGAGCATCACAGTCTCCTTTCACAGAACACTCAACAATGGCTACGTTTGTAGTGGAACCAGCATTTGTAGTGGAACCACCCTCTTTCTTCTTTACCTCTTTGGCCTTCAACTTAGGACACTGCTTGATCAAGTGATCATTAGTTTTACAATAATGGCAACGCATCTTCTTTTTTGCCCTCATCACCAGAATTTCCAGACGAATTTATGCCACAACAGAAGTATTAGGAACAAAGTTTTTCCACTCGCAATAGAACCATAAGAAGTGATTGCATTGTTGTTACCACCCTTTCTTTGAGAAGCAATAAAAGCATGTTCAATTGCACGCTGTCTAGTCCTGTTCTTTCTGGAAAGTGACTTGCAGTAGCAATGTGCACAATGCATCAAACTTGACAACATCAGGACTTCCTTGGGTTGTAAGTCTCCAAGTACTAGCAAAAGTCTGGTAAGAATCTAGTAAGGCATCAAGAACAGTCTGCACAAGGGAACTGTCTAAAATGACTTCACCTGCAGAAATAAGTTTCTCGTTTATATCCTTGACACCAACAAGGAAAGTGTCCATATCATCTTCCTCATGCATAATCTTCGATTCCAGCTCTTTACACAAGCAAAGCAATTTTAGCCTCATTGTGGCTTGCGTAAAGACCTGCTAGTATATCCCAAGCCTGTTTTCCATATTTCATTGAACAAATGTGAGGAGTAATGGTGCGCTTCACAGGCAAAACAATCAATGCATGAGCCTACGCATCCTTTACATCCCAGCGAGCTTGTTCTACCGTAGGCAAAACAACTCTTACAGCAGCAATCCGTGTAGCAAGACCTGCAACATCCTCAACATGGCCTACATCCTCAGAACCGGGGAATACATCAATTCCCTACAAAATATTCCAAACGCCCTTTGACACAAGAACATGTTGCATCATGTAAGCCCACATAGGGTAATTGTTCCCATTCAATCTTTCCTCAAGAGCAAACATCTCACATCTGTGTTGTTGTCAGCCATGGTAAATGTTCCACCTGCTGTGAAAACTGTCCGAAAAGAGGAGAAACAAAGTGGGAACAACACGTGCTACATAGCACAAACCATAGAAGACGTAAGGCACCTGTTATGCAAAAAAATGCACTAACAAAAATGCTGCACAAAATCATGAAATAGCCTGTGCAGTAGTGTCTGTAGTGGAAATAGAGGCCAAAATGAGCCCAAATCAAAAATCTGAGCACACTGAGCTCTACAAACGCTTGCCAAAGCTCACAAAAGTTGGAGAAAGTGAGCAGGCGTGTGCTGGAGCTACTAGCGACTAAGCCCGGGAGGATGTAGCCTACTCTGATACTAATTTTTGAAATTAGGGTTGCAGAGAAATGCACACAGCTTGGAGAAGACAAAGTAAGCTCAAGACACACAATAGAGAGTGTGTTACTTAGGGTGCAATGGAAAGATAGATAGCCCTAGAGTGATGGACGTATATACAATACACGAGGGAAAAAATCTCCTAAAGAGAGAAAAAATGCCTCAACGATCCTAGTGTGTTCACACACATCACTACGACATGTATATGGTAACATTAAGTACTCGATAATGTAAATACTCCATTTGGGCACTCCCATTACTCTAAAGAGTATGGCATGTTCCACTGGTGGTTTCTTTTTACAAGCTTCATATGATTTTACGTAATTATGGACATTGTTCTCCATGTTTTTCCAGTAGACCCCAAGTCTCATTAGTCTTTGGTATGTTTGTGTTTTCCCATTATGAAACCCCGTGCGTTGTATATGAGGAAGTTTCAGGTGGTATTCGTTCTCGTCCGGCTGTACACATAGTCTCAAAATCTCGTCCTTACCTTTCTTGTAAAGTCGTCAGCTAAAAGCTGGAGATTTCTTATCTGATGAATGATTGATGGTTGTCTTTCTACTTGTAATGATCCTATGGTGAGTAGAGGGATGACCTCTTCACTCCACCTTGGAACCATTTCAATATTAAACAGATATGAATCTTGAAGATCATCATCAACACCATCAAGTACTTCTCCATGGAACAATCTCGAAAGATGATTTTCTCTCTTGTGTGTCATTTATTTTTTTACGACTATGGTGAAATCAAACTCAATCAATATTATAAACCAGCAAGAAATCCTTCAAGCATTGCAAGGTTTGTTTACCAAATACATGATCTACAAAGAAAACAAACTTGTTTGCAAGAAGGTAGTGTCTAAATTTTTTGACATCATGTATCATTCCTAGACCTTCTATCTCTGTAGTTGTATAATTTTCTCTGCGTTGTTTAGCTGACTACTAGAGTAGCAAATGGGAAAATCCATTTTTTTCTCTCGGTTGGGCTAATATGCACCCTATGGCATATGATGATGCATCTACATGTACATGGAAGATCTTGTTCCAGTCAGGGGCTTGCAAAATTGGAGTAAAAATTAATCCTTGCTTCAATTTGTAAAAAGCATTTTCATATTTCTCTGTCCACTCAAATTTGGCAATGAAGGCATACAGGGACTTAGCTATTACATCATACAAATATATAAATTCCTATACTTCCTTTATCCTTGTTTTCAATTGATGAAAATCAATTTCATGACGAAGTGCAAGCTCTCTTTATACTATCATTTCTACCAGATAGTTGGGACAGCCTTGTGATGGCAATAAGTAACTCTATCTCTGGCACAAATACTCTTAAGTTTGATGATGTTGTGGGTATTCTCCTAAGCGAGGAAATGCAAAGGGGAAGCACAGGTGAATCATCAAGTGTTGCACTGTCAGTGGAAACAAGAGGAGGGCCTAAGGAGAGGTTCAAAAACCAAAAAGGTTCACGATCGCTCAAGATAGAGCAAACTATGCACAAAATCAGTTCTCGAATGTTGAAGCTGCAGCAAGAAGGGCCACGTCAAGAAGGAGTGTTGTTCCAAGAAGAAGGAGGAGTATGAGTCTCAAGACAACAAGCCAACATCGGAGGCCAATATGGCAAGTAAAGTAGAGCAAGATGCTCTAATTCTCTTATTAGACAATGTCTAATTTTGGATAGTAGATTTTGGGGCTTCATTCCATACGACACCACACAAGCAACATTTCCAAGATTACGACAAAGGTAATTTTGGGTATGTATACTTGGGAGATGATGAAGCTTGTGAAATTGTCAACAAAGGTACAATTTGTGTCAAAACTACTAACGGAAATGAATGGAAGATTAAAGATGTTAGGCATGTTCCTTCTCTTCGCAAAAATTTGATCTCTATAGGACAATTAGACGATGAATGTCAGAACATTTCATTTGGAAACAAACGGTGGAAGATCTCAAAGGGATCTTTGGTGGTTGCCAAGGGAGAAAAGGTCGGTACACTTTATGTGTGTATTGTCAGCACGCAATCTTCAACTTGTGCAATAGCTACAGAAGTTGACATTGCAGTGTGGCACTATCGGCTTGGATATATGAGTGCCAAAGGATATATATCCAAATCCTTCAATTAAAGAAGCTTCTTCCAGGTTTGAAAGAAGTGGACTTAGAATTTTGTGAAGATTGTGTTTATGGGAAATAAAAGAGGGTAAAATTCCTAAAAGCATGAAATGAAATAAAAAATAAAAAACTAAAATTGGTTCATTCTGATGTTTGGGGTTCTGCAAGTACATCATCCCTTGGTGGCTCATTGTACTACAAACATTTATAGATGATGCAACTAGAAAAACATGGTTTTATGTCATGAAGAATAAATCCGATCTGTTTTCCATATTTCAAAGGTGGAAAGCCTTTGTGGAGAATGAAGTAGGTACCAGAAATAAATGCCTCAGATCCGACAATGGAGGCAAACATTACAGTCAAACTTTTGAAAGCTTTTGTGTTAGCAATGGCATTTAGAGGCAAAGGACAACCCCAAGGGCACCTCAACAAAATGGCATTTTAAAAAGGATGAACAAAACAATCACGGAGCAAGCATGAAGCATGCGGCTACATGCAGGCTTATTGCTTGAGCTTTGGATGAAAGTAGTAAGTACTTATGTGTATTTGATCAACCAATCACCGTCAACAAAATTGGGTGGGAGAGTTCCAAAGGAGGCATGGATAGGTAAACCGGTGAATTATTCATTTCTCAAAATGCTTTGGTGTGAGGCTTTCATGCACATAGATGGAAGCCTAAGATTAAAGATAGGTGCAAAGTCCAAAAAGTGTTTCTTCATTGGCTATTGAAAAGGTGACTTTGGGTATCACCTATGGAATCCTGAAGATGGTAAAATTTTTAGAAGTAGGGATGTAATTTTTAATGAACAAAATATGTACAAAGATTACTTGGAAAGAAAACAAACAAAAGAGATAGGTGATGAGTACATGAAGCTTGAGGATGGTGAAGACTTAAGGAGTGCAAACGGTGACAACGTACAACAACATCAACCAAATAAGGAGCCTCAACCTATTCCCCAAAGATCTACAAGAGCAAGTAGACCTCCATAAAGGATTATTACTTCCTTCAACCATCTCTTGATCTTAGATTTTGGAGCGCCGCAATTATACAAGGAAGCTATGCAACATGTATCCAAAGAAGAATGGATAAAGAGCATGAAAGTGGAGATGAACTCATTCCATCGCAAACAAACATGGGAGTTGTTTGAGTTGCCTAAAGGTAAGTGGGCACTTCAAAACAAATGGGTGTACAATCTAAATGAAGAAGAAAAGATACAAGTCTAGGCTTGTGGTAAAAGGGTTTTCTCAAAAGAAAGGTATTGACTTCAGTGAAATATTTTCTCATGCTGTAAAAATGAACTCAATTAGGCTTGTCTTAAGCCTTGTGGTTGCTCATGATTTAATTATCGAGTAAATGGATGTAAATATGGCATTCCCTCACGGTGACTTAGAGGATGAAATTTACATGCTTCAACCAAAGGGGTATGAAGGAAGGGGTAAGAAAAAAAATGGTTTGCAAATTAAAGAAGAGCTTGTATGGTTTAAAGCAAGCATCAAGACAATGGTACTTGAAGTTTGATTGATGGATGTTGGATCATGGATTCAGAAGATGCAACTTAGATCATTACGTCTACACGAAGAATTTGGGAGATGGGAAGCTCATCATCCTAATGTTGTATGTTGATTGCAAGTGCTAACATGCAGGACACCAAAGACCTAAAAGAGGAGATGTCTAAATCTTTTTCAATGAAAGACTTAGGTGTTGCAAAGAGGATACTTGGTATGAAGATATCAACGGACAGGACGAAGAAGACAATAAAGCTATCTCAAGAGGATTACATCAAGAAGGTACTAGAAAGGTTTGCAATGAAAAATACAAAAACGATTTCTACACCTCTGGCTGATCACTTTAAACTAACCAAGGATATGTGTCCAAAGACAAAAGAGGAGATAGCCGATATGTCTAAAGTTCCATATGATGTAGTGGTAGGTTCTCTTATGTATGCTATGGTTTGGACAAGGCCATACATTGCACATGCAGTGGGAGTTGTATGTAGGTTCATGGACAACCGAGGTAAAGGGAACTGGCAAGCTGTGAAGTGGATACTTAGATATCTGGAAGGGAAAACAAAAAATTCTTTGTATTTTGGAGGAACTGATATTTTTTCTTCAAGGGTATGTTGGCGGCATATATGGCAAGTGACAAAGATACTTGAAAGAGCACTATTGGCTATGTCTTCATGGTTGGAGGCATAGCAATAAGCTAGGCTTCAAAGCTGCAGAAAGCGTTCTCACTTTCTAAAATGGAAGCAAAGTATGTAGCAATGACAGAGGCAGGCAAAGAAATTATGTGGATTCACAGTTTCTTAGAAGAGCTTGGACTCACACTTTTGAAAGAGGGACAGCTAAATCTAGGAAAGGTGTATACAAGTGAAAATCTTGCATACATGTTTACAAAGGTGGTCAACAAGGAGAAGTTGAGCTTTTGCTCACCTTCAATCAGCATTCAAGGATAAGAAGCTAGGATGAAAAGCGGTCACAGGTTTGGTGTGGAGATCAGTCTCCAAGTGAGATTGTTAAGTATGGAGCCTGATTTACCCCTTGTAATTTTTTGTATTAAAAATGCACGTTTTTAAGACCCCCATTATTAAAAAACGGCTAATCGGTTGGCCAGTGGTCAAAAGTCAATGGCCAGTGGGCAGTGGCCGATGGCCGATTTCAAGATGTACTTCTCTTCTCAAGGGAGACCACACATGGGCACATTGGAGAGTCCAAGTCGGACTTGTCAACAGAAGGGAGGCTACAGACAGGTGCCTCTCATCAGGGAGGGCATCCCTTTTGGCCTATAAAAGGAGGCCTCTTCTACACACAAAAATGGATTGTGAATCATTGTGCTGCATTGTGAAGTTGATGTGAGGTAGTGAAAGTGAAGCAAGGCGTGAGCTCCAAAAGGATATAATCCCTTTGTAATCTACTTCTTGTTTTGAAGTACTAAAGCCATTGAGTGGCTGCTTTCTCATGGACGTAGCCCACATTGGGTGAACCACATATATCATATATGCTCTCTCTCTCTCTCTCTCTCTCTCTCTCTCTCTCTCTCTCTCTCTCTTTGTGTGTGTGCACTCTATAATCTCTCATGTGTGAAAATTATCTCTCTCCATTAGGTAAACTACTCAATTATCTACTTAGCTACGTCATATTTCCTAACATGTAGCACTTATTTGCTATAAGACCTAAGTTGCACAATTTAATTTCTTGTTAAAATAAGTGTGTTTCCAATCAAAAATCATCAAACCTGTGCAAAATCTATATTTTTTGATTAGTTATAAGCAATTTATGACAATTTTGACAAAATCGCATTGACTTTTTTCAAAAATTTCACCTTAATTTTTATCACACAAACCTTAATTTTGCAAAGATTTTCCCCAAAAAAAATGCCTATAATGTTTGCCTCATGTCCTACTTAGATAATGAGCATAGTCTATAAATATTCCTTCAATTCCTTGTGACCGTTTGGTCAAAATACAAGACACTTTAGTGTCTCGGGACATTTGAGTGTTCAATTACAGAACTAGTTTTGATTAGGAGATTGTTGGGGTAAAGGCATGTGCCGCTCACGTGACTAACATCTTGCTATATACTAACCCATCTATCCTTTATAAAAAAAGATAAATAAAGGCAATACACACTTGAATTCTTAGTGTGGTATGTCCCCCAACTTGCGCTTCTCTCCTTCTTCCCCTCTCCACATACACGTGCACGGGCACTACCACACGCCCCTCATAGTGCATCTCATGGTATTCATCAAGCGTATTATAAAAGAACATTTATGGTAGCCTCATTTGATGCATCCAAGAAGCCCAAGGGGCCTAGAGGCATCTTTATATTGAGAAATTTGAAAAGGAAAAGAAAGGGAAGTTATGTTTTACTTGCATGGGAATTGGGCAAGGTATACGCCTTGAGATCCGTGGGTATCACATTACCTTAGATTTTTAGGTACTAATGAATATGAATAGATGAGATGTGGTGTTAATTTGGGAGTGAATTCATGGGTTAGGATCATCATTACATCATACCTATGAGCATAATATTCTTATGTTTGATTTCAAGGGTATCAGACACCCTTAGATTTTTAGGTACTGATGAATATGGATAGATCAAATGTGGTGTTAATTTGGGAGTGGTTACATGGGTTAGGATCATCATTACATTGTACCTATGAGTATAATATTTTGATGTTGGAATCCAATGGTATGCACGTACTGCTATTGGGAGAAAAATTTGTACCTTCCTCGCCAATCATTTGTATAGTCAAGATTTTAAAGCTCTCTTCAAATGACAAAATAGAAGGAACATCAGCTTATTGACTACCTCATAGAGGGTTATTCAACCTAGCTCCTCACCATGGGCATATCCCATTCTGATGGTGGTGAAGAAAAAGGACAATAGTATACACATGTTCATGGACTATTGTGGTCTAAATGCAATTATTATTATGAATAATTTTATATTGCCAAGGGTAGATGAGTTGTCTAATAAAATCACACATACCCATATTTTTACAAAATAGATCTATGGTTTCGGTATCATAAAGTAAAATTAGACTTTCTCGTGGACATTATGAATTTTTGATTATGCCTTTTGGTTTAACCAATGCACCAAGTACTTTCATGGTGCTCAATGGACACTCTTTTGAAACCATATGTGGAAAAGTTTGTCATTGTTTCTCTCGATGATATCCTAGTCTATAGTGCATCTAAGAAACATCACTTACAACATCTAAAGCAGGTGTTTGATCTTCTTAAAAAACATCAACTATATGCTAAATAATTGAAGTGTGATTTTTTTAAAAACCAAAATTCACTATTTTGGGACATATAATTTCTGTTACAAACCTTCATATGGACCACATGCCATCCGTAAATGTCCATCTCCTTATAATTTGTAAGAGATCCAGATTTTCCAAGGATTTGCAGGTTTTTATCTTGAAGTTTGTTAAAGTCTATGCATGAGTTATTGTTCCTATGACGCGGATCAATTCAAAGCCAAGGACAAAGCATTTCCTTGGGGACAACAAAGTTTTGACGCACTTACGGTCGCTCTAGCTACTCCCATATTAGCTCTTGTTGATTCAATGAAAGCTTTTGTGCTTGAGGCAAATGCCAAAAATCAAGCTATCAAAGAAGTCCTTTTTCAAAGGAAAGGCCGGTTTCTTTTGAAAGTAAGGAATTTTGCTTTTGAAAGAGAGCTATATGCAATCGTGTACGCTCTAAAAAGTGGCAACACTAATTTTATGGTGCTCAATTTGATATCATGCTTGACCATGAAAATATAATAAGGTTTACACAAAAATGTGGTTTGAAGGTTTGAAAGGCCAGGTGGGATAGATTCTTTAACACTAGGTTGGTAACCTAATAGGACATAAAAGTGTCCTTTCAGGGTTTTGAAAAAAACCTCCAAAACCATAGTAGATCCACACATTTTGTAAAATCCTTTCATGAGGTTATAGTTCAAGGCCTACTACACATGGAAAAAATAAGAAACTTGTAAAATTTCTCATCTTTTGGTCACACCAAGCCTCCAAACTTGATGGACCAGTACATTTTCATCAAAACAGTCATTTCTTACGTTTTGTTGCACAAAAATAAGATTAGGGATTTTTGTAGGACTTGAGATAAATTCCCTAGTTAACTTCAATGGGTTGGTGATCAGAACATATGATTGCTTCTCACTCACTATTTTTTGTTTTGCCAAAAGAAATAGGTACAAAAAAGTTGAATTTTTACCATTCTACAAACCTATCATCAAAGTTTCTATAGCCACGCTCAATACAAATAATATATGCATGTTTTCTTAGTTCCCTATGTCCTTTAGGTTCATAAGGAGCCATGGAGCATGTCAAAAGAATAATACATCTCTTACCAAGGGGAATCTTGGGGACAAAGATGAAGTGCTAAATACAGCAAACATGAAAAAACTGGGTTCAACATTATGAGTTGTAGAATCCCATAGAAACTATTCAATATCTAGCCAAATTCGATCCTTATGACTAGATATGGTTACTACCTACAAAATGCATGTAGTTGTCAAAAGAAAATAACAACGTTGAAAAAGATATACTTGATATACTAGAATGTTTCGTTTTCTTCTATAATTGAAAAAATCAACCATCGTTGTCTACTATGAAAAATAGGGTATTAGGTGCCCCAAAACTCAAGGAATATTAGCTTTATGTTACAATATGCGACATAGAAAATCAAAACTGCATTTGGATATCATGAAATCCACCAAAAAAATCATAGAAGAGCTAAAATTGGCTAAAAAACAGGATTTGACCATTTTTGTAATTTGGTCATAACTTACAACTTTAACATTTATTTCTCCCTAGAAGCATCATGACATGTTGAGGACTACTAAAGATATTTCTCTAGCATTATAGACCTCACAAACATCCTTTATTTGATGCACCATGCATGTGTATGTACATATGCACAGTCACTTCTTCCAAAAAAATTCTAACATAATTTGCCCATCCCCTAGCCTGCTAGATCATTCATGATCAGCAGTAGCAAAAAGAGATATGAGACTCGTTGCGTCACAATTCTCCTCATCCCTCACAGACATTACTTGTTCTGCAAACAGCTCATCTTGCTCCACCATCATTAATCTAGCATGATATAATTTAAGACGCAATCCATTTACCCTTGACTTATGTAGAATCCCATGCAAGTTAGCGAAGTGATATGTACCATTCAAAAAAACACTCCACTACCTTGAAAGGGCCTTCCCACTTAATTTGAAACTTCTTTTGGAATGTCTTGTCCAGCTTACTATTGTAGCACAAAACCAAGTCATGTTTCTTGATACCCTTACTTTTGACCTTTTCATTTATCTTTTCTAAAGCCTTATCTTGCAACTTCCTATAATGTTCTAATGCGCTCATCCTATCCAGGTGAACCTCTTGTAATTGTAAGAGCCTCTCTTTGAATGCATCATTGGGCTGCCCAAGCAGCTTTTCTAACATCTTGATCGCAAGCAACTCTACTTCCACAAGCAATAGTGCTTCCTTTCCATATACCAAATGAGATGGAGTAAACCTTGTACCTGTCTTTATCGAAGTACAGTACGCCCATAATGCACTAGGCAATTCCAAATCCCAATTCTTTCCTTGGTGCTCTGTCAATTTTAAAAGAATTTGTATCAACTCACCATTGAATCTTTTATTCAGGCCATTACATTGTGGATAATAAGGAGTGGTATGCTCGTGTCTAATCTTCATCTTCACACATAAAAAGTCTAATATTTTAGCTCTTAATCCTGGCCCCTTGTCTAAAAGTAGCTCTAGTGGCACCCCAAACTTGTAAGATACTTCATCGTACACAAATTTTTCCAGATCCTTTGCAATGATTTGTTTTACTACTATAGCCTTTGCCCATCTAGAGAGATAGTCCACTATAGTCAAAATATAGCTTTTGCCCCTACTTGTGATAGGTAGCGGGCCTATTGCATCGATCCCCCACTTTTCAAACACATCAAATGCCATAATGGTTTTTCGTAGCTCTGGCCTCAACACTCTCCTCCCAAATGCTTGACACGTATTGCAAGACCTACACTAATGGTGAACATCCTTGTGCAAACTAGGCCATACATACCCCTCTTGCAAGATCTTATGCAAGGTGATCTTTAGAGAAAAATGTCCGCCACATGCGCCTTCATGATTCTCTTCCAACACTCTATAAAGCTCCTCCCACCAAGGTACACATCTCAACACGAGATCGGCCCCTTTCATGTATAAGAAATCACCAATCAATTTGTACTTGGATGCTCTATGCACAAAACCATACTTCTTAGACTTCTGAATGTCCTTCAAAATTATTCCTGGTAGGAAAAACTCCTCTTCTTGAGCCAAACTTTCCCGGCCATGATAAAGAGGTAAATTGGTCCTCAACACAAATAGCTCCCCAATCATGCTTTGAGTTGCTTCATGTGCCTTTCCATTTAGAGCATGTTCAATGTGTCTGATGCTCCATGCCTCAAATTTTTTTAACATGACTTTAATTCTGAAACACATTTCCTTCAGTGAGGTGTTCTTGCTCTTCCACACACCCAACACTTGCTTGACAACTAACAAGGCATCACCTTTTATGCTCAATCTTCTAATCACATGATTCAAACAAATGTGTAACCCGGCTTCCAAAGTAGCATATTCAGCCTCATTGCTACTATGCACATCCAATTTCAACCCTCTCTTGCATACTAGCTTCCCCTCTGGATCGTAAAGTGTTATAGCCCCTGAAGCCGCATCATGGGTCTTTTTGTATGAGCCATCAAAGAACAACACATGTGCATTGCTGATGTGTGGAACTTCTTCAACTACCCTTCTCACAACCTCTTCCTTAACAAGAATGGGATTCTCCTTGTAAGTCAACAAATAAGCTAGGGTAGCTCTTGTACTGTCTTCCACTAAAAAAGAGAACTCAAACTCTTGCATCTCAATTACCCATTTCTTGACCACATTTGACATGTCAGTGCCATTAATTAAATGTGGCAAAAAGGTGTAACTTGTTAAGAAAACAAAAGATCGTGGTAGCAAATAATGCCGAAATCATCGACAAGCAAATATTACACTGGCCATCACTAGCTCTACTTCCAAGAATTTTCTCTCTGCTACCAATGTCACTCGGCTTGCACAATACAATGGCCTCATAGAATGGCTACCCTTTCCCTTTTGCAATAGCATGGCTCCAATGGAATCATCCCCTATTGATGGATTTACATAAGACACTTGCTCCCACTCAGAAGCCTGCATGACTGACAACCCCCCTAACACCTCTTTCACCTGTTGAAATACTTCTTAACACTTGTCATCCCATTGCAATGGATCATGCTTTGCCACTTGTTGTAAAGGATAAAGGATCTGTGAAGACAATGGAATAAATCACGCCATGTACTTCGCTTTGTGTATAAAGGTTGCCAATTGCTTTGTACTCGTAGGTGATGGAAGAAGAATAATAGACTTAACCTTGTCTAAATCAGCCTCAATGCCATTTTTTGACACTATGTGGCCCAATAACTTCACCCTTGGCTGTGCTAGATTACATTTCTTTGGATTTAGTTTTCCTCCACATTCATCATATCCAGCCCATCTGCAGCTTCTCATGGTGTTCAGCCCTACTGCTGTAGACACAAAAGTCGTCCATAAAAGCTTTAACATAACTACCAATGAATGGTGCCAATACCCAATTTGCTCTCTCTTGATATAAAGATGGTCCATTTGACAACCCAAATGGAAATACCATGTAGCAATAACAACCCCATGGCGTAATGAAAGTTGTCTTTGTGCAGTCTTTAAGAGCAATATTCAATTGAAAACATCTTGAAAAACCATCACACACATTGTACCTCTCATAACATGCCACTGAATCCAAGATTTGATCGATGAATGGAAGAGGATATGGGTTCTTCTTAGTGGCTACACTTTGAGTTTAAAATCTACACAAATCCTCCACTTGCCATCCTTCTTTGGGCTGACTACTACTGGACTCGCCCATTCTGTGGTTTCCATTGGGACTATGAACCCTGCCTTCAATAACTTGTCCACCTCTTCTTGTAAGGCTTTCATCTGCTCTTGACCCATCCTTCTTAGCCTTTGTTGCATTGGCTTAGCACCTTCTTTCAGCTCTATACGCATATCTTCTCCTTTGAACCCTCTAATCTCTTTATACTAAGTAATGAGAAAATCAGGAAAACTAGCAAGCATGTGCAAATATATCTCCTTCTCCATAGCTGAGAGGTCTCAGATGATCATTTGTGTCATCAATTCCTACTTCTTTGACAATTCAACCTTGGTTTGCATCAGCCCTTCAATCACTTCATAATGCCCTTCACTTTCATCTTCAATCTCATTTGCAAATGCAACGAAACCAGACTCATGGATTTCTTTGTCCATCAGAAGAAATGCAACATCGACATCCTCATGCTGCTGGTAGTAATATCATTGTCCTCGTCAGTCTCAGTGTGGAATAGTCTTTGTCACTAGACTCATCCTCATCTTCATAAAGTTCCTCCAATCATGAGTTTCCTTGTGTCCATATGATATAGGTTCTTGGCATCTGTCTTTTCATAGAGGCTAATTATACCATGTCTCCAATCTTGAACAGCTCCCACTGCACATAACCATGGTCTACCCAGTATAATAGGATATGCTCCCAACCTCGCTTTACCCAAACATTTTACTTTCTGATGGTTTGCCAATCTGATCCAAAAATCTGACACCCAGTCACTGTAAGACCCATCTTCTCAACGCATGAGTGTGTTATGACACATATTTGGGCTCCACCATCAACATAACCTTGTCCCAATTTTTTCTTTTGTGCCACACATCTACTATTGGGCAAATGTTTAGTAGCTCATCCATCGCCAACACCTTCACTAAACCTCTCTCTGGTTCTTTCTCCATTGGGTTAACCATCCTCTTCCATTGCCGCTTTAGCTTAGGCACCATATCTATAAGCTACCCAAAAGTAACATCTGCTTTCCTGCTTGTTGTCAGATCCTCCTTCAAGTCATAGCTTTATTGCCCATCCCTTAGTGGAAAATTTGAAACATGAAACTTGCAAGACAAGCCCTTCTTTTTCTCTTGGCCTTGACATCCTCGTCTTCATGGCTCTTTCCCTTCTTCTTGCTAGGACCTGGGGCATTTCTTCCTTCCTTATTTTGTGTGGTCCTCTTTCCAATAGGCATCACTAATGTATCCTCCAGCTTTGTTGCCTTCTCCAAGATGACCACATTTATCACTTTTGTCTTTCCCTTACTCTTGGGTTAATTCACTGGTCCCTTCTTCTTCCTTAATTTCAATGCCATAATCATTTGAACTAGTTAGCACCTATCTTGGCAATGGATACATGTCTCCCTCCATCCTTGGTGGCTTATCACATTGCGGGCTCATGTGTCCCAACTCTCTGCAATTATAACATGTGGACGAGACGCCTCCGGACTCTACCATTGCTTTGTCCAACACCATTCCTGGGTCTTTCTTCACCTCATGGCTGATTTTCAAACCTCCCTCGACCTTGATTATTTCCCACATTACCTAGCATGTTTAGGTTGAGATTCTTCATTACATCTACCATTGCCTATGTCTTGCCTTAGCCCATCATTTTGCATTGTTGTAGTGACCACTATTGGCATAACCTGAGGAGTAACAGAAACCACTAGTTCATGATGAACCCCTGGCATGCGACCTTGCAAAGAATCCATAGGCTGAAACTCAGACCTCCTGGGAAAAAACTCTACTCCTAGCTGACTCATTCTTCTCAGCTTCCACTCTTTGTTCCTCGCTACATCTAGTGCATCTTCATAGGTCCTAGGCTTCTTTAGCTCCACTCTCCAATGTATATTCTCCCAAAGATCAGCCAAGAACCTATACTGCTTCATCATGTCAGGTGGGGGTACCTGTGGTGCTAAGGCCTTGCACATCCTCTCCCATTCCATTGAAAACTAACGTATGTATGAATCTACTGGCTCACCTTCCCTTTGCACCAAACCATGTACTTCTTGCCACACTTTGTCAGGATCTTCTGTCTTCACAAAATCCACTTCCAATCCATGCCATAGATTGTCCCAACTTAATCTCACAGGTGGATCAGCCGCACACAACTCCTCTTCAAATGCTTTGGACCAAACTTGTTCATCAACTTCAAACAAATCTGGAGAAGACATAACATTTGTGCAGGATCATGAATCTGGTTGCTAATGCATGCAACCTCCATCTTTTCCAAAAAATATTCCACATCTTCATCACTTCTTCCATGAAATTCCGGATAAGAGAAAGCTATGGCTACCCAAGTTTCAATGCTTTGAGAACCCTTCTAACACACATGCAAGAACCCAAAACTTTTTACTGACTCAATACCCAGAAACGTCAATGGAGCTCAAGCTTTTAGAAAAGGATGAACACATGCACACCAAATGAGTTTTCATAGTTAATATCAGAATAACAACAGGCAAAGGAGATTCCAGTACCTCTCTTAATTTTCTTGGCCCAAACATAAAGACTATGCACTGCTAGTAAAAAATATTCCTATCCACATGAACATTTATCTAGATTCTTTGTGCAAAATGAAAAGGAGTAAACAGTGGTCCACCATTGTGATTATCCATTAAAAGACATCCATGTAGCTCCCAAGAAACCACACGACTAATTACCCTCTGAGTTTGCCATAATTTTAGTAGCATAACAGCATAAAGGGCTCAAAAGACCAAAAACCAGCCATCACAACTTGGAAAATTTTTGGCAAAGTTTCCCAGAAGTAGAGCAGTAAGAACCCAAAATATAGACTGTATATGTATGCATAACTTGCCAGCAATGGAACCCAATAATCACTAGTACATAGCCTATGACGAGGTCACAAAAAGGATGCTCCAGCCACCTGTATCACCGGAAGGATCTCACATTTGAGAATCCCCCTGCTCAATAAAACCTCACCAAAACCCTCTCACGAAGGCTTATGCAAATCTCATATAGTCAAGTCTTAGAAATGACTATCTTCCAGACCAAGTCTCAGAATTGGTTGGGACTGCTAAATAAAACCAAGTATGGTTCCACAAAGGCAAACAATGGCAGTATCCACAAGTAACGTACAATACCACACAATGCGCTCAAACAAGCGTCTTATGATGCATACCCACGGCAAATGCAACAAGTGACTTCCACTTGCCAGTATATCACTCTACTCCAGCTACCTGTACCTGTGTGAATCACCTGTACCTGTAATCTGCAACGTGTAATCTTGAAGCTGAAGGTACTCGAAGAAGATCCTCCGTGGGGGCACCAAAAGAATGTGAACGGGATGGAAACACACACAACGCCTCTATAATCACCCGTCACACACTCTTGCAATGATATACACACACGCTATGGGGCACCACTCGGCTTACACAACCCACTTGGCCGAGACAGGAAACACACTGATGGAGTGAGAGGAGAGAGACTATCCATTTTCCCACTCAACACAGACACACACACACACACCCAAAAAACTCAGCTCAAAAGAGGAAGATTTTTTATGTTTAGATACAATTGAGCTTGGACCAACACCAATGGGGTAAATAGATCACACAATATGGATGAAATTTGTTAGATACAATCACAAATTGGAGCACAGGCTTCGCTCATCACAAGAGAAACTTACACAGCCAAAATAGTAGAAAAATAGTGAGGAATTTGGCAAAATGGACAACTCCATTGCATCTAGAACAGCCAAAAACCTCAGACTACGATGTCAAACTGCTCAAATCTGACCTCGGATGAGCAGTTTTATGGCCAAAACAGGCTCCAAAAACAGCAAAAACTAAGTTGCGGTTGTTCCTACTCTTCTCTCCAAGTTTTGCTGGTTTCTTTCTCTAGTTTTACAGTGTCCACACTTCACTTTATCCCTTGGGCACCTTTGGCCTTTTGATTGACCTCAAACGGACCCCGAACAGGCCAAAAAATAGCCACGTAGTGCGTTTTTGTTACCCTTCTACATCCATCCGCACACCTGGTGTAACATTTAATGGCCTAATAACTTATGTGTAGCGGAAATTAGCATGAACATAGTGGAAATTTCATTAGAGTAGATTCCTAATGAGAATTACAAGAGTGCTTGGGTGGAGAGAGCAACAAAAAGCATAACACCTAGTTAGATAGCATCGACAATACTTTCAAAAGAGAGAGCAATTAAGCTATTGACAACAGTTGAGGACCGGATTTTCATGGAGCCGGTCCCCCCTCCAAAAGGCTTTGTATCATGGTTTCTCCCATCAAGAGAGACATTGTACAATACAATTCTTTGTGTTCCTTCAAGACTAGCTAGTGCAATGAAGATGAAAACTTCATACACTAAGCAAAACACTTAACAAACACAACTTGAATTATCCCCGTTCTCAAACCCAAGACCTCACACACCTTCGAAGATGGTGAGAGCTTGTAGGGTATGAGAGTAGATTGAGAGGAAGAAGGAGTATCTTACGAGAAAGATGTACATCTCCTCACATAATCACTCATATGTAGCATAGCTTAGCTTAGTAATTAGCTTGGTAGAGGATATGAGCATGCATTGAAGCTTGGCTCTTGGTTGGATTTGCATCCACATGCCAAGAGAGTGTTGATGTAGGCTTCTATCTCACAAGCTTGGAGTAGGTGATGAGTTCTCCATTAAAGCTTGGGAAGAGATAGTCTTCTCTTTCTTCACCATGAGCTTGTGTGAGTGTGTGTGTGTGTGTGTGATAATGCCTTGCAAAAATCAGCCCCCTCTCTCTCTTGGGCGAGCCCTCTTGCTAAATGCTCTTCCTGAAGCCTCATTGGCCCTCCCCAAGTCAAGCCAATTACAATTAAGCAGCATAAGTGATAGCCTTCTGACATGTGTCCCCCTTTCCCCTTTTGTGAGAGCTTTAGGTAATTAAATAATTAAACTAAACTCTCATTGGACCCCTTTGCCTCCTAGCCAATAGGAATCAGGCAAGCCATGGGGCTCCTGGATGCTCATTGGACCCCTTGGGAGACTGCCCAATAGTCTTCTAGGAGACTTAATGCTCATTGGTTTCTTTTATTAAATGTTTTTAAATTAATTAAACTAGATTTACTCTAGCTTAATTTTCATTGGTCCACTTCAAGGGTCATCCAATAGAAATTGGGCACACCTTGTGGGCATCTGGCCTAGGGAGCTGACATGTGTCCCTCATTCCCTTTGTGTAAAGGGAGCCTGTGTGTGTGTGTGTGTGTGGCTTTCTCTCTCATCCCCTACCTTTAGGGCTCGCCCCCTCCCATGTAGGGATGTGCAAAGACTTTTAGGGCACACACAAAGCATCCAATTTTCCCTAGGGTTGACCTTTGGACACAACCTTTGAATTTTGGAACCTTAGCATTTTGGAAGTCTTAATGGGCTGAACCTTAGGGTCTTTTTAGCCCATTGTTGCACATGGCTCTTTTGCAGATGGCCCCCCCTTTGGATCCCTATTTTCCCTCCTTTGGATCCCTACTGTGGCAGGTCTGCTAGCTTAACCAATATTCTAGCTTTTTCTCCCCTGGCCTTCCCCACATTAAATGATCAGTTTAATATGAGAAAATCATTTAGGAGAATTAGATATTGATTATTATGACACCTGGCACTCAACTTTTTTCAATAATGCATCCCGCAATCACGTGAAGTGGCCCCCAAATATAGTTCTCATGATGACCTTTTTCATAATTCATCACAAGAAAACACCCACGTTGTGTCCGTACTTATCCACGTGCAAGTCTTGACCCCATTCGACCTCCTGGCGCCACTGGATGTTATCTGATGCACCTGCTTACCTCATGGTGTGCGCCTGCTCTAATAGCTTCCTCGAGAAGTTTTACGCTCCATCAACTCCTCATTATTATAGAAAAACACACTAATACTAGTGACAATGAATATCGATGTACTATGTACACGTTGTCCTACTTGTACATATGTGGGCCCCACGTCACCACCTGGCTCTAGAAAATGGGCAATTCTTGATGCACCATGCATGTGTATGTACATATGCGCAATCACTTCTTCAAAAAAATGGTAACAACGTGATAATGACTCGATATGGACAATTGTAGATAGGTTGAGTTACCTTTGTAATTTTATTCCAATCAAGTCTATTATCGAAACTCAAGATTTATTCAAGTTATTTGTTGAAAATATGTATAGATTATCATACACGGTGGTATACAAATCACCATGCATGATAATGACTCTGTATGGGCGATTGTAGATAGGTTGAGTAAACTTTGTAAGTTTATTCAAATCAAGTCCATTATTAAAACTCAAGAGTTAGTCAAGTTATTTGTTAAAAATTTGTATAGATTATATGGATTTCCCAGCAATATTGTGAATGATCATGATCCCACGTTCAACAACAATCAATTCTAAAGGGCTCTCTTCAAATGGTTGAGAGCACAAATCAATCTTAGTTCTACAAAGTATCCAAAGACAAATGCACAAATTGAATGAGTTCATCATGTGCTAGAAGAGCTACAAGCATACATTAGCAAGAAGCAATTCAATTCTTCCTATTTGGAATTCGCTTATAGTAGTAGAAAGCATACTACTACTAGGTTTAGTCCCTTCATGCTTATGTACAGCTTTCATCCTAGATCACCACTTACAGTGGTGTTGGCTACTGAGAAAATTCAACATGTAAAAGATTTTATCAAAGACATGCTCATCAACATATAGATATGCTCATCAAAATGTTTGACAAGCACAAGAAGAATATAAGAAGTATGATGATTAGAAACATCGCTAAGTCACTTTCACAGAAGGTGCAAAGGTACTCTTACATGTGCTAGAGAATTCTAAAATTATGTTCAATGCCTAAGTTATCTCCTAGATATTGTGGTCCATTTAAAATGCTCGAGCGAGTTGGAGATATTGCTTACAAGCTTTCTTTACCTAAGCACTCTCTCATTCATCTGGGTTTTTATGTAAGTCGTTTACATAAACACCTAGATAGGTATGACAATGTAATTGATCACCAAGTTTTGGTGGATTTCATTGAACCTCCCACTCATCCCCATGAACCCAAGCACATTCTTGACTATCATGATTGACGTATTCGTCATTATGTATTTTTTCAAGCATTATTTAAGTGGAAAGATAGGCCTGAAGAAGGTGCCACTTGGGAAAACATTGGTTTTCTTAAGAAGAAATACCCCACTTTGTTTTTGAGGATGAAAAATCTTCTCCAAGGGGGGAGTAGTGTGAGGTCAAGGGCGAGGTCAAGGGCTGGGCATGGCCCCGTGGGAAACCGGCACGAGGGCCTACCCAAAAGTATTGGTAAGGATGGTTGGGTGATGCATCTAGTTCCCTACCCTTCAGCCTCTCATATGTTGTCTTCTTACATTTTTCTTTGGATATAGGTATACTTTTCATGAATTGTAGGTAGCGTTGTAGGATGCTTCAACATGTAGACATGATCAAATATACGACCATAGCAATATAATGTCATGTTATAGGTCCTCTTTGTCACGGCTCCATCATATTATCTTGCTAACTACTTTTCCCTCGTGAGATGGTGTAGATTTTTATCAATTACTACCTTCTTAACTCATCTTTAGATTCTTGGATTGCAAAGGGGTCTTTCAAGCCTAATTTTGGGTTCAGTTATCCATTTAGTAGAATAAAATCTTCTCAAAGAGTCAAGTGCTTTCCCATTCCATATCATGGTCTAGCTATTCCACTACTTAGAGAAGAAAACCATTCATGGAAGAAAACCCTTGTTATGGATAAAAATTGACGTTTCACTTACAGAGAAACCTACTAAAAGAATTACCTTGATGTAATTTTTTTTACAATATTTAATTTTTGGCTATGAGGCTAGTTTAAACCTTACACTACTTATATCCATATCCATGTAGTAGAGATATCATTTTTGAAGGTTAATGTGGAATAGGTTTCTTTTGAGGACAATATCAACCAGTGGGGGTGAATAGGGAATAAGAAGTCCTCTTAAGTGGACAATCTATGTGGCTTTGTTATGGAGGAGAGTACCATGGACTTTCATCAATATAAGGGAATAATAGTGGAGGGTGCGCTAAAGTGATGTTGTAGCAAGAGAAAGAGGGCAAGAGTAGGACAACTTTCTTGTTGTGAGGTGAGCAGTGGTTGATACTTTAAAGCTCACCATAGCTTCTTGTCTAGTCATCCCAATATCCACATGATTCATGTTTGATTAATTCAAAGTTATGTTGATTCTTTCAATCTTTCCACTCTGGTAAATACTGTTATGTC
Source organism: Adiantum capillus-veneris (assembly GCF_014529385.1). Taxonomy (NCBI): domain Eukaryota; kingdom Viridiplantae; phylum Streptophyta; class Polypodiopsida; order Polypodiales; family Pteridaceae; genus Adiantum; species Adiantum capillus-veneris. Next base: position 111,430,601 of record NC_140953.1, on the reverse strand, counting down.
TTTGTCATGGACTTGATTTCCAAATGTATTTATATGAATACTTCCTTTTACTAAGGTATTAAGGGGTGAACTAATAAGAAACCATCTATACCAACTGCATTTAAAAAGCCAAATGTACATATTTTGAGGCAATAAAATGACCCTTTTTTAATTAAAATTATAGTTTTTTTTCTAGTTTTCAATTTAAACCCCCTTTTGTAGGTAGAATCAAATAAAATGAACTTCATGAATAGAAATAACCCTCCTTCTGAATGGACATTATACACTAAAATTTTTTGAGGTGTACCCCTGCGACTACAGTCACCCACTTATAGTGAAATACAACCTTTCAAACCATTGTTGTGTGTGTGTGTGTGTGTGTGTGTGTGTGTGTGTGTGTGTGTGTGTGTGTGTGTGTGTGTGTGTGTGTGTTTAAGTATGAAAAATCCCCTCATAATTGAACCATACTTAGACAATTGAGTTAGATAATATATTAAATAACAATATTTTAAAACAAGATGTCATAAATCATTTCATATACACCAATACAAAATTCTGTATTTAATGGATAATACAATCATTTAGATCAAAAATTTGATCTTTGATCACTACAATATAATATCTGTATCATATGTGCCCATCCTTTGGGATGAGCTTCCACTACATCTACATGTAGAAGGATCCAACTGGTACATTTGTTGGTACATTGGACGATCTTCCGTTACTGCTGCAGTTTTTGTTGTAATCCCAAGGAAAGAATCTCTTACCTGTCACCATCCAAGAAACACAAGCCCGTTAGAACTGGCATTACTTGGGAAGACAGGTGTCAACGACTCCCTCCCCTTTTTATTGGTGTCAAAAATTACAGCAAAAACTAACAACATAACATAGATCAAATATTATATTAAAAGACTGAGCAATTTATTTCCGATATTGTTTTACATCTTTGAATTTCAAACAAAATCGGACAGCGTCTCCTTTGTAAATTGGATCAATTTTCAAAAGTCCAATCTACTGCCATCTCATCCGAGACCCCCAATTGAGGATTAAGGCTCTTTTTACATTCATTGAACTAATTTCAGAGTAAACGTTTTCTTCAAAAATTATGCATCTATCCACTAAGAAAAGATAGCATCAAAAAGTATTTTATAATTGTGAATTCACCACTATATACTTACCTTCATCCAAAGTGAGTTCTTGCATACAAAGATAGAAGTACATGTCTGTAGGACCATTTTGCTAGGCGGATGTTTAAGTTGGGCAGCATGTTACTCATATACAGATTGCATTTTCAAAAGATCCAGTCATTAGCTCCTCTTCCAAGATCCTTACCAGAGGCATAAGGATATCTATAAAACTAATTGAGCTCGAAAGATCAATAACACCTCAAGCTAGTAAGTGAAAAATCAATTTAACCCAATCTATGTAAACCACATCTGAGTGCCGAACTGCAATCCATGTGGGTATCCCAATGGAAGTTGTATGTCTACTGTGTGTGTGCTTAAAGGATCCCGCACCTAGCCTACCAGAGCCATCTTGATAGGTAGATGTTTGAGTCTCAATTTGCCTTCATCATGTAAAAGTTTAAGAGAATATCAGAGCTAAAACCATGTTTATGATCAACCCAAGAACCAGACAATGTTTATTTTCAGCATAAAGTAAAAATCCACAAGAAATACCAACAATCCAAAGTATTTTCATCGCAAAATGTTAGTAAGTGAAAAGGCCAAAACCACCAGCATCTAGAATGGGCTATTTATTTGTGATAATGTTTCATCCTTTAATTCTAGAAAAAATCGGACAGCACCTCCTTTGTAATTTGAATCAATTTTCAAAAGTTCAATCCAATGCCATCTCCTTCGAGACCCTCACGTGAGGATTAAGGCTCTATTTTTAAAGAATCTTGGAGTATGTTCAAAGTAAAATCTTAACCCTAGCTTCAACATTATGCATCTATTCAACAAAGCTAAAAAATGTTGAAAATCAATTCCCGGCACTGAATTTATTGAAGTGAATAAGCTCAGATATATCCCTACATCTATAGTCATACATATACCACCATAAATGTGAAAAAAGGCTAGTATCACCTGCAAAAGACCATCTCAACGAATTAGCAGGTTACATGTACCTACCTGTATGCCGATCACATATACAGTCAAGCCAGAGATAATAAGGAGGTGGGAGAGATCACTTCCCAGTACTTAGGCAAACCAATCAAGCCAGAGAATAAGAAGGTGAGAGAGGTGGCGTCCAAGTATTTAGTTCATGTATAAGAGGATACCACAAATCATACCAGTAAACCATATTCACGTCAACATCTTGTCCATTGAAGAGAAAACATTAATTTCTACAAGTAATATGCATTGTAAGGCAGTTAATTGTATTGAATTCTGTATTTTTATGTATCGACACGTATGACCATGAACTCAAACCAGGTGAAGACTCATATATTCCAAAAGTTCAAGCAATACAGATCAGCCATACTCTATCTATATGTAGACCAGCCTTGTCAGATATGTATCGCCTTCCAAATCCCAAGGCATACGATTTATAACCGATCAGAACTTGCAAAAATATATGGTATGCTGCCTATCACAGACAAACACCACCATTGTGCCTCTTGTGGATCATTACCATCTCTAAGAAATAGTGCCCAATACCCAATTGTGTCTAATCCAAAGCAAGGTACAGCTAGCCATAGGGCCACAACATATTAGATTCTCATATGACTGAATATAAATCTAAATGAGCAATTATGTATAAAAAACATTTTTATTAATTTTCAGTTGATTATGAATTTTGCCCGTATTTTGCCATTGCTTTTGACATTTTTCCAAAAGAAACCAGAATACCATCATCAAAAGACTTGAATGTGTGTGTGTATGTATGAAATGTTGGAAGTTCATGCATAAGCACGAGTTGAAGTGCGTGTTATCTCCTTACTACAACTCTTGTGTGCTTGTGTGTGTGTGTGTGTGTGTGTGTGTGTGTGTGTGTGTGTGTGTGTGTGTGTGTGTGTGTGTGTGTGTGTGTGTGTGTGTGTGTGTGTGTGTGTGTGTGTGTGTGTGTGTGTGTGTGTGTGTGTGTGTGTGTGTGTGTGTGTGTGTGTGTGTGTGTGTCCGCCATTTACTCAGGGTTCGATGGCAAACATGACATGTAGGTGAGGGGTTGTGGGACTCAAGCAAGGTGAAAAGCATGTGCAAGTGCATGTCAAAGAAAAAGGACTCATACGCAGGAAACTTACCCAGCTCAAACATCTAAGCCTAATCTTTTGAATCCATTTAAACTGTAGATAAAGAACTGAGTAGGTGCAATAGCACCTACCTGAATGTTTGGGTTGAACTGTAGATGCCGGTAGTATGATCAATCGGTTATTCCAATCAGCAAGCCCATAGGAGAGGTGATCCTCTACAAGTCCCAATAGTTTGTCAAGGTAGGCCATTTACTGTTGTGTACCAGATGGGGGAGGAACCGAATTCCACTAAGGCCCAAGAGCGCCAAAGAATGACACGATGAAGGATGTCAAATCTGTAGAGAAGGGTTGTTTGTGTGTGAGTGTCTGTGTGTGAATACACTTCGCATGGCTTGAGGGTGTCGGTACCTGAGCGCAGAGGATGCTCTATGTGCAAGTGGGCAACAGAAAAAGACCCTGTGTGCTTAGAGATCCCTCTTATGTGTATACGGTTGTGCGCAAGCGAAAGAGCCAGGCCACAAACAAGGGGGCGAGATATAATGCACTAGATTGCTTTTTGGTGTGAAGGCAATACTCATGAGAGCAGTAGAGACGACCGAATTTGATCGCTTTTTTGGTGTGAAGGCAATACTCATGAGAGCAGTAGAGACCACCAATTTTGGACACAGGAGTTCAATACAGTGGGTGAGAAAAAATTCTAAGATCGGCGTAGCATTGAAAGTTGTGAAGTCAGAAGGAATGATGTAGGTAGTGAGGCAAGATCTGTATATAATCACAGCTTTGTGTGTGCCCTCTCACATGCTTGTGGATGGGTGTGTGCGTGTGTGTGTGTGGGTGTGGGTGTGCGCACACATCTGAGTCCGTTCAGAATGGGATTACCTTATTCGAAAGTGAGTGCTTAGGTGAGCGTCTCCTCAAGTAGGGTCGATTGTGCATGAGTGTCGGTTGTCCAAGATTAAAGCACCAAAAAGGGAAGCTGTCAGCCAAGGGTTAGCCAAGGACTTGTCAAATAGATAAGTGTAAGTGTGTGTGTGTGTGTGTGTGTGTGTGTTCTAGTAACAATATAGCTTAAACACCAAAGAACCCTTTCAAATTACAAAAGACACTAGAAACTATGTCAATGAAAAGGTGGTATAATTCACATTCATAGTACATAACAAAAATTATACACATGTACAAGGGAATCAAGAGCCTGAAGATATATAAATCCGCCGTCTTCAAGCCATTGAACTTTGAAAACCATAGTTGAGAAGGTAACGCTCATCTGCACCCATGGAAACAACGCAACTTCCAGTTAGCATTGGCACCATATGCAGGTGATGCATGGGTATCCCACATGTTATAGATTTCACCCAACTAGATTTCTTTCAAAGATAAAAAATAAGAATGGACAAGCTAATCATATATTCAGAGATGAATTCATTTACAAGGAGGGAAAAACATATGAAGCCCCTTGTGCTTTACAAGCTCTCATGAGATAAAGCGGAGACAAGTTTTATAAGGCATTTTAGCCTCGAAGTGGGCCACATATACCTGCGTCTTGACTTTACAAAGTTTGGCATTAATTGCCGCTATTTTTCTTGGATCAATGACAATGCTCATACGTGCAGTCAATCTATACTTTGGAGTCACCTGTAACATAAAAATGCATTAGTAAGTAAGTCCTACACCCCCTTAGTCGGAGTCAAGAACCATAGGTAAGGTAGTAAGCATGAGTACTAATTCCCTAAATCATAATCCATATAGAAGGGATATTCCATATTTCCTCATTTGTTCCAAAAGGGACATAAGCTTCCAAGGCCCATAACATCAATGCAATTAGCAACCACTTACGGCCTCATGAAAAACCCATACATAGCCATATCAATCATATGCCACAACCCATCATGACCATATTCAGAACCATAATCAGCCACCTTCAATCATAACCCTATTTGCAACCAACCATATTCGGCCAATAAGAGAAATCCTGCCAAAATTCTATATACACACCACTAAAACGGCAAGAGTGGTAAGCTCGATCACCAACCAGAGGCACAACAATAGTAGTACAATCGCCACAGCAACCTTATCAGATTTTACAGGCCATTGTCTTACACCCACAAGTAGGTCAACCCCACCATATAGGGTCATTCACCAGGAATTTTAAGAAGATCTTCAATCATTGCCCCCCCCCCCCCCCCCCCCCCCCCCCCCCCCCTCCCCCTCTTTTTTTTAAAAAAAACCAAATTCAAGGTAGCAAATATCCAGTGTTTGAAAGAGAATACCACCTTTCAAAGTTTTTTTTTTTTACATTCTTATGAAAACCCTTAGATATGCATTGTCAGAGATCCCTATACTCGAAAGGGAATTACAAACCCAAAGCTGCAAACACCAAAAAGCTGCTCTAACACGTTTAAAAAGCAAAACCTAACTCACAATGTGAAAAAAACCAGTGCCGTAGATACAAACCGTGCGGCAGAAGTTGTCATTCAAGTACATACATTAGTATATGTATGAGGAAAGATACGATAACAACAAGTGAATCACAACCCAACAAAATAGTTCGGACAATAGTCCATATCAATGCCATAAGTCACCTGAGATGGAGTCGGAGCAGCCAGCTTCACAATAGCCTGCTTATCCTTGCCCTTTTCCATAGAGCCGATATGTAACACTATACCCATTGCAGGCAAAACCCTCACAGTCCCAATGTACAGACAACTACTCACAAGTACACACACACCACACATGCATATAGTCCCAATGCTAAGTGAGCATGGAAAGCTCACCGTTTTATAGGGTTAGGAGCCAGTGTCCACCTTCCTTCACAGCAGTACAGCGGGCGTGGCTTCAAGAGGGGGAAGAAAGTTCCATCGCCTTGTATAGAGAATGGCAGAGAGAGAGAGAGAGAGAGAGAGAGAGAGAGAGAGAGAGAGAGAGAGAGAGAGAGAGAGAGAGACACTTAGAGTGGTGGCGTAGACCTACCAGGGTGGAGCCACCTCAATATTAAGCAGAAGAAGGACAACGTTTTACAGAGCCAGGGAACGCGCTCAACCCACTTAACACATTTCCTAAGCAAGGGATAGGTACCATTAAGGTACCACCTTTTTTTTAATATAAAAACTCCCGTGAATACAAGCCAGTTAATCACCAAATGTACCCCAGCCAACCGTCCCAATTAGTTAACAAAGGAAATAGCAACATGCTATAACTACCCGTGTGTGTGTGTGTGTAGCAGTTCTAAATCTATATATATACGCAAACGAACACTAACTGTTCACAGACCAACAATTCTAGAAAAGTACAATGGATTTGTACAATAATTTATTTGCAGTTGAAAATAAATTTTATACAAGGTAATGAAGAAAACAGAATATAGCTCGGGAAACCACCAGCCCAAAGTCTAGGAACTTTTGCTTCACATTTAGAGATCCTCCATATGTTAAGAACAGAATATTTTAATCAAGGAAGGTAGCCCTCACCTGCACCCATAGCCACAAGAAAACAATTCGTTAGCACGTGACTGTACGCAGGTGATGTTGGGTATCCCAGTTGTTATCCATGTCACCATAAAAAAAACACACAGTTCTTAACTTGTATTTTGTTGTTTTTTTTTTAAACAAAAAAAGTTCCTTGGCTTTTTTGCCAAACTAAAAAAGGAGAGTAAAAACCCCTTAGAGCAGCTATATATCAGGTTATTTCTTGAATATATATATATATATATATATATATATATATAATATAAAACTTTCTTTGTCAAACCTCAGATTATAGGAGAATTTTTAGGTAGATTAATGAAAGAAACTTCTTCTTTAATCAGGCTGGAGAGAATTTTACTCTATAGAGGTAGGCACAAGAAATCTAGAGCCAGATCTTAGTTAATTAAGGACCACCTCTTCCATATAGTTTGAAGTATAGACAAAACTATCTTTTGGAACAAATCTTCCTTTAAGAACCCTCATATAAACAAGCTAAGATATTCCAAAAAACTAAGACTTTACCAATTTACAAACCAGAGCTCCCCTATTTTTAAAAAAAAACATTTTATATTCACTTCCTTTTCTAAAGAAATATCTATGTTATTATGTCATGTCTGACATATTGTAGCTCAAGCCAGCTATACCTTTTCTTTCATACCATAATCACCATAGACAACTCAGTACCTAGAGCCAGCTCAGCTCTCGTTAGAGAACGACAAGACATAAGAGTAACAGCCCGGACCAGCTAAAAGGGGAAAAAAATTTACTTTCCTCTTAGTATCGAGAACATTTTACACTAACTTTCCTCTTAGTATCGAGAGCATTTTACGCCAACTAATTAGAAGCTTTTAGTTGTATGTACTGCTAGATGTTAGGTAAAGACCAGCTCTTATATACTTGAGTGATACTAAGAAGCGAGCAGATGATGGCAAGCATATTTCATCGAATATCCGAGGTTCAAACTAACCAAGGCCAGCAAAAATTTGTCACATGCTGAATCAGTGACCATCTACCTGAATCTTTCACTAAACATCCTAGTATGTGATGTAACAAAAAAATCAAGTAAATTTGATACCAGCATTTTACTACCACGGTCCGGTATGAGATGCAACTCACTTTCTACAAAATATCTAAAGGCAGGGCAACATATTTGAAGCCAGTTTTTTGCGACTTCAATATAACTATTAGCCAATACAGTAAGATAGGTATCTGCACTACAAAAAATAAATCTCACTATTAGGTGATGTAACACGGTAAAAAAGGTCGAGTCAATTTGCACAAACCAATATTTACTCCCACACTAGGATATGTAATGTCACATACTACCTACAGAGTATCAAAAGACAGGGCACCAATTTCCGAAATCAGTACATAATGACCTCTTTAGCCGATTCAAAAATATGCACCTTAGCTAGAACCCAAAACAGTCCGGGGTCTTATCCAATTACCCATGGTACCAAGATCTATAGTATTACAACTGCACACACAATTTTCATACCAATTTTATACACCCAATACAGCTCACTTTTTTTTGAATTTCTGATTTATTTTAAAACCAACAATATCCTTTTCATTACACCTACTGTGTAGCAATTCTACAAAAAATTGCATCATCAGCCATATACAAACACTTTCACTTTAAATTCCACACCTTCCTATACTCAATGCAGCCCATTGTTATGATAAAAAACATTTTTACAGCCAATCATTCGGAAAACCGACCCATAAGGGAACTGGTATTTCTCAGTTTAACATGAGCCATTAGCAATTCTTTTCATAACCTGGATGGGCCATTTTCCAAATCTGGTTACATTTTATTAAAAAAAAACAGAGCCTAATTAATGGATTCAAAGCTTTACCCTTTACAGAAATTCCATTATATTAAACAAAGCCACAAAAATCCGGCTCAGAGTATCTTTCAACAGTCTTAAGACAAAAAAAAATCTTGTTAACCTGTAGATTAGGAGCCGGCGAAGCCTCCACTATCACCTTCTCATATGTTTTTGCCATGTTGAGCTTACGGCAGTCAGCAGGTATACACTAACACGATTTTGAACAGACACACACACAGAGATGATAACACAGCACGATGCTAAGTGAGTTAGAGAACTCACCTAATGAGTCATTTATACATGTTGATGCCTATCTGCAGACGACGTGACACCATGTTGTACAAGTCACCTCAAAACGAGGTCGCCAGTTAGGGCAAATCCTCAAGGATTACCCATAGCTCAATATCCGGAGCTTACAGGCCATATCGCGCTACATCTGCTCCCCTATTCGGATGCAGATACCCCCCCAGTACAGGAGATAGCGTGCAGCAGGAGGCGCGACCTTTTAATGCAGAGAGTACCAAAAATAACCCTTATATAGAGATACAATGCCAAAAAAGTGTAAAGATATTTTTAATGTAAAAAGCAAGGACAGGCCATACGTATCCACCACATCCCATGGTAACAAAATAAAAGTCTCTTCCCATGGTCGGTATCTGGTCCAATTTGCATTATCTACCCTTGGATGAAAATCCACTGCAGTTTGCATATATTTCACAAACCTTACAGTAGGCTCATGACATACAGCTATCCACTAGGATAAGTTTTTCAAGTGCTGATTTTACAAGTGAGAGATTACTCAATATCGGGTAGTCTCTACTATTTTTTCTAATGTGTGTCTATAAACGATAAGTGTTATTTTACAAAAGACCGAGTCCAGAATAACTTTTCCAAAGTAACAAACACCAGTTAGTTTGCTTCCCATGTGTATCAAACATATTATGGCATATAGTCAAGAAGAGATTTTTACCATAGCAACTGCACATCTTTATCAGTCAAATGACTCTACCCGGAGAGTAACTTTACTTCTTTATGAGCTTCATCTATTGCCGTAGTTAGGAACAGCTATTTCCCAAACTAAGTGGTGGACATATCAGGACCGATTGAAGCGTGTGACACTTTGCGGTCGCGAGCATTTCAGAAACAATATCACATTGGCAATGGTTACTGAGGCACTGGGCCTAGGGCCATAGTATTATTACATTGACCATTCAATAAAGCCAGGTTTTTCAGATCGGTTATACCTGCTAGCCCAGTTTCTACCTCCTCATAAGATTTTCTTGTACCGTAGTTATGGCCATCAAATAAGAGGATATTTTAACAGTACTACCCGCATGCAGGAGTATGGGGTAGCCTTGGCGACTCGTGTCCTACCTTTAGCTGAGCGTCCAAACACCTGCTTTTACTGTGACACCTGTTTGTGTGATCATGTAATGGGTGGTTTAATAGGGATGTAGATGAAGGGCTCCTGAAATAATCATCAGCTAAACGTTTTTGTCCAGTGAAGGATATTTTGTGTGTGTGTGTGTGTGTGTGTGTGTGTGTGTGTGTGTGTGTGTGTGTATGTGTGCCCACCCATACCCAGGCACCATATCCTATGAGGTAGTACACCCCATAGAATAGGGGCCTACTACTTCAGGAAGTGTTTATATTAATTTGCACCATGTGATGTCGTAGATAGAATTTGTTCTGATTTAAGTTGACTTATCAAATTTCGTAAGTCAAACTTAAGGTAGGTCCAGTTGTGTTTTTCTAGGGAGTTACAGATACATGCAACAAGGTCTTTTTTTGTAAATCCATTATTAATGAACTTAGTAATCAGAGTATTGATTTCTTCATATGCTCTAAAACACTCGGATGAGGCATACATTATAAGAAAAAGAATTCTTAGACAGGTGTGTAGAGAATTCTTGAAAGGTCTATTGCTTTTCCTCTTTGTAAATTCAGAGGACACAAGCTTAAGCTTTTCTCTTTTCCAGAAAAAATGAGTATAAAAATTTCCCAAGAATGGGGGAGTCAAGGTAAACTCGATATTCAGGAAGTGCTTCCTAGAAATAATCCATTTCTCCTGCCATAGAACTCTCCCAAAGAATGTAGGTTCAATATTAAGGCAAGGTGGATATATATCTTTAAGAGTAATCTCAAACATAGGATTGTTGAGGCTACACAGATCATCCATAAATCTGAACGAATGTTCAAAGTGTGTGAGTAACGAAGTACTTGCTGGGTTATTTAACGTTTTTAGGAGCCACTGGTATTCAAAGTAACCAAGATAGAGATTACAGATAATCGGAGAGCATGAAAATCCAATTGGGATCCCAAGAGATTGTGTGTAGCAGGTATCACTTACTTGGATACAACTATTATTAAGTAGCCAAAAGATATACTTATATAAATCATCCTCTCTAAAGATGAAAGGTGTAGATTTAGTCGATTTTTTCACCCATCCTTTATTCCCTTTTAGTGAGATGCATGTATACCCAAGTTTCTTTCTGTGGGCAAAGGCAATCAGATAAGATAAGGTATTAACAAGCCCATACGGTCCATCTAACGGGATATTTTCATAACATTGAGTTATGTCTGCCGTGAAGATAGAGAAAATGTTTTCTGGGAGGTTGATAGACACCTCGGCTGCGTTTTTTATGACCCAAAAAGGGCAATAATTTATATTTCTTAATCTGTTTATATCTCTATGTTTGATGGCACATATATCTTAGAATTTCTAATAGAACAAAATTTAAGCAGTGGGTGATATCATTCGTAACACAAGAGAACAGGTTTTTGGAAGGGTCAGAAATCCATCTAAATTTATGCTTATGATTCTTATATGTTGGGAAGAGTACAAGAATTTTCAGAGACTCAGGACAATAACCAAATCCTGATAATTCATTATTTAATGTTGTAGCTACACAAAGCGGAGAGTTTTCAAGTTTAAGAAATTCCTTACTATTAAGTCTTGAATTGGCAGCCTCGAATGCTAATCTTTTACATATAAAGGAATCCGTATTCGAGGCTTTGTCCAAGCCAATAATGAGCCATTTCTTTTTTGAGTCAGAAATAGAGGTCTTAATTTTAGGCGTAAGCCAGGTAGTATCAATGCTTAGCCATACTTGTGGCATAAGACTGATCTTTTTCCAAAAAATCCCTTTGAGTGTTGAGGTAAGTTGGAAGTGAACTTCCTCCTCCAGTTGGAGTTTTAAGGCCAAGTTGGCCAAGCATTCAAGTAGCGCCAATAAGGCACTTTGAGGATTTAGTGGAAAAGGAGGAATATGATTCAAGCCTTTACTCAGGAGGCTTCTTACCTTTGGATCTGAAATGATTTCTAAGTTAGACGTACACACATGTAATCCAAAGTCAGTGAAGCTTTTACAAAATTTCTGAAATAGATGACAAGAACAGATAGGTATCTCATTGTTCTGGAGAAATTCATGTGAATAAAAACGATTCTTAATAGGCGACGAGTATTTCCATCCAATCATCACATCTTTTAGTAATAAATTTGTCCAAAAAATTCTGAGAAAATCTTGGGGAGTAAAGAAATCCAAAATCTTGCTAGTGAACAAGCAATGTGAGAAAATCTTATTACATGCTTCTTCCTTTGGAGGTGGGTAAATTCTTCCACACGCATTCCTTCGTACCTGCATATTACATATCCAAAAGGTTTCTAATTGGTAGGTTTCTTCCCCGTCCTCTCACAAAACTACCTCTCCCTCTTCCAAACGCAGATTCACTCAAGGAGGGAGTTAAGAAAGAGGTGTAAGACGCCGCCGGCGAGATAAGAGTATTAGATCTTTTGGAAACTTGGGATTTATCATCTTCAATATTTGGTTTGATTTGCCCAACCATACTTTTGATACCTTTAAAGCCGCCGTAAGTGGTAAGTAGAGTACCACACCCATCCGATCCAAGCTCTTCAAGTGTGTCACACAAAATTGATCTGTAATGAATAAAGGCAATTTGCGCTAAGACCAGATCCTTAGCTATCCACCAAGCCAAGAGCAAAAGAGGGAAAGGTGAAATACTTCTGCTTTGTCGGGGAAGATACTAGGCACATTGTTGAGTGCGTACCCAATAGCATGGTCAAACCAAATTATGCTTGACTCACAAGCAGCTTTGGGGTCTAAGAATCCTCACGCACACTTACGGTAAGGCCTGAACACATTCCACACTATCTCAGTGTAGTAATCAGCATTACTTTGACTAAAGGTCATCACTCCTTTAGTTCTTGCATATAAACCTGTATTCGAACTACATTTTTTATCATCGAGGAAACACATATTGAATGGAGCTTTAATCAGCTCCCCTTTGTCCAAGAGCTGGGTCCCTTTAAGAACTTGAAGTTTGCATTACTCAATAGTGGCAGGGGCCAAGTTGTCAAGGAAGACCCAGGTTTCCATAGAAATGGGTGCAAGAAATCCTTTATTCGGGAACATCCATAGCCTGTGCTCTACCCCCAAGGATTCTACCTCAATCTATCGTGAAGGTAAAAAAACGAACTTCCCTAGAGACTTTCGGTACCATTTCCAAAAGCAAAGCTTCACTGAGTGAACAAAGGTCCTTCTAAAATTATTTTACCGCTTCTAATGCAGGTGCATCTCTACAAAAGAGGCTATTCGGTGGAGGGACTATAGGCGTAGAGGGAGCCGTAACAAAGATGGGACTAAGCCAGCAAAATTTTCTAAGAAGGTTGGAAAGTTTAGAGCCTTTGGAAGAGAAAGATTTTAAGTCCTGAATATGGGCTTTGGAAAGATCAGCCAGATTAGAAGTAAACTCCATAAACGATTGATACCATCAGATTTATTCTTAACAAGGAGGGCTAGTATTTTTACCCATTGGTCAAATGAAATGAGTTGAACAAGAGACAAACTAGGCTCCTTCGAAGAATCGTAAATTAAGGCAGAGGTTTCTCTATCTTGTATACATTTTAGTACAAGAAGAGAAGTAAGGAAAAGGGGTTCCACCGGAAGAGCGAGCCCTTGAGAAAGGGAAACAATCTACAAAATTTTCAGTCGTTAGAATTCCATAGAATTGTCAGAGCAGTGTAGACCTGATGATCTAACACATAGAGTTACATCTTTTTGAATTTTACAGCCCTATGTAGATAAGGCCTAATCCTAAGTGAGATATTAGGGAAGGTCTTTTCTATTTCTTTAGCGAGTCGTAACTTCTCCGAAAATCAGAGCTGTTTTTTCTGGGTCTGAGCAGACTTTAATTCTTGTAGTAAGCTTTCCCAAAACCTGGTAAACAGAATTAATAGCTTGTTAAATGATAGTATTTAAAGTAAAGTGAAAACCAGAATCATGAATATAGAGTGGAGTGGTAGTGCTAGCAACCTTTCACCAGTCAACTTAAAAATAACCACGGACAGTGTGTGATAGCACCCCAGCCTACTAGAGTATAATAAATTATACTATAATAGGCATTTATTTCTAGAGTCATAGTCTGAGAGAGATCAACAACCAAGTCAATCTCTCTTTTGCGTTTATTGTGTGTGTAATAGTTCTAAATCTATATATATACGCAAACGAACACTAACTATTCACAGACCAAAAATTCTATATATATTTATTTAATATAAAACTTTCTTTGTCAAACCTAAGATTATAGGACAATTTTTAGGTAGATTAATGAAAGAAACTTCTTCTTTAATCATACTGGAGAGACTTTTCTCTATAGAGGTAGGCACAAGAAATCTCGAGCCAGATCTTAGTTAATTAAGGACCACCTCTTCCATATAGTTTGAAGTATAGAAAAAACTATCTTTAGGAACAAATCTTCCTTTAAGAACCCTTATATAAACAAGCTGAGATATTCCAAAAAACTAAGAATTTACCAATTTACAAACCAAAGCTCCCCTATTTTTTTTAAAAAAAACATTTCATATTCACTTCCTTTTCTAAAGAAATATCTATGTTATTATGTCATGTCTGACATACTGTAGCTCAAGCCAGCTATACCTTGTCTTTCATACCATAATCACCATAGACAACTCAGTACCTAGAGCCAGCTCAGCTCTCGTTAGAGAACGACACGACATAAGAGTAACAGCCCGGACCAGCTAAAAGGGAAAAAAAAATTACTTTCCTCTTAGTATCGAGAACATTTTACACCAACTAATTAGAAGCTTTTAGTTGTATGTACTGCTAGATGTTAGGTAAAGACCAGCTCTTATATACTTGAGTGATACTAAGAAGCGAGCAGATGATGGCAAGAATATTTCATCGAATATCCGAGGTTCAAACTAACCAAGGCCATCAGAAATTCGTCACATGCTGAATCAGTGACCATCTACCTGAATCTTTCACTAAACATCCTAGTATGTGATGTAACAAAAAAATCAAGTAAATTTGATACCAGCATTTTACTACCACAGTCCGGTCTGAGATACAACTCACTTTCTACAGAATATCTAAAGGCAAGGCAACATGTTTGAAGCCAGTTTTTTGCGACTTCAATAAAACTATTAGCTAATACAGTAAGATAGGTATATGCACTAGAAAAAATCAATCTCACTAGTAGGTGATGTAACATGGTAAAAAAGGTCGAGTCAATTTGCACAAACCAATATTTACTCCCACACTAGGATATGTAATGTCATATACTACCTAGAGTGTATCAAAAGATAGGGCACCAATTTCCGAAATCAGTACATAATGACCTCTTTAGCCGATTCAAAAATATGCACCTTAGCTAGAACCCAAAACAGTCCGAGGTCTTATCCACTTACCCATGGTACCAGGATCTATAGTATTACAACTGCACACACAATTTTCATACCAATTTTATACACCCAATACAGCTCACTTTTTTTTGAATTTCTGATTTATTTTAAAACCAACAATATCCTTTTCATTACACCTACTGTGTAGCAATTCTACAAAAAATTGCATCATCAGCCATATACAAACACTTTCACTTTAAATTCCACACCTTCCTATACTCAATGCAGCACATTGTTATGATAAAAAACATTTTTACAGCCAATCATTCGGAAAACCGACCCATAAGGGAACCGGTATTTCTCAGTTTAACATGAGCCATTAGGAATTCTTTTCATAACCCGGATGGGCCATTTTCCAAATCTGGTTACATTTTATTAAAAAAAACAAAGCCTAATAAATGGATTCAAAGCTTTACCCTTTACACAGAGACCAGTATATTAAACAAAGCCACAAAAATCCGGCTCAGAGTATCTTTCAACAGTCTTAAGAGAAAAAAAAATATTGTTAACCTGTACATTAGGAGCCGGCGAAGCCTCCACTATCACCTTCTCATATTTTTTCGGCATGTTGAGCTTATGGCAGTCAGCAGATATACACTCACAAGGTTTTGAAATGACACACACGGAGAGATGATAACAGAGCACGATGCTAAGTGAGTTAGAGAACTCACCTAATGAGTCATTTATACATGAAGGGGATCGGGGAGCACCACAGACGGAGAGTGAGAGAGAGAGAAGGAGACACACACACGATGTGTGTGGGGAGACTGTGAAGTGGCATCTCCCCCTATACAGTATACTCACTATAAGTATAGGGTAACAGTGCCCGCCCATGACCTGGGCGACCGGTCAAGGCACATAGGCCTTAACCCCAACAACCTCCCACTTAAAGGCTAATGTGCCTTTAAGCAAGATCTACTAGTGTACAACTAATAGAAGGTGAGCTATTCTCTCAACCTATGCCCACTGACTCTCGATGAGCTAGTGCAAGACGCATCAACCTGTCGTGCAACCTCAAAGCAAACCAGCTGCTCTAGGTGTCTGCTAGAGGACATATCCTGCACAACTATATCCCCATACTCACTGTTGAGCATAGAAAGGAATGACTGCATAATCGTTGCCATCTCAGCCTCCTCTGCAATCATCCACTGCAAACATGACCACTCAATCTACTGTGACTCACTAGAGCTCTCATGCTCTAACTCCGTATGCATAGACTCTTGCACAACGTCCTCCTGTCGTGACTCACTAGAGCAAGACCGCTCTACGTGTCTATCCTGCATAGAAGTATCTCGCACAACTGACTCTCTGCTTTGCTCAGTCACTAGCAAAGCATGCATGTCTGACTATGTCACCTCTTTGTGTGACTTCTCAAGTCGTGCCCTAACTGTGTGCACAACAAGTTCACTACTCTGCACTCCATGCAAAGCATCCTGCAACCCACAAGCAAAAGAGACTCGCCTGCTCTCTCGCTCTCTACCTGGCTGCGTGATCACAGAGACAACACCGTCTCTCGCATGATCCACATGCAATGGGTAACCTGTACCACTCCTGGCACCTCTCGCAATCACTAGCGAACCCAAATGCATCACAAAATCTCGCTCTCGTAGCGAAATTTGACATCCACAATCTCGTAATTGTCTGACTGAGATCAAATCCCGTCTCAGATCTGGCACATAACGCACATGACGCAGGGTAAATCTCATACCAGTGGGCAAGGACAATTATACGTCTCCTGCACCCTCAATGTCATACACAACACCATCAGCCATGTGCACACAACCAAGTCTCCCACTAGAAAACGTGCTAAACCACTCACGATGCGACGTGACATGGAAAGTAGCATCTGAATCTAGTAACCAATGTGAAGACAATGTGCAATCCGATATGCAATCCGTAGACATAAGATTGTCTGAAGACAAGCTAGATGTAAATGTGACATCGCCGTCACAAGCATATTCAGTAACCACCGTACTGATCTCACTAGCATCTATCATGCCCAAATCTGCATCACGCATCTGTCGCCTCCGTTGTCTCAAACGCCTGAAACATCGATGCCTAATGTGCCCTCTATGTCCACAATGCCTACATGTCAAGTCTCTATGCCGTCGAGACTTGCGTGTGGGACCAATCTCTCCCATGGACATAGAAGTGGGACTAGACTCCCCAGTAGACATGGATGTTGCATACATAGCATGTAAACTCTTCCATAAAGCATGAGTTGTAGTCTCTCTCAAGACCTCCCAGTAAACAGACTCAACCAGATGCAAACAAATCGTAGACATGGCTAACTCATCAAGATCCTGCCAATCATCATCACGCATAGAATTGGGCTTCGCCGATAAACCACGCAAGGGTTTATCCTGCCCCAAATCCACCAAGTCAACAAGCATATGTTCCTTCCAAGCAACAAAATCTACACCATCAAACTGTGTCAGACCATAACGCTGGAAGTCAAATGAAAAATCAGCCATAATGCTCGCAAAAAACCAACCAACAATGAGTAGCAAATGTCAACCAAATCAGCCCTAAACTGGCTCGAATCGCATCAACAAAAGTCTGCAAATATGCCTGTAAGATATGGTTGCAAATCAGCCCCAAAATTCAGCTCTTAAACAGCTGCATAAACAAGTCACAAACATGTCCCAAATCAGCCTACAACTGAGCCATACATGGACACCTGCAAAGAGGAAACAATGGCTGAAAATTCAGCGCCCAAATAAGCCCTCAAACCTGCCTGTAAACTTATAAACCTGTAGCCGAAACCTGCTGAAAACCTCAAGCCATTAGTGCTCGAATCCGGCTACCTAGCTCGTAGCCACACAAGCATACATCACAACATTCACTCTTGTGAGTGTGGCAAGATAACTGTACGCCTGTCAAACCATGAGCTAACCACCAAGCCCACACTGTGCGGTATCGATGCATACACATGCACAAATCTCCCACCTGCAGAGAACACCGCACACAAATGCTGAGCGCAACCCGCAATCTCTACCTAGATCGCATAAATGATGCGCATAGAACTCTTGGGAAAATTTCGCCAGAGTTTCGTCAGTAAAACGGCCACAAAACCAGTAACCAAACTGACTGCACGCTCAAAACCATGAGCAACCAAAGCGCATCAAACCGCACTCCAAATGCATGCACCAATCTCCACACTTTGCATACATCATTGCAAACACCCGCAAATCTAGTACACAAATATTTGCTCTACCTGTGACTGCCAAAAAACATGCTCGAGACATACATTGCCGAGCTCAAAATGCAATCACATTAGTCTCCCTGAGCATCAAACCACATAAGGCATACATCGTATCCTCCCACCTGTGAGGAAACTTGCAGCAAATATCACTCTCACATTTGAGAGCAAACCATGTATGGAATCCTCGACACACAATAAACAACTGCTGCTGCAGAAAATTTAGCGTTCAGAATTTTAAAATTCTGATATGACGAGCGCGTCCGGAGCGTGCCAAAACCCGAAGGTAGACTCCTGGATCACATGTATCCGAGTCCGGGTGTGAAAGCTATGCCAAAAACCTCCGTTTCGGCCCAAAAACGTAGCATAAACTACCAAAAGAGGGCTGAAAAATGCAGCTCCTCAACCGTAGCTCGAATGAAGTTTTTGATGGCTCGAATGGCTTCAAAAGGGGGGTTAAACGCAGAACTCCTGCTGGAAATGCTCTCGAAAAGCTGAATTTGCCGATGCCGAAGTCGAAACCCTGTTTGCACTCTTGAAAGTGCACGCGCGCGCGGACGCGATTTCGGGAATGAAACTGGCTCTCCGTTGTCGTCGTGACTGTGCACACACGCGCTCCCTCTGCACCTACGCTCTGATACCCATTGAAGGGGATCGGGGAGCACCACAGACGGAGAGTGAGAGAGAGAGAAGGAGACACACACACGATGTGGGTGGGGAGACTGTGAAGTGGCATCTCCCCCTATATAGTATACTTACTATAAGTATAGGGTAACAGTGGGCGGGCGCCCATGACCTGGGCCATCGGTCAAGGCACATAGGCCGTAACCCCAACAATACATGTTGAAGCCTATCTGCAGACGACATGACACCAGGTTGTACAAGTCACCTCAAATCGAGGTCGCCAGTTAGGGCAAATCCTCAAGGATTACCCATAGCTCAATATCCGGAGCTTACAGGCCATATCGCGCTACATCTGCTCCCCTATTCGGATGCAGATACCCCCCCAGTACAGGAGATAGCGTGCAGCAGGAGGCACGACCTTTTAATGCAAAGAGTACCAAAAATAACCCTTATAGAGAGATACAATGCCAAAAAAATGTAAAGATATTTTTAATGTAAAAAGCAAGGACAGGCCATAGTTATCCACCACATCCCATGGTAACAAAACAAAAGTCTCTTCCCATGGTCGGTATCTAATCCAATTTGTATTATCTACCCTTGGATGAAAATCCACTGCAGTTTGCATATATTTCACAAACCTTACAGTAGGCTCATGACATACAGCTATCCACTAGGATAAGTTTTTCAAGTGCTGATTTTACAAGTGAGAGATTACTCAATATCGGGTAGTCTCTACTATTTTTTCTAATGTGGGTCTATAAAAGATAAGGGTTATTTTACAAAAGACCTAGTCCAGAATAACTTTTCTAGAGTAAGAAACACCAGTTAGTTTGCTTCCCAGGTGTATCAAACAATTTATGGCATATAGTCAAGAATAGATTTTTACCATAGCAACTGCACATCTTTATCAGTCAAATGACTCTACCCGGAGAGCAACTTTACTTCGTTATGAGTTTCATCTATTTCCGTAGTTAGGAACAATTGTTTCCCAAACTAAGTGGTGGACATATCAGGACCGATTGACGCGTGTGACACTTTGCAGTCGCGAGCATTTCAAAAACAATATCACATTGGCAATTGTTACTGAGGCACTGGGCCTAGGGCCACAGTATTATTACATTGAGCATTCAATAAAGCCAAGTTTTTCAGATCGGTTATACCTGCTAGCCCAGTTTCTACCTCCTCATAAGATTTTCTTGTACCGTAGTTATGGTCATCAACTAAGAGGATATTTTAATAGTACTACCCGCACTCAGGAGTATGGAGTAGCCTTGGCGACTCATGTCCTACCTTTAGCTAAGCGTCCAAACACCTGCTTTTACTATGACACCTGTTTGTGTGATCATGTAATGGGTGGTTTAATAGGGATGTAGATGAAGGGCTCCTGAAATAATCATCAGCTAAGCTTTTTTGTCCAGTGAAGGATATTGTGTGTGTCTGTGTGTGTGTGTGTGTGTGTGTGTGTGTGTGCGCCCACCCATACCCAGGCACCGTATCCTATGAGGTAGTACACCCCATAGAATAGGGGCCTACTACTTCAGGAAGTGTTTATATTAATTTGCACCATGTGATGTCGTAGATAGAATTTGTTCTGATTTAAGTTGACTTATCAAATTTCGTAAGTCAAACTTAAGGTAGGTCCAGTTGTGTTTTTCTAGGGAGTTGCAGATACATGCAACAAGGTCTTTTTGTGTAAATCCATTATTAATGAACTTAGTAATCAGAGTATTGATTTCTTCATATGCTCGATTTTTTCACCCATCCTTTATTCCCTTTTAGTGAGATGCATGTATACCCAAGTTTCTTTCTGTGGGCAAAGGCAATCAGATAAGATAAGGTATTAACAAGCCCATACGGTCCATCTAACGGGATATTTTCATAACATTGAGTTATGTCTGCCGTGAAGATAGAGAAAATGTTTTCTGGGAGGTTGATAGACACCTCGGCTGCGTTTTTTATGACCCAAAAAGGGCAATAATTTATATTTCTTAATCTTTTTATATCTCTATGTTTGATGGCACATATATCTTAGAATTTCTAGTAGAACAAAATTTAAGCAGTGGGTGATATCATTCGTAACACAAGAGAACAGGTTTTTGGAAGCGTCAGAAATCCATCTAAATTTATGCTTATGATTCTTATATGTTGGGAAGAGTACAAGAATTTTCAGAGACTCAGGACAATAACCAAATCCTGATAATTCATTATTTAATGTTGTAGCTACACAAAGCGGAGAGTTTTCAAGTTTAAGAAATTCCTTACTATTAAGTCTTGAATTGGCAGCCTCGAATGCTAATCTTTTACATATAAAGGAATCCGTATTCGAGGCTTTGTCCAAGCCAATAATGAGCCATTTCTTTTTTGAGTCAGAAATAGAGGTCTTAATTTTAGGCGTAAGCCAGGTAGTATCAATGCTTAGCCATACTTGTGGCATAAGACTGATCTTTTTCCAAAAAATCCCTTTGAGTGTTGAGGTAAGTTGGAAGTGAACTTCCTCCTCCAGTTGGAGTTTTAAGGCCAAGTTGGCCAAGCATTCAAGTAGCGCCAATAAGGCACTTTGAGGATTTAGTGGAAAAGGAGGAATATGATTCAAGCCTTTACTCAGGAGGCTTCTTACCTTTGGATCTGAAATGATTTCTAAGTTAGACGTACACACATGTAATCCAAAGTCAGTGAAGCTTTTACAAAATTTCTGAAATAGATGACAAGAACAGATAGGTATCTCATTGTTCTGGAGAAATTCATGTGAATAAAAACGATTCTTAATAGGCGACGAGTATTTCCATCCAATCATCACATCTTTTAGTAATAAATTTGTCCAAAAAATTCTGAGAAAATCTTGGGGAGTAAAGAAATCCAAAATCTTGCTAGTGAACAAGCAATGTGAGAAAATCTTATTACATGCTTCTTCCTTTGGAGGTGGGTAAATTCTTCCACACGCATTCCTTCGTACCTGCATATTACATATCCAAAAGGTTTCTAATTGGTAGGTTTCTTCCCCGTCCTCTCACAAAACTACCTCTCCCTCTTCCAAACGCAGATTCACTCAAGGAGGGAGTTAAGAAAGAGGTGTAAGACGCCGCCGGCGAGATAAGAGTATTAGATCTTTTGGAAACTTGGGATTTATCATCTTCAATATTTGGTTTGATTTGCCCAACCATACTTTTGATACCTTTAAAGCCGCCGTAAGTGGTAAGTAGAGTACCACACCCATCCGATCCAAGCTCTTCAAGTGTGTCACACAAAATTGATCTGTAATGAATAAAGGCAATTTGCGCTAAGACCAGATCCTTAGCTATCCACCAAGCCAAGAGCAAAAGAGGGAAAGGTGAAATACTTCTGCTTTGTCGGGGAAGATACTAGGCACATTGTTGAGTGCGTACCCAATAGCATGGTCAAACCAAATTATGCTTGACTCACAAGCAGCTTTGGGGTCTAAGAATCCTCACGCACACTTACGGTAAGGCCTGAACACATTCCACACTATCTCAGTGTAGTAATCAGCATTACTTTGACTAAAGGTCATCACTCCTTTAGTTCTTGCATATAAACCTGTATTCGAACTACATTTTTTATCATCGAGGAAACACATATTGAATGGAGCTTTAATCAGCTCCCCTTTGTCCAAGAGCTGGGTCCCTTTAAGAACTTGAAGTTTGCATTACTCAATAGTGGCAGGGGCCAAGTTGTCAAGGAAGACCCAGGTTTCCATAGAAATGGGTGCAAGAAATCCTTTATTCGGGAACATCCATAGCCTGTGCTCTACCCCCAAGGATTCTACCTCAATCTATCGTGAAGGTAAAAAAACGAACTTCCCTAGAGACTTTCGGTACCATTTCCAAAAGCAAAGCTTCACTGAGTGAACAAAGGTCCTTCTAAAATTATTTTACCGCTTCTAATGCAGGTGCATCTCTACAAAAGAGGCTATTCGGTGGAGGGACTATAGGCGTAGAGGGAGCCGTAACAAAGATGGGACTAAGCCAGCAAAATTTTCTAAGAAGGTTGGAAAGTTTAGAGCCTTTGGAAGAGAAAGATTTTAAGTCCTGAATATGGGCTTTGGAAAGATCAGCCAGATTAGAAGTAAACTCCATAAACGATTGATACCATCAGATTTATTCTTAACAAGGAGGGCTAGTATTTTTACCCATTGGTCAAATGAAATGAGTTGAACAAGAGACAAACTAGGCTCCTTCGAAGAATCGTAAATTAAGGCAGAGGTTTCTCTATCTTGTATACATTTTAGTACAAGAAGAGAAGTAAGGAAAAGGGGTTCCACCGGAAGAGCGAGCCCTTGAGAAAGGGAAACAATCTACAAAATTTTCAGTCGTTAGAATTCCATAGAATTGTCAGAGCAGTGTAGACCTGATGATCTAACACATAGAGTTACATCTTTTTGAATTTTACAGCCCTATGTAGATAAGGCCTAATCCTAAGTGAGATATTAGGGAAGGTCTTTTCTATTTCTTTAGCGAGTCGTAACTTCTCCGAAAATCAGAGCTGTTTTTTCTGGGTCTGAGCAGACTTTAATTCTTGTAGTAAGCTTTCCCAAAACCTGGTAAACAGAATTAATAGCTTGTTAAATGATAGTATTTAAAGTAAAGTGAAAACCAGAATCATGAATATAGAGTGGAGTGGTAGTGCTAGCAACCTTTCACCAGTCAACTTAAAAATAACCACGGACAGTGTGTGATAGCACCCCAGCCTACTAGAGTATAATAAATTATACTATAATAGGCATTTATTTCTAGAGTCATAGTCTGAGAGAGATCAACAACCAAGTCAATCTCTCTTTTGCGTTTATTGTGTGTGTAATAGTTCTAAATCTATATATATACGCAAACGAACACTAACTATTCACAGACCAAAAATTCTATATATATTTATTTAATATAAAATTTTCTTTGTCAAACCTAAGATTATAGGAGAATTTTTAGGTAGATTAATGAAAGAAACTTCTTCTTTAATCATACTGGAGAGACTTTTCTCTATAGAGGTAGGCACAAGAAATCTCGAGCCAGATCTTAGTTAATTAAGGACCACCTCTTCCATATAGTTTGAAGTATAGAAAAAACTATCTTTAGGAACAAATCTTCCTTTAAGAACCCTTATATAAACAAGCTAAGATATTCCAAAAAACTAAGAATTTACCAATTTACAAACCAAAGCTCCCCTATTTTTTTTTTAAAAAACATTTCATATTCACTTCCTTTTCTAAAGAAATATCTATGTTATTATGTCATGTCTGACATACTGTAGCTCAAGCCAGCTATACCTTGTCTTTCATACCATAATCACCATATACAAATCAGTACCTAGAGCCAGCTCAGCTCTCATTAGAGAACGACACGACATAAGAGTAACAGCCCGGACCAGCTAAAAGGGAAAAAAAAATTACTTTCCTCTTAGTATCGAGAACATTTTACACCAACTAATTAGAAGCTTTTAGTTGTATGTACTGCTAGATGTTAGGTAAAGACCAGCTCTTATATACTTGAGTGATACTAAGAAGCGAGCAGATGATGGCAAGAATATTTCATCGAATATCGGAGGTTCAAACTAACCAAGGCCAGCAGAAATTCGTCACATGCTGAATCAGTGACCATCTACCTGAATCTTTCACTAAACATCCTAGTATGTGATGTAACAAGAAAATCAAGTAAATTTGATACCAACATTTTACTACCACAGTCCGATCTGAGATGCAACTCACTTTCTACATAATATCTAAAGGCAGGGCAACATATTTGAAGCCAGTTTTTTGCGACTTCAATATAACTATTAGCCAATACAGTAAGATAGGTATATGCACTAGAAAAAATCCATCTCACTAGTAGGTGATGTAACATGGTAAAAAAGGTCGAGTCAATTTGCACAAACCAATATTTACTCCCACACTAGGATATGTAATGTCATATACTACCTACAGAGTATCAAAAGATAGGGCACCAATTTCCGAAATCAGTACATAATGACCTCTTTAGCCGATTCAAAAATATGCACCTTAGCTAGAACCCAAAACAGTCCGAGGTCTTATCCACTTACCCATGGTACCAGGATCTGTAGTATTACAACTGCACACACAATTTTCATACCAATTTTATACACCCAATACAGCTCACTTTTTTTTGAATTTATGATTTATTTTAAAACCAACAATATCCTTTTCATTACACCTACTGTGTAGCAATTCTACAAAAAATTGCATCATCAGCCATATACAAACACTTTCACTTTAAATTCCACACCTTCCTATACTCAATGCAGCCCATTGTTATGATAAAAAACATTTCTACAGCCAATCATTCGGAGAACCGACCCATAAGGGAACCGGTATTTCTCAGTTTAACATGATCCATTAGCAATTCTTTTCATAACCCGGATGGGCCATTTTCCAAATCTGGTTACATTTTATTAAAAAAAACAAAGCCTAATTAATGGATTCAAAGCTTTACCCTTTACAGAGATTCCAGTATATTAAACAAAGCCACAAAAATCCGGCTCAGAGTATCTTTCAACAGTCTTAAGAGAAAAAAAAATATTGTTAACCTGTAGATTAGGAGCCGGCAAAGCCTCCACTATCACCTTCTCATATTTTTTCGGCATGTTGAGCTTATGGCAGTCAGCAGATATACACTCACACGATTTTGAAATGACACACACAGAGAGATGATAACAGAGCACGATGCTAAGTGAGTTAGAGAACTCACCTAATGAGTCATTTATACATGAAGGGGATCGGGGAGCACCACAGACGGAGAGTGAGAGAGAGAGAAGGAGACACACACACGATGTGGGTGGGGAGACTGTGAAGTGGCATCTCCCCCTATAGAGTATACTCACTATAAGTATAGGGTAACAGTGCCCGCCCATGACCTGGGCGAAAGGTCAAGGCACATAGGCCTTAACCCCAACAACCTCCCACTTAAAGGCTAATGTGCCTTTAAGCAAGATCTACTAGTGTACAACTAATAGAAGGTGAGCTATTCTCTCAACCTATGCCCACTGACTCTCGATGAGCTAGTGCATCCGGCTCTACTAATAGACAAACATCCTGCTGCGGAAGCCACACAGAACTAGCTCCAAGCTCTGCAAAGAGTCTACAAGAGCTCATGCACTCCTGCAAGTATCGGTCCAATACCTGCAAACCTCCCCTATGCTCTATGTAGAGATCAGTCATCAAACAACTAATCAACCCTGCTGCAAATGCTCCCACTGCAGCTGCTATGTCGGGCCTCGAGATCAGCATCTCGTACATGAGGACACCGAACGTGATGCAATGCTAGCGGGCCCTGCTAGCTCTACGGAGCATGCATCAACATATATATCCCTAGCAATAGGCATCTCTGACTGACAAGGCGTGTCAGCCACATGCATCTCCTGACTGTCCACAAAAGACGCATCAACCTGTCGTGCAACCTCAAAGCAAACCAGCTGCTCTAGGTGTCTGCTAGAAGACATATCCTGCACAACTATATCCCCATACTCACTGTTGAGCATAGAAAGGAATGACTGCATAATCGTTGACATCTCAGCCTCCTCTACAATCATCCACTGCAAACATGACCACTCAATCTACTGTGACTCACTAGAGCTCTCATGCTCTAACTCCGTATGCATAGACTCTTGCACAACGTCCTCCTGTCGTGACTCACTAGAGCAAGACCGCTCTACCTGTCTATCCTGCATAGAAGTATCTCGCACAACTGACTCTCTGCTTTGCTCAGTCACTAGCAAAGCATGCATGTCTGACTATGTCACCTCTTTGTGTGACTTCTCAAGTCGTGCCCTAATTGTGTGCACAACGAGTTCACTACTCTGCACTCCATGCAAAGCATCCTGCAACCCACAAGCAAAAGAGACTCGCCTGCTCTCTCGCTCTCTACCTGGCTGCGTGATCAGAGAGACAACACTGTCTCTCGCATGATCCACATGCAATGGGTAACCTGTACCACTCCTGGCACCTCTCGCATTCACTAGCGAACCCAAATGCATCACAAAATCTCGCTCTCGTAGCGAAATTTGACATCCACAAGCTCGTAATTGTCTGACTGAGATCAAATCCCGTCTCAGATCTGGCACATAACGCACATGACGCAAGGTAAATCTCATACCAGTGGGCAAGGACAATTATACGTCTCCTGCACCCTCAATGTCATACACAACACCATCAGCCATGTGCACACAACCAAGTCTCCCACTAGAAAACGTGCTAAACCACTCACGATGCGACGCGACATGGAAAGTAGCATCTGAATCTAGTAACCAATGTGAAGACAATGTGCAATCCGATATGCAATCCGTAGACATAAGATTGTCTGAAGACAAGCTAGATGTAAATGTGACATCGCCGTCACAAGCATATTCAGTAACCACCGTACTGATCTCACTAGCATCTATCATGCCCAAATCTGCATCACGCATCTGTCGCCTCCGTTGTCTCAAACGCCTGAAACATCGACGCCTAATGTGCCCTCTATGTCCACAATGCCAACATGTCAAGTCTCTATGCCGTCGAGACTTGCGTGTGGGACCAATCTCTCCCATGGACATAGAAGTGGGACTAGACTCCCCAGTAGACATGGACGTTGCGTACATAGCATGTAAACTCTTCCATAAAGCATGAGTTGTAGTCTCTCTCAAGACCTCCCAGTAAACAGATTCAACCAGATGCAAACAAATCGTAGACATGGCTAACTCATCAAGATCCTGCCAATCATCATCACGCATAGAATTGGGCTTCGCCGATAAACCACGCAAGGGTTTATCCTGCCCCAAATCCGCCAAGTCAACAAGCATATGTTCCTTCCAAGCAACAAAATCTACACCATCAAACTGTGTCAGACCATAACGCTGGAAGTCAAATGAAAAATCAGCCATAATGCTCGCAAAAAACCAACCAACAATGAGTAGCAAATGTCAACCAAATCAGCCCTAAACTGGCTCGAATCGCATCAACAAAAGTCTGCAAATATGCCTGTAAGATATGGTTGCAAATCAGCCCCAAAATTCAGCTCTTAAACAGCTGCATAAACAAGTCACAAACATGTCCCAAATCAGCCTACAACTGAGCCATACATGGACACCTGCAAAGAGGAAACAATGGCTGAAAATTCAGCGCCCAAATAAGCCCTCAAACCTGCCTGTAAACTTGTAAACCTGTAGCCGAAACCTGCTGAAAACCTCAAGCCATTAGTGCTCGAATCCGGCTACCTAGCTCGTAGCCACACAAGCATACATCACAACATTCACTCTTGTGAGTGTGGCAAGATAACTGTACGCCTGTCAAACCATGAGCTAATCACCAAGCCCACACTGTGCGGTATCGATGCATACACACGCACAAATCTCCCACCTGCAGAGAACACCGCACACAAATGCTGAGCGCAACCCGCAATCTCTACCTAGATCGCATAAATGATGCGCATAGAACTCTTGGGAAAATTTCGCCAGAGTTTCGTCAGTAAAACGGCCACAAAACCAGTAACCAAACTGACTGCACGCTCAAAACCATGAGCAACCAAAGCGCATCAAACCGCACTCCAAATGCATGCACCAATCTCCACACTTTGCATACATCATTGCAAACACCCGCAAATCTAGTACACAAATATTTGCTCTACCTGTGACTGCCAAAAAACATGCTCGAGACATACATTGCCGAGCTCAAAATGCAATCACATTAGTCTCCCTGAGCATCAAACCACATAAGGCATACATCGTATCCTCCAACCTGTGAGGAAACTTGCAGCAAATATCACTCTCACATTTGAGAGCAAACCATGTATGGAATCCTCGACACACAATAAACAACTGCTGCTGCAGAAAATTTAGCGTTCAGAATTTTAAAATTCTGATATGACGAGCGCGTCCGGAGCGTGCCAAAACCCGAAGGTAGACTCTTGGATCACATGTATCCGAGTCCGGGTGTGAAAGCTATGCCAAAAACCTCCGTTTCGGCCCAAAAACGTAGCATAAACTGCCAAAAGAGGGCTGAAAAATGCAGCTCCTCAACCGTAGCTCGAATAAAGTTTTTGATGGCTCGAATGGCTTCAGAAGGGGAGTTAAACGCAGGACTCCTGCTGGAAATGCTCTCGAAAAGCTGAATTTGCCGATGCCGAAGTCGAAACCCTGTTTGCACTCTTGAAAGTGCACGCGCGCGCGGACGCGATTTCGGGAATGAAACTGGCTCTCCGCTGTCGTCGTGACTGTGCACACACGCGCTCCCTCTGCACCTACGCTCTGATACCCATTGAAGGGGATCGGGGAGCACCACAGACGGAGAGTGAGAGAGAGAGAAAGAGACACACACACGATGTGGGTGGGGAGACTGTGAAGTGGCATCTCCCACTATATAGTATACTCACTATAAGTATAGGGTAACAGTGGGCGGGCGCCCATGACCTGGGCCATCGGTCAAGGCACATAGGCCTTAACCCCAACAATACATGTTGACGCCTATCTGCAGACGACATGACACCAGGTTGTACAAGTCACCTCAAATCGAGGTCGCCAGTTAGGGCAAATCCTCAAGGATTACCCATAGCTCAATATCCGGAGCTTACAGGCCATATCGCGCTACATCTGCTCCCCTATTCGGATGCAGATACCCCCCCAGTACAGGAGATAGCGTGGAGCAGGAGGCACGACCTTTTAATGCAGAGAGTACCAAAAATAACCCTTATAGAGAGATACAATGCCAAAAAAATGTAAAGATATTTTTAATGTAAAAAGCAAGGACAGGCCATAGTTATCCACCACATCCCATGGTAACAAAACAAAAGTCTCTTCCCATGGTCGGTATCTGATCCAATTTGTATTATCTACCCTTGGATGAAAATCCACTGCAGTTTGCATATATTTCACAAACCTTACAGTAGGCTCATGACATACAGCTATCCACTAGGATAAGTTTTTCAAGTGCTGATTTTACAAGTGAGAGATTACTCAATATCGGGTAGTCTCTACTATTTTTTCTAATGTGGGTCTCTAAAAGATAAGGGTTATTTTACAAAAGACCTAGTCCAGAATAACTTTTCTAGAGTAAGAAACACCAGTTAGTTTGCTTCCCAGGTGTATCAAACAATTTATGGCATATAGTCAAGAATAGATTTTTACCATAGCAACTGCACATCTTTATCAGTCAAATGACTCTACCCGGAGAGCAACTTTACTTCGTTATGAGTTTCATCTATTTCCGTAGTTAGGAACAATTGTTTCCCAAACTAAGTGGTGGACATATCAGGACCGATTGACGCGTGTGACACTTTGGGGTCGCGAGCATTTCAAAAACAATATCACATTGGCAATTGTTACTGAGGCACTGGGCCTAGGGCCACAGTATTATTACATTGAGCATTCAATAAAGCCAAGTTTTTCAGATCGGTTATACCTGCTAGCCCAGTTTCTACCTCCTCATAAGATTTTCTTGTACCGTAGTTATGGTCATCAACTAAGAGGATATTTTAATAGTACTACCCGCACTCAGGAGTATGGAGTAGCCTTGGCGACTCATGTCCTACCTTTAGCTAAGCGTCCAAACACCTGCTTTTACTATGACACCTGTTTGTGTGATCATGTAATGGGTGGTTTAATAGGGATGTAGATGAAGGGCTCCTGAAATAATCATCAGCTAAGCTTTTTTGTCCAGTGAAGGATATTGTGTGTGTGTGTGTGTGTGTGTGTGTGTGTGTGTGTGTGTGTGTGTGTGTGTGTGTGTGTGTGTGTGTGTGTGTGTGTGTGTGTGTGTGTGTGCCCACCCATACCCAGGCACCGTATCCTATGAGGTAGTACACCCCATAGAATAGGGGCCTACTACTTCAGGAAGTGTTTATATTAATTTGCACCATGCGATGTTGTAGATAGAATTTATTCTGATTTAAGTTGACTTATCAAATTTCGTAAGTCAAACTTAAGGTAGGTCCAGTTGTGTTTTTCTAGGGAGTTGCAGATACATGCAACAAGGTCTTTTTGTGTAAATCCATTATTAATGAACTTAGTAATCAGAGTATTGATTTCTTCATATGCTCTAAAACACTCGGATGAGGCATACATTATAAGAAAAGCATTCCTATACAGGTGTGTAGAGAATTCTTGAAAGGTCTATTGCTTTTCCTCTTTGTAAATTCAGAGGACACAAGCTTAAGCTTTTCTCTTTTCCAGAAAAAACGAGTATAAAAATTTCCCAAGAATGGGGGAGTCAAGGTAAACTCGATATTCAGGAAGTGCGTCCTAGAAATAATCCATTTCTCCTGCCATAGAACTCTCTCAGAGAATGTAGGTTCAATATTAAGGCAAGGTGGATATATATCTTTAAGAGTAATCTAAAACATAGGATTGTTGAGGCTACACAAATCATCCATAAATCTGAACAAATGTTCAAAGTGTGTGAGTAACGAAGTACTTGCTGGCTTATATAACGTTTTTAGGAGCCACTGGTATCCAAAGTAACCAAGATAGAGATTACACATAATCGGAGAGCATGAAAATCCCATTGGGATCCCGAGAATTTGTTTGTAGCAGGTATCACTTACTTGGATACAACTATTATTAAGTAGCCAAAAGATATACTTATATAAATCATCCTCTCTAAACATGAAAGGTGTAGATTTAGTCGATTTTTTCACCCATCCTTTATTCCCTTTTAGTGAGATGCATGTATACCCAAGTTTCTTTCTGTGGGCAAAGGCAATCAGATAAGATAAGGTATTAACAAGCCCATACAGTCCATCTAATGGAATATTTTCATAACATTGAGTTATGTCTACCGTGAAGATAGAGAAAAATGTTTTCTGGGAGGTTCATAGACACCTCGGCTGCGTTTTTTATGACCCAAAAAGGGAAATAATTTATATTTCTGAATCTTTTTATATCTCTATGTTTGATGGCACAGATATCCTCAATTTCTAGTAGAACAAAATTTAAGCAGTGGGTGATATCATTCGTAACACAAGAGAACAGGCTTTTGGAAGCGTCAGAAATCCATCTAAATTTATGCTTACGATTCTTATATGTTGGGAAGAGTACAAGAATTTTCAGAGACTCGGGACAATAACCAAATCCTGATAATGCATTATTTAATGTTGTAGCTACACAAAGCGGAGAGTTTTCAAGTTTAAGAAATTCCTTACTATTAAGTCTTGAATTGCCAGTCTCAAATGCTAATCTTTTACATATAAAGGAATCCGTATTTGAGGGTTTGTCTAAGCCAATAATGAGCCATTTCTTTTTTGAGTCAAAAATAGAGGTCTTAATTTTAGGCGTAAGCCAGGTAGTATCAATGCTTAGCCATACTTGTGGCATAAGACTGATCTTTTTCCAACAAATCCCTTTGAGTGTTGAGGTAAGTTGGAAGTGAACTTCCTCCTCCAGTTGGAGTTTTAAGGCCAAGTCGGCCAAGCATTCAAGTAGTGCCAATAAGGCACTTTGAGGATTTAGTGGAAAAGGAGGAATATATATAAAACTCTCTTTGTCAAACCTAAGATTATAGGAGAATTTTTAGGTAGATTAATGAAAGAAAATTCTTCTTTAATCATACTGGAGAGAATTTTCCTCTATAGAGGTAGGCACAAGAAATCTCGAGCCAGATCTTAGTTAATTAAGGGCCACCTCTTCCATATAGTTTGAAGTATAGAAAAAACTATCTTTTGGAACAAATCTTCCTTTAAGAACCCTTATCTAACCAAGCTGAGATATTCCAAAAAACTAAGAATTTACCAATTTACAAACCAGGGCTCCCCTTTTTTTTTTACATTTTATATTCACTTCCTTTTCTAAAGAAATATCTATGTTATTATGTCATGTCTGACATACTGTAGCTCAAGCCAGCTATACCTTGTCTTTCATACCATAATCACCATAGACAACTCAGTACCTAGAGCTAGCTCAGCTCTCGTTAGAGAACGACACGACATAAGAGTAACAGCTCGGACCAACTAAAAGCGAACAAAAAAAATTACTTTCCTCTTAGTATCGAGAACATTTTACACCAACTAATTAGAAGCTTTAAGTTGTATGTATTGCTAGATGTTAGGTAAAGACCAGCTCTTATATACTTGAGTGATACTAAGAAGCGAGCAGATGATGGCAAGAATATTTCATCGAATATCCGAGGTTCAAACTAACCAAGGCCAGCAAAAATTTGTCACATGCTGAATCAGTGACCAGCTACCTAAATCTTTCACTAAACATCCTAGTATGTTATGTAACAAAAAAATCAAGTAAATTTGATACCAGCATTTTACTACCACAGTCCGGTCTGAGATACGACTCACTTTCTACAGAATATCTAAAGACAGGGCAACATATGCAAAGCCAGTTTTTTGCGACTTCAATATAACTATTAGCCAATACAGTAAGATAGGTATCTGTACTAGAAAAAATCAATCTCATTAGTAGGTGATGTAACACGGTAAAAAAGGTCGAGTAAATTTGCACAAACCAATATTTACTCCCACACTAGGATATGTAATGTCACATACTACCTACAGAGTATCAAAAGACAGGGCACCAATTTTCGAAATCAGTACATAATGACCTCTTTGGCCGATTCAAAAATATGCACCTTAGCTAGAACCCAAAACAGTCCGGGGTCTTATCCACTTACCCATGGTACCAAGATCTGTAGTATTACAACTGCACACACAATTTTCATACCAATTTTATACACCCAATACAGCTCACTTTTTTTTGAATTTCTGTTTTATTTTAAAACCAACAGTATCCTTTTTATTACACCTACTGTGTAGCAATTCTACAAAAAATTGCATCATCAGCCATATACAAACACTTTCACTTTAAATTCCACACCTTCCTATACTCAATGCACCCATTGGTATGATAAAAAAACATTTTTACAGCCAATCATTCGGAAAACCGACCCAGAAGGGAACCGGTATTTCTCAGTTTAACATGAGCCATTAGCAATTCTTTTCATAACCCGGATGGGCCATTTTCCAAATCTGGTTACATTTTATTAAAAAAAAACAGAGCCTAATTAATGGATTCAAAGCTTTACCCTTTACAGAGATTCCAGTATATTAAACAAAGCCACAAAAATCCGGCTCAGAGTATCTTTCAACAGTCTTAAGAGAAAAAAAAATCTTGTTAACCTGTAGATTAGGAGCCGACGAAGCCGCCACTATCACCTTCTCATATTTTTTTGGCATGTTGAGCTTACGCCAGTCAGCAGGTATACACTCACACGGTTTTGAACAGACACACACACAGAGATGATAACAGAGCCTATCTGTAGACGACGTGACACCATGTTGTACAAGTCACCTCAAACCGAGGTCGCCAGTTAGGGCAAATCCTCAAGGATTACCCATAGCTCAATATCCGCAGCTTACAAGCCATATCGCACTACATCTGCTCCCCTATTCGGATGCAGATACCCCCCAGTACAGGAGATAGCGTGCAGCAGGAGGCACGACCTTTTAATGCAGAGAGTACCAAAATTAACCCTTATAGAGAGATACAATGCCAAAAAAGTGTAAAGATATTTTTAATGTAAAAAGCAAGGACAAGCCATACTTATCCACCACATCCCATGGTAACAAAATAAAAGTCTCTTCCCAGGGTCGGTATCTGGTCCAATTTGTATTATCTACCCTTGGATGAAAACCAATGCAGTTTGCATATATTTCACAAACCTTACAGTAGGCTCATGACATACAGCTATCCACTAGGATAAGTTTTTCAAGTGCTGATTTTACAAGTGAGAGATTACTCAATATCGGGTAGTCTCTACTATTTTTTCTAATGTGGGTCTATAAAAGATAAGTATTATTTTACAAAAGACCGAGTCCAGAATAACTTCTCTAGAGTAAGAAACACCAGTTAATTTGCTTCCCGGGTGTATCAAACATATTAAGGCATATAGTCAAGAATAGATTTTTACCATAGCAACTGCACATCTTTATCAGTCAAATGACTCTACCCGGAGAGCAACTTTACTTCGTTATGAGTTTCATCTATTTCCGTAGTTAGGAACAACTGTTCCCAAACTAAGTGGTGGACATATCAGGACCGATTGACGCGTTTAACACTTTGGGGTCGCGAGCATTTCAAAAACAATATCACATTGGCAATGGTTACTGAGGCACTGGGCCTAGGGCCACAGTATTATTACACTGACCATTCAATAAAGCCATGTTTTTCAGATCGGTTATACCTGCTAGCCCAGTTTCTACCTCCTGATAAGATTTTCTTGTACCGTAGTTATGGTCATCAACTAAGAGGATATTTTAACAGTACTACCCGCACTCAGGAGTATGGGGTAGCCTTGGCGACTCATGTCCTACCTTTAGCTGAGCGTCCAAACACCTGATTTTACTGTGACACCTGTTTGTGTGATCATGTAATGGGTGGTTTAATAGGGATGTAGATGAAGGGCTCCTGAAATAATCATCACCTAAACTTTTTTGTCCAGTGAAGGATATTTTGTGTGTGTGTGTGTGTGTGTGTGTGTGTGTGTGTGTGTGTGTGTGTGTGTGTGTGTGTGTGTGTGTGTGTGTGTGTGTGTGTGTGTGTGTGTGTGTGTGCCCACCCATACCCAGGCACCATATCCTATGAGGTAGTACACCCCATAGAATAGGGGCCTACTACTTCAGGAAGTGTTTATATTAATTTGCACCATGCGATGTCGTAGATAGAATTTGTTCTGATTTAAGTTGACTTATCAAATTTCGTAAGTCAAACTTAAGGTAGGTCCAGTTGTGTTTTTCTAGGGAGTTGCAGATACATGCAACAAGGTCTTTTTTTGTAAATCCATTATTAATGAACTTAGTAATCAGAGTATTGATTTCTTCATATGCTCTAAAACAATCGGATGAGGCATACATTATAAGAAAAAGAATTCTTAGACAGGTGTGTAGAGAATTCTTGAAAGGTCTATTGCTTTTCCTCTTTGTAAATTCAGAGGACACAAGCTTAAGCTTTTCTCTTTTCCAGAAAAAATGAGTATAAAAATTTCCCAAGAATGGCGGAGTCAAGGTAAACTCGATATTCAGGAAGTGCGTCCTAGAAATAATCCATTTCTCCTGCCATAGAACTCTCTCAGAGAATGTAGGTTCAATATTAAGGCAAGGTGGATATATATCTTTAAGAGTAATCTCAAACATAGGATTGTTGAGGCTACACAGATCATCCATAAATCTAAACGAATGTTCAAAGTGTGTGAGTAACGAAGTACTTGCTGGGTTATTTAACGTTTTTAGGAGCCACTGGTATTCAAAGCAACCAAGATAGAGATTACACATAATCGAAGAGCATGAAAATCCCATTGGGATCCCGAGAATTTGTTTGTAGCAGGTATCACTTACTTGGATACAACTATTATTAAGTAGCCAAAAGATATACTTATATAAATCATCCTCTCTAAAGATGAAAGGTGTAGATTTAGTCGATTTTTTCACTTATCCTTTATTCCCTTATAGTAAGATGCATGTATACCCAAGTTTCTTTCTGTGGGCAAAGGCAATCAGATAAGATAAGGTATTAACAAGCCCATACAGTCCATCTAACGGAATATTTTCATAACATTGAGTTATGTCTGCCGTGAAGATAGAGAAAATGTTTTTTGGGAGGTTGATAGACACCTCGACTACGTTTTTTATGATCCAAAAAGGGCAATAATTTATATTTCTGAATCTTTTTATATCTCTATGTTTGATGGCACAGATATCTTCAATTTCTAGTAGAACAAAATTTAAGCAGTGGGTGATATCATTCGTAACACTAGAGAACAGGCTTTTGAAAGTGTCAAAAATCCATCTAAATTTATGCTTACGATTCTTATATGTTGGGAAGAGTACAAGAATTTTCAGAGACTCGGGACATAACCAAATCCTGATAATTCATTATTTAATGTTGTAGCTGCACAAAGCGGAGAGTTTTCAAGTTTAAGAAATTCCTTACTATTAAGTCTTGAAATGGCAGCCGCGAATGCTAATCTTTTACATATGAAGGAATCCGTATTTGAGGCTTTGTCTAAGCCAATAATGAGCAATTTCTTTTTAGAGTCAGAAATAGAGGTCTTAATTTTAGCCCTAAGATAGGTAGTATCAATGCTTAGCCATACTTGTGGCATAAGACTGATCTTTTTCCAAAAAATCCCTTTGAGTGTTGAGGTAAGTTGGAAGTGAACTTCCTCCTCCAGTTGGAGTTTTAAGGCCAAGTTGGCCAAGCATTCAAGTAGCGCCAATAAGGCACTTTGAGGATTTAGTGGAAAAGGAGGAATATGATTCAAGCCTTTACTCAGGAGGCTTCTTACCTGTGGATCTGAAATGATTTCTAAGTTAGACGTACACACATGTAATCCAAAGTCAGTGAAGCTTTTACAGAATTTCTGAAATACATGACCAGAACAGATAGGTATCTCATTGTTATGGAGAAATTCATTTCAATAAAAATGATTCTGTCATAAAATCTAATATCTAACTAACCCAAATGATTTTCTCATATTAAATTGATCACTTAATGTGGGAGAATAAACGGGAACAAGTGTTAAGATATAGGTATGTGCTTTTAGATCTATCTCAACACGGGGCCAATGTAAAGGGGCCCAAAAGGGAGATGGTCTATCAAAGAGCAAGGCTAACCAATGGAGCATAAGACCTTAGGGTTAGCTTCATTGAAGACCTCCAATAAATGTGTGTAAAAGTCCTTTTGACCTTAAGTAAGCTAGGGCTGAGCTTGAGGTGGGAACCCGGCCCAAGCTTGAGGTGCTTGATTAAGATGCTTGAGGTGCTTGACTGGCTCCATGCTTGAGGTGCTTGACTTGCTGCATGATTAAGGTACTTGAGGTGCCTTGAGAAGCTTGCCTGAGATGCTTGTGGGAACACCCCCTAGTTCAAGTGCTTTGTCATGCTTGATGAGTAAGGTGCTTGATCACCTAAAGTCAAAATCATTCCTACAAGAGGGGGGGCGAGCCCTTTTCCTAGGAGCTAGAGAGAGAACACCCACTCACACACACAAGGGAAGCCCCAACTTGAAGAGGCAGCAAGGACACATGTCAGGCCCCTATCCATGTTACCTTCATGTGTTGCTTGAAGCCTATTGGCTAAGCTTCAAAGGGGTCCAATGATAAATTACATGAATTATCTAATTGTTTTAGCATTTATCAAGTCCTCTCTCTCAAAGGGGAAAGGGGGACACTTGTCCCAAGGCTACCCATGTTGCTTGTAATGGCTCCTGCTTGTGATTGGCTAGGCCTGGAGGGGTCCAATGAGCTTCAGGCATGAGCTACAAGGGGGGGTCGACCCAAGCAAGCTAGGGGGGTGCCTAGGGGGTATACTCACCCACACACACTCACAATCACTCTCATTGTGTGCTATGCAAAGTGCAAGAGCTCCCTCTCCAAGCAAGTAGAGGTTGAGAGCCTACACCAACACTCTTGGCTATGGAGTGCAAATCCAACCAAGAGCCATGCTTCAATGCTTAAGCTTGCCATCTCCTTCTTCTTCATTACTATGCTATTATGCATGCTAGCAACAAGAGTATGATAAGTGAGGAACTAATTCTTTCTCTTACGAAATGTTTCTTCTTCCTCTTCCCTACCCTCATTCCCTGCTAGCTCTCTCCACCTTCGAAGGTGTTTGAGGTCTTGGGACTGAGGCTTGGGATAGTTAAAGCTTTCTTCAAGTTTATGTTATGTTTGTGGTGCATGAAGCCTTCCATCTTCATGGCATCACCTAGGTCACAAGGAACACAAAGACTGTATTGTAACAAGTCTCTCTTTATGGGAGAAATCATAATACAAATGCCTATTGGAGGGGGGACCGGCTCCACATAAATCCGGTCCTCAATTGTTGTCATGTTCTCTAAACTCTCTCTCTTGCAAAAGTATTGTCTATGCCAAGTTCACTAATTGCTATGATTATGTTGCTATCTTCAATTATGTCTACCCGCTATGCTCACAAAATCATTTCTTGAAAGTACTCTCATTAAATTCTGCTATTCTCAAATTGAATAGGCAAATTCCATTACAATTCTTAATAGGCGACGAGTATTTCCATCCAATCATCACATCTTTTAGTAATAAATTTGATCCAAAAATTTGTCCAAAACATTCTGAGAAAATCTTGGGGAGTAAAGAAATCCAAAATCTTGCTAGTGAACAAGCAATGTGAGAAAATGTTATTACATGCTTCTTCCTTTGGAGGTAGGTAAATTCTTCCACACGCATTCCTTCGTACCTGCATATTACATATCCAAAAGGTTTCTAATTGGAAGGTTTCTTCCCCGTCCTCTCACAAAACTACCTCTCCCTCTTTCAAACGCAGATTCACTCGAGGAGGGAGTTAAGAAAGAGGTGTAAGACGCCGCCGGCGAGATAAGAGTATTAGGTCGTTTGGAAACTTGAGATTTATCATCTTCAATATTTGGTTTGATTTTCCCAACCATACTTTTGATACCTTTAAAGCCGCCACAAGTGGTAAGCAGAGTACCACACCCATCCGATCCAAGCTCTTCAAGTGTGTCACACATAATTGATCTGTAATGAATAAAGGCAATTTGCGCTAAGACCAGATCCTTAGCTTGTCCACCAGGCCAAGACCAAAAGAGGGAAAGGTGAAATTCTTCTGCTTTGTCGGGAAAGATACTAGGCACATTGTTAAGTGCGTACCAAATAGCATGGTCAAACCAAATTATGCTTGACTCACAAGCAGCTTTGGGGTCTAAGAATGTGCACGCACACTTAAGGTAAGGCCTGAACACATTCCACACTGTCTCAGAGTACTAATCAGCGTTACTTTCACTAAAGGTCATCACTCCTTTAGTTTTTGCGTATAAACCTGTATTCGAACTACATTTTTTATCATCAAGGAAACACATATTGAATGGAGCTTTAATCAGATCCCCTTTGTCCAAGAGCTGGATCCCTTTAAGAACTTTAAGTTTGCATTCCTCAATAGTAGCAGGGGCCAGGTTGGCAAGGAAGACCCAGGTTTCCATAGAAATGGGTGCAACAAATCCTTATTCGGGAACATCCACAGCCTGTGCTCTACCCCCAAGGATTCTACTTCAATTTGTCGTGAAGGTAAAAAAGGAAATTCCCTAGAGACTTTCCGTACGATGTCCAAAAGCGAAGCTTCACTGAGTGAACAAAGGTCCTTCTGAAATTATTTTACCGCTTCTAATGCAGTTGCATCTCTACAAAAGAGGCTATTCGGTGGAGGGACTATAGGCGTAGAGGGAGCCGTAACAAAGATGGGACTAAGCCCGCAAAATTTTCTAAGAAGGTTGGAAAGTTCAAAGCCTTTGGAAGAGAAAGATGCTATGTCCTGAATATGGGCTTTGGAAAGACCATCCAGATTAGAAGTAAACTCCATAAAAGATTGATACCATCAGATTTATTCTTAACAAGGAGGGCTAGTATTTGCACCCATTGGTCAAATGAAATAAGTTGAACAAGAGACAGACTAGACTCCTTCGTAGCATCGTAAATTAAGGCAGTGGCTTCTCTATCTTGTATACATTTTAGTACAAGAAGAGAAGCAAGGGAAAAGGGTTCCACAGGAAGAGCGAGCCCTTGAGAAAGGGAAACAATCTGCAAAATTTTCAGTCGTTAGAATTCCATAGAATTGTCAGAGCCGTGTAGACCTGATGGTCTAACACATAGAGTTACATCTTTTTGAATTTTACAACCCCATGTAGATAAGGCCTAATCCTAAGTGAGATATTAGGGAAGGTCTTTTCTATTTCTTTAGCGAGTCGTAACTTCTCCGAAAATCAGAGCTGTTTTTTCTGGGTCAGAGCAGACTTTAATTCTTGCAGTGAGCTTTCCCAAAACCTGATAAACAGAATTAATAGCTTGTGAAATGATAGTATTTAAAGTAAAGTGAGAACGAGAATCATGAATATAGAGTGGAGTGGTAGTGCTAGCAACCTTTCACCAGTCAGGTTAAAAAGAACCACGGAGACTGTGTGATAGCACCCCAGCCTACTAGAGTATAATAAATTATACTATAATAGGCATTTATTTCTAGAGTCATAGTCTGAGAGAGATCAACAACCAAGTCAATCTCTCTTTTGCGTTTATTGTGTGTGTAACAGTTCTAAATCTATATGTATACGCAAACGAACACTAACTGTTCACAGACCAATAGCTCTAGAAAAGTACAATGGATTTGTACAATAATTTATTTGCAGTTGAAAATAAATTTTGTACAAGGTAATGAAGAAAACAGAATATAGCTCGGGAAACCGCCATCCCAAAGTCTAGGAACTTTTGCTTCACATTTAGAGATCCTCCATATGTTAAGAACAGAATGTTTTAATCAAGGAAGGTAGCCCTCACCTGCACCCATAGCCACAAGAAAACAATTCGTTAGCACGTGACTTTACGCAGGTGATGTTGGGCATCCCAGTTGTTATCCATGTCACCATAAAAAAAACACACAGTTCTGAACTTGTATTTTGTTGTTTTTTTTTTTTAAGAAAAAAAGTTCCTTGGCTTTTTTGCCAAACTAAAAAAAGAGAGTAAAAACCCCTTAGAGCAGCTATATATCAGGTTATTTCTTGAATATATATATATATATATATATATATATATATATATATATATATTAGTATAAAACTTTCTTTGTCAAACCTAAGATTATAGGAGAATTTTTAGGTAGATTAATGAAAGAAACTTCTTCTTCAATCATACTGGAGAGAATTTTCCTCTATAGAGGTAGGCACAAGAAATCTCGAGCCAGATCTTAGTTAATTAAGGGCCACCTCTTCCATATAGTTTGAAGTATAGAAAAAACTATCTTTTGGAACAAACCCTTTAAGAACCCTTATCTAAACAAGCTGAGATATTCCAAAAAACTAAGAATTTACCAATTTACAAACCAGGGCTCCCCTATTTATTTTTTTAACATTTTATATTCACTTACTTTTCTAAAGAAATATCTATGTTATTATGTCATGTCTGACATACTGTAGCTCAAGCCAGCTATACCTTGTCTTTCATACCATAATCACCATAGACAACTCAGTACCTAGAGCCAACTCAGCTCTCGTTAGAGAACAACATGACATAAGAGTAACAGCCCGGACCAGCTAAAAGGGGAAAAAAAATTACTTTCCTCTTAGTATCGAGAACATTTTACACCAACTAATTAGAAGCTTTTAGTCGTATGTACTTCTAGATGTTAGGTAAAGACCAGCTCTTATATACTTGAGTGATACTAAGAAGCGAGCAGATGATGGCAAGAATATTTCATCGAATATCCGAGGTTCAAACTAACCAAGGCCAGCAGAAATTTGTCACATGCTGAATCAGTGACCATCTACCTAAATCTTTCACTAAACATCCTAGTATGTGATGTAACAAAAAAATCAAGTAAATTTGATACCAGCATTTTACTACCACAGTCCGATCTGAGATGCAACTCACTTTCTACAGAATATCTAAAGGCAGGGCAACATATCCGAAGCCAGTTTTTTGCGACTTCAATATAACTATTAGCCAATACAGTAAGATAGGTATCTGCACTAGAAAAAATCAATCTCACTAGTAGGTGATGTAACACGGTAAAAAAGGTCGAGTAAATTTGCACAAACCAATATTTACTCCCACACTAGGATATGTAATGTCACATACTACCTACAAAGTATCAAAAGACACGGCACCAATTTCCGAAAGCGGTACATAATGACCTCTTTAGCCGATTCAAAAATAAGCACCTTAGCTAGAACCCAAAACAGTCCGGGGTCTTATCCACTTACCCATGGTACTGAGGCGGTCCGGGGCGGGCAACAAGAAGAGTGGCCTCTAGACACCCTTCAAGGCTCCCGTGCTGCTCAATGGGGCTGGGGCACAACACAACACAAACCAAAACAACAAACCCACCGCCAAATCCCAACTACACAAGGGGCACCACCTAGTTTAAGAGCGAACTAGGACGCAAAAGAGGAGAATCGTTAGAGCAACCCACAAACAAGCAAGGAATTTACACTAACCCTAACACCAATGGAGTACTCTCACACACTAAAACACGAGAGAGAGAGAGAGAGAGAGATAGTGCTCGGGCTTCTTTGAAACGTATCGGCAATGATCAAGCAAACACAACTATATATTTAAGAAAGAGAGAGAAAGGGGGAGGGGGTGCTTGTTGCATTAATACCTTCTTACAAATCTGTCATGACAAATCAAAGTGAGATTAGTACTTGTTCAACATAGCTTGCGTAAATTTCACCACAACACATCACGAGAAAAGCCACCCCAATCACTGTCTTAAGGCCAGGGGAGTCCTCTCCACCCTGTCGCCCTCTTACAGTATGTGGGATTTATGGCTAGATTGATGACAACACCAGAGACAAGCTATCAAGAACTTAACAAAAAAAAACACCAAGACACTTACGCATCATTGTTGTCCATTACTTCACGTTGGAAGGGAGACAAAGTATCCAAGCTTAGTCCAAATCCACCCTCCTCGATTCAGCGAATGTTGGGCTTACACTAGTAGGAGAAATGATAGATTTCCTACTCTCAATTGAATGATCACTCTCTCTCTTACAATGGCATAGATTTCCCTTGCTAATCCCCTATTACAACACATGCACATGCATAAGACAATGAGCTTCCACTCAAGAGCTCCTTCTAGAGAGGTTGAGCTTGGCTTCTCAAGCTATAGCATAGTGCTCTTGCTTATGGCTTCCCCCCTTTTATGCTAGCTACACCCTCCTTTTATAGCAATTTTGAAGGCTAGGGTTACTCCTCTAACCATGGTTGGGTTAGATTTTCAGCAATTTATTTAATTTCTTTTGCTTGGAATTATCAAGAAGTTGGTGGGGAAAGAGAGAGGAGAGAAATGGAGGTGATAGGACTTTTCATAGTGGGTTAGTGTTAGTAGAGTTAGTATTAATTTACAAATGGAATTGAATATTTACAATGGGAGTATCCATGTAGGATACAAATAAGGAAGAAAAACTCTTAAGAGGTAAGAAAAGGTGGATTTCTTACAAGGTTGATGCTCCAAGTGTCTTGAGTAGGGCCAATTTTGACGCTTGTTGACGGTCCACTAGCTTTGACGGTACATTTTTTCTCCACTCTTGACCTTCCTTGAGAGACAAGGTAATTGAAGCTGAGTAATCAACCACCATGATGCTGTCTTTTAAGAGAAGAGGCTGAATTTTGTGGTTTTTTGATAGATATGGGTAATTTGGAGGAGGAAAAATGAGACTAGGTGGTCAATTTTGGAATGGAATTGTGTGTGGGAGGTATGAGTTCACCATGCTTTCTCTTATTCTTCAAGGTTGAGGAGAAGGTGAGTAGTGTGCAGAGAGGAGTGGTGAGAAAGATGGGGATGATGAGTGGAGAAGTGTGTGTGAAAGAGGAAAATGATAAAGTGGAAGAGAGAGTGTGGCTGCATAGCATGGGAAAACTGGGGTCCACTAAAAAAATCATAGCTCACAGCTGGTAGCTCCAAAAATCATGAAAAACTTTGGGGTGATTATTCAGAGCGTGGGCTACATTTTCTCTTTTGACCACCGCTCCAAATTCGGAGTGGAGATAGGTGCCAAAATTCTCACAAAAAAGCCTATTTTTTATGCCTGCAAAAGTCTTTTAGTGGTCCCCTCCTTTGTTGAATTTGTACAATGCATCCAAGAGTGAGCCCCTCCTTTGTCATATTATAA
Source organism: Adiantum capillus-veneris (assembly GCF_014529385.1). Lineage (NCBI taxonomy): Eukaryota > Viridiplantae > Streptophyta > Polypodiopsida > Polypodiales > Pteridaceae > Adiantum > Adiantum capillus-veneris. Next base: position 111,385,957 of record NC_140953.1, on the reverse strand, counting down.
TACAAAGCATTCAAGTTGCCCTTGACCCATGCATGGAGGAGGATTATTGGTGAAATAAGAAATATATACATGGTGGGACTAGTGTATGGACTATTCATGGACTTTAGCTCAATGAGCACATGGTGTTAGAATAATGAGTAAAAATAATAATAAAAATATGGAGGAGTTATGGATATGGAAAGATATTGGAATCATATGATATGGTCCCTCCTTGAATTATTTTTGGTGAAAGAGGAAAATGTATGCAAGTAAATAATATAATAAAAGTAACCAATGAGTAGAAATCAATTTTTTGTTTTCACGAGGGTGAGGGTGAAAATGTGGGAGTGATTTGGATAAAGGAAAAATATGAGGTTAGAGTATGTACATATTGGCAAAAAAGAATAAAAATATATATATATAATTATGGTGTAAGAGGATGAAAGAAGGTGTACATAGGTTTAATAAAACACACACCTAAGTAGAAATATTTAAATAAAATACCAAAATAATTATAAAAAATCCCTATATTTAGGCCATATATACAATGAAATATTTACACACAAAGAGGCCATAATATACTTTTATTTTTTATTTTTTTATTATTATTATTTTTTTTTTTGGCTCACCTAGACCAGTGACTAGCTAGCTGAGGGTTTTTAAGAAGATATGGGAAAAGTCCCGTGACTCACGCAAGCATATGTACAGTGAAATGGTAGGGATAGCCACAGTGTTTGGGTGATTTTGGTAGGGTGAGGTAACTCACTGTGGCAATTACAAAGAGCCGAAAAAACGGCTATCATTAGCCCTCCCCCTGGATGATGGTATATTCATGTACCATCATAGAGCATCTTTTCCAAAGAGAGTGCTTCAGAGTCCTTGACGAGATCTTCATTGTTTAGCCCCTCAGAATTTTGGTTGGAGTTACACTCATGCTTCATGTAACAATACTTACATAAGACAGCGGCCTTTGGACAGATCTTTGGTAGATCCTTTGGTAGAAGGCGACTCAAATAGGGCTTCAAGCGATACCCGTTTACTTTCCTGGAGTGCTCTTTACCATTCAAGTCCATAAGCTGATAGTAACTTGAATTGAAAGCCTTCTTGACTATGTATGGCCCTTGCCATCTTGTTTCAAACTTGGCATCAAAACGATTGTCAAGTCGATTGTCATACCTTAGCACAAGCTCTCCTTCCTTGATGCCTTTGTCCTTCAGTTTCTTGTCGTGCGTTTCCTTCGCTTGTGTGGCTTTCCTCTTGTAGCACTCATATGCTGCTTTTCTTTTCCACTCAAGCTCCACTAACGTAAGAAGTCGATCCATCCATACCTCTTGATCATCTTGTGCTCCTTTGCCATGAAGTCGCATTGTTGGAATGTTGAGCTCGATAGGCTGCAAAGCCTCTTGACCATAGACCAAGTGAAATGGTGTGAACTCCGTGGCTTCCCTATATGTGGTTCGATATGCCCACAAGGCACCATCCAAGAAGTCATCCCATAATTTTGTCTTGTTTTGCACCATCTTTCTAATGATTCCTGCAATGACACCATTAGCCTTCTCCACCAAACCATTTGACTGTGGGTAGTATGGTGTGCTATGACGATGTAGAATGTGAAGCTCTTCACAAACTTCTGTGAGCAATCCTTTTCTAAACCCTGGACCATTATCAGAAACAATCTCCAAAGGTGTGCCAAATCTACAACAAATGTGAGTGTAGACGAATTTGCTCACTGTCTTCTCATTTACCTTTGCCACACTTTGTGCTTCCACCCACCTAGTCATATAGTCTACAGCCACTAGAATGTAGAGTTTACCATTTTTTGTCCTAGGCAGAGGACCCATAGCATCAATGCCCCACTTTTCAAAGGGTCCATTTGCAAGCACTATTTGCCTCGGGCCATGCACCAACCTTCTATTTCCATTTATCTGACAAGTGTGACAGCTTTTACACCAATGTTGAACATCCACATGCAAACTTGGCCAAACATACCCCGAAAGCAAAATCTTCTTCACAGTTAATTCTTGGGCAAAATGACCACCACGTGCCTCTTCATGCAAACCTTTTAGAATGGCTGGAATTTCCTTGATAGTTGGTACTCGTCTGCACACTTGATCCTTCCCTCTTTGATAGAGGGAGCCTTCTAGGAAGAGATATACTCTTGCCTTCTTCATGAATCTCCTCTTCTGAGCTTTTGTGAAGTCTGGTGGAAACTCACCCTCCAAAATGTAGCCAATGATGGGAGCCAATGACTCCAATCCCTGGTACCTCGGTTGCTTCACAGCAGCCGCCACCATGATGACCTGCACTTCTTTCTTTACACATGCAACGGCTTGTTGTGCAAGTAAATCAGCATCTTCATTCTGTTTCCTAGGAATATGATATAGTTGCACTTCTTCAAATTGATTAAACAATCTACGAATGGCATGAACTTTTGTCCGTAATCTCTCATTCTTGCATGCCCAAATGCCTAAAATCTGTTTAACAATGAGAAGTGCATCTCCCTTTACCATGAGGCGTTGTATCCCTTGGCCAATGCACATCTTCAAACCATGAAGTAGAGTGTCATATTCTGCTTCATTGTTGCTAGCTGAACTTGGTAGATTGAACTTCTCTTTCATGACCACCTCTCCATTTGGGTTGAGCAACACTAGCCCTCCCCCTGCTTTTCCTGTGGCTCGACGAAAAGCTCCATCAAAGAACAAAGTAAAAGCATTAGGAATACTTTTTGGTGGTGGCAATGGTAGGGTCTTTACTTCAGGCACCTTAATCTCCTTTTCGTGCACCCTATAAGTGAGAATCCCTGCCAATTGTGCACGCACACTATCTTCTACCTTGAAAGAGTATTGAAACTCTTGCAACTCCATAATCCACTTTGAGATCCTAGTACTAAGATTCATTTGAGATGACACCCAAGGGAACAAATTTTCTGCAGTGAGAATTACAAAAGGTTTTGGTAGCAGGTAGGATCTAAACTTTCTCACCGCAAACATGAGAGAAAGCATCATGAGTTCTGCTTCTGTGTAGTCTCTCTCCAAAGCATTCATGACCCTACTAGCAAAGTAGATGGGTCGCATCCTTGTACTGTGGGGATCTTGTTGTAGCAACACAGCACCAATTGTTTCTTTCCCAGCACTAGAGCTAACAAAGAATGTGTACTCCCAACAAGGAGGCATGAGTGTTGGTAGCTCTGACAAAATGACTTTAATGTTACAAAAGTACTCTTCAAGCTCATCAGACCATGCAAATTCTACTTGTTGTGTCAACTTTTGCAAAGGGTGAAGTAACTCCGAGGCTAAGTGAATGAAGCGTGACATATACTTCACCTTTTGAATGAATGAGATGACCTCCTTAAGACTCTTGGGTGATGGTAGCTCAATAAGAGCCTTTGCCTTCGAAGGATCCACTTCAATGCCTTTGTAAGAAACTTTATGACCAAGCAAGATTACTTCATCCTCACCTATATGGCACTTGTCGGGGTTGAGTTGACCTCCCATGTCGTAGAGCTTCTTTAAACCTTCTTCTACCCTTTGTAGATGCAATGATTTTGAGCTATAAATACAGAAATCATCAATGAACACCCTAATTGACTTTCCAAAGAATGCTTGAAACACCATATTCATGAAACGTTGGAATGTTGCAGGAGCATTTGTCAGACCAAATGGCATGACTCTAAAAGCATAACAACCCCAAGGAGTGATAAAGGTTGTTTTCAATTGATCCTCCAGTGCAATCCCTATTTGAAAGTAACCTGAGTAACCATCGCACACAATGTACTTCTCATGACCAGCTACCTCATTTAGTATCTCATCCTGGAATGGGAGGGGAAAGTGATCTCTCTTTGTTGCCTCATTGAGGGGACGGTAATCCACACACACCCTCCACTTGCCGTTCTTCTTAGGAGTGACAACAACAGGAGAGACCCACTCTGAATTCTCCACTGGATAAATGAACCCTGCTGCTAGAAGCTTTCTTACCTCCTTGAGTAAAGCCTGCTCCTTGATGACTCCTAGCCTTCGTAGCTTCTGAGCCTTAGGTGTGGCCTCTGGCTTCAACTCAATTTTGTGTTGAACAGCATCTACTCCACGCACATCGGTGTAGTCTTTAGCAAAAAGCCTAGGAAACTTCTTTAGCACACATTTGAACTCCTCTCTTTCATCCTTTGTAAGTGTTGTTGATAGCATACCTTCCAGCATCCCTTCATCTTGATCACCTTCGTTCTCTTGAGGACCTACCTCCTCCAAGCCTTGACAAGAGGTCTCTTGGTTGCTTGGCTTAAACCTTACCCCCATGACTTTGATGGAAGACTCCTCTTCAGTAATGCTGCCGCTACTTTCTTCTTCTGAAGTGCTATCGGTCCAACCTTCTTCCGTCTCACTTTGAGATGATTCTTCATGGAGCTCCTCTTGGCGTTGCTCCTTCATGTCAAAGACAACCTTCTTGTGATTGTCATTCCTGCAAATTAGCTTTCCACTCTCCCAATCCTGCAAAGCTCGCATTTTCATTAGCCATGATCTTCCTAGGATAAATGGGTAACCATTTCCCTTGGTAGACATGACATAGAAATCCATTGCCTTCTTAATGCCAAAGGCCTCCACAAAAACATTTTTACAAATGCCTACGCACCTAGCCTTGCTATTGTTTGCCATCTTGACCCTAATTTCAGGTGTCTCATGGATGTGCATGCCTAGTTTTTGCATGAGTCCCTCTGTCATGATGCAAATTTGTGCACCCCCATCCACTAGACCTTTCCTAACCAATCTCCCTTTGATGTAACAGTCTAGCACCGGTGTAATGTCCTCATTCATTTCAGCTTGTGCAATTTTTACAACAGGCACACTCTCTTTTACCTTTCTCCTAGTGCTAACTGCCCTTGTTAAATCCCTCCTAACTTGTGGACATAATGCAAGAAATTGAGGCCATGAAATATCAGGACCCTTACTTCTCATGTCTTCCAACAAGTTGTACGGAGCCATACCATGTCCAAGACGAAGTCTTGGAGGTTGATACGACGTCGAGTCCTCTTGGTTTCCTTGGTTCCCTTTGCCTTCTTGCCTTGTCCATGGTCACTCTGTGATGTGACTTCTTCTTTCTCTTTACCTTTTCCTCGGCCACGCTTAATTCCATTGGCTTCCATGTCAACCTCATTTGAATTTGTCACCTCTACCACATGCACATTTGGATCTGGCAAAGGTGGAACTCCTTCTACCCCTTGTGGAGGTGGTCTTGGTCCATTTGGCCTTTGTAGAAGCCTTGGTTGTTGACCAGTTCCTTCACCTGCATTCATCACTGGGTAATTCAAGTTAGGCCTCCCTGGCTCCCCACGGGGCCAAGGACAATTATACATCCCATGTCCAGACTCTCCGCAATTCCAACATTGCAAGACTCTCCTAGGTCGTGGATCTCGCTCTTCAGACTTCTTTGCTTGTCCCTTTGGACCTACAGCTTGTGCAAGGTGAATTGACAGGCTGCTTAAAGATTCGTTTAACTTCTCAATTACTTCCGCCGTTACCTCAGGAAGCTCCCTCGATGTTGATGCTTGTGACTTACCTTTGGGTCTAAGACCTTCTATTGGAACCTCTCCCCTTAAGCACTTGAGTTTCCTATACTTCTCAGCAGCCCTAGTTTCAGCTGCATCAAAAGTAGCAGGTGCACCCGCCTCAACTTTTACCTTAAGGTCAGGAAAGAGTCCGGCTATGAACCTCTCCTTCTTTAAAAATTCTGCACCATCACCAGGGTTAGCAACATTTCGTATCCATAGAGCCCAAAGACGTAGAAACTCTTGCTTGTACAAGTAGTAGTCATCTAAGTCTTTTTGCTTATGAGAAACAATGTCTTGCCATAGTTTTTGAGTGTTTTGGGGATCAAAGAAGTATCTCTTAAAACGATTCAAAACTTCTGTGTAATTCCCCTTAACTTCCTCAGGCAAAGAGTCAAACCAAGTACTAGCATCTTTCCTAAGGACCACCTCAAACATTTCTACACGTTCTTGATCGGTTACTATCCTCTTGATACGGCAAGACATCTTGAAATTTGCTAAAAATAATTCTGCATCCTCTCCAGGCTCTCCAAAGAAAAGAGGATATCCAGACATTTGGCGTTGGCTCTCCATTATTATGAAAGATTACAACACGAGTTACAATAAGGGATACAATAGAGATCTAGAACCACTCGCCTGCAAATGAAGAAGTGAGAAAATACCACTCTAGGTTTTCTTCTTCAGCTATCCAAGCTTCAATAAGGTCTCGATTTGTTTGATCAAAACAAAAGGGTAGACTATTGATGAGCTCTAAGAAGGGTTGAAATTCTTCAAAGCTAAGGCGATAAACAGAAATCTCTAGAACTTCATTTTCTGGATCCAAAAGAGCAACCACGTCCCAAGTGATAAATTGCACTTGCTCTACAATTCCCAATGCACAAGCGGTTTGTATAAAAACTAGATTTTCATGCTCGTCGAAGGCCGTGAGAAAGTAGCAATTGACTAGGAGCTCCTTTCCTTCGAGTTCCACACAGTCGGAGTGAGGCAACCTTCTCACAATTTCATAAAGAACATCCTCATCAAGTCCAGTCAAGTTTGCAAGATTTAAAGACTCCACTTGTGCTACAAAATTCCTGGACAAAAACTCCTTAGGATTATGGTTAAATCATTCAAAAGCATAAAGAGATTTACAATGTTTCTATGAACAAAGTGTCATAGAAAGTAGAGAAGGATGAGAATTTATACAAATTTGCAATCTTCTCTATGCTCTCTTTATTAAGACAAGCTCTGAATAGCTCCCTATCTCCTTTGTTGAAAGCGAAAGGAAGACTATTAATAAGACGCAAATGAGGGAAAAATTCACCAAATGTGAGTCTGAAGCATGAACTCTGGCCGCAAGTTTCCTGAAGAGTCTTCCTCAATGGTGAAATGCACTCGCCAAACGCCAAATTTCACTCTATTTACCAATCTTAGAGCACACACTAGTTGGATGAATGCGCGGTCTTCCTTAGTGCCCAACAACAAGAGGAAAATGGAATCAACGCGTAGGACCTTCTGTCTTAACTTCACCACCCTCTTGTTATGAGGGAGACGCCTTACTACTTGCTCCTGCAACTCAATTGGTAATAGAGCTAGATCTCTAAGGATTGAACTTTCACTGCACACACATTCCCAGTTAGAACAAATGATCGTTTTTTTGTTTCTTGTAACAACTTGGACAAAGAAAAAACAAACATACACACTACTTTGCCGGGCTGCACTTCATTTTAAAATAAAATGAACACATGTACATCAAAAGAAGTGTGGTAGTTGATGAGAGGTAGAATGACAGGGTTTGGTGATGCAAGAATTTCTCCTGCTCTTTGGGCACCAAACATGAACACCATTCGTTGTTGAAAATGGATCTTTCTACTAATTGCAACGTTTATTCTAATGTGTGGAGTAAAATGAAAGGGAAAAACCTCTATTCCTGGGCCATTATCCATGGCCTATGCATGTCCTAATGCTTAAAACAAAACAAAAATATAGACGTCCAAACTAAGGTCGTACCTAATGAGAGGCAAAATAAAAGGATTTACTTAAGCGTTTATCTCGGCCAACCTAAGAGGACCTAAAATTCTACGAATGACACGTTGAAATTGCAACTTAGTACTAACAATTATGTGTACCTTTTGCCTTGCAATGGGAATGAAGGGATCATACAAAGCTTCGTGATTCATGCAAACTACTTGACTATGCTAAAGGTTGATTCTACACAAAAATACACAAGCCGTTCCTCAGTGGGGGCACCAATTTGAGGCGGTCCGGGGCGGGCAACAAGAAGAGTGGCCTCTAGACACCCTTCAAGGCTCCCGTGCTGCTCAATGGGGCTGGGGCACAACACAACACAAACCAAAACAACAAACCCACCGCCAAATCCCAACTACACAAGGGGCACCACCTAGTTTAAGAGCGAACTAGGACGCAAAAGAGGAGAATCGTTAGAGCAACCCACAAACAAGCAAGGAATTTACACTAACCCTAACACCAATGGAGTACTCTCACACACTAAAACACGAGAGAGAGAGAGAGAGAGAGAGAGAGATAGTGCTCGGGCTTCTTTGAAACGTATCGGCAATGATCAAGCAAACACAACTATATATTTAAGAAAGAGAGAGAAAGGGGGAGGGGGTGCTTGTTGCATTAATACCTTCTTACAAATCTGTCATGACAAATCAAAGTGAGATTAGTACTTGTTCAACATAGCTTGCGTAAATTTCACCACAACACATCACGAGAAAAGCCACCCCAATCACTGTCTTAAGGTCAGGGGAGTCCTCTCCACCATGTCGCCCTCTTACAGTATGTGGGATTTATGGCTAGATTGATGACAACACCAGAGACAAGCTATCAAGAACTTAACAAAAAAAAACACCAAGACACTTACGCATCATTGTTGTCCATTACTTCACGTTGGAAGGGAGACAAAGTATCCAAGCTTAGTCCAAATCCACCCTCCTCGATTCAGCGAATGTTGGGCTTACACTAGTAGGAGAAATGATAGATTTCCTACTCTCAATTGAATGATCACTCTCTCTCTTACAATGGCATAGATTTCCCTTGCTAATCCCCTATTACAACACATGCACATGCATAAGACAATGAGCTTCCACTCAAGAGCTCCTTCTAAAGAGGTTGAGCTTGGCTTCTCAAGCTATAGCATAGTGCTCTTGCTTATGGCTTCCCCCCTTTTATGCTAGCTACACCCTCCTTTTATAGCAATTTTGAAGGCTAGGGTTACTCCTCTAACCATGGTTGGGTTAGATTTTCAGCAATTTATTTAATTTCTTTTGCTTGGAATTATCAAGAAGTTGGTGGGGAAAGAGAGAGGAGAGAAATGGAGGTGATAGGACTTTTCATAGTGGGTTAGTGTTAGTAGAGTTAGTATTAATTTACAAATGGAATTGAATATTTACAATGGGAGTATCCATGTAGGATACAAATAAGGAAGAAAAACTCTTAAGAGGTAAGAAAAGGTGGATTTCTTACAAGGTTGATGCTCCAAGTGTCTTGAGTAGGGCCAATTTTGACGCTTGTTGACGGTCCACTAGCTTTGACGGTACATTTTTTCTCCACTCTTGACCTTCCTTGAGAGACAAGGTAATTGAAGCTGAGTAATCAACCACCATGATGCTGTCTTTTAAGAGAAGAGGCTGAATTTTGTGGTTTTTTGATAGATATGGGTAATTTGGAGGAGGAAAAATGAGACTACGTGGTCAATTTTGGAATGGAATTGTGTGTGGGAGGTATGAGTTCACCATGGTTTCTCTTATTCTTCAAGGTTGAGGAGAAGGTGAGTAGTGTGTAGAGAGGAGTGGTGAGAGAGATGGGGATGATGAGTGGAGAAGTGTGTGTGAAAGAGGAAAATGATAAAGTGGAAGAGAGAGTGTGGCTGCATAGCATGGGAAAATTGGGGTCCACTAAAAAAATCATAGCTCACAGCTGGTAGCTCCAAAAATCATGAAAAAATTTGGGGTGATTATTCAGAGCGTGGGCTACATTTTCTCTTTTGACCACCGCTCCAAATTCGGAGTGGAGATAGGTGCCAAAATTCTCACAAAAAAGCCTGTTTTTTATGCCTGCAAAAGTCTTTTAGTGGTCCCCTCCTTTGTTGAATTTGTACAATGCATCCAAGAGTGAGCCCCTTCTTTGTCATATTATAATACAAAGCATTCAAGTTGCCCTTGACCCATGCATGGAGGAGGATTATTGGTGAAATAAGAAATATATACATGGTGGGACTAGTGTATGGACTATTCATGGACTTTAGCTCAATGAGCACATGGTGTTAGAATAATGAGTAAAAATAATAATAAAAATATGGAGGAGTTATGGATATGGAAAGATATTGGAATCATATGATATGGTCCCTCCTTGAATTATTTTTGGTGAAAGAGGAAAATGTATGCAAGTAAATAATATAATAAAAGTAACCAATGAGTAGAAATCAATTTTTTGTTTTCACGAGGGTGAGGGTGAAAATGTGGGAGTGATTTGTATAAAGGAAAAATATGAGGTTAGAGTATGTACATATTGGCAAAAAAGAATAAAAATATATATATATAATTATGGTGTAAGAGGATGAAAGAAGGTGTACATAGGTTTAATAAAACACACACCTAAGTAGAAATATTTAAATAAAATACCAAAATAATTATAAAAAATCCCTATATTTAGGCCATATATACAATGAAATATTTACACACAAAGAGGCCATAATATACTTTTATTTTTTATTTTTTATTATTTTTTTATTTTTTTTGGCTCACCTAGCCCAGTGACTAGCTAGCTGAGGGTTTTTAAGAAGATATGGGAAAAGTCCCGTGACTCACGCACGCCTATGTACAGTGAAATGGTAGGGATAGCCACAGTGTTTGGGTGATTTTGGTAGGGTGAGGTAACTCACTGTGGCAATTACAAAGAGCCGAAAAAACGGCTATCAGTACCAAGATCTGTAGTATTACAACTGCACACACAATTTTCATACCAATTTTATACACCCAATACAGCTCACTTTTTTTTTAATTGATTTATTTTAAAACCAACAGTATCCTTTTCATTACACCTACTATGTAGCAATTCTACAAAAAATTGCATCATCAGCCATATACAAACACTTTCACTTTAAATTCCACACCTTCCTATACTCAATGCAGCCCATTGTTATGATAAAAAACATTTTTTCAGCCAATCATTCGGAAAACCGACCCATAATGGAACCGGTATTTCTCAGTTTAACATGAGCCATTAGCAATTCTTTTCATAACCCGGATGGGCCATTTTCCGAATTTGGTTACATTTTATTAAAAAAAATAGAGCCTAATTAATGGATTCAAAGCTTTACCCTATACAGAGATTCCAGTATATTAAACAAAGCCACAAAAATCCGGCTCAGAGTATCTTTCAACAGTCTTAAGAGCAAAAAAATTCTTGTTAACCTATAGATTAGGAGCCGGCGAAGCCTCCACTATCACCCTCTCATATTTTTTCGGCATGTTGAGCTTATGGCAGTCAGCAGGTATACAGTCACACGGTTTTGAACAGACACACACACAGAGATGATAACAGAGCACGATGCTAAGTGAGTTAGAGAACTCACCTAATGAGTCATTTATCCATGTTGACGCCTATCTGTAGACGACGTGACACCAGGTTGTACAAGTCACCTCAAATCGAGGTCGCCAGTTAGGGCAAATCCTCAAGGATTACCCATAGCTCAATATCCGGAGCTTACAGGCCATATCGCGCTACATCTGCTCCCCTATTCGGATGCAGATACCCCCCCAGTACAGGAGATAGCGTGCAACAGGAGGCACGACCTTTTAATGCAGAGAGTACCAAAAATAACCCTTATAGGGAGATACAATGCCAAAAAAATCTAAAGATATTTTTAATGTAAAAAGCAAGGACAGGCCATACTTATCCACCACATCCCATGGTAACAAAATAAAAGTCTCTTCCCATGGTCGGTATCTGGTCCAACTTGTATTATCTACCCTTGGATGAAAATCCACTGCAGTTTGCATATATTTCACAAACCTTACAGTAGGCTCATGACATACAACTATCCACTAGGATAAGTTTTTCAAGTGCTGATTTTACAAGTGAGAGATTACTCAATATCGGGTAGTCTCTACTATTTTTTCTAATGTGGGTCTATAAAAGATAAGTGTTATTTTACAAAAGACCGAGTCCAGAATAAATTTTCTAGAGTAAGAAACACCAGTTAGTTTGCTTCCCGGGTGTATCAAACATATTATGGCATATAGTCAAGAATAGATTTTTACCATAGCAACTGCACATCTTTATAAGTCAAATGACTCTACCCGGAGAGCAACTTTACTTCGTTATGAGTTTCATCTATTTCCGTAGTTAGGAACAACTGTTTCCCAAACTAAGTGGTGGACATATCAGGACCGATTGACGCGTGTGACACTTTGGGGTCGCGAGAATTTCAAAAACAATATCACATTGGCAATGGTTACTGAGGCACTGGGCCTAGGGCCACAGTATTATTACATTGACCATTCAATAAAGCCAGGTTTTTCAGATCGGTTATACCTGGTAGCCCAGTTTCTACCTCCTCATAAGATTTTCTTGTACCGTAGTTATGGTCATCAACTAAGAGGATATTTTAACAGTACTACCTGCACTCGGGAGTATGGGGTAGCCTTGGCGACTCGTGACACCTGCTTTTATTGTGACACCTGTTTGTGTGATCATGTAATGGGTGGTTTAATAGAGATGTAGATAAAGGGCTCCTGAAATAATCATCAGCTAAGCTTTTCTGTCCAGTGAAGGATATTGTGTGTGTGTGTGTGTGTGTGTGTGTGTGTGTGTGTGTGTGTGAGAAAGAGAGAGAGAGAGAGAGAGAGAGAGAGAGAGATTGATTGATTGATTTATCATGCACTTAGGTCATATATGACCCATGGGACCATCACAAAAGACATTACATCGAATGGTTGCTTCTAAGTGAAGCCATCGGATACATATCAGTTAAGGACTGAGGTTCCAATCATCGGGGTAAGAGAAAAAGGGGAAAAACAAGGAAACAAGATCTAGGGGGGGTGGACAGAGCCTTTTTAGGGGTTCGAGATTCTTGAATGATGGTTGTACCACCTCGATAGACTGCCCATTTACCTTGCTTGCGAGCTTCGTGCATCTTCTTGAGCTCGCTCTTTTTTATCTTCAATTGATTTGTTGTCAGCTCCTCGTTGATCCAAATCTTTGTCCCTTCGAGGAGTCGGGCTTGTCGTAGTAGCTGCATCTTATCCTCTCTGTCTTTGAAAGTGAGAAGACAGTGTTCGGGTGGCACTTGACTGTGTGTGTCGTTGATCCAAGAAACATTTTCAGGTTTGATGTTAATTGATTGAAGGATGTCATTGAGCTCGGTGATCGCTTCCTCAAGAGTGTCCTCGATGATTCACCATGGCGAGGGGAGCCCACCAATTCGAACCTTGAGGGCATTTTCTTCTTGAAGTCTTTGTTCGCATAACTTTGTTGTCACGCAAGTCTGTACTTCGACAAATGTGGCCGATTGGGCTTGGGTGACCTTTGATTCGACTTCTTTTACTTTGTCAATAGCAAGCTCGACCATGGAGTCAAAGCATGCCTCAAGCTTGCTAATGCGAGCTCTGAGGTCACGGTTCTCCTCCATTACTCGGTCGAGGGCTGCTTGGAGCTGTCCAATCTGAGTGAGCTTGCTCGGGGCTGCTACGATTGCTGTGAAGCTTGGTCAGCTCTTTGCGAAGGGCTTAGGAGTGTTCATTCTTGGAGTAGGTCGACTGCCGTGGGAACAAACCCTAGGCAGGGAGTTGTTTGAATAAACTTAGGTGGTTCTAGGCAGAGCACGGGTCGGGGTAGGCCAAGAATGTGAGTCGGGGAAGACGACGAGGCCGTCTCGTTTACGGGAGAGGCTGTTGTTGTATTGCTGGAGAGACCACCGAGGGGAGAAGCAGGAGGTTGCAGTTGCGAGAGAAGCAGGCAGAGAGAGAGAGAGAGAGAGAGAGAGAGAGAGAGAGAGAGAGAGAGAGAGAGAGAGAGAGAGAGAGAGAGAGAGAGAGAGAGAGAGAGGGGGGGGGGGGAAGAAGAAGAAGTTGATGAGTAGAGAACTTTCATTTCATCAAACAAGGCATGAAGGCTCCTATTTATGTGCCTTGTGATTGTCTAGCAACCCAACCCAATGATATGATTCATCATAACACAGTAAAATTTAGTGTATCTTTCCAAGGGAAAGAGAGAGAAATCTCAATGTGGTGAAAAGTCATTTTAAAGACAACATTGAACAAAAAGGAAAAAAGTACTCGAAAGTGGCAACCATCTCTATATAAGAGATGGGTTAATGCATAAAAGAGGACCATGTCTTCCCCACCAAGCTAGTAAAGGACAACCCTAAAGCATGAATGAGAAGTTCAAAGCTAATGGAGGATCATATCTATGCTATGCAAGGGAAAAGATACACAATGTTTGCTTTAGTAAGCTAGCAATGTTGTTGGGTACTAATGCACATGAAATCAATTCAATGATAGCGCTTTTTTCAAACAAGAAGCTCGCATGTGGGCGTGTGCTTGGGTGCACCATGGTATCATTATATGGATCCCAGCCACAAATCTCTTAATAAAGTCCTTATGTTCAATCATAGAGGTATAGAAATAGGGTGAAAAGTTAAAGATATAGGTCAAACAATATTCATGGTATCTCTATGCAATCACACTAAAGACTACTATCAAATTTACATGTTATTGTAATAGAGTCTTCTCAAGATCCTAATTTTGTCCCATTCGATAAAATTAACTCATTTCAAGAAGAAAATGTTTGATAGTTGTTTCTATTGATTTTGAGATTTGTTTACTATTCAGGGAGAGTTATCTCACAAGCAATTTAATGGACTCACCCCAAGGCAATTTTTCAAAAACTGAACAAGCTCTTTCTAATCTGTACGAAGAGATGGTCTTTCTATAGGAGAGCAAATAATTGACCTATATCCTCAAAGATAGATTTGCATGAACCCTTAAAAAGTTGAAGATAGCAGAATAGTGGTCTCAATCCAAGAGTCTCCATGCGCTTAAAAGTCATATCCATGTTCCAAATTTAAAGGGTTCATCGACAAATCGATTACCACGATAGGGGCTTCCATGATTTGATTGCAAAAAATAGAGCATCGAAGGATTGTTGAGGAGACTATAAGCTCGAGGAATAGCTCATGTAGTGCTTGTGAATGAAGTTTTAGTAGTAAGGGCATTGGTATTAAAAAACACCCTCACATAGAAAATTTTGATTGGCCAAAGCCCCTGCAAAATTCCTCCCCATAACCCCTACCTCAACTACAATGCCAACAAAAGGGACTAATGTTCCGAGGCATTTCAATCGCCCAGATAAGGGGCAATGAGGGTTCACTAAGAACGTTTTTTCTAACTAGAGGTAAAGGGTCCAAAGAGCGTAGCTTAGTTGGTTGAGCCGTTGTGACAAGGTAGAGGGTTTGAGGTTCTGAGACTGCATTCGATGGGTGCTACCCATGGGAAAGCCGCTCCCACGGTGATGTACAACAATGTACATTTGTAAATACATGGATATGTATAAAGCTCTCCCTCCCTTCTTCTATCCCCTACACTTATGGATATCAAGTCCCCCAATTTTAACATTACAATTCAAAGGATTTGCCAATTTTTACACCAAAAGTTACAATATTTGAATGGTATTGCAAGCTCGCAGTCTAACCGAGAATTTGCGAGGCCAACAGCCTTGTAAGAACAGACCCATTTACAATCAGACCTGCTTAGCGACCCATCGGTCCCAAACTTTATACCGACACTTCTATTGCCTTGTCAACGTCCGTCTTTAAGCAAAGGTAGTCAAGGGG
This sequence comes from Adiantum capillus-veneris, assembly GCF_014529385.1. Lineage (NCBI taxonomy): Eukaryota > Viridiplantae > Streptophyta > Polypodiopsida > Polypodiales > Pteridaceae > Adiantum > Adiantum capillus-veneris. The sequence goes on along the minus strand of NC_140953.1, from coordinate 111,370,604 downwards.
GTTTAGCCTTGCGGTAAGGCGGTTCGACCCATACTAAAGCTAATGCAAAGCATCAAATTGCCCAAAAAAAAAAGGGTAGCCCTGGCCTGTCTCTTGTACATGTTCCACCACCATCAATAGCCCTAAAATGACATCCAAAAGACCCTTTCTTCAAAAGCTGGAAATGACTCTTGTTGATGGACAAAGGAAGGGTCTTGATATTGAATTGACTCCTTGTGGACTTGCAGAAGAGCACAAACAGAGAAAAACTTGCTCAGAGATTATGCAGTCTTGGTGTCAGGATTTTTTTCTTTTCGGGGGGAGGGGGGGGTGAGAGAAGAAGAAGAAGAAGAAGAGAGTTTTAGCATCGTAGTAAACTCAAGAGGGATGACTTTCCCATTGTAACTAAAAAGACTCTCACAAGAGTATCTCAGCTTCATGTAAAAGCGTGAAAGGCTCACCTCTTAAACTCTAGTTGAATGTCTTTTTATTTTTATTTTTTGGGAGGGGATTTGATCCTCAATTGAGACTCCAGCCAAAAGATTTGTAGCCACAGGGAACTAAAAACAACTATGTTTTTGCTCTCTCTCAAAAACTCTCAAATCTGAGAAAAACCAAGTGTGTACTACATTGAGAACCATGCACAGCTCCTTTCCAAACCTAAGAGCTTGTACACATTCCACATTCAGGACATAACTTAATCGAACAACAACATAACAGCCTAAAATTCTTCAATACAAGAATGATAGGGAGAGTCCACCTATGTAAATACAGGGTTGTTAGGCGGCATTAGAAAATTCTCCACCACTATCAACAGATTTCTTGACAAATCTTTTAAAAGATTGAGTTGCTCAAGCCTTTACCTACTGAGTATCTCAATCCTCCAAAAAATTGAAGCTGAATGCTTCCTCCACATAACCATTCCTTGTTCATTAATGCTTCCAAACCTCTTCGTACTTTTATTTCAAGGATATCAGGATAGTGAATCTTTTCGAGGTGGGCTCCATAAAAATTAGCCATGGTGCCCACATCATTAATGCAAAATGTCCCATCGTTCCATCCATGTATCTGTTGCCACACCCCATTCAGAATGCAAAGAAAGAAACAGAAATTTCAAGGATACTGGCAACTTCAATGTGCTTCCTACATCACAGTATGTGATGCTTACGACAGCCTCCGCATTGCTCTTTGCCTTGCATAAACCCGAAGCCTCCGCAGCCTCCGCATTCCTTGTTGCCTTGCGTAAATCTGTCCACCTTCATGCACTATGTTAAGGGGGCCAAAAGCATTGGCATGGTTGCTCCAATAGAGCTCTGCCTAGTTTATACGACCAACAATAGCCCAACACTATGATTCCTTATAACAAATATGTTGATTGAGTCCCATTGGACTGCTCTCTAGCTATCTAGCAGATCCTTAAATCCATCATCCAAACATATCTACACAACAGTTGCCACTGCATCCACATTCAATTTTCCTTTGATGCTAATGCTTGTTCCAATCCATCAGTTGCAACAGTCCCTGTGAAATTGTTTTTTTTTTGTAAGGAATGTCATATGCATCTTGGGAGAGATGCATCCTCGTACGTGATTATATGTGTCTGTGTGTGTAATGAAAAATAAGGAAAGGAAAGGAGCTACCCACTTGTCAAGGCTTCACCTTCTTTTTTGAGAGGCCAATGGGGTGAGCATTGCAAATCTGGAGGGTATCAATGCCAATTCCGTAACCAAAGGTGTCTTCCCTCATTGTCAATCCTTCCACACATCATTCTCACAGCTTTTGTGAATAGCCTCATAACAAAGCTTTCTACCAAGAATGACCAAGAGTCCTCTAGCATGCTTGGCTTTCATCTTCTGGACCTCCTTTGCCCTTTGACGGCTGCCTAAACTTGGGTCGAGTAAGCTTAGATCCAGCTTCGGGTTGAGGGCAGGAAACCTATGAATATGCAAGCTCCTTGCCTCAGTGTTTACATATGAAGCCTTGTGGTATGCATTCTCATATCCACTCAACTTCTCCACACCTATGGCATCGACTATCCTAGATGTAGTGGCTTGGGTGGCCGCATTATTTCCAAAGATAATAGAGCTCTGAGGAATCTTCGTTGGGTCGCACATTGCCAGATCCGGCCTTGGAGATTGTTGAGCAGCATAGAGGGCAAATACATCAGACAGTTGAGTTGCCTGTGTGATTCGAGCCCCTGGATTATCCAGCCAATGAGACGGCTCCAAAGCATAGTACGCGTAACCATCCGACGACTGGGATTGGCAAGCCCTTCGCTTTTCTGGCCCTTGTAACGACTGAGAAGCATAGGTATTGACACCATCATGAAACGTGTGTGTTTGCATTGTGTTTTCCTTTGCATGATCTACCTTTCCAGGAACATGTGCTACAGAGCTGCTTGAAACTGATTGTACAGTAGCCACATCAGGCCATAATGCTCTTTGTAGTACACCAACACCTGCCGAAGCCTGAGGCTGTTTGCCTTCCACATTGAAGCTAGGTGCTAGGGATGCATGCATGGCATTACCCAATGCAGTAACAAGGCTTTGTGTTGCTTCTGTCAAACTGCCCACTGCACAATCAAGTCTATGGGTAGCTTGCATTACACCAATCATTGCATATGCCGCTATATGCGTGGCATCAGCTTCAAGCTTCAGATCCCTTTTAGCTGTTTGAACACTTAAAGTCAACTTCTCAATCGTGGCTTGCATTTCCTTTCCTAGTTCAGTTATGGTTCTTTGAGCTGCGTTAACATCCCTGCTTAGCTGGGCTGTCCTTTGATTAATCGGCGACTCTCTGCCTACATCCTCTATGTCCGGTGCTTTCTTCTCTTCCACCATGCTCACATGCTTTTGGGCATGAGCATACTGCTTTTGAGGCTGTTCATCTGCCCTCGCTGTTGCCAACATAAATACCGATGAGATAAGCACATTGAGCTATAATAGTGCATGGATGCAGCATCCCATTTGAATCAACATCATAACTGAAACTAGATAATCTCCAACCTGGAAAACTTCTCTTGAAGTGCTACATTAAAAACTTGTGTACTTTTAAAGCAGCATGCTTCTCTATTGCCACCTAAGACACCAACACCTAACACTAGCTTACCTGGTTTATGAAGCCATTGCCAAAGTCTCGAAGCTTGCTTGTCCTCACACTTGTTTGGAGACGAGATCTTTGCTTTCTTATGGATCGGCAATTTCTGAGGCCTGGTTTCAACAGGTCGCTTTAATCCAAACATGGCTACTCGTGGGCTTCGCTCTTCTGGGCGAGGGTTCGCACCGCTTGTGCTACTGACATTCAAGTTAGTGCCTGGTGTTTGGTAAGCTGTGTCTCCACCATGTGAAACCACAGGTGGCACCAACGGTACACTGTTAGCACTTTGTGCATTCACAAGAGGGCCCAGCACAAACCCGATTGGTTCAGGTGTCAGAAAAAGGCAAGGGGATGATGTTTCTTGTTGTGCTGAAGGATGTGGTTGATGTGTCAGATAGTTAACATGACCTGCGAAGGCCGAAGAACCAATGGCCCTCCTGCGCTGCCGGCTCCTGTATCTTCCCTTGCCCGTCTGAAGATAATGAATGACCTCATTCCTGGACCGAAAGCGGCGGCCAGACACGAGATCTTTATAATACTGTTGAAAACAAAGCTATGAATTACGTGAAGAAAGCAGAAAGTTTGCAAACTCTGAAATTCAATTAACATGTTTCATCATCCTTTGCTGGGGATGTCTCGTCATTTTAGAGGGCATTAAGTACAAGCAGTTGTCGCAAACCTCAATGCCTCTCTATGAAGACGAAGGTACTTGCTTCAAAAAGGCCTTTTCAAAGAATCTACAAAACATTCACAAAGCCCCTAGCAGTATACCTTGTCCCGTGTCCCAGCAGTCGATCCACTTCGACGAGTTTGCACTTCTGTGATCCAGCCTGGAGGCAGCCAAGCTGGAGACTGAGTGATGTATCTGCACGCAATGTCACCAGCGGAAGGTGGGAAGGATGGGTCCCTTCGATCTGCGAAGGGTGCAAGACTGGTTTCACTTCTCCAGTCTTGAGAAGACACAGCAAAAGGCACAATGGCAGTAGCAAGATGAGAAGGGAAAGGTAGAAGGTCGCTCAGACCACCCGAATCAGCTCCATCCAAGTGCGGCAGTTCGGTAACTTTGGCCTGGGGCAAAGGCACATCATGGTTGGAGGGAGAGGACAAAGTAGGCTTTGGATCCACTGCTTGACCGCCATTCGGGTGCACTTTTAGCTGTTGATCTTCTGCAACATTCACCATTCTGACAACGTTGGGCGTTGCGGGAGGAACTTGCTTAGCCTGCTGCTGTGGAAAGGACGAAATGGTACCTTGCTTCTCCTCCTTAGGAGTAGCATGAAAACCGTCGAAGACTTCTTGCCAGTTAGGGAACCAGCAGCCTCTTTTCTCCAACTGCTGCCGCTGCTGCTGCTGCTGCCACAACTCCGTAGATGGGGTTGCGGCCAGTGGCACATGATTCTGCTGCAGATGATGTTGCTGAATTTGAAGATGATGGTGAAGGTGTGGTTTTTGCTGCTGCTGATGATGAGGATGATGTAGATGGTGCTGCCGATCAAGCGAAATGGGATCATATGCAGCTTGAAAGGGATATGCGTACGCACCTTGTATGCCAATGCCAGGACGTAGAGCCTCCATTGCAGTTGCCGCTGACACGGGCGAAGGCACTGCGGCTTTCACAGAGTAAGCATCCAAGAAGAAAGCCTGCGTTGCTGCTGCTGCCCGTTGAGCTTGCAACTGCAAGCTGATGTCCTTGAAATCTGGCTGGAGATTGCCTACCTCTGCAGAGTGCATGTTGAGATCGAGGGGAAACTTCTGATACATGATGAGTTCCGAAGGCTGCTGCAGCATTTTGGGAAAGAACTGAGGTCTAAAGCATTATCTGCTTCCGGAAAGCTTTATCTTCTCCTGGCACAATTTGTTTCATGGATCAGAATGGGAATGCAAAAGGGGTGGGTGTGTGTGCGCGTGTCTGAGAGAGTGAGAGAGAGAGAGAGAGAAGGGAGTGAGGGGTACGTAAATCGTGCACAGGTTGTGTAGGAATTGAAAGTAAATCTGCAGCGGCCATTGCATGTATGTGTGTTACCATGTAAAATTGCAAAATGTGTGTGTGTGTGTGAGAGAGAGAGAGAGAGAGAGAGAGAGAGTGTGTGTGTGTGTGTTGTGGGAGAGCGACAAATATTGTATGAGCAGACAATATTGTGTGCGCGCGTGCGTGTGCGTGCGCTTCCAAGCAATATTTGTGGCCACCCACAATTTTACTTTCACGATGAGTCTGCCCCCCCGCGGAAGAGAGAGGTCATTACTGTGTGTGTGTATGTGTGTGAGCGCGTGAGAGAGAGGAGTGGCATTGGTGGGAAAGGGGGGGAGGGAGTGAGAATTGTTGGGCAAGGGGAGACTCGAGAGAGAGCTCATGAGTCATGTACAGTACAATTTTACCCTTAACAAAAGCTTCACAATGACCATCTAGGCCCCTAGTGGGAGATAGAGACAATGTGTGTCATGTGACTAGAGAGAGAGAGAGAGAGCTCATGTGTGTGTGGTGAGAGAGAAGGGGGGGGGGCCTAGCCTCCCTATTTTTTTGAGAGACTAGTACGGTCGGCCGCCTTCGGCGGTCTCTCTCTCTCTCCCCCTCTCTCCCTCTTTATCGCGTGCAAAGGGGCTTTTTTAGTTTTGGACTTTAGCTTTCAAATCGCAGATTGCAACACGTGTAAAGGGCTCCCCCTTCCGCCATATTATGTTAGTAGATTGTTGAGCAAGGAAAAGAACTGTCTTTTCTATGCCAACCCACACTTTTTGTCCAATGACCCCTCGATAGGAGGAGCCTTATTAGACCCTTCCATAAAATAAAGAACATTTTATGTCCTAGGGCCAAACCTTGGTGAGCCTCCCTTGGTCACCACACAAACAATAGCATTAGATAAGCCTCCCTTGGGCCACTCTACCTAGCTACCATTAGGTGAACCTCATTGTTCTAACCTACTGTGTAGGGTCGCGCACCAACTAATTGACTCCATGTGCTAACATGTGTCTGTACACACGAACATTTCATCAAGATCGACCCTTTCCAAATGAATTATAAAGCACGCAACAATCCCATGTCAGAGAAGACATATACAGGAATACATTTGCTTATGCTCACTTTGCCATGCTTATGCATTTCATTCAAGCTTAGTTCTAAAGGTTTATCATGCCCTCCACAGTTTATCACTGTGTCTAAAGCTATGTGTTGCTCCTTTGCCATGGGATCTAATAAGAAACAACAGGAAAGCTCGTTAGTGCTTCTGAAGCTCGTTAGTGCTTCTGAGTTACAACTCATCTTCTTGCTCTACAATAAAGGAATATAGCTTGGTTGCAGTAAAACAAGATACAAGGGATCATCTTATTGTCATCACTAGTGGTACATGAATATTGTGACATATTTCATATCTCCTCCAGAAAGCACACAAGAATTCAACTATATTGGCACTGCAAATGGCACTATCATGTGCCTTTTCTTATCCTTGACATTGTACAAAGGCTAATTTGGAATCGAGGAAATGAAAAGGCACCTCATTGCAAGCAACCTGGTCTTCAAGATTTAATTTGTGAGTTCATCAAGGAACAGTTTAGTGCAAAATGATGGTAATCCTCTAGGCAAACTAGGAGGCTCCTTGTTTCAGTGAGTAGGGACATTGTAAGCTTACTAGATTTCGTCGACAATTGAAATGAAGGAAGTACCTTCGTAGAGCTTATCAGATCACCTGCCACTATACATGAAATTCAGAAAAGCCAAGGGGGAAGGGCAGTACCCCAAGGGTCAAAGATGAAGTTAATCATGGGGGGAACACCTTTTCAAAGATGCCCTCTTTAAAATTCTGGCCAAAAAAACTCTGAACAAGCTTGATAAAGATGTAGAAATGGAGAATCCTAGTGCTTGGGATGTCTTTTCTTAAAGCATACAAAAAGTGATTAAAAGAACATGACCAAGAATGAAGAAGACCAGTGAGGAATACTTGAAGCAGATAAAAGATGAAGAAATGTTGAACAACAAAAAAACGAGAAGGAATGGCCTCTGAAGTGGACAATAGAAGATGGCTAGAAGCAAAAGCAAACCTGGCTAAGTAGTAGCTAGAAGAGGTAAGGAAGGCAAGATTACTATCTAGAGAGATCTACCTGCAACCTGAGATTGTGGATCAAGATTTCTTCTTCGAGGCACTCAAAGTTAAGAGGAGTCAAAGAACCATCCACTCACTTATGGATAACAAGGGAAATGTGTCCAAGACCCCGACGATATGGCTAAGTTGATGCTTGATCACTTAAGTCATATTATCGATCAACCAGAATCCCAGTCCAGAGAAGTGGATGAAGCTAGAGCGTCACTCCTCACTAGTGTCAAAAGAACAGTATCGCAAATAGAAAAAGAACCTGCTAGAGAAGGTCTTTAGTAAGGATGAATGCTCACTTGCACTTCACTCATTAGCTAGAGAGAAGTCCATGGAATGGGATGGTTTGACCATTGAGTTCTTCATAGAGATATGGGAGGATCTAAAGGTCCCTATTACGCGCATGGCCAACCAAGACCTAGTTGAAGGAGTTCTTGATACAAGCTAAAAGGGGGTTTTATTAAACGTATTCCTAAGCAAATTCGTTACTCCCAAGTGAAACACTAGTGGCCCATAACAATGATGATCGTAGCATATAAATAACTTCCAAAGTTATGCCCTTAGGCTCTCCCCTCTTGATAAAGCTATAACCCTTCACCAACATGGATTTATCATAGGAAGGTCAATATATGACAACATTCTAGTAGCAATGGTCAACATCGAGTATGCTAACTTCACCAATCAAGAATGTGCCCTTCTTCAATTGGACCTTGACCAAATCGCCTAGTCCTTCATAAAAGATGTCATGAAATAGCTTGGACCATGGCTATGTTAGGTGGTTCATGCCCTTGGAGCAGGCAATCACTCTCAGCTATTGTTTAATAATAAAATTATGGGAGCTTTTGAAGTAAAAAGATCAATCAAACAAGGTTGCCCCCATGTTATTCACCATTGGTTCTCATCCCCTAGTTACCATGTTGGAATCAAGTGTTGAAATAGCGAAGATCCAAGGGTTGTCCTTACCAGGTAACAAACAACTTCAGGCTAAGCTATTGGCAAATGACTCCTTGTTATTTCTAAAAGGTATCCCTCAAATTCTCAGAAAGGCTTTGGAGATTTTTCAAACGTTTGCCACAACATTTGGTTGGAAATGCAATGTTGAGAAATCAAGAATGATAACTCTCTTAGAGAACGACTCGCTCAACCCATTTGAATGGTCGGGAGAGATTTTCTCAAAAGGAAAGGTTTTCCACCACCTTAGGGTCCTACTTGGGGTCAAAATTGCTCACAAGCAAAGGTTCCTATGGGTCTTGGACAAAGTGAGAAGCAAGATGTGTTTATGGGAGTATGTGCTCCTCCGCTTCGAGAGCAAGGTGACGGTAATTAATTTGTTTATGATCTCATACATGTCTTTCACTTGTTCGCTCCTAAAAAATAGCTTAATGCAACTAGAAGAAATTCTTGAAACCTTTGAAAAGATTCTTATGGAAAAATAACACCAAAGATACGCTACCCTAGTAGTGGGACAACAATGGGAGTATGTTGCTAGAATGAAGGAGCAAGGCGATATTGGGATCCTCAACCCTGTAGTACATGCAAAGGTCTAGTGTACCAAATTTATGATCTCAATTGCAAACCAAGACCAGGCATTGTTAGGGTTCAAGCCAACTGGCGCGACACCCATCACATTGATCGTACCAAGCTTATCTAATATTTTGCATCTAGAACAATAAGGAGTAGTGAGGTAATTCCAATCCTCACTAAGAGCTCCACCCATGTCATACTTTGTGTCTGCTCTTCTTCTTCCTCTCACTTTGCACGTACCGTGCACTCTTCAAGTGGTTCGACTTCAAAACCCTCTGGCTAGTTCATGTAGGCATCAAGATCCTTGTGAAGGAAACTCGTCTTCATGTCCATTTGAACAAGTACCATGTCCTCAATGGCTATTAGTCCAAGCACAAGACGCGATGTAGTCATCTTGACTACTGGAGAGAAAATCTCATCAAATTCTACACCTTTCTTTTGCTCAAATCCCTTAGCAATCAGTCTAGTCTTATAATTAGGCTTGGGATCTTATACCGTGTACTTCAAGTCTTATTCACCCATTTGCAAGGCAAGGCTTGTTTGCCCTATGGAACTCTTTCGATTCCCAAGTTTCATCTCCCATAATCAAGTTACACTCAAATTGCATTGCTTGCTCCCACTTCACTCTATCTTCCATCTCAATTTTAGCCTCTTGGTAGCAGGTAGGCTCTCCAAAGTTGGTGACCAATAGATAGTCTAATCATGGCTGAACCTGCTCAAGGGCACGAAATACACGTGTAGAACTCATCACTACCTAACTACTGGATCTCGACCATAGCTAGGAACTTCTGGAAGATATTTAAAAATTCGTCTTTTCTCTTCAAGTGGTAGACCCACACCTTCAAGTAGAGCTATGAATGTTAGGAAATATAGTGCCTCTGTAGAGACTTATGCGGCATAGGCCCACATAGATCATTGAACCAAATCTAGAGGATTCCCTAACCTTCTATCCAATGGAAATGAGATAAGCCTAGTTCGTTTCCTGTATATGCACTGCACACACAGCTTAAAATTATAATATTTTAACATAGGTATATAGAAAAAATGCTACAATTGCTTCATTCCCTTCTAACTCATATGAACAAGCCGTTTTTGCCACAACTTAGTAGATGGAAGCTCAACTACATAAAGTTCTCTTTCTCAGACGAGACATACAAGAAATACAATGAGCCAATATTTTGGCCTTTGAGCATGACCAAGTTACCTTTTCTAAGGAATCATTGCCAAACGTAACATGTGCCAGCACATCCATGCCAATCGCATCAACGCCATGTAGAGATAGTCTTCAATCTGCATCTTCCAATGTTGGTAGTTTTTGCCGTTGAACTTCTCAATCTTGAGCTTCCCTTCCTCCGCCATAACTCCCACTCAATTCAAGGAATCCTTTCCTTGAGATAATTTAGCTACGAGCAAACCTTGATTTTATACCAGTTGTTAGGAAATAAGATGTAGCTAAATAGACAATTGAGTAGATTACTTAATGGAGAGAGACAGATTTATATACACGAGATTATAGAGTAGAGAGAGAGAGAGAGAGAGAGAGAGTACACACGATATACGTGGTTCACCCAATGTGGGCTACGTCCACGGGAAAGCAGCCACTCAATGGCTTTAGTACTTCAAAACAAGAAGTAGTTTACAAAGGGATTATACCCTTAATGGAGCTCTCGCCTTGCTTCACTCTCACCACCTCACACTCACCTTGTTGCATCAACTTCACACTATGAAATGTGTGTAGAAATGGCCTCCTTTTATAGGCCAAAAGGGCTGCCCTCTCTTATGAGAGACAGCCATGTGTAGCCGCCCTTGTGCGAATAAGTCCAAATCGGACCCTCCAATCCGCCCATGTGTGGCCGCCCTTGAGAAGACAAGTCCGCTTTTGAATTCGGCCACCGGCCACCGGCCATTGACTTCCGACCACCGGCCACTGGCCATTGACTTCCGACCACCGGCCATCGGCCATTGACTACCGGCCACCGGCCAACCGACCGGTTGTTTTCCGACCACTTTCCGGCCGCCATCCGGCCATAATATTCCGGCGAAAAAAAAAGTCTCGGGGGCCTCCGCCCCCGAGGCCTTTAAAGTTGCCCCTGATTCTTGTCCGTGAAAATTTTGGTTTCCGGTGAGTGATTTTCCTTCACGCACGATGGCTTCTCCTCATAATGGGGGCCTTACAAATGTGCGCTTTTACCATAGAAAATTACAAGGGTAAATCAGGCTCCATACTTAACAACGAACCCTAACAATCTCCCACTTGAAGGCTAGTGTGTCCCTAGTGGCCTATGTATGTATAATCTGTACAACCATGAAGCATACAAGTGGATTCACCTATACCCATCATCTCCAGGAAATGTGAAAACCGCTCTGAGGGTAGGATCCTCATGAGAGTATCTACACAATTGTCGTCTGTATGAACCTTGACTAGCTCAATGCGCTCGCTAGCCAATATGTGTCGTATCACATGATATCGTATTTCTATGTGTTTTGACTTGGAGTGAAACATAGGGTTCTTTGCTAAAGCAATCACACTTTGACTATCACAATGCAACACTGAAGTCTGAGTAATTCCAAGATCTCCCACTATGAGAGCTAACCATACAACTTTCTTGCTAGCATCATAAACTGCCACATACTCTGTCTCTTTGGTGGAAGATGATGTACAATTTTGGAGACATGATCTCCATGACACGACTACTCCAGTAAATAGGAAAACATAGCCTGACTTGAATCTTTGAATATCCACACAACCAACATAATCCGCACTCGTGTAACCCTAATGGATGCATCACTATTCTAAAAGCAGAAGCACTTTTTTGTCGTACCTTTCAGATATCTCAAGATGTGCTTCACCGCTTCCCAATGCATTTTGGTAGGATTTTCCAGAAATTTGTTAACCACTCTCATTGCAAAAGCATGTCCAATCACTACCTCTATTTGCCACTAGGCGGTCTTGTGAAGAAGCTCGCAACAATGGCAGATGAAGCATGGATTGTCCTTGATCAAAAGGCACTGGGAACAATCCGGTTAAGCTTGGCGTCAATGGTGGCCTTCAATGTTTCGGAGATGAAGACCACGGAGGACTTGATGAAGTCACTTGACTACTTCTACGAGAAACCATCGGCATCCAATAAGGTATTTCTTATGAAGCGCTTGTTCAATCTAAAGATGGCAGAGAATGGTTCAGTTGTAGAACACCTAAATGACTTTAACACAAACATAAGTCAACTTCGATCAGTGAAAATCAATTTCGATGATGAAGTACGAGCTCTCCTTATACTATCATCTCTACCGGATAGTTGGGACAGCCTTGTGATGGCTGTAAGTAATTCTATCTCTGGCACAAATACTCTTAAGTTTGATGATGTTGTGGGTGTTCTCCTAAGCGAGGAAATGCGAAGGAGAAGCATAGGAGAATCATCAAGTGCTGCACTATCAGTGGAAACAAGAGGAAGGCTTAAGGAGAGGTTCAAAAACCAAAAGGGTCGTGATCGCTCAAGGCGGAGCAAGTCATGCACAAAGTTAGTTCTTGAATGTTAGAACTGTGGCAAGAAGGGCCACATCAAGAAGGATTGCTGGTCCAAGAAGAAGAAGGAGACAGAGTCTCAAGACAACAAGCCAACATCGGGGGCCAATGTGGCAGGTAAAGTAGAGCAAGATGCTCTAATTCTCTCATTAGACAATGTGTCTAATTCCTGGATAGTAGATTCCGGGGCTTCATTCCATGCGACACCACACAAGCAACATTTCCAAGACTACACCAAAGGTAATTTTGGGTATGTATACTTGGGAGATGATGAAGCTTGTGAGATTGTCGGCAAAGGTACAGTTTCTGTCAAAACTGCTAACGGAAATGAATGGAAGCTTAAAGATGTTAAGCATGTTCCTTCTCTTCGCAAAAATTTGATCTCTACAGGACAATTGGACGATGAAGGTCACAACATTGCATTCGGAAACAAACGGTGGAAGATCTCAAAGGGATCTTTGGTGGTTGCCAAGGGTGAAAAAGTCGGTACACTTTACTTGTGTACTGTTAGCACGCAACCTTCAGCTTGTGCAACAACTACAAAAGTTGACAGTGCGGTGTGGCACTACCGACTTGGGCATATGAGTGCCAAAGGAATGCAAATCCTTCAAACAAAGAAGCTTCTACCAGGTTTGAAAGAAGTGGACTTAGAGTTCTGTGAAGATTGTGTTTATGGTAAACAAAAGAGGGTAAAATTTCAAAAATTAGGAAATGAAAGAAAAAATAAAAAACTTGAGTTGGTTCATTCTGATGTTTGGGGTCCTGCAAGTACACCATCACTTAGTGGATAATTGTACTATGTAACATTCATAGACGATGCGACTAGAAAAACATGGGTTTATGTCATGAAGAATAAATCCGATGTATTTTCCATATTTCAAAGGTGGAAAGCCTTTGTGGAGAATGAAACAGGTACCAAGGTTAAATGCCTCAGATCCGACAATGGAGGCGAATATTGCAGCCAAGCTTTTGAAAGCTTTTGTGCTAGCAATGGCATTTGGAGGCAAAGGACAACCCCAAGGACACCTCAACAAAATGGGATTTCGGAAAGGCTGAATAGGACAATGATGGAACGAGCACGAAGCATGCGGCTACATGCAGGCCTACCGCTTGAGCTTTGGGTATAAGCTGTAAGTACGTCTGTGTACTTAATCAATCGGTCACCCTCAACGGCATTGGATGGGGGAGTTCCAGAAGAGGCATGGACAGGTAAACCGGTGAATTATGCATTTCTCAAAGTGTTTGGGTGTGAGGCTTTCATGCACATAGATAGAAGCCTAAGATCAAAGTTAGATGCAAAGTCCAAAAAGTGTTTCTTCATTGGCTATGGAGAAGGAGACTTTGGGTATCGTCTATGGAATCCTGAAGATGGTAAAATCTTAAGGAGTAGGGATGTAATTTTTAACGAACAAAATATGTACAAAGATTACTTGGAAAGAAAACAAACAAAAGAAACAGGTGATGAGTACATGGAGATTGAGGACGGTGAAGACTCAAGGACTGCAAACGGTGACAATGTGCAACAACGTCAACCAAATGAGGAGCCTCAACCTATTCCCCGAAGATCTACAAGAGCAAGTAGACCTCCAGAAAGGTTTGTTCCTTCCTTCAACCATCTCTTGATCTCAGATTCTGGAGAGCCGGAATCATATGAAGAAGCTATGCAACATGAATCCAAAGAAGAATGGACGAAGAGCATGCAAGTGGAGATGGACTCACTACATCGCAACCAAACATGGGAGTTGGTTGAGTTGCCTAAAGGTAAGCGGGCACTTCAAAACAAATGGGTGTACAAGCTAAAGGAAGAAGAAGGTGGGAAGAAAAGGTACAAGTCTAGGCTTGTGGTAAAAGGTTTTTCTCAAAAGAAAGGTATTGACTTCAATGAAATATTTTCTCCTGTTGTAAAAATGAACTCAATTAGGCTTGTCTTAAGCCTTGTGGCTGCTCATGATCTAAATCTCGAGCAAATGGATGTGAATACGGCATTCCCTCACGGTGACTTAGAGGAGGAAATCTACATGCTTCAACCAAAGGGGTATGAAGTAAAAGGTAAGGAGAAAATGGTTTGCAGATTAAAGAAGAGCTTGTATGGTTTAAAGCAAGCATCAAGACAATGGTACTTGAAGTTTGATCGATGGATGTTGGATCATGGATTCACAAGATGCGACTCGGATCACTGCGTCTACACAGAGAATTTGGGAGATGGGAAATTCATCATCCTAATGTTGTATGTTGATGACATGTTGATTGCAAGTGCTAACATGCAGGACATCAAAGACCTAAAAGAGGAGCTGTCCAAATCTTTTTCAATGAAAGATTTAGGTGCTGCAAAGAGGATACTTGGTATGAAAATATCAAGGGACAGGACGAAGAAGACAATAAAGCTATCTCAAGAAGATTACATCAAGAAGGTACTAGAAAGGTTTGCAATGCAAAATGCAAAACCAGTTTCTACACCTTTGGCTGGTCATTTTAAACTAACGAAGGATATGTGTCCAAAGACACAAGAGGAGATAGCCTATATGTCTAAAGTTCCATATGCTGCAGCGGTAGGTTCTCTAATGTATGCTATGGTCTGGACAAGGCCAGACATTGCACATGCAGTGGGAGTTGTGAGTAGGTTCATGGACAACCCAGGTAAAGAGCATTGGCAAGCTGTGAAGTGGATACTTAGGTATCTAAAAGGGACAACAACAAATGCTTTGTATTTTGGAGGAACTGATATTTTTCTAGAAGGGTATGCTGATGCAGATATGGCAGGTGACAAAGATACTCGAAGGAGCACTACTGGCTATGTGTTCACGGTTGGAGGCACAGCAGTAAGCTGGGCTTCAAAGCTGCAGAAAGTGGTTTCACTTTCTACCACGGAAGCAGAGTATGTAGCAATGACGGACGCAAGCAAAGAAATTCTATGGCTTCACAGATTCTTAGAAGAGCTTGGATTCAAACAAGACAATTGTGTCTTGTATAGTGATAGCCAAAGTGCTATCCATCTTGCGAAGAACTCAGCCTTTCATTCAAGGACAAAGCACATTGAGGTGAGATATCACTTCATACGCATTCTTTTGGAAGAGGGACAACTAAAGCTAGGAAAGGTGCATACAAGTGAAAATCCTGCAGACATGTTTACAAAGGTGGTCAACAAGGAGAAGTTGAGCTTTTGCTCATCTTCAATCGGCATTCAAGGATAAGAAGCCAGAATGGAAAGCAGTCACAGGTTTGGTTTGGAGATCAGTCTCCAAGTGGGAGATTGTTAAGTATGGAGCCTGATTTACCCTTGTAATTTTCTATGGTAAAAGCGCACATTTGTAAGGCCCCCATTATGAGGAGAAGCCATCGTGCGTGAAGGAAAATCACTCACCGGAAACCAAAATTTTCACGGACAAGAATCAGGGGCAACTTTAAAGGCCTCAGGGGCGGAGGCCCCCGAGACTTTTTTTTTCGCCGGAATATTATGGTCGGACGGCGGTCGGCGGACGGCGGTCGGAAAGTGGTCGGAAAACAACCGGTCGGTTGGCCGGTAGTCAATGGCCGATGGCCGGTGGTCGGAAGTCAATGGCCGGTGGCCGGTGGCCGAATTCAAAAGCGGACTTGTCTTCTCAAGGGCGGCCACACATGGGCGGATTGGAGGGTCCGATTTGGACTTATTCGCACAAGGGCGGCTACACATGGCTGTCTCTCATAAGAGAGGGCAGCCCTTTTGGCCTATAAAAGGAGGCCATTTCTACACACATTTCATAGTGTGAAGTTGATGCAACAAGGTGAGTGTGAGGTGGTGAGAGTGAAGCAAGGCGGGAGCTCCATTAAGGGTATAATCCCTTTGTGAACTACTTCTTGTTTTAAAGTACTAAAGTCATTGAGTGGCTGCTTTCCCGTGGACGTAGCCCACATTGGGTGAACCACGTATATCATGTGTACTCTCTCTCTCTCTCTCTCTCTACTCTATAATCTCGTGTATATAAATCTGTCTCTCTCCATTAAGTAATCTACTCAATTATCTATTTAGCTACGTCTTATTTCCTAACATTCGTGCCAATTGGTCGGACACCCATCACACTGACCATACTAACCTGATCTATTCTTTTGATCATACACAACAATAAGGAGTAGAGAGTTAAGTCCAATCCTCACTAAGAGCTCCACCCACATCATACTTTGTGTCTGGTCTTCTTCTCTTTCTCACTCCACACACACCGCACATTGTTCAGGCATGGGCCATCATGATAAGGGATATGATAGGCAAGATGAAGCTCTTCTGCAAGATGGCCCATGGAAGGAGTGAGGGATTCACAATAAGATGGTGGCACCTTGGTGGACTAACTTGAGATTAGGTGGCACCATGAGTGAGCTAATACAAAAATGTGCTAGAGCAACAAAGACACTAGAATGGAGGAGACAACCTAATATTTCTAAAACTCCATAACACATGAGTCCCCTTGGCTCTCAAAACTCGGATGTGAGCTATTGAATCCCTTTTGGAGAGAAATTTCCAAAAAGACCACTATAACAAAGGACTTTGACATCTGGCCCAATTTTGGGATGGCAGCTACACAAGATGGAAAGAAGCAAACCAATTAACTACCTTTTAATCTCAATGGAACTAAAATACTACTCACTAACATAACTGTAGAAGATTTGGACAATGTTTTGATGCCTATTTGCGAGGCAGATATCTAGTGGAAAGCTTGGTAGTGACCGAAGAATCAAAATTTCTAGTAAGGAGAAGATTTGGACAATGTTTTGATGCCTATTTGTGAGGCGGATATCGAATGGAAAGCTTGGTAGTCTCCCAAGAATCAAAACTTCTCTAAAGTGCAATCGAAGGAAATCTACTTCCACATGTTGCTCAAACCAGATTGGTTCCCCTCCCTCAATAAACAATGGTGTAAGCAATGGCTAGAATCTAGGTGGGAGATGATAATTAGTAACATTTGGGACCCTAAGTAGCCTAGGCGATGAAGATATTAGTGTGGAAGTGTTGGGATAAGAGGGGGGAGATCGACCACTTAAATTATTCAACACAAGCTCCCAAACATCACCATCAACCTGTCCACTTCTTCTTCCAATTTCCAAGCACACACACTCACACCTAGACTATGACACACACACACACACACACACACACACAGTAAACATAGAATTGACATAGACATGCTTGTAAGAGAGTGTAAAAGATGTGTAAGAGATGGAGACTAAATTAGAGAGGACACAGCAAATAGAACATATCATAAGAGAGTAGAGAAGAGAATCTGCAAGAGAGAGGCCTAAATCTAGCCCAAAACTCCATGGCACCTCTCTTGTGGAGTTGGTATTTAATATATTATTTTTGAGTTTAAGGTGCCAAAAATTGAGGCCCCTCTTTTTTACAACCACTTCACTTTTGTAAATGAGTGAAGCTCATTAGTTCTTGCATGACCCATAAGGGGAGTTCCCACTACAAATATTTACAGAGCCATAATGGCTTATTAAAATGAGATTCTAAAATATTGTGCAAATATAAAATGGCCAAGAGTAATTGCCGGCGCCTCTTCATCAACTCCCCGCATTCCACTCTACAAAAGCATCATCATCATTAACTCAATTAGAAAATAAATAGACAGCACATAATTAACCATTACGCCAGCTATCCCAATTGCAGCTAACCACTACAACGGGAGGGTGCCCAGTCTCGTAACATCCCTCCCACCAAGGATAGCAACTGTCCTCAATTTCTCAATAGAGAAATCAACTGGACCGTGAGTGATGGAAACTGTGGAGAAGATCGGGGAAGTTACGAAAAAAACTTTTCAGGCATCCATTTGGCATCCTCTCTAGGGTGGCCCTTGAAAGTCAAAAGATAACGGTTATAAACCATGCCAGTGCGTGTAGTGGTGGTCTCGTGATCAACTATTTTGTCAGGGATGAGTTGCTCTTCTTGGTCTACAAGTGAAGGTGGGTCTTCATAAATGTGGTGTGTAGGTAGGGGTCCTCTGAATGGGCGTAAGAGACTAATGTGAAAGGCATTGTGAATGTGCCAATGTGGAGGTGATTAACTATTAAAATACATTACAAGGTTAGGTTTCTTATTTAAATAAAGACCGTGACCCAAAATATAGTGAGTATCCAAGCATGAGCTAAGGACATGGAGAATGCACAAGATCTTAAGAGTCCTCATTCCTAGCATATCCTGCATTACAACCATAGAAGGTGGCACAAAAGGTGGCCACAAGCGTGATTATCTGAAAAGAAAGCTTTACCAAGAATTTAGTACCTGCTAGGGCCAATAATCCCAAAGCTATAAGATATGCAATACCATAGAAACTTGTTAAACTTCACTTTTCCATAAAATAAGTAAATGCTATTATGAAGAAATTGGTGTATTTTGTTATATAGACATGGTTCTATGTAGAAATAGAGTTAGCATACTAGTAGTAAATAAAGTAATGATGTCATTTTAGCAACTTAATGAGTTGGCAATCATCTTCTTGAAAAGAATATAAACCATAGTAAATCTGGTGTTTTGAAGCTCACAATTCTTGAGAGAATTTTGTACTTACAAGTGATTGTATTTGTGATCTGTCAACATTAGAACTAATAGTGGCCTTTGTGCCATGATTAGTAGCATGAAGATTGAAAAACATATAACATGGAATCATCGATGCTTAACTACAAATGTCACAAAAAAAAAAGAATATTACCCAAGGTTAATATAAACTTTTAAGATACGTATTTTGACTCTTGGTGGTTAGCCAATCCAAATGGCTTCAAATACAGACATGTGGTTAGTGTATTCTTCCACTGTCTTCTGGGTGCCATCTCTGCAACTTATAAATAGAGAAAACTCCATAGATAGTTAATAACACAAAGTTCATCTGATAAAACTTGTTTAAACACATGTTTTCAAGAAAATGTAATAAATTTAGATTAATTTACCTGGTTGTCAAATCTAGTAGGCTGTCTTGCAAGCCTTTTCAGTGGTTTCTGTCCGCTTTGAGAGCTTTTGAACATGGTCCTAGGGGTAATCATCAGAAAGCAAGCTACTACTTCCAAGTTCTTTTGGGATGATAATTTTGATGTCGCAAATGATGTGTAAGGTAGCTTTCCTATTTGGTTGTTCACTGAAATTTGGAATTTTGAAACTGTCTGAGCTCTTGTGAGCCGAGATGGATTGACTTAGGAGGCTAGCGTCAAAGGCCTTGATGGGTGACCAATTGGTGGCTTTATGGAATAAGGGTGTGAAAGTTTTCGGAGCTATATAGATTTCATACGAGGTTTTTGGTAGATCTAGTTTCAAAAATAAAAATAAAAATCCAAGAAGTCATTTGAGTTCTCTTCCCCAAATGGTAGTCAGGTGGCTAGTGCTAGAACGGCCTAGGTAGCATGGGCGGTTGACAAGTCATCTTTAAGGGGGGGGGGGGGGGGGGGGGCGCAAGGCATTTGCAATTGAGGGTAGATGATAAGTTTATGGTGAAGCGACCAGGGTTAGTGAGAGTGGACGGCCAATATAATAACTAATATTTATTAAAAAAATTATTTTATTTTTGTGTACACTATCTTTCTCTATTTTGGGGCCAATTTTTCCTTTAATGTATGCCCTCAACTGGCATTTGTTCAAAATTGAAAATGGCACGATATTAAGTTGAGACACATTTTTCACGAATACGAGTGGTCAACCAAGTATTCGAGGGGGGTGGGGTGACTGTGCAGACTAAAAGTCTTGAGTGAATGGCCGCTAGGTTAGATGGTAAACATGTAGTGGGTGGCCAGGCCAATGCTTAAGTAAACACTAAAAGTTAAGTGGTATGTGAATGCATGGGGAAAAGGAGTGGCAGCGAGTAGTTAGTGCGCAGGGTCTGAGGACGACAATGCAAGGAGAAGGTGTTACCGGCTCATGCTGTTTCACGGAGTGGGTAGATTTTCCTTCCCAATGGCTCACCTCAACTCACGATTCACTGGTGTAAGAATTGCGAGACTGGTGGGCCCACATGGCATCTACAAATGGTTCGCCATAGCTGTATAGCTTTATACCTGAATCGGAGCTTGAGCTAGCAGTGGCGGCCTTTAGAAGCTGGGAGGGGAGGAGACGATTGGTGATTAACTTCGGATTGTACCTGCTAGCAATAGATGAATTTGATGATAACATCGAAGACAAAAAGCCTTTTGAGGCTTAGGCGACCTTGTTCTTGAATCTCAACAGACCCAATGAGTTTGGTGATGCCGAAAGTTAGCAAGAGGGTAGCTGGGGCCAGCAGTGTGTATCAAATCGAAGCTTGGAGGTCCTCGTTGGTCGCCCAGTTTGGTCTCAATTGCAGAGGAAGAAAAAGACGGTGCAATAGTGCATGAAGTATCTCATAAGCTTTTTTTTATAATAAATTTATTGACATCACAAACTTGTTCTTGTCTCGGCAACCTTTCCAAATTCCTCTCCCTTTTTTTTGAAACTTATAGCGGCACCTATGTTTCTCTCTACCACTTTGCCTCTCTATTACTGTGTTCGCCAATTTAATCCACCTACTGCTTTATGAATATTCCCTATATACTAATATCATTTAATTGACAGTTAGAGTCTTCTTTGACATCAACCACTACTTTGATTCCTAATTCCTACTATTATAGAGTCAGCCTCTTGCATAGACTTATTGGAGAGCTCTTCCCTTTGGTACCAAGACTGGCATGAGGGACTAATTATTGATTGGTGTCCTCGATTTAGATGCATAAGACACATCCTTAAAACTAATCTTAAGAATAAATTACATGAAGATATAAACAAAATTAAACTTAGCTGTAATGATTGATCAATAGGATCTTCGTGGTTGTGAATTGTTGTTCCATCAAGAGGATTTAAAAAGCTCCAATTTCCAATTCAAATCTTCATCCCCATGGTCGGCGCGTTTCCAAGGGCAGCGCCTTGCTCTGATACCACTGTTGGGAGAAGAGGGGGGCGATCGACCACTTAAATTATTCAACACAAGCTCCCAAACATCACCATCAACCTGTCCACTTCTTCTTCCAATTTCCAAGCACACACACTCACACCTAGACTATCACACACACACACACACACACACACACACAGTAAACATAGAATTGACATAGACATGCTTGTAAGAGAGTGTAAAGGATGTGTAAGAGATGGAGACTAAATTAGAGAGTACACAACAAATAGAACATAGCATAAGAGAGTAGAGAAGAGAATCTGCAAGAGAAAGGCCTAAATCTAGCCCCAAACTCCACGGCACCTCTCTTGTGGAGTTGGTATTTAATATATTATTTTTGAGTTTAAGGTGCCAAAAATTGAGGCCCCTCTTTTTTACAACCACTTCACCTTTGTAAATGAGTGAAGCTCATTAGTTCTTGCATGACCCATAAGGAGAGTTCCCACTACAAATATTTACAGAGCCATAATGGCTTATTAAAATGAGATTCTAAAATATTGTGCAAATATAAAATGGCCAAGAGTAATTGCCGGCGTCTCTTCATCAACTCCCTGCATTCCACTCTACAAAAGCATCATCATCATCAACTCAATTAGAAAATAAATACACAGCACATAATTAACCATTACGCTAGCTATCCGAATTGCAGCTAACCACTACAACAGGAGGGTGCCCAGTCTCATAAAACAGGAAGTGCAATGAGGAGCTATTCAGACCGGCACGAACATACTTTCCAGAGGGATTGGCTCAGATTGGTGCTCAAGATGCAGAGTAGCAAGTGAAGTTCCTCCTCACTTGTTCAATGACTATCCACTACCTTGCATCCAAAATCTACAAATGGATACAGAAGATCTGGAAAATTGTGTTCTTCAAGGACGATCTACTCCTGGGAGGGAAGAATATTAATAACCAAGCTCTTTGAATTTGCACTCAAATTTTTCAATTCTCCTACTATAAAAAAGTATAGAGGACTAAGGGCTCTTAGCGTACATGATCTCTCCATTTTGCTAAAGTAAAGAACCACATGCAAAATGGTATGGATCCTTATAAAAAGGAGTAGCCTACCACTAGGAAACCGACACCATCCAAAGGGCATATGCCGATAAATAGATGTGTCCCTTTGGCTGTTTGAAATTGAACTCTAGTAAAGATGGGTGGAAGATTGGTGGTACCTCAATTTACAAAAGCACTATACCTATATTCCCTTATTTACATAGTAATCCAAATGATATTCTTGCTTGTGCAGAAAGAAGAGATGTCCAAGTAGATGAATCAGATTCTTGAAATAACTTTGTCGAAGAACACCCCCCCTAAATAAAGTAATATAAGACTAAAAAAAACTAACATCTTGCAAAATGCACATCTTGAGCAGTGAGCGAAGAAGGTATCAATTACTCATAGTTTTTTCTCGCCCAACATCCTTAAGTACTGTGGCAGAGATGGATGCCCTCAAAAGTAATCAACAAAAGAGAGAGATTCAATTATCAGTACAAACAATGCCAAAATACATGCTACTTGCAATATGCTATAAATGTAGAAAGACGTGCAAATTTTTGAGGATATGCAATGTGCCTCGAGCTAAGGATTTTTCTTTGAGCATGACCTTCATAGCTCACAAGAAAATAAAAATTTCAAGCTTGTTACATCATTCTTTTTGTGGTAGCAGCACGAGCATTCCCGCCCACATGACACCTCGAGCATGACACCATGAGCATTCGTGAGCACAAAGTTGCATGGATTCTTTTGAACTCATGACTTGGATCACAGAGGAAGAATGCTCAACCAAGCTAGTTCCTTTGGATGGCTCAAATTTTTGTTTGGGGTTCATTAGCCTAATACTTGCAAGATAATTTTGGTTGAATATAGGGAAAAGGTAAAAGAGAGCAGCCGTGATGGCAAAAGGAGACGAAGAGCCATAGCGTAGCCATAGTAGGCATGTGGAGGAGGCAACAAGGGGGATCAAGAAACCCTTTTTTCTTATTAAAAGACCTCCTGGATCCTGCACAACGAGCCTTAGAAGAGCAATTGGCTTATGTGAGAGGATAGTTTGGAATTGCAAGATGTTGAGCTCGAGTACCACGTGCAGGAGGAAAATGTGAGCAGTCTTTTACCAAAGCTTGAAGTAGATTCTTCGTTGGCATTTGTGAAGATTTCAACTAATGAGCCAAGAGATTTTGACCGAGTAGGTGTGCCAAGTTTTGGCTGTGGGCTTTATTAGGAGGTATATGCAAAAATGCCCTTATTTGAATGGGAAGGAAAAGGTTAAGAATGAGGGTAAGGTGGCCAGCTGGAGGATGAGCTCTACTTTTATTAACAAAAATCTATAGATGATGTGCCACAAGGAGGAAAGAGAGAGGCATAGGAGAGACATGCTAGTGTGTCAGACCAACATGACAAAAAGAGAGATTTTTCCTCTACTGCTACATGGCACAGTGGAACGCGATCGACATCGATGATAAGTGTTGGAGCATAAGTTGAGGAAGTGTCTACCCAGAGGGACAGAGAAGGAGGAGCCCACTGGTCGATGCCTATGTGTCTTCATTGTCATGCCAGGCAGGTTCCAAGAGAGTAATGTGGAGTGGGGAAGGTAGGTATGGGTGATGGTGATAGAGGAGGGAGGCCAATGGTGGGTATGGTTGTGTGTTGAGTGCAAGCCCATCAAGGGAGAGGGCAAGGCAAGTGTGGACAATGCTGGGAGTAGACGTGCATAGAGGAAGAGAGAAGGGGGAGGTCATGGTGTGTGCAATGCAATCGCGTCAAGGGAGAGGGCAAGGCAAGTGCAGGTGGTGGTGGGAGTAAGGCTTCATAGAGGGGAGGGAGCTATGATGGCAACATGCACAAGTCTTTTCCTTCTGAACTTGAATATTCTATGAGAATATCTTGAAGAAATTAATTGCGTTTTTGAAGCGTAGGCCGAGTAGGATTTTGATCGAGTAGTAAGCTCAAGCTAGAAACATGAACATATAGCATTGAAAACAAAAAAGTAACATGTGAGTTTGTGGATATGATCTTAGAAGTGGGGTTTAAAAGGAAGAATCTCAGCAAATTTGCTTTGAGTTCCATTCAAAGTGATTAGTACAACAGCACCGCCTTCGGCGGTGCTAGAGAGAGAGAGCTACATTTTTTAGCCCTCTTGCACATCTCTACACTCAATCTCACAGACTATGGGTGATTGATAGAGCAAGAGGCCCCTAATTGCCCACAACCAATTTGAAAATGATGAGATGATTCCAGTCATCAACATGGTAGAGCTAGCGAGCTGCATACATGTGACGAGCATGGACAATGATGCCATGGCAGAGTGTTAGAAGCTGGACACACCCCACAGCAACTAACTACTCGGCGGATTATTATTTTTGTAATTATTCATTCATTGAGGAAAACCTGATTTTTCACCTTGTAAATATTGGGACTTACAGAAGTTTCCAGATTGTATCCCACCTTTGATAGTTAGATTGAGTAGATGGTTGATTTTGGAACTTTAGGGTTTGAGAATTGTAAGGTATATATACCACTTTTTGACCTTAATGAAAAAACCTTTTGTCATTTTTAAAACAAGTTTTGAAGTCTGTGAGTGAGCGTACTGTGTATGAGAGAGAGTGTGAGCTTCATCCTGACGCTACGTGTGCTCCGGTGGTCGGAATCGAGTGTGGAGAAGTGCAGCGTGTTGCCCCCGACGAGAGCTACGCGCCGATACCTACATTGCGCACGTACGGTCCGGTTTTGCGAGCTCCTTCTACGAGCTTCATTGGGTGTTTGGGTGAGCATACGTTGAATGATTTTGCATTGCAGCATATCTACGAGTTCACATTGAGTAGAACTACACATTAGGCACTTTAGATTTCAAGAACGAAGATCTGAAGATTTCGGCCAGACATCCTACGTAATTTTGCACCGGGTGTTTTGGGTTGGGATTTTGGTTCATAGACCTTAGGGAGAGCGACCTATTGGTATTAGTAGGGTCTCCTTCAAGTTCTATTTGATGGGTGTTCAGCTCTAGAAAGCGTTGTAGGAAGTTTCCTCTTATGCACTCTTGAAGGCTGTGACTTAGACAATTGGTAGAGATCTCTGTAGGAATTAGTTAGGAGTCGGTCGAGTGTAGGTTGACATCTTATGCTTGCGTCCACGCGCCTGTGGGTCGAGCTTCGTCCTTAGCTGACATTATATGTTAGGTGAGTTCTCGCTGTGCTGACGTCCGTCACGGCGTATCCGTCCAACATTGGCGCCGCTGCCGGGGACGAAAACCTTAGGTAGGTGACCGAGACTAATCCTTGAGGATTGGGATTTTTGGCTTGCCAAGAATCTTGTTTTACATTTAGATAGGATCAGAGGGTGGAGGACTCTCTAGGTCTTAGAGAGAGTCTAGGAAGCGTGTGTCTGGCCTAGATCCTTCGACTTAGGTAGATTAGGTAGACCAAGATAGTTTTAGGTAGTAGTCGAGTTCTTGAGTAGGAGTTGAAGTGGTAGAAGCGGTGAGAGGAGAGCTTGAGAGTCCGGAGAGGCCAAAAAGCAACCAAAAACACCATTATCACCATTTCACATGATAAGTGGGAGTAGAGTAAGCAGGACATCATGATTCAGGATCTAGAGCATTTCATGCATGTACACTTGCTTGGTAAAGTCATCACAAGTTTGTAAAAGACGCAAAAGTGTGTCTGAAAGCCTAATTGAAGTCCAAAAGTTACTGTGAGTGTTTCTGATAGATCTACAAAGCATTAGGAGCATTCCTGTCAAAAAAAAAATTAAATTTAAGCAAGGAGACATCCTACGTGTAGGATGTCTACAGGCTAATTTGGGAGGAATTTTGGGATTTTGAGTTGACCAGTGTGTTCAGAAGGTAGGGTTTACCCTAATTTCAACTGGAAAGTGGAAATTTGACCATATCTTGACAGGATAAGGCGAGATAAACTGAATTTGCCAGACATCCTACCCAAATAGGGCCAAAACATTATTTTAAGACCAAAACCATAAGATGGCTGCATGAGCATGTCCTTCATGATATATTGAGTGACTGAAAAGGGTTTCACCTGGTTTAGGTGAGAAAATTGGGTTCAAAGCGGACTTTAGCACTTTTGACTGAAAAAGGCAAGAACAACTAAAATTTGGGACTTTTGAAATCCAAACCAAAATCTAAGCATACCACTGGGTTACTGACATCAAGGGGAAGCTGTGGGACAAGTCTGGGGTCAAACAGGCCAAATAGACATCCTACGCGTAAGATGTCTTTTGTGTGATTTTGGACTCTAAACCAAATTTTGAGTATACCAAAGTGATCAGCAACTCAAGGGGAGCCTGAGCTTTGAGTTTGAAGCCATTCTGATGAAAAAGACATCCTACGCGTAGGATGTCTAAAGCAAGAAATTGAAGCCAGACTTTGAAAGTGAGCATAGCAAGGTGTTGTATAGCCTAAGGCAAGCCTCCTAGTCAATTTTGGTCCAAATTGGAGTTGATTAGACTGATCAATATCAACAACAGGCTGTTGGAACAGATTTCTGACTCATTGACCAGCTAATAGGTGTCCAAATCAAAAAGTCACATCAAGGGGAAACCATAGTGTAAAAATCCAGGCAAAACAAAGCAGGAGACATCCTACGCGTAGGATGTCTATTGGGGCATACTGCAAAGAAAATTTAATTGGGCATAGACAGTGAGATTCCATTTGGCTTAAGGGTTCCAGAACTTCTTTCAGAAGTGAATTTGGACCTTGTTTGCCCATTTGACGGAGCAAAGACTGAATTCAGACTCTTACGCGTAAATTGACCAACATCTGAGGGAAGTACAGTTTCAGATTAGCAGACCTAATCCAGAACATCAACAGTGTATAAAATACAGTAGTGGTTGAGATTAACTCTCTAGTTATACCAATCATTACTAAAATAGCCTCTAGCAGATAAATGCTTTGACTCGATTGTCGAAATTAAAACGCTTGTGTACAGATATATTCAGCAACAAAGCAAGAAGTTGTGCAGAAATTGACCCTTTGCCAGGTGAGTGGTTGGATTTGTGATAAATTGCATTGATAAGTTTGATGAATTTAAGATGAGGAAGATACATTGTTAGAGACCAGAAGGTGGCAGGTGACCAAGGTAGCTTAGTATCCACCGAAGAGAGTGTAACTCAGGCAAGGCTAGATCCGCTAGCATCGATTATTGAGGAAGGTAGTGATACTGACACTTCGTCAGACAAATCTTTCTTCATGATGGTAGTCAACAGCCAGGAGGTTTCACCTATGATGGACCTATGCGAGGAGGAAGCACCTCCCAAAATCCTTTGAATGATTCCAAGCTCACTGTGATCTTCTTAGAGGGAACAAACTCTAGGGGAACCCTAGTCTATTTTGACTATCGAGGACGCAAGTGCATTTGTATCGAGGAGAGGCCAGCTTAAAGATTAGAGATAATCCGAGTCTATGATGATGGAGATAGATTCCGAGACGAAAAGGGGAACCACTATTTGATAGCTAGTAACCCTGAAGATTACAACAGATATGGAGATAACGTGACGAAAGGGAAAATGGTTTCAGAAGCTCAAGAACCGCCACCAAACATTGATCGGCCCGGAGTTGTTTTTATGTATGATAAGAAAACAACCAGGGTTCCAACTTATAACGAGAACATGGGAATCTACAAGCATGAGAGTGAGGGTATAATCTCTTACTTTCGCAGCAAAGAACCATACGTAAACGAATTAAGCAAAGACAAAGTTCTTTACTTATTCTGTTATGAAACTACTACGGGGAAGGGTATAGTTTTTGTTGATAGATACGGGAGAGAATACCAATGTATTCTCCCAGAGGAGGTAGAAAGGGTAACAGGTCCAAGAGCATCAGCATATGCCCCTGAGGAAGTGCCAAAAGCCACCTACACCCCAAGTAAGTCGACGAACCCTTTTTCAGATGAGTATGATGCTACCTCACATTCCACCTGACCGCAAGCATGCAACAACCAAGACCAACCGACAAACCAGCCATCATTGCAGGCATGGCTCTGACAGAGTGCAACATTGGGACAAGACCGAAACTGAGATGGTTATCAAGCCGCACGAGGGCTAAGGGATTTGCAAGAACCATCACTCTATTCAAGGTATCAGGGAGAGAGTAAGCCAAAGACTCAAGGGTCAACAGAGCCTGGAAGACCACCCATAGAACGAGTTCGAAGAGATGAACCACCTCCAGCGAGAACTGTTAGAAATTATGGCTTAGGAGCACCACTGGGAGAGGAACCAGCCTATTACAGAAGGCTTGAGGAGGTATATCGATTAGGACGGGAAGATCCAATGATGAGGTTTGTAGATCATCGGAGAATTAGGCCTTCTCAAGTGCAAAAATGGGTAAACAAGAAATACACAGAAAGCAGAGACCCAAGAGATCATGTAGCAGTCTTTGTGTGTGTATTTAGAGCCGAAGAGGTGTTAGATTTTCCTACCCAATTTGCAGGGTTTGGACTAACCCTAGAGGATGATGCTGCCACTTGGTTTGACTTTGTAGAGCATAGAGACTTTGAGTCCATGGAGGAAGTGTTTGACGAGTTTATCGAGGAATTCTCACAAAGGGGAATAGCTCATAATACCGTCTCACAGATCCATAAATTCAAATAGAAAGATGGAGAATCTGTACGAAAGGCAGCCCTAAGACTAAAAAGATATGTTAAGTTATGTCCTGTTGAAGAACTGCCAACTCAGTCCAGACTTATGCTGATATTCATCCAAGGACTAAGGAATGTGGATCTCCAGAAAGACTTACATATGAAGAGGAGCACGACGTTGAATGAATTGACCAAGGAAGCTCTTTACCTGGTGGACAATTGTGCGGTCTACAAAGAGGGAGAGTTCAAGGACCTTGATGACGATTCGTCTTCACAACAAAGTGGAAGCAAGTCTTCTAAGACAACACCAAAAGGAGAAGTAGCTGTAAACCAGGAGCAGCTCGTAGATGAAGTGCTAAAAAAGATCAACTTGTACGCCAAACCCCAGGCTAAACAGCCCAAGTGGTATGCTATTGAAAAAAAATGGACAAACCATGGGACCGAGGAATGTTATTATAACAAGGGATATGTGTGAGAGAGACCTTACGCTCCCCAAGCTCCGGTAGCTTCTCCTCAAGTTCCACCGATGCCTAGATATCAAGGAGGCAACCTACCAGGACCTGTAGGTGTTGAAAGACCGCAACCGGTGTTGGGGCAACAACCACCCCTACCAGGATTACGACCAGTTGGTATAAGATACACACCAACTGTAACTAAATCAGAGGATAAGGCTTTGGTGCCTATGCATGCATATTATGAAGATACCAATGGATATGCGGCAAACCCTGCCTATTATCCACCTGAAGAACCCTCGACACCAGAACCATGGAGCATGATAGAAAATACAGGACCACCAACTGCTGCGCAGGCAGCAGGAGAAGGAAGATATAGCTTAGATGAACGAACACTGATGTTCATAGCCAATGGAGGCATGGGCGGACAAAGACATGCTTACCAACAAAGAGGGGCTCAAGGAGCACCTCAACAACCCAAGGGACCCTGCTACAAGTGTGGTGGAGATCATTGGCTGAGAGATTGTCCTCATGATGAAATCATTAGAGTCAATGCGTATTGCCCAGAATGTGGAATTACTCATTTGATTCTCGATTGCCCCAAAAACCTGAGCAAAGGAGTAAAAACCACCTTGAACATGCTAGAAATAGTACCTTCCAGTGGAGGATCAGAAAATGAAACAATCATACCCATCCAGGCGGTAAAACGAGCCCAAGCTCAAAGAAGGACGAACGAACCCATAGTTGAAGAACCAAAAACTGACGCCCAAAGTTCAGAAACGAGGAATCAGAGAAGCACTTGGAAAGCTAGAAAGGCGCATAGGAAAGCCAGGAAGGAACGAGAAAAAACAGCTATGTCCGAGGAGTTGAAACATACAAAGGATAGATTAGAGCGGTTAGAGGATCTAGCTAGCTTAAGCTCACACACCACGGCAACCATAGCACCCAAGGAAGCAGAGCCCAAAAGTGCAGGATCAGGAGGATCTGTACTGGCAGACAAGGTAAATGAGCAGTTGGATGCGCTTCTAAAAGCTTATGAAGCTAGACTTAAAAGGAACCAAACCCAGGAGCAGAGATGGATGATTTATCCATATGCAGAGATAGAAAAATAGATGTTGGATATGTGTAAAAAGATGATCGAGACATCTCAATCATTGATGGAAGACCCGCTGGGTAAACCTGCAAATTGGCATGGGGCACCAGCTCCAACCCCTATCCAACCAACTTTAGAAAAACATGTGGAAACAAAGGAAAGACTCACTAATGCCTATGAGTCCAGAGGAGAGCCTATCATAGTGCCAAATACCCCAGATGAGGCAAGTGACGGGTTCCAGCCTAAAATGTTGGCTGAAATGGGTAAGGACTGTAACGGTCTAGATGATCTGTGGAAGCAAATCCGTGAGGCCAATGAGGCTAATAGGATGAGTAACCACATGAACAACACGAGAAAAGAAAAGAATGTGATCTTACCTCCTATTGAAGAATTTGAGGCGAGATCACAAATGAACTTTGAGAAACATTCACAAGGGGGAGACCAAGGATCAATTAGTTCGGGGCACAACCAACCAGACTCGCTGAGAACTTTACCCTCTTACCTAGGAGAGTATGAAGCTAAGTCGGAAGTGAGAGCAATCCCATCTCAAAGACTTTCTTCTAACAAAGTGATGGATTCGCAAGGATTGATTGAGTTGTTGTCCACTCCGTTGACATGCACAATCACATTGGCAGAACTCCTAAGGTTACGACCAAACATGTGGACCACAGTAGGTAAATGCCTAGAAAAATTTGGAGTTAAAGACCCCACCTTGAAGCTTCAGGAAGGGATCAGAGAGTTGGACCTGCCTCAACTAAACACTAGGCCAGTACCATTGAACAAAGTTGGAGAGTACTGCGAGGGAGAAGATGGAAACACCACGCTACCAGTAGAATTCCAAGGAGTAGTTTCCAAAGCTATTCTTGACAGTGGAGCAGGAGTTGCTATCGCCACCAAGGATATCTGAAAAAAATGGGAAAAACCAGCTTTGAGGGCTACCATAATGAAACTGCAATTGGCAAATGGGTTCATGGAGAAGCCTCTAGGACTCTTAGAAAAAGTGATTGTCAGTTCGTGTGGAATCGAGTATGAGTACAATTTGCAATAGTCGATTTCGACAAAAAGAACAATTATGAGATCATCTTAGGATGACCATTCATGCGACAATTAAAGATGGTCCAAGATTGGGTTTATGACCACATATACCTCAGACATGGCAAGACAACAACTAAAATACACCTGAAAGACCATAGTTACAAAGATGTGAACCAAACACCTATGGAAGAGTTTGATTCAGCTACAGTAGCAAGATTAGAACTCCCAGCATGGTTAGGGCAATGAAAAGAGCTATGGATGTGCGGAGCTTCACATTGTGGAAGCTTAAGAAGAGAGGAATGCGTATTAGAAAGAGCGATAGAGGACAAAGAGTATATTCCGGAACTTTTCCCTGAAGATGCCTTGGAACCTCTAGAATGGGAACACATACTAGAAACATTGGATGTCTGTACCATTATAGACAGTCCAACAACAAAATTTTGCGATAAGGATGGCTATGATGTGCTACCCTACTACATGGTAAGCATTATACCAGGAGATGAGACGGTAGAACCACCAGGACAAGAAGAGTTTTACAACTCCTTTGAACATTTGGAAGTAAATGATGATGCAGATAATGAGTGTTCAGACACCTCAAGTGAGCGTGGAATGAAACCGAGAATATCAAGTTTTATGATTTTGCTAATCAACACCCTAAACGCCAGGAACGCTATAGGAGGAAACGAGTAGGAAACAAAGCGAGAGAGAACCTGATGCCCAGGATAAAAGGTAAAACTCACTATTTGATGCTTCTGAAAGCAGAGGATTGTGTAAAAGATCACATATCAGGAAGATTCTCAAAAGATCGAAAAGAAAGAACGCGAGAGGAAATAAAACAGGTACGAAAAGCTAAAACCAAAAAAAAATCACAAAAATCTCAAAAATAAAAAAAAGAAACAACAAAAGACCAAGAGTGAACGAAACAAGAGCGTAAACAGAAATACCAAGAAAACTGAAATGGTCTTTACGTGAGATATGGACTACTGAAGAAGATAGTGATGGTAAAGGGGAGTCAGAAAAGGGAAACATGAATATACCATCACACTATTGGAAATTTACTATCCAGGACAGAAAAATCATCAGGACACCACCTGTCAGGGAAAGAACAAACCAAGAATCTTACGATGGGCCAGAAAATGCAAAAAAGATAGACCTTGCAGAACCAGGTGAAAAGCCTCAGCCGGTCTATATAGCTAACGATTTAGAGCCTGAAGGGGAAGAACGACTAACACAACTTCTCAAGAAGTATAAAGATGTATTTGCTTGGTCCTATAAAGACCTTAAAGGAATTGATCCATCGATATGCCAACATACAATTCCTTTGAAATCGGATGCAAAACCTAGCAAACAACGTCCTTATACATATAATGACACATTTGCTAAACGAATCAAAGAGGAGATTGATAAATTGATGGAAGCTGAATTCATCTATGAAATTGAACATATAGATTGGGTGTCACCCATTGTGGTAGTTCCCAAAAAGAATGAAAAACTGCGAGTGTGTGTAAACCTCAAAAAGGTAAATGCACCCACCATAAGGGATAATTATCCCTTGCCAATCACAGTGTACTTGAGCGAGTGGCCAAGAAACGAGCTTATTCCTTTCTGGATGGGTTTTCAGAATACAACCACCTGACAATAGCAAGGGAGGATCAACACAAAACAGCGTTTGCCACAGAATGGGGGATTTATATGTATCGAGTTATGCCATTTGGCTTAACTAATGCCCCAGCCACTTTCCAAAGGTTAATGACTCACGCATTCAAGGAATACCTAAGAATATTCTTAGAAATTTACATGGATGATCTTTGTGTACACTCTCTTCTAAGAGAGGAACATATTGACCATTTGTAAAAGGTCTTTGAAAAATACAGGACATATCGAATCTGTCTTAACCCGGAAAAGTGTGTATTCATGGTTAAGCAAGGCCGCATCTTAGGACACATTGTCTCAAGAAATGGCATAACCACAGACCTAGACAAAGTCAAAGTCATTGTAGACCTACCCATGCCTACTAATGCGAAACAAGTGCAATCCTTCATGGGACACTGCGGATATTATCGAAGATTCATATACATGTACACAGTTATTGCACAACCTTTGTATCGGTTGCTAGTCAATTTCGATGGGAACGAGGAGTGTGAAAATTCATTCCAAAAGCTGAGGAAAACCTTATATCAGCACCTGTACTGAAGGCACCAGATTGGGAAAAGATATTCCATGTTCACATTGATGCTTCAGCATATGCCATTGGAAGTATTCTGACTCAACCTGGAGACGGAACAATGGATTTTCCGGTTTGCTATGCGAGCCGACAGTTAAACAGTGCGGAAAAGAACTACACAAACACCGAGCGGGAAGGGTTAGGAATGATTTATGTTGTAAAGAAATTTCGGCATTATTTGATTGCAAACAAATTTGTGTTCTTCACAGATCATCAAGCTCTTTTGTATCTGGTAAATAAACCATGCATTACACGGAGAATCGTACGCTGGTTTATTATATTGATAGAATTTGACTTCACAGTGGTGGTCAAGAAGGGTAAAACACATCTACGAGCGGATCATCTTTCAAGGATACACAATGGGGAAGCTCCTGAAGGAGTAGACGATGACATACCAGATGCTTATCTTTTCAATATTGAAATGATACCCAAATGGTCTCAGGAAATTGTTAGCATTCTTTCCTTTCGAAGTGAGTTTGATAATACGGAATGCAGATCCAAACAACAAACAATTCGACAAACAAAAAACTTCCAGTTGATAGCAGGACAGTTGTATCATTTTGGATCGGACCTCATCCTATGATTATGTATAAATCCGGAAGAATTTGAGTGCTACCTTGAACAAGCACATGTCCAGGATTGTGCATTTCATTGTTCAACAGTGAAAACACACCCCTAACTGAAACAATTAGGGGTTTATTGGCCAACTATGTATGCAGACACACATTCTTATGTTACCAATTGTACTATATGTAGTGCCAAAAGACTAGTGGATCACGCAACTTTGTTTCAGGTAAACATAGCACCTGCATGGAGTCAATTTATCATTGACTTCTTAACCACCAGGACGTTCCCTGAGAACATCACAAGAGCACGGAAAAAAGCTATAGAGCTGGAAGCTCGTGACTTCCAGTTAATTGGGAACCAACTTTATAAGCGAGGAAAGGACAATCAACTTAGAATCTGTGCAAGTGAAAGCGAATACCTGCTGATTCTAGAACATGCACATAGCGGAATAAGTGGAGGCCATTTTTCAGGCGACAAGACGGCAAAAATTGTCTTAACCGTAGGAATTTGGTGGCCTACATTACACATGGATGCTAAAGAGTTTGTAAAGCATTGTGACGCATGTCAACGCACCAAGGTGCCAATAAAAAGAGATGAGATGCCTTCACGGCCAATGATGGGAGCAAGAGCATTTGAAAAATGGGGCATTGATTTTGTGGGACCTATATCACCCCCTGCATATCGCACCCATACCCAATATATCATTGTGGCTACGGACTATCTCACAAAATGGGTCGAAGCCAAGGCAACACAAAAAGCTGATGCACGCACCACTGCACAATTTTTGTATGAGAATGTTTTTGTACGATACGGGTTACCAATAGAAATTGTCAGTGATCGTGGGACACGTTTTCTTTATGAAGTGATTGAATATCTGCTAGAGGAATTCATGATCATACATAGGAAATCTGCTCCATACCATCCACAGGCCAATGGACAAGCTGAAGCCACAAATAAAACACTATGCACGGTTCTCACTAAAATAGTGTCAGAATCAAGAACAGATTGGGATCAACAGCTACACTCAACACTGTGGGCATACAAGGTAGCTTACAAAACATTAATAGGAACAACACCGTACAATATGGTGTTTGGCCTAAATGCTATACTACCCATAGAGTTTTTAATTCCAACTCTACGAGTAGCAAAACGCTTAGAATGGATAGGGCATGAGCTCTCTTCAAGAATAGATGATCTTGAAAAGCTAGATGAACTCTGCTTACGAGCTGTAGCTTCAATCTATGCTAAAAAGAGAAGACAAAAAGAATTTTTTGACAAACATGTGCGTACTAAAGAGTTCAAAACAGGTGATTACGTACTTGTTTATACTTTGAAGCAACATGCCAAGAAACTTAAAAAGCGAGGGATGGGACCATTTGTGATTAGTGATCTATCGCAAAGTGGAGCTGTCAAGCTTGCTACATTAGCAGGTGAAGAAATGTAGAACTGGATTAGTCGATGTTGACTGAAGAGATATCATCTACCACTCACACAGGAGATGCTCCAACAAATTCATCAAGGAAAACAACAAATGAAGGAAAAACAAAGAGTACGAGAAGAAGCTCAAGCAGAAGCAAAATAACGCATTGCAAAAAGAAGACTTCTGCGACAACAACAACAAAGTGGACCACCATTGCGAATCAATGCCATTCGACTGACGAAGTTGGATGAAAAAACAATGGAGCCAATAATTGCGGTCAAATTGGGCAGCACTCAAGTTGAATCGACAGCATTGCTTGATTCGGGAGCTCAAGCAAATTTGATCTCTTACCGATTATACCAACAGCTCAAACTCACAGGTCAACTTCATCCTACTCCTCATGTGCTAGAAAGTAGCACATCACAACTGTTGAAAACATTAGGATGGACTATATTGCATGTACAGATACATCAATATATTTACCCACACAAATTTATGTGGTGGCGGATGAAAGCACACAACACCCAATGATGTTAGGGCAACCTTGGCAAAAAGAGTACAATGTGCAGATAGATTGGAATGCAAGGGCCGTCAAAATTTAGCATGCTCTTGAACAACAGGTGATAGCCTTTGCTCAGCAATACCAGAATGATCAACTGCAAGCCATGCAATCACTGGAAAAAAAGCCAAAACCTAAAATGCCATCAAAGAACAACCTAATACCCGAGACCAACAATCAGGTAAAAGCCAAACATGCTAATTACAGACATATGAAGTCACCAGCCACAATGCAAAGATCTAGGTTACCAAAACAAGGGAAACAAGTATGGATGTGGAAGGATAGAAATGACATGGCAGAAAAACAACAATGCAACGAAAGAATTCCAATGAAACAGATGGTTCAACCAAAAACCAAGGGCCTAAAACAGGTATGGATCCCCAAGAAAATGCTTAGCCATAACCCAAATGTCACTCGCATTTGGATACCAAAACAAAAGCAAAAGGAACTCCCTTCAGTACAAGCAACAACGGAAGGCAAACAGCTGCACTTGAAAAAGGAAAACCGACTTATGTGGATGCCAATCAACAACAAATCAGTGGCAAACAAGGAAGTGACAAAACATCTACAAAAACCGGTAGCATCAAAATACGAATGGAAAGCAAAGGCAATACGGCCCAGCCAATTCTCGACCTAGAAACAACTACGGCTCTATCAACAGTCTCGGCAATGCAATTGTCTTTTGCAAAAAAGATAATTAAACAGAGAGCAGTAGAGTTACAGCTGTTACTTGCAAAGAAAACAGGCAACCTCGACGGCGAATGCCAATAAGCATCTTGCTTATTCCCTTCTCTTGCACAACATTAATTTTTCCATGCATTGATCGAGTATGCATAACATAGGGCCACATTAATCGGCCAGGCATTAGCACAACTTTTTCAACCTATGCACGGCATATACTCCGAGGCGATACCTTGTCGTATGGGAGGACTCCGGCTAGGAGGGGGGGAGGCATTCTCAAATGCGGAACCAATAACAGAAACAACAAAAAAGGGCATGATTTTCGACTATTTTATGGGTTGTTGTTTGATTGCGAAATCTTCTGGAGTAACCCAAGTATAGATGCCCTTATACAGCATGTATCTATAGGTATGTGGGGCCAAACGCCAAATCAAGCCCCTAGGTGTGTGTATATAAGTAGAAATAGCCATTTTTCGGGCAAAATATTGGTAAAACGGAGAAATCCGGCCATAAAAATTGCATGAGAGTGTATATAATGTTTTGTGGTGATTTTTGTGATTTATTATGATTTTTGGGGATTTTTTGGGTTTGATTTGCTATTTTCCTTTTAATTTTGCTAATTTTTGACATAAAAACTTCAAAAATACAAAAAGCAGGTGAAAAACGGTTGTAATAAAAAACAAAAAATATGGGAATGATTAGTGACTATAAGAAAACCTATGGTACAGTGGGGGTGCAATTATGAAACTAGAGCGGAAAGCGTGTTTTGGCCAAGTTCTGACCGAAATGCCAAATTTCTGGTAAATAGAGCAAATGGAGTCCAAATCAAGAAATTTTTGAGCCTAAACCGCATCTCGCAAGAAGATAGGAGCACATGTCAAATTTTATGAAAAGTGGTTCGGGGACCTCCATTATAAGAAATTTTCACCTCATTTTTAGCTCATTCTCACTATTAACGTTGTGGAGAGAGCTTCTGCCACCTAGAGCGGACCGACCTTCTAGCAGCTTCTACGACGCGCATGACTACCCGACGAGCTCCAGACATGGGAGGTAGGCTCACCACCTTGATCTTTTCGCACATGTTTGTCATTATGTCGCGAAAACTAGCGTAGGGGTCACACACAAAGCGGCGGGCGGTAGTGACCTACAAGTAGAGACGGCGGCCTAACGGCTCACCCGAAAGCAACAAGACTTCATTGGCAGCTTACCCTAGCCTAGGAGACCAGTCCTGGATGTCCAAAGGCAGTAGAAAACCATCGGGGAAAACCCTAATTCCCAGAACCCGCAAGAAGCCACCAAATGGGAAATCGGCGAAACGGCGACCAAATGCTACCAAAATTCATGGGTAGGAGCATCTCGACATGCTCGACAAGTCTATGTGACCCGCATGACCAAAAAGTGACCCGAGACGGCACTAAACTTCAAAAACGGCATCAGACACACAAAGCGTCAAATGGCTCTTGCGGCCAAACCGCAAGCCCGTTTGACACCAAACTTCACGAGCGGCCTTCCTAGACCATCAACAACCAAGTCCTATGGTGGTAGACCACCACAAATCATCGAAGGTATGTAAACGTAACCACGGTGCTTCTAGAGCGACAAATTGCCAAATAAAGCTCCGATGAAGCCAAAGTCGACAAAAACCATACGGCAAGGATCCCCAAGGGATCAGGGAGCTATGGAGACCAACATCAAGAAATTCATCGCCAAAAAGCACTCCAAAAGTCAGAAAACGGCTCGGAGACTTTGAGATCCACACAGGGAGTTTTTCTCTATCCATTTGACTTTTTTGTTGAAATTAGGCTCAAAAGAGACTTAGGGGGACCAAGGGCAAGCATTGGGAGCACCATCCATAAAAAAATCACCAGGAGACATCCTATGCGTAGGATGTCTCAAGGGCACTTCTGGGCACAAACTCCAACATTTTTCATCATGCACATTTTCTGAATGACATTTATAAGCTATCCACCAAGTCTCATCACATTTGGACCAAAATTGACCTCATATGCATGAAAAAACGCAAAGTTAGGGCATAGAGGCAATATTGGGCCATAGACCTACCAAATCTTGTCCAAATCCCATGAAACTTGCACAACACATTCACCAACACATCAACAACCAATCTGTATGGTCAGAAGCAAAAAATGATGAAATAGACATCCTACGCGTAGGATGTCTATTTGACTTTTTTGACATGCAGGGGATGTTTGGTCATCCCAGATCCAATCACCTCATCATCAGGAGCCCATATATTAAGTTTGAAGCCATTCTAATCATTTTTGACCCCCAACACCTTCAAGATACACTTTTTGAGCCCAAAAACACCACACAGGCCCTTACAAGCATCAATCCTTGTCCAAACCCAAATCCAAGAGAATGGCCATGTTCCATAGGCCAAGGACTACCCACAGGACAAGTTTCATGTCATTTTGATGAAAAAGACATCCTATGCGTAGGATGTCTCCAGCATAAATTTCGCCTTCTGTGCAAAGAGTGACATCATGGGAGCCAATACCATGGTGCAATAAGCCCATATACCAATTTTCAACCCATTTGGACATCAATTGCTACCTATGATGGACTTTCTACCCAAATTGTGACCTAAAGCCTGAATCAACCAAGAAATCCACTTTTTGATATCCAAATCCAAATCCAAGAATATAGCCATGTTCCATGAGCCATACACTACCAGCATGTTAAGTATGAACCAATTATGATGAAAAAGACATCCTACGGGTAGGATGTCTAGATGAAAATTTTTGTCCAGATTTACACTATGAGCACATGCACAGCTTCACAAGTTCCTTTTAAGCTTTATTTTCAATTTTCAAGTCATTTGGATAAGTAAAACTCAGTTTCGCAGCTAATATGGAAAAAACGCTAACTTCGGACTACTGAGTGCAACAG
The DNA here is from genome assembly GCF_014529385.1 of Adiantum capillus-veneris. Taxonomy (NCBI): domain Eukaryota; kingdom Viridiplantae; phylum Streptophyta; class Polypodiopsida; order Polypodiales; family Pteridaceae; genus Adiantum; species Adiantum capillus-veneris. Next base: position 111,330,964 of record NC_140953.1, on the reverse strand, counting down.
GATCTATGGCAGCCGCGAAGTCACCGGCAAAGAAGAAAAGAACGACCATCAAGGATTACCTGGAAGAAGTAGAACCCTTTGTCATTCCAGAAGGAACACTAAAGCCCACCAGCACATGGATACAAGAAGATCTGTTAGAGTCCAACGACCTGAAGATCTACCAAGGAGTGTTCAAAGACATTGAAGGCAATGTTATCGAGCTACCAATGCTGCCGTGATAACTCAATGAGTTCGTACGAAGCAAGATGGCCGGATACTTGGAGAAGATTGATCTCCACAACTACTTTGAAGCAATACCGGCAGGGGTGGACATCAAGAGAGTCTGGGAGTTTGTGACAAGCATCAAAGAGGATGGAGTGGCCAAAGTAACAGATCTACAAGGCAGCCCAGAAACAGAGATAATAATCACTGAGCGGGTTGTAACAGATGCACTAGACCTCTCCAACGAGGGGGATAGTGTAACAAAAAGAAGGGACAAGGTCAAGGTGTACAATGAGAAGAAGGGGAATTACACCTTTGAAGACATTACCAACCCAAGAGTGGCAATCATGAGCCAGTTGTACAACCAGTACTTCCACATGTGCACGAAGAGGCCACAGAAGTACAGGATGCCGCCAGGTGCAATTGCCACGACATTCACTTGGGCAATGATGAAAGGCACCCCAAAGACAATCAACTATGCGGCATATATACATGACAACCTAGTAAGATGGGCAACAAGAAGCCAACCTATATAATGCCAGGAGAACTAATCACCAAGGTGATTTATGGGGCACTACACGCAAAGGGAAGATGGCATGACCCCCGTCTCAGAACGACTGGCTAAGGCTAAAAGAAGACAAGGAAGATGAGCCTCAAAGAGCACCAAGGGTGGCTACAAGACTGAAAAGACGGCTAGAGCCAGTTCAAGAGGAGCAGCCCGAGCAAAAGAAAGGGAAGAAGGAATTTGCCCAAGTGCCTGCCCTGCCAAAGAAACAAGGTCAAAGAAAGCGGCAAGACTAGAGAGGCTGATGGAGAGCTTCCGAGCAGAGAGAGCCCTCAAGGGTGATTTAAGTGAACTCTGGAAGCCTTCTCTAGAGTCTATGTCAGGATCGTCCCGAAGAGTGCAAAGGGACCGATTTGGGGACTATATCAAGAATTTTGAGATTCTTGATGCTGCATCAGAGAATATTCCACATGTCCCTTTCACAGAGGAGGAAGTACAACAAATACGGCAGAAACTGCTAGATGAGCAAGAGAACCAAGAAAGAGAAAGAAAAACTAAAGCAGACAGGGACTTAAAGGGCAAGCCTGTATCTCTACCAGCCAGCCCTAAACCCAGCCCACAACCCTCACCACCACCCTCTCCACCTCTTAGCATCCCTCCACCAGAAGATATGGAGGCTGAGGACAAACAAGAAGAACAACAAGCAGGTGAGGAAGAGCAGAGACAAGAGCCGGAGCCAAAAGAAGAGGCTAAGCCTCGAAGTGAGCAAAAAGAATTAGAAGATTCTTATTACGCATTTTTGGACCTGCTAGCTGCAGGATACATGAAGGAAGAATCCGCCACAGTCGCATTCGACTTGGCGAGGACAGGGCCTAAAGAACAGATGCAAGGCATCAGACTCGTGGAACTAAAGGAAATTGCTACAAATATAGTGGACCTGCACCCGCCCTCCAACGACTGGGATGTGGTGATGACGAAGCTAACAGGGTTGAGAGCGCAATCCATGGCTTCAGAGAAAGAGATGACAGCTCTCAAGGCCACTGAAGTAAAGATTAAAATGGAAGTAGACGCTCTTCAAGGACAAAGCTAGAGGCAAAAGGAGAGAGAAGCTGAGCTACAGGCTAGCCTAGAAAGGGCACTACAAAGCTGCCAGGCAATGGAGGAAGCCAATCAAGCAGCCGCAAAAAGAATGCAAGCAGTTGAAGAAGAGTGTCAGCAGCTCAGCAAGTCACTGCTAGATGCCGAGAAGGAAAGAGATAACCTGACACTACAGCTGGCAGAAGAATCTAAAGAAGTAGAAGCCATGAGAAACGCCAAGGAAAGGGCTGAGATAGATCAAGAAGCAAGCCAAGATGAGGTCCTTGAGCTCAAGGACCAACTCAAAGTAAAAGATCAGACCATCTAGAGGCTGCGAGCATCACCTGCCAGAGTCAGAGCTACTAGCTCGACTCAAATCACAACTGAGAGTCAACTGTATGAAGAACAAATGCAAGAACTACAGAAAGAGCTGACTCTAGAGAAAAAGCAGAGATTGATGATGGCAGAAGGATCTATCATCATGCAAATGAGAATGGAAGAAGGCCAAAAATCCCTGCAAGAGGAAGTAGAAAGCATGAAGAGAAAGCTCGAGGAGGCGGAGAGAATAAACACCGAACTAAATGACCTCCTCGTGAATATGGGCAAAGAAGCAGAAACTAAAAAGCAAAAACTCTTGAGGCAAATTGAGGAGTTAAAAGGACAGCAAGCAGGAGATCCAGAGAGCACAGGGCCAGCGGCCAATGAGGGCATTGACTTAGAAAATGTGGCAGATCCGGTGGACACGCCTATGCAAGAGGAAACCTAGAAGGATCCTCTCAAGAGCCGCAGGATCTAACACAAGAAGAGGAAGAAAAATTGCGAAAAGCAATAGAGATGGAGCTCAGAGAGACCACAAAGGAAGCCTTGGAGTGGGAGCAGAGGGTCTTCAAGTCTATGACCATTCAGAAGATCGACGCCAGCAACCTCAAGCGCAAGTGGCTTCAACCCTCTTTCCCATATCCATTGCTGAAATATGAAGCAGCTACCATAAACAAGCGGATCAGAGAAGAGCCAATAGTACCACTGTACAATGCAGATACCTCACAACCAGAAGGGGTCAGGCTCATTGTTGATTCTCAGCCAAAGTGGAGGAAGTCCTGGCTTACAAAGTACCCACAATACCTAATCCACTTGGTAGAGGCACCGAAAAATATCAGAGACAACATCAGCTTTTGTCCTCTACCAAGGATCAGGACGTGGAAAGCGCAGGAAATATTACAAAGGAGCCAACCCACTTGGCTGAACTACTCTAAGATGCCGAGCTTGAAGGCAGGTGAGAGAATAAGTGTCTAATACATGGTGAAAACCCTAACAGGCGCCATCAAGTTGTTCATTGTCTCACTTGACCTTACATGCATTATGATGAGGAAAATTTGCAAAACCCTCTTAGCAGTGTTCGAGACTTTCAAGCCAAGCCAGGTGACCGACAACATCTTTTTCTTCTAGGATACTTACAGATGTGCTTATGATCTGTCTGGTCAGCCTTCCAAGGAGGTGATACATGCGCTGTATCAAAGGATAATGTTTCTACCATCCTATCACCTCCAGGATTTTGAAGAAGCGTTCTACACAGGCTTCTTCACAATAAACACTGACTTTTTTGCCTCGACAATGATGAACCTGCATGCAAGATACGAAATCTCTGCTAAAGATGCGAGAAACGATACGATGAAGAAGCAGATCAGCGGTCATGTCGGGGACGACATGAGTAAGGAGGGGGGAGTGTTAGAAGCTGGACACACCCCACGGCAACTAACTACTCGGCGGATTATTATTTTTGTAATTATTCATTCATTGAGGAAAACCTGATTTTTCACCTTGTAAATATTGGGACTTACAGAAGTTTCCAGATTGTATCCCACCTTTGATAGTTAGATTGAGTAGATGGTTGATTTTGGAACTTTAGGGTTTGAGAATTGTAAGGTATATATACCACTTTTTGACCTTAATGAAAAAACCTTTTGTCATTTTTAAAACAAGTTTTGAAGTCTGTGAATGAGCGTACTGTGTACGAGAGAGAGTGTGAGCTTCATCCTGACGCTACGTGTGCTCCGGTGGTTGGAATCAAGTGCGGAGAAGTGCAGCGTGTTGCCCCCGACGAGAGCTACGCGCCGATACCTACATTGCGCGTACGGTCCGGTTTTGTGGGCTCCTTCTACGAGCTTCATCGGGTGTTTGGGTGAGCATACGTTGTCCGATTTTGCATTGCAACATATCTACGCATTCACATTGAGTAGAACTACACATTAGGCACTTTAGATTTTGGAAACGAAGACCTGCAGATTTCGGCCAGACATCCTACGTGATTTTGCACTGGGTGTTTTGGGTTGGGATTTTGGTTCATAGACCTTAGGGAGAGCGACCTATTGGTATTAGTAGGGTCTCCTTCAAGTTCTATGGTGTTTCAAGATTGTTTGATGGGTGTTTGGCTCAAGAAAGCGTCGTAGGAAGTTTCCTCCTATGCACTCTTGAAGGCTGTGACTTAGACAATTGGTAGAGACCTCTGTAGGAATTAGTTAGGAGTCGGTCGAGTGTAGGTTGACACCTTACTCTTGCTTCCACGCACCTGCGGGTTGAGTTTCGTCCTTAGCTGACATTATATGTTAGGTGAGTTCTCGCTGTGCTGACGTCCGTCGCGGCGTATCCGTCCAACACAGAGGTCATGAGCTGCATGCCAGAATCTTTGTAAGGCTCAAATGTGGGGACCTATTATGGTCTGCTTATTTGTATACGCTATATGAACTCTTGGTGATTTGTAGCTGGTTTAGGGATCCCTGTAAAACCTTGGACTTTATGTACCTGTGTGTTATGGTTGTGCGTCATGGTAGGGTTTGTGTATGGAGTAGCTTATTGTAATTTCTTGTTCTTTATATATTCACTCACATAATTTTTGGCAAAAAAAAAACACTAGCAAATCCAAATGACCTGCTTTTATTAGAGTTCCCATCATATAAGAGGCATTGCAATTAGGTTTTCCATAAAAAAAACTTTGATAATGGCATTGCATTGACGGAGGTGATGGTGTGGCTATGAAGTATTGAGGGCATTGGTGTAGCTCTGAGAATTTGTAAGCATTGGCGTAGCTTGGGAAACTAAGTGCGAGAGGATTTTTGAGAACGAAGCATGGAGTGATGCTGTTTTTGCAAGCGGGACAGGTTGTGCCTGGTCCGAGGTTAGGGTTTTCTCTCTGCTTGTGGGCCGAGCTCTTGCGCCTTGGGTGTGGGGAACGTGGGTGGAGTGGGTGCAGAAGTTTTTCTTGATGGGACTCCATTGCTCGTAGGAACACATCCAGCACACACAAATGCCTCTCTATAGCTAAGGGCATTCACAACACCCCTATCCTCTAAGAAACACCTTCAAAAGATAAAACACATACTAACAGGACATCACTTGCACGCCTCTCAATGCACACGCTTATCAAGACCACCATTCAACACAAACACACCACCAATTCTTATTCCATCACACCCGACACACACCACAACTCAATTTGACTCTCTTTGCACCATGAAGCGGTCCGCGGGCACACACCTCCGCCAGCACCAACAAACACACAAAGAGCGAGAGAAAAGAGGGGGAAAGGGGCAAACAACACCAAAAAATGGGAGGAACGGCTTTCTATTGCTTAGCAAAGTACACATAAAACCATTAAAATGCTTTAGGCTTTTAGGATTTTATAAAAAAAACCAACCCTTTAGCATTTACACCTGGCTTTCTCAACCTCTCACAGTGCCAAACACCGAGAAAAAGGCCCCTTAAAAAATTTGGCTTTATAGGGGGCCTCCACCCTTTTTTGGAAATACTAACCTCATTGGACCCCTTCGGCTTTGAATTTGGCAATTTATACAAGCTTTGAGGTCTTCGAATTGATTTCTCAATTCTCTCTCTCACTATCACCCTCTCATGAACTGGGGCTCCCAAACATGCCTTCAATACAATTTCGGAGCCCAAAGGGCCGTGTGAACCCATCGGATGAGGCTACCACATCATCACCATGAACTGGCACCCGTCGATCTCCTATTGCAAGCCGATTTCATCCTCATAGGCCAAAACTGCCACTATGCACCCGTCGGGCCAGCCAACGATGCCCGCGCAGTGCCTGGGTGCCCAATGCCATGGCCATGAGCTCAAGGAGCTCCAAGTCTCTCAAGTGTACCCCCAATGGGCTTACATTCTTGCCCTTATAGCCTACCTCACTACTACAAGGCCATGCATGTTGGTTTTATCTCTACCACGTGGCATGCCCATGTTAACCAGGCACTCCAAGGCTTCTTTGAAACTCAACAAAAAACTTTAAAAACCAAGTTTTTCCACCCCACTTCAATGCCCTACAATTTGGTGCTCATAGGTCCAATCTCCAAGCCGTAAAATGCTACCAAAACCTCACCTTGCCAACCTTAATTCCACTTAGTCCCACTGCATTTTGACTTTGTCGTGCCCACCGATTGAGGCTACAAATACAGAAAAAAACATCTGGTACCTTCTCACATCGACGGCTTAAACCTTTGATCTGGCATATCTTGACTACAGTGCCTTTATTTGACGAGCAGTTAGACCTAATCAACTTCACATGATGACCCTACCTTCTGGATCCCTGGCGAAGCCAAAAAACCACTAGATGACATGTCTACCAATGTGGTCAAAGTGCCTCGCCACTAGCCCCCGATAAATCTTCTTTTAGCCATAACTTGCCCATTTGAGCTTCAATTGATGATCCGAAAATACCAGCATGCTCCAAAACTTGAGCACTTCAACCGTATCTGGTCGCTCCAACTTTTGCCGCGTGTCTCCACTTGTCCTATCTATCAAGAATCTACCATGCATTCCATATTTAGACAACCATATTTTGCACATCGTGGCTCCGTTTGAGGAGTTGCAGGACCGGCTTCTAGAGCATTTCAAACACTACATTCCAGGGCACCATTCCCACACTTTAGATACCTAGACCTTCCATCCCAGTTAGCCCTTTTTGGAGCCTTTGACGTAAAAAGTCACATCAGGCATACACTTTTGCTACCATCTGCCTGCCCTAGGCCTTTGCACATGCCTTAGCACTTAGTCATGCACCCATCTGCACCCTTAGCATTGCTTGGCACCACTTCTAGACTTGAGAAACTTTGGTTGCACCATCATTGCTCAACTCTCTTGTTTAAAATTCATGTTTGACGAAAGGCATACTTACTGAACTTGAAAACTGCCATAGCACATTGATAACTAGCACGCACAAACCATAACTATGTGTACAATATATGTACAAAGCTTCATCTCCTCCACACATTGCACATTCTAGGCGGTTTGCCCACACCCCTTGGCTACAATTTTACGCACATTGAGAACTAGACCTCTGTCAATTTATAGCTTGAGCGGCACACCGTTCACCTTGTGCCTAAGAAGCTTCCCATTCGTTCTCATGAGCTGATAGGTCCCATTTGGAGAGGCCTTCTACCTGCACACCTCTCAATGCACACATGCTTAGCAAGACCACCATTCGACACAAACACACCACCAATGCTCATTCCATCGCACCCAACACACACCACAACTCAATTTCACTCCCTTCGCACCGTTAAGTGGTCTGCGGGCACACACCTCCACCATCACTGACACACACACAAAGAGCATGAGAAAAGGAGGGGGAAGGGGGAAATGACACTAGAAAATGGGGGAACGGCTTGGTATTGGTTAGAAAAATTCGCATATAGCCATTACAACACCTATATGGCAAGCTTTAATAAAACCAATCCTTAAGGCTTCACACCTTAATTTTTCAACCTCTTAAAAGTGCCAAAAACTGAGAAAAAATTCCATCAAAAGATTTAAAAATTTGGATTTTATAGGGGGGCTCCTCCCCTTTTTGGAAATGTTGATCTCATTAGACCCCTTTGGCTCCAAATTTGGCAATGTATACAAGCTTTGAGGCCTTTGAATTGATATCTCAATTCTCTCTCTCACTATCACCTTCTCATGAGCTCGAGGAAGGGGGGGCACTAGTGCTACTGCTAGTGGTCCTAAGCATGCCTTCAATAAAATGGTAGGGCCCAGTCGGCTGTGTGAACCCACCCTTGAATGGGGCTACCATGTCATCATCACGAATTGCAGCCCGTCTGCCTTCTATTGCCAATCGTTGTCGTTGCCATAGGCCAAAACTGCCACTATACGCCCATCGGGCCGGTGAGTAGCAATGCTTGCATAGTGCCTAGGTGTCCAACGCCTTGGCCATGAGCTCAAGGAGCTCCCACTCTCTAAGGTGTACCCCCAATGGGCTTACATTCTTGCCTTTATACCCCACCTTGTTGCTCGAAGGCCACGCCTGTGGGTTTTTATCTCTGCCATGTGGCACGCCCATGTTAACCAAGCCCTCTAAGGCTTCTGTGAACCTCAACAAAGAACATAAAAAACCAAGTTTTTTCACCCTGTCCTAGACACAAAATGCCACCAGAACCCACCTTTCCAACCTCAATTCCCCCTAGTCCCACTGTACTTTGACTTTGCCTTGCCCACCGATTGAGGTTGACAAAGACGGAAATAAACATCTTGTACCTTCTCACCACCACCAATCTCTGCAAACTTTGATCTGGTATATCTCATCCACTATGCCTCTATTTTATGAGTCGTTAGACCTAATCAACTTCCCATGATGACCCTACCTCCTGGATCCCTAGCGAGGCCAAAAAAACACCAGATGACATGTCTACCAATGTGGTCAAAGTGCTGTGGCAAATCTTCATTTAGCCATAACTTGCCCATTTGAGCTCCAGCTAATGATCGAGAAAGACCGACATGATCCTCAGCTTGAGCATTTCAACCCTATCTGCTTTCTGTAGCTTTGGCCACCTGTCTCCACTGCCCTATTCGTTAAGAATCTGGCATGCATTCCATCTTAGACACCATATTTTGCACATCATGGCTCCTTTGAGGAGCCGTCAAGACCAACTTCTAGAGCACTTCAAACACTACATTCTAAAGCACCATTCCCACACTTTAGACACCTTAACCTGTCATCTCAATTGGCCCTTTATAGAGCCTTTTTGACCTAGAAAGCCGCATTATGCATACATTTCCGTTATCCTCTGGTTGCTCCGGGCCTTTGCACATGCCTTAGCACTTGGTCATGCACCCGTCTGCACCCTTAACATTGCTTGACACCACTTCTAGACTTGAACAAATTTGGTTGTGCCATCGGTAGTTACCTCATCCTGTGCATGTCTTTGTGATCTTTGCCACGAGTTTCTTCTCCTCCTACGCCTATCTTTCGGTGTATGGGTTGGGGGGGGGGGGGGGGGGGGTGGGGGTGGTGTTATTGAGTCATAGGGGAGTGGTAATAATAACTCAATTAACCATTAAAGCATTACATCATCATCCCACAGAATCAAAACAGTTTCAGTATTTAAATAGGTTCAGAACAGAATCAGGGAATTGAAGGAAAACTGAAGACTGAATACACAGAGAAGCATAGAGTCTTAATGGCCATAGCTTTGCATTCATCACCCTTCTTCCATACAACGCGCTACCATCAAGTGCGAGGATAAGTACTTATTAGGAAGAATGAAGAGGCACATAGCCCTTCCCCAATTTACTGAAAGAATATGCAAGGCTAGCACCTAGCACAGCCCGGTGGCAAAAAGTTTTTGAAAACCAAAAAAAAACTTTTGACTTGTTTCCCATCAATCCCTTGTTAATCAAAATCTAGTGCTCACAAGATAAAGTAAAACAAAGTGTAGTGCTTGGAACCAAATCCAAGGTACACAAATGTATTACTATATCCAATGAAACACCACCCTTTCCCACTTAGTGTTGAAAAACACTATTGTTCATTTAAACATTAGTTTCCCCTGGTAACTCCCTATTGGGCTCCTCCAAGGTAATTGTCTCCTGATTCAATTCTACAGCAACTGTTGTATCTACAATGCCTTCTTCCACTTTTTTCTGATCATCAAGCATTGCCTCCTCTTTGTTGAAACCTGGAAATTCCTTAATGAATTCTTTTGTGCTCATGATCTCCGTCACAATTTCTGTTACTGCACCTGTCTCAGTTTGTTCAGATTCCAAATTCTAAAATGAATCATTTTAACCCTCAGGTACAGTATCTCCTACATCCATTGCCTCATGGGTTTCCACAGCACTTCAGAACCTATGACCATCTTTCCTTTATTGCCTTGTTTAGTTTATATCCCTGAGTAAACCCTGAACTCTGCTGCATCCTCAACTGCTCAAAATCCTCCTTCAAGTCATCAAATTGCTTTTGTAAAAGAACATAATCTTCATTCTGCTCCTCCTTTGCATAGCTTTGATAGGGAGTATTTACTAGGGAGAACATTTTTCTTCTCAATTATAACCACAGTGGTCACCCTGCGTTTTGGCTTCATTCTTAAAAATTTCTACATCATGTGGTAAGAGATACCAGCCATTCAGTCCAAGGTCCTCCTTAGACATATCCCTGATCTTTGCTTCAAGCTCTTGACAATCCTGGACTCTACTCAAGAGTACACTATTCTCTGACTGCAGTTTAGAATTGTCATGAGCTATGACTTCCATTTGAGTATTCAAACAAGACATCCACTGCTCTTTCCAAATCTGCATCTGTTCTGAAGACTTCTTCTTTCTCTCCAACAGTGATCTATAAAAGTCAACAGATTTTTTAGTAGTAGCTAATTCGTCTCTGAGTTCATGAATGATGGCCTCCTGTTCCTCAATCAACTTGCTATCTTCTTCACTTCTTTTTGAAACATTTTGTAACTGAACCACCTGAGTTTGTAACTGAAATTTTTCCCTCTACAGTACTGAACTATTCAGTTGTGACTGAGATGCAAAATTTCTCAGCAGTTCAAGAGCCTTATAAACATCAGAGATTGCAATTTGTTCAGAAAATTTACCAAATTGTATTCCCTCTTGCAAATATGTTTTGACCTTTGCTATTGGGCTACTGAACTTCTTTCTTTTGAGTTTCAAAGAAGATTTAGGGGAAAACATTGTAGTAGTCTCAGCTTTCAATGCAGGTTTGGGAGTTTCAATGAAAGACTCCAGATTAGTTTCAAACTGATCACCCAAATTTCTCCATAGGTCTTCCTCCTTCTGTTTTGTTGGGTTAGATTTCATGTCCTTCTCCTAAGGATCTGCTACCTTCTTTCTTCTGTTCTCTGCCTGAGAACTGCTTGCTTCATTGTCTTCGTTTCCCTCAAGATGACCTCCAAAAATAGAAAATTTTGGGGAAATTGTACCTAAGGTTGTCATACTCATTGCATGGATTTGTAAAGCAATCAAGAATGCTCCAATCTTGGTAGACCTATCCTTCCTCTTTTTCTTCTGAAAATTTTCTGAACTAAGCCTTTGAAAAAGTAGATTTGCCCAACCGATTGTTTTACCACACTCTGCAGCATGCAAGAGTGAAAAATTCTCCTTTGAAATATATTCCAGCTTGACAAGAACACATACCTTCTCTAAAGACCATTTCAGTTGTTGAAATCTGAAAGGATTCTGAAGTTTGCTGATGGGATAACATCCTCTTTCACCTTGAGTTGGACCAAATTCTTTGTTCATCAGGGCCTCAGAAGCTCTGCCAACAACTAAATTATCTTCCTCCAATTGAAGATAAAAAACTGTAGAGATCAGTTCAGGGCTCAGCCAGTAATTACCAAAGATATTCCCCTTTGTGTCTTGTACATGACTGAGCAAGGTCATAAGGGAATCATTGTTCCTCCAGTGTTTCCATGGAAGTCTTGCAAACTGAAGAAGGTTGATCTTCTGTAACCACTCCTGGTGTGCCAACACAGACAAGTCAAGCTCTCGTCTCATCTCCAAAAAGGTGTAGCTAACTGGACCAGTCTCCACTGCCAACAGAGATGTTTCCAGAGGAGTTGAAAGTTCTTCATCAAGTTCAACATTCTCAGCTGCAATAGCCTGAGCTCTGTGTAAAGCTTTCCTTGCTGACCGCCGCGTCCTTGGACCAGTGTGCTCTTCAGATTCTTGACTAGGGATAGTAGAGGGGATATCAACAGTGAGCGACTTCTTTGACATGGCTAGGAAGTTTAAGAAAACGCAACAGAGGAGGTGCAAAAAATGCGCGTAGGAGAAAGAGTTTGTGTGTTGCCAAATATAAACGTCCTGGTAACGTTTAAAAGTGAATTTTGAACTTACTCGACATGACATTCTGACATCTATGTCACCAATCTCTACGAAAAATATTCCATGTGCTAAACCATGATTATTTTTATTCTCTAAGAGATGATTCACACCCACAAAGGGTTTTATCCTAAATCCATTAACTGCCTTTGGGAAAATTTTGCCCTACTCTTCTGCCAGCAAAAATGTTGAATCTCCTATTTCTTTTGCTATCTGAAAAGGCCCCAAGTACCTTAACTTGAGTTTACTAGGTCTTTTGCCAAGTCTGTTGTTGTACATAAGTACCCAATCACCTTCTGCAAAGGATTTGTACTTAATGTTCCTATCCACCCAAGATTGTCTTCTTCTTTGAATTGCTTCAGTGATATATGCTCCCTGAATTCTGCTCTCCTCTAATTTCAGTAATTGTTCCTGCCTGTAAACTGAAGACTCATCTTCTGACAATCTATACTGAAGTGCAATCCTCAAACTTGGAACAACAAATTCCATAGGGACTATGGCTTCCAGACCATACACCATCTTAAGTGGTGTCATCCCTGTGCTAACTTTAAATGCTGTTCTGAATGCCCACAATGCTGAATTTAGTTTGGTATCCCAATCCTTCTTGTTTTTTGAAACAATTCTCCTCAGAATCCTCACTAGAGTTTTGTTGGTAGACTCTGCCTGACCATTAGCGTGTGGTAGTAAACTGTGGACTTCTTGTGGATAATCAGGTGATATTCAGTAAGCGTCCTGATCACTTTATTAATGAAATGTCCACCCCGATCTGAAACTAATTCAACTGGACATCCAAATCTGGTCATTATGTTCTTGTAAAGGAACTTGGCCACACTCTCTGCCTTGTTATCCTTCATTGCCTGTGCTTCTACCCACTTGGTACACTAATCTATTGCCACAAGAATATACTTATTACCTGTAAATTTTGTTGTTGGCTTCACAGGGCCCATAAAGTCTAATCCCCACTTTTGAAAAGGTTCAAGTCGTAGAATAGGCTGTAAAGGCATCCTATCATAGGTAACCACCATCTGTCTTGGTAAAACACCATCAAGAAGAAAGTATAACATATCTGCATACCATGAATCTTTGTCTTGAATGACCTGAACTGGAAATAGGTTTGCATCATGTAATTCATCAATTTCCCGAGTGGGAACTTCACCTGTAGCCAATCTGCTCAGGTAATCTGCAATAACCTGTTCTTGGCCTGGTTTATGAATGACTAAATAATCAAATTCCTGCATCAACAATACCCATCTTGCTAGTCTCCCTAACAAATGAGGTTTATTTACCAAGTAAACCAAAGCTTGATGATCTACATGAATTGTCACCTGATTAGATAACAAATAATGCATGAACTTCTATGGTCCAAAGATCATCCCAAGGCATTCCCTTTCAGTTATTGAATAGTTCCTCTCTGCAGAAGATAAAACCCTACTTGCATAATAGATTGGTTTGAACCAGTCCTTCTCAGCTTCCTGCATCAAAACTGCACCAATAGCTGAATGAGCGGCATCCACAAACAAGTGGAATGGTTTTTTCCAGTCAGGAGGAATCAAGATGGGGGTAATTACTAGCATTTTCTTCAACAATGTAAAAGCCCTTTCCTGCTCTTCTTTCCATGCAAACTCCACATTCTTTGTTGTTAAGTGTGTCAAGGGTAAACACACATGAGCCAGATATCTGAGAAACCTGGTGTGCCATTTAACCTGTCCAATGAACCTCATCAATTGATCAAAAATTTTAGGAGCATGTGCTTTCAAAATAGCTTCCACTTTATTGGGATCAATGGCAATGCCCTCTTTACTGATGACGTGTCCCAAAAAAATACCCCTTTTCCCTGCAAATGCACATTTTGCAGGGTTGAGTAACATCCTGGCCTCCCTACTTTTCTGAAAACATAATCTCAAATGATGCAAATGTTCAGTTTTACTTCTTGACAAACTGAAATCATCCAGAAAAACCTTCATAAATGTTGTCACAGGTAAGGAACAAAAACTTCCATCACCCATTTTTGAAATGTTGGTGGTGCATTTTTAAGGCCAAAGTTCATAATTGTGGAATCATAGACTCCCCATTCTGTTATGAATGCTGTTTTATCCCTATCTTCCAAAGCCATACCAACCTGATTGTATCCACTAAATCCATCCAAAAAGCTGTAAATCTCCTTCCCTGGAACTGCATCCAACATTGTGTCAGAGTACGGTAATGGGAATGGATTAGTAATGGTGGCAGCATTCAGTTTCCTGTAATCCACACAAATTCTAATCTTGCCATTCTTTTTTGGTACCACCACAATGGGTGACAACCAGGTTATTTTATCCACTGGATAAATGAAACCTACTTCTAGAAGTTTATCAATCACCTCCTTCACCTATTTTGCATAATTGGGTTCATTCTATACCTCTGTTGCTTAACTCGAACTGCATTAGTTTCCAAATTGATCCTATGCTGGCACACTGCTGGGTCTGCTCCTTTCATATCAGTGTAAGACCAAGCAAAAACATCTTTAAACTCCTTTAACAAGGTTTTTAATGATTCTTTGAAGCTCAGATCCAACTCAGTGGATACTTTAACTATTATGGGATCTCTATCCTCTCCCAGGTTCATGTCTTCCAAATCATCTTCCCTAACTCTTGAGCTCTTTACCATTTGCTCATAAAAGATCTGCTCTGCATGTTTAATTGCTTCTAATGCTTCCTGCTCCTCTTCGGACTTTTTGTTGGAAGCTGAAATCCCTGAAACATTTCGCATGTTTATTAGTTTTGGATCAGGTGACTGGTCCTCATTCTGAACTGTGTCTGCAATTTTTTGAACATCAACCTCAAAAATAGGAATAACTATCTGATTCCTCTGAAGAAACTCTTCTTCCTCATCTTCTTCAACTGCCTCCCCCATATTAATACCCTATGCATACAAAGGTCTAAAACCTAGTGGGATTGTTTCCCTGGGTATCATCTGCATCCTAACCTTTTTCTTACCCTGTTTGATCACAACGGTGTTTGCACCCCAAAGTTGCTTGACTTTAGTTGCTCTTAACCATGGTCATCCCAGGATCATTGGGTAGGAGCAGGTTGTTTCTTCAAGTTTAAGAATCACAAAGTTCACCACAAAAATTAATCCTGCAACACTGATGGTTTGATTCCTAAGAATCCCCAAAGGTTGTACTCCCCTCTCATCTGCCATTTTCACTTGAAATGGTGTAGGCGCCCAATTGGTTAATTTCAGTTTCTTACACACTGATTCGGGAAGAATGTTAACTCCTAAACCTCCATCCACTAACACATCTGACAAGTACACCTTCCCAGTGGAAATGTTGATACTGGAACTTTGTAGTCTACATCCACTGGTGCTACATCTCCAGAATCAATATGTGCTAGATGGATATGTCCTATTTCTTGTTGTGGTAATGTCTTTCCTTTAGTTTCATCTGTCAATTTCCTGAGGAACACCTGACTGAAGTCAGGGACCAATTTCAAGAGTTGTCCCACTTTGACTGAAATTGGGGCATCCATAAGAGCTTCAAAAAGGTTATCAGATAATCCTTTAGTAGAAGTTTGCACTAATTTATCTGGCGTCATGGAATTTGGCAGTGATGCAAAATCAGAGTGCTTATTGCCCATCTTCTCCCAGATTTTCTGAACCGAATCTGTGGGCCAAAAATCTGCTTCTTTGTCAGGTTTTTGATTATATTGGATCTCTTGTAAGATTCCTCTCCTAATCTTTTCCTGAGATTTCCAATCAATAGGGTCCTCACCATCTTTTCCTTGCTCCTTTTTCTGCAGTGGTAACTTTCCCTTGGATTGTGTGATGGCTAAAGTTTGTACTTCCTGTGGTTTGTCAAACACTTTCTCAATTTGAAACAATGAGAGCAATCACACTGAGAAGTGTGTATAGAATCATTATATGGTTTGGGTAACTTTCCTCCTGTTTCCTCAGTAGACAGTCTGTTGTCAGGTTCTAATAATTCACTGCCCTGTTTTTCATCCAAAGTGTCCATCTCTTTCAAAAACACTTCATTTACTTGAGCTGGTGACTTCATCCTAGCATCATTGGAAGAACTAGCATCGGCATTTGGGGAATTAAAATTCACAATTGGAATACCTCTCTCATTCATATGCTTACACCACAGCTCACATGGAGGTCCTTGCCTGTGTCCCATTGTACCACAATAGGTACATGGTTGCATTGGACTGGTAGTTTGCTGAAACCTTGGCCCATTTTGCCAATTCCCTTGCTGGAATTGCCTTTGTTGATTTGAATTCTGAAATCTACCCTTGAAGGCTTGTGGTGCAACCACATTAGAACCTAATTCCATTTTTGCTAAAATGTGTGCTGACCTTCTACCTCTAAAATTGGGATTATAATAGTAATTATCATACTCGTGTCCCGGTCTTTGGCATACTTGACAAAATGGTGATCTGGCAGGGCTAGAAAATGATTGTGGCTGCATCTCCTTTAATTTATCCAAAATCTGTTTACTGATATCATTGGGTTCCTTAGACTCAGACTTACCATGCTTGGCTTTGCCTTTGCTTTTGTGTTTCTTGGACTTTGATCCTTTCTTCTTGGACTTCTTCTTCTTGGCACTCCATGTATCCTTTTCCTCATCCTCAGAATCTGTGTCCTGATCGAAATCTGAATCTATTTCTTCATCACCATCTGAATCATAATCTGAATCCTCATTTTTTGAATCAGAGTCCTGTTGGGACTTCTTCTTCTTACTCTTCTTTTGTTCACTGGTACCATCTCTTCTTTCAGCTCTCATTGCTGCATCCACAATGTTTCCAAAATCTTGAGGTTGGGTAAGAGGAGCATGAGCTACAATGGCACTCTTCAATTGTTCCCTCAAACCTCTACAGAAATAGTCACTCAATTGTTCCCAAGAGGGTCTTTGATTGGCTTGCAACCTGTTCATCAAGTTCCTAAATTTGTTGGGCATAAACTTTCACCAACAAATCCTTTTGCTTTATATTTCTGATTTTCCTCAGAACATCTTCAGGGGTTTTCTCTACCCTGAACCTGGCGAGAAATCTAATCTTTAAGTTAATCATAATCAGGGAATGCAACAGTACCATACTGCATGAACCAAGACATGGATTTTCCTTGTAATGTTTCTGCAAAATACTCTTTTTTGATAGCATCATTCTAAAGGACATCATACCCACTAACAGACCATCTTGTCTCAAACTGTCCTACATCACTGTCAGCATCCTGGGAGTTTTTCCCACTGAATTGGCTGCCCCTACTTTGGGGTTGAGTGGTGGTTGTGCCATAATGGGTACTTGTTGAATTGGTGGATCCCCCAAAGGGTTGAAGTTCAACAATGGTAAAAGTGGCGGTTTAGGATATTGCAGTTGCATCCTTGCCCTCAAAAACTGCCGGACTGCCTGAATGCCAACTAACTGATGGATGACTCTTTCAGGAGTTGGGTTGCTTCCCTGCACTATTGGCTTAAGTGAAGATGTTTCCCCTTCCTCCTGTTGTTGGTCTCCACTTATGTTGCTAGTCTCTTCAGGTCCTGTTCCTTCAGGAATCGGTGGCAGACCTGTAACTGCTCCTACTTTGGGAATTTCCTCTTCTGCATGACCCCCTGATCTTTGAAGTTGAGATTCCAGCCATGATTCATATCTTCTTCTTTGGAATCTGGTGCCATAGGAGAGTTTTGGTGGTTCATCCCCTGAATCACTCATACATGTTTCCTTCTACTTGTGATTTTGAGGAAAATTCTGAGTTGTCTACTGGTGCAGTTAAGCAAACTGATTGGACCATTCACCAACCCAAAAGGCAAAAATTGTGCTTTGTGAAATTGAAAAACCTTGGAAACAACCTTAAGCTTTAAATCACCAGGCAATTTGGAAAAATACTCCTGAAGGAAAATCAGGTTGTAATCTTCCTGTTCCTCCTCCTCTGACTTCCAATTAGAGAATGCGTGCAACAAATCGTCAGGTTCACAACCCCATATGCCCCAACTAGACCCCATTGCCTATTAAGGACTTGATCAAAGTTTGCTCCACAATCAGCAGGATTGCCAAGTGTTATTGAGGCATATGGGAGTGGGAATAATAACTCAATTAACCATTAAAGCATTACATCATCATCCCATAGAATCAAAACAGTTTTAGTATTTAAACAGGTTCAGAACAGAATCAGGGAATTGAAGGAAAATTGAAGACTGAATACACAGAGAAGCATAGAGTCTTAACGGCCATAGCCTTGCATTCATCACCCTTCTTCCATACAACGCGCTACCATCAGGTGCGAGCATAACTACTTAGGAAGAATGAAGAGGCACATAGCCCTTCCCCAATTACAAATTGAAAGTAAAACTACTAAGGTTCAAGAACACTTTACTGAAAGAATATGCAAGGTTAACAGGTGGGGGGGAGGTGTGCTTGTGCACTTCAACTTGCTCGCAACACCCCTTTTGCCTAAGTTGTACCTCCAGAACTTGACATTGGGCTTCACTCAATAGTTGGATTACGAGCCATCCCAGTTTACTCGCAATCAATCTTCCTTTCTAGACCCACTCTCACAACCATCTTCTTGTATGCTCATACTCAGTGGTTGGATCACGATCCATCCTAGCTTGGATCACGATTGGTCATGTATCTTGAAGTTGATTGATCTTGGTCTGTGTTTTGTTGTGAGGTGCAAGGGGTGCTCGCACGGCCTCATTCATGTCTTAGCCTCTGCCAACAAAACGGATCGTGATCCATTGCAACACCTTGGAGAGTGTGATCCTTCGTTTGGGGATAGGTTCAAAGTTTGAGAGATTAGTTCTTTTGTTAAAATATTTTAAAAAAATTAGAGAAGAGGACAAAGAATAAAAGAAGTAAAAGCGGATAGTGACCGTTGGGTGACACCGGTCGTAACTCCATAGCCCATGGATACTACACATAAGACTTCTTATGCCGAAGCAGGAAAGGGTGGAAGTGATGAGACAAAGGTACCCTCACTCGACAAAAATGAGAAAGGCTCGGGTACAGCCGAGAGCGACGACGAGGAAGGTGGAAAATAGGTAGCGACAAGGGGTGGTATTGTGGGTCTAAGAAAAGAGGTGTTGAAAGGGTGCAAGGCTCACATTGACAAGGAACTATCCAAGATTATGAACACCCTGTCCCTAAACAAAAGGTTGTTGGAAGAACCTGAGATGCCATCAGGGTCTCACGGTTCCACCAAGGGGGGCAGAGCCTATCAAGCTTTAAAAAGAACACCCTTGCAAAGTGTGGAAGTTTAAGAAGCGCTAACCATTGCCGTCCCTCCTACTCTAATAAAAAAACACCTTGTCGAGGTTACCAAATCCACATTGATCTTTGGTTTCATGGGCAAGGTACCTACCAGAGTTAACCTTATCAACTGGCTTCACAGCCCCAATGTCCTAAATCAGAGAGGATGTGTTGTGAATGTCCAGTATCTTGCAAAAGGCTTCTTTTTTGTGCAATTTTGTGATGAAGAGGCTATGGCCAAGATCCTGTCCAAAGCCCATTATTTTTGAATTGGTCACCGGTTTGCATTCTCCATTGGGACCCTTCCTTTGAATCCCCTGATGCATTCCAAGACTTATCTCTAGTTTGGGTAGAATTTGTCAGTCTCTCGTTATAGATGAGAAGCAATCTAAGGGACCTAGCAGTAGCCCTTGGTCCCCTCTTTTTATACCAGTTGTTAGAGTAGTGAGCAGTGCAGCCAAAAAGGTATGTATTTGGTGGGATATTAGGAAACTCTAACCTAAGAATTTTGTAGTAACTGTGGCGGCTAGTCTCAAGGTTATTCCTCTTAACTTCGGAACTTTCTTTGGAGCCTCTTTCAAATGTTATAAATTTGGGCATGTTCCTAGATCATGTCTAACTGCTATTGTATCGACCACAGCCCTGTCGTGTCAACAACATGATAGATGGATATGGAAGAGGAGATTACACTGAAGGATAATGAGAAGACACATGAAGACGAACATCCTAACCTCGCAAAGGAAACAATAGGGAAAATGGAGAAACTCATCAAAGCTTATCTTAGCAACAGCAAGGTCACCCTTGGTTATTGCTTCACATCCACTGCCCATAAAAAACCAGCATCCCCTCTGGTTCAAAATATTTTTTTGTCTCCAATGTTTAGGAAGAAAGAAGAAGGGTGGCACCAAGCCTCCAGCATTTCATGCAAGCGTTTAAAATCCAAGGTGCGGGCAACATTGCATATGAAAGAAGCCCCACCTGATGTTCCCATTTCCCCCATTCTTTATGATAATATCTTTGAGGTTCTCCAAGATGTTAACACATAAAACCTCAAGGTTACCGAAGGGAATGGGATTGATCCAATGGAGGAGAGTAGTAGGAAAGAGGGCACAAAAAAAGAATTTCTAGAGTTTGAGGAGTTCATACCCTTCTCACAGCAATGGAAGACTAGTATTCCAATCTTGAAATGTGAAAGGGATTAAAACCACAAAAAAAGCTCCTTTTTTTGGGACGAAGTTATATTAGACAAGGGTGTTAACTGTTGGGATATCCAGGAACATTTTATGGATGCTTCTAGCAAAAGACAACAAGTTGTGGGGACCAAACTTATCTTCTATAGAGAAGGGGTGGATAGATATAGTGGAGTTCTGTTGATTGTGGACTGAGATCTTGAACAAGAAGTGGTGTTTAATCACCCCTCTAGCAGAGCTCTAAGAGCTAAGATTAAGTGGGCAGATCAGCATATTACCATCATCAACACATATGGACCTTGCTCAATGAAGGAAAGAGCAAAGTTGTGGGAATAGCTCAAGGGTTGTCATCTGGAATGGGATCGATTTTGGAGCATCAAACATGCTTGATGGATCTGAAAGATCCAAATGGAGATGTCTCTGTGAGAAATGGGCCTTAATTGACAAGTGGGAGGTAGGGCCATAGAGTAACACGCTGAGTTCACATACAAAAACCTGCAGTATGTTGGTATGACTTCTTAGCTAGACCAATGCTATTGCTCTCATTGAGCCGATTGGTTGCCTCCATGGGTTGAACTAAAGGTGGTTACTTCACAGTGTCTCTCAGATCACCTGCCATTAAGTATTAATGGTAGGTCTATCGGATAACCTCCCATTAAGTATTAATGGTAGGTCTATCGGATCACCTACCATTAAGTATTAACTTTTTAAAAACCAAATGGGAAGATCATTGTCCTCATGGGGCAAAGAGATTACTCTCATCTAGGGATCACCTCTGCAAGGACCCGCTCTTGAAAAAGTCGTATGGCTAACCAAGCCCTTGTTGATGGAGTTTTGGACTTGAGCATTATACGGGGCCTCATTAAGCCTACCCCCAAACAAGTTTGTTGCTCGTTGGTGCCCCATAATGATGATGCCAGCTGCTTATAGAATTGTAGCCAAAACCATAGCACTCAAGCTTTCCCCCCTTCTGGGCAAAGTCCTCACACCTCACCATCATATTTTTATCAAGGGAAGGTCCATCTATGGTAACATTTTGGTAGCAATGGTAGGTATTGAATATGCTGCTTTCACTAAGCAAGAGTGTATCCTAATACAATCAGATCTAGATAAGGCCTATGACATAATCACTTGGTTATTCATTGAGGACATCATGAAGGCACTTGGCTTTGGGCCCCGGATGTGCCAACTCATTAGCGCCCTGCGTGCTAGTAGCCATTTGGAGCTCCTTTTCAATGAAAGGATTGTGGATGCCTTTGAGGTTAAAAGATCCATTAAGTAGGGCTTCCCTCTTGCCCCTTTGTTAATTTCCATTGGATCCCATCCTCTAGTAACATTACTTGAAGACATTGCTGCTAAAGGGGAATTTCAAAAACTAACTCTATCTAACAACGACCATCTGTTGGCTAAGATTTTTGTAGATGACCTCTTTTTCCTCAAATCATGACCTCAAGTGATCAATAAGCTCTAAAAATTGTGAAAAACTAAGCCTTAGCTTCAGGGTCCAAGTGTAACATTGAAAAGTCAAGATTGATCTCTCCTTCTGAGAATGACGCATTTGATCCATCTATGTGGATAGGGGAGATTGTGTCAAAAGGGGAGATCTTTCGGCACTTGGAAGCCCCTTTAGGGGTGGTGTAATCTAGAAGCAAAGATTCCTTTGGGTTATGGAGAAGGTAAGGACCAAGATGCAAAGGTGAAAGTATGTGTTTCTCCCCTTTGCGAGTAGAGTTAAGGTCATCAAAATTTTTATGCTCTTGTATATAGCCTTCAATGGTCTGCTTCTTAAGCTGACCAAATGAAACTGGAAAGGGGTTTCAAGGCAGTCTAGGAATTCTTAATCCTAGCATCCATGTGGAGGCCCAATGTGCTAAGTTTGTGGTGAAAATAACTAAGAAAGACCAAGATTGGGCTATTATGGCCAGGGCTATGATGGACAACTCTAAATGATGCTTGAAAAGTGGCATGAAGAAAGGGATGGAAGTACACAATAAGCTTATTACCCCTCATTGGATTGTCCTTAAACTTGGGGGCTTGATGGGTGAGTTCATTCAAAAATGAAACAATGCAATGGAAACTTTGGAGTGGGGAGAGTTGACAAGGTATTTCCACAACTCCATGACTCACTAGTCCCCTTGGCTTCCTAAGGCTAGACACATATCTATGACCCCTTTCTGGAGGGAAGTTGCTAGAAAAATTAATGACAAAGGTATCAAACGTCTTGGCCAACTTTGGGACTATAACAATTATAGCTAGAAAGGAGCATAACAAATAGCCAATCAGTTTAACCTCAATGGGACTGAAATATTGCTGATCAACAGAGACCTTGAACAACTGAAGAGGTGGTACCTGCCAGACTGTGATTCCAAATTTGAGTGGAAAGTGTGGAAGTGGCCAAAGAACAAACACTTTTTGAAATCACAAACCAAGGGAGTGTACTTGTTCTTATGTATTCAAAGGAATGGTTCTTTCCACTCAACAAATTATGGGGCAAGCAATCACCACAATCAAGATGGAAATTTTTTTTGAAGAACATATGGCATGTGCATTGGCCGCATAGGATGAAGGTGGAAGGTGCTATGGGAGCCTTGCTGACTGGGGTGAAAGTTCTCACTAGGGGAATTGGTTTCGATCATTGTCCACAATGCAGATCTGCTAGTGAAGACATCTCTCATCTTTTCAAGGAGTGCTCAACAATTAGCGGCCTTGCATTAAAAATTTGCAAATGGGTTAAAAAAACTTGGAAAATTGGGTTCTACAAGAACAATCTCTTCTTGGAAGGGAAAGTGTATAAGAGTCAAGCGATTCTTATCATAATACAAGTAGTGAGACTTTGCAACTTTAAACATGTATGGAAAGCAAGGAATTGTCACATCTTCAAGAACACCATTATAACAACTAAATTCTCAGAGATAATCCACGAAAGCAAGGGTCAACAATCGCCATCGGGAAACAAACAAAATTTGATGATTGGAACATAACCTTCAACACCACTATGACTAACTTGCTTAGGTGAAGAGGTGGACTCATTCCTTTCCTTGGGGTGGCTCCCCTGTTAGTCGATGTAGCTATGTCCAGTTATAATTGTGGTGGCTTGTCATGAGCATGGCAAAAATTTGTAGTTTTTTTTGGATGTGATAAAATAATCCACTCACAATTGTGAGTTTTGCAAAAAAAAAAAAGTTCCCATCAAATAGGTTACCTAATGGATGTCGTGCAAAACCAATCTCTTCAAAATACTCAAGGAAGGAAATTTTGCACTTTCATCCCTCATTTGAGTTAATTTGCTATGCATCATGCTCAAGCTAGGGCATATCATGCAACTTGATGGCATTGCATTCAAAAGGGAAGGGGCTCCGATGGCAAAGGCTTGCGAAAGGTATAGAAGGATAAATACATGGACAAAATCAAATTTTGTGTTGTTGCCACTTCACAGGTTATGTGATTGCTCTTCAAAAATAGAACATCCCCTATATACATCTTTTTTTGCACACAGTAAACAAATAAATCTATAAAAAAAAATATATATCTTTGTCTCTATCAAAAACATCAGATATACTTTTACTAACATAATGCTAAAATATTGGTGATAAAGTTTTACTAAGAACGCACCAAATAGAATCTTCACCAAAACAATGCTGAAGGACCCCAAATGCTTGTTGATGCACATTGTTTAGACGTATGCATCTGCAAAAAGATGAACTATTGGTAAGATCTCTCGTGAATATACACAGAAGGGAAAAAATGTTCAGCTTTAACAAAAACAATTATGAGCTAAACTTGCTTGTACGCAAGCAAGGTGTAGGAACTAAGAGCTGAAGAGTAGGGGAGGCATGGGGCAACAATCTACAGTTTCCTTGGCTTGATAGAGGTAGGGGCAACAATCCATAGTGGCCTTGGCTTGATAGACTCAGGGGAAACAATCCATAGACATGAGTTGTTGGTGCTGCTGACGTGAGTTGAATGGAGCTATATGGAGGTTGAGGGTGAAACTTACAAAGAGTCATAGAGGGGGAGACCTCTATACAAGGATGTTGAGGGTGGAACTCTTACAATGAGAGAGAGAGAGAGAGAGAGAGAGAGAGAGAGAGAGAGAGAGAGAGAGAGAGAGAGAGAGAGAGAGAGAGAGAGAGAGAGAGAGAGAGAGAGAGAGAGAGAGAGAGAGAGAGAGAGAGAGAGAGAGTTACGATGAGTTGGAGGGGCTGAAGAGGGGGTTGTTGGAGAGGGGCTTGAAGCACAGGCATGCCAACAAGAGCATGCAGTTGTGCGAGTGCACCATGCCAATAAAGAGCATGCACGTGCGTGATGAAGAGCAAGAAGTTGAACACGCATCCTACCCTGGCTGCACACAAATTGAGCTATGTGTGTGTGTGTGTGTCTGTGTAGCTCAACCTACTGGTCATTGGTTGTCCTTTCAAGATCGTTGGTTGTCTTGCTTCTTGAAGGGTGTCCCACAACTCAAGGTTTTGTGAGCTTGCGTAGCATGAAAAATCTTGTGAGGTTGAAAGCAAGACCATAAGGCCTTAACTTTTGTGGCTGCATGCATTTACAGCCATATGGAGCATAGATCCGTCTCTTTTATATATATATATATATATATATATATATATATATATATATGTGTGTGTGTGTGTGTGTGTGTGTGTGTGTGTGTGTGTGTATAGTTGTCCCGCTTCTCGAAGGGTGTCCCACAAATCAAGGTTTTGTGAGCGTGCGTAGCATGAAAATTCTTGTGAGGTTGAAAGCAAGTCCATAAGGCCTTAGCTTCTGTGGTGGCTGCATGCATTTACAGCCACGTGGAGCATAGACCCGTCTCTTATACATACATACATACATACATATATATATATATATATATATATATATAAGATTGGATGCTCACAAACACAAGTCTCTTCTACCATTCGTGTATTTTTAAAAGAAATATTTGTGAAGAATGTTTTGACCTGCAGTACTGTTTGTAAATAGAATTCCTAAATAAAGACTGTCTACCAAACATACTACTAGTGCTCATTTTTTTTTCCCCAAAAGCATGGTAAATCTACATAAGAGAAATAGTACAGGTAAATTGACTGGATTTTGAAGGTTTTAAAACCGAATTACACTAAATTTCTCTAAATTTTGTAGGTTTTATCACCTTGAAATTCAAAATTTGTAGGTGGAATTATGCTAAACCTAGGTTTGTTTTTCGAGCACTGTACACTACCTTATATTGTTCACTAGCAGACATGAAGCTAACTTAGAAAAAATGACTTGTAATTTTCATGATGTTTTATCCTTACAAGGGAAAAATAAAACAAGGTGATGACTTACAATGCCCGGCTAAGGTAATGAAGCATATAATGTGAAATGATGAAGCAAGCAAATGCTAGGTGTGTGTGTGTGTGTGTGTGTGTGTGTGTGTGTGTGTGTGTGAGAGAGAGAGAGAGAGAGAGAGAGAGAGAGAGAGAGAGAGAGAGAGAGAGAGAGAGAGAGAGAGAGAGAGAGAGAGAGAGAGAGAGAGAGAGAGAGAGAGAGAGAGAGAGAGAGAGAGAGATAATGTGCCCCTCTTCTAATCCCCCTCCAATGAATTTGGAGATTCTAAGGATTCGATGAAACTCATCTAAGACAATATCAAAAGCCCGACATGAAAATTTCATCTTATTTATAAGCAAATAGGTGCCAAATTTTTTGGATTCAATTTTTTTAAGGGGAATCTTGTTAGATCCCTTTGGCCATAGGGAAAAGAAAAAGGAAAAGGGATGATTTTCCTTCTTTGGGAAAGGGATTGCGTGTTAGTGGAGAATAAGAAAACGGGCGGGGATGCCACATGGAGAGAGAGAGAGAGAGAGAGAGAGAGAGAGAGAGAGAGAGAGAGAGAGAGAGAGAGAGAGAGAGAGAGAGAGAGAGAGAGAGAGAGAGAGAGAGAGAGAGAGAGAGAGAGAGAGAGAGAGAGAGAGAGAGAGAGAGAGAGAGAGAGATAGATAGATAGATTTTATTATCGTCCTCGGAGGTCAAATATGACCTATGGGACCAAAGTTACATGTGGTGTAGTATGTGTATGGCTGATGAGTGACTCTCGATGCTCCAAAATTGTAGTGATGAGAGTCGCAATGGAGAGCCCACACTTTGGTTGGGAGAGGAAAGTGTGTAGGTCTAAGTTATGGCTGAAAATGTGAGAGAAGCAAGTTCGGATGTGATCAAAAGCTGAGCACTCTAGTAGTGTGTGGTACTCAGACTCTCGAACTTGCAGTGAGCATAATGTGCACAATCGATTTGACTCTTCTCCATTGCCCCAACGTCCTATCTCGCATCGAAGGAAATGGGAGCTAAGCCGAATTGCTGCGATAGTGCGTATCGCAGACAAGGGAATAGGCTCAAGCATGTAAGTGTGAGTACGGTTTCCTCTCTCAGCGAAGAACATGGTTTTGTAGTTGGGGGCAATATAGGTGGTGTAATGTATGAAGCGTGACCCACCGGATTTCTCCCAAGGCGTAATACATTGGCGTTGTAGAAAAGCTTCATTCACTTGAGAGTCAATTGAAGCATCATGTAGCAAGTGTAATGCATCCCATCTCCCAAACCACTTCTTTATGTCTTGCATCCATCCCGTGCTCAAGATCTTGCTTTTATGCGTCTTTTGAACTTTTTTGCTTGCTTCCCATGCAATTGTAGGAAGTCGATGTGAGGGGTTTTGACGCATCTTTATCATGTACTCCACAACCCTTTCCATGCCCATAACCTCAATTGGAAGAGATCCCGACTCAAGAAGTAGGAGCATATATGGTGTTTGTGTCTTAACTTGGAGAAAGTTTGTAAGAAAACGCTTTTGGACATTCTCAAACTCTTTCCAAGTAGACTTTGAGATGCTCCCGCCCCACACTTCAACTCCATAAAGAAGAACCGGTGTCACCAATGCATCAAAAAGATACTTCTTGAGAACCCAACACTTGATGTTTCCCGCATTACACATGTTCTCAAATGCATAATATGCTCTCTTTCCCGCTTCCAAACGACGCATAGCACATTCATGCTACTTGTGATTGGATGGAACCTCAAGGCCAAGGTACTTAAAGCTCTCAATAAGTTCAAGTGTCTCGTTGTTGTACACAATGCATGGCTTCTCCTTATGGTTGGTTTTCACAAGCATAACCTTTGTTTTGGATTCATTTACAATCAGCCCACTATGCAAGCAAAAGTTCTCAAGGACAACCATAAGCTTTTGTGCATCTTCTAAAGTGTGTGCTAGAAGCACTACATCATCAGCATACAACAAAAGCATGATTACCGCATTGCAAATAGTGACCTCTTCAATGCCTTCTTCTTGCATAAAGTCAAGTACCATTTGTTCCAATTGATCGATGCATAGACCAAAGAGAGTTGGTGACAATGGACATCCTTGTTTAACCCTAATAGTGCTTACAAAAATTTCTGAAATTTCTCTTCCCATGCGCAATTGACAAATCACCTTCTCATAGATTCGAGAAACCGCAAGCATGAACTCACTTGGCACTTGGAGTTCTTCCATCCTTCTCCACAAATTGTTACGTGGAATCATATCAAAGGCTTTCTTAAAGTCCACAAAACAACAATACAATCGCTTGCCTTTCTACCGACTTTCCTCCATGAGAACACGAAGAGTGACAAGATGATCAATGGTGCTATGGCATCGACGAAAACCCGCTTGTCCCTTTGCACGCTTGTCGTTCTCTTCAGCCCAATCACTCAATTTCATCTCCATTATGCACCCAAACAACTTTGCCATAAGAGACCCAATCATTATAGTCCGGTAGTTGCTTACATTCTTTACATCCCCTCCTTTATGCAAAGGCTTAACCCAATTAGTACTCCAATCATAAGGGATACCATGTTGAAGTGCAAGGTTGAACATATCACACATCCGCTCATGGGTAAAATCTCCCGTCCATTTGATCATCTCCGGCTTGATACCTTGAAGATCTCCCGCTTTGCGAGTGGCCAACTTTTCAAGCCCACCGCATACATCCTCAATAGTAAAAAAGGACGACATACATGGGAGTGAACCATAAAATGGCATTTTTTCAGTATTTGCTTGCTCATATAATTGCCTACAATGTGTGTACATATCCACTAGACTCAAGTTACCAAAATTCTCAACCCGCTTGCCTCTCAAGTTTCTCCAAAATCTTCCACATGCATGTGCCTTTTCTTGGACTTGAAATTCTTGTTGCTTTACTTCCCATCTTCTTCTCTTCTTTTGAATCAATGCCTTGTATGTATGCAAATGACTTTGATAGTTGTCTTTGTCCATAGTTGCATCAAGCTTTATCAAGGACTTTCGAGCATCTTGACATTCTTTATCAAACCACCTTTTGCGTGATCTATCTTTGTTGATACCATGGAGATGCTTTATGGCAAAGAATTCTTCCGCACAAGAACAAATAGCTTTCTTGAAAGCTTCCCATTTAGTTTCCAATGGTGCATCACATTGAAGCTTTGTCATCCATAATTTTTGCTCAACCATTTCAATGTACATTGGTTCCCGTTTGAAATCCATACATAGTGATAACTTCTCTTTCCTTTGGCTGAGATTATCATGCTTAGTTGCTTCTCCACATGAAAGGTCAATACATAAGGTGCGATGGTCGGATTCCGGGGTCCATTGACCAAACATAAAACTCTTTATGCGATACATGATGGCTTCAGAGAGTAGCATATAGTCAATCACACTATCCCCATTATGTCTCCTACATGTAAATCCATTGGTTCCACTCCACAAAGATACACCATTGGCAATGAGCATACCCGTGCTATTACACATGTGTAAAAGTAACTTTCCATAGTGATCTGGCTCTTTTTCATCCATTGAAGTACGATCATACAAGTGAACTTCCTCCAACTCCCTTGAAATGTATGGCATATCAAATTGTTGAGTATCATGTTGCAATGTTTTTGTGCGAGCATTCATATCCACAAATACAATAACATCACCTTCACCTTTGAAATAAGCAATGTCCTCTTCCAAATCAGAAAATGGTTGATCTCTATCCATGCAAGCATAAAAGGGAGAATCATGATGAGGAATGTAGCAACCGGCTACAAAAATGGGTGCTCTTTTTGGTGTCATAATTTTCAGCCATACATAACGTTTGTACTTGTCATCTTTCACAATTGATACAAAATCTTCCAATCCTTTCTTAACCATACATACTAACCCTCCTTTTCCTCTTCGTTGCTTGAGATTCTTTGACCACATCAATGAATGTACATTGTAATCCTCCAAGCCGTTAATCCTTTGTGTATCATGCTCCCAAGTTTCAACAAGAAGTACAACATCGGCTTTGCTTGTTAGTTCATCAATGCCAACCCCCGCATTCCATGGGTATCCATGAAAATTCCAAAAACATATTTTCAATTGTAACTCGGTCTCATAGGTCACGCATCCCTATTTTCTTGAGAGACTTTCCTCCTCCTTGGGCACATTTTCTTCATGAGAGATCTCCTTGTTTTTATTATTCTTTTCCTCATATGCCTTGCGATGCATATTTTGTTGCTTAATAGTGCAATCTTCACATACAAAACATTTTGTATCCCTCAAATAGATCCAACTATTATCAAGGATAATCTTTCGCTTGGTCTCATCCGGCATGGTGCATACAATTGGCCGTTCTCCCGAGCGAGGAGCTCCTTGCTTCCCCACTCTATGTGCTCCATAGACCATAACTCCGGACATGCCAAAGTGGGTTTTTAAGAAATCTTCAATAACAATGGCAAGAGAAGGAGGTGTCTCTAACTTCTCTTCGGAAATTCCACGAATAACAATGTTCTTGGAACGTCGCTCCCGTTCCTTCAACTCCTCCACATCCACATTCTCAACATTCTTTGTTTGAACCATAGCTTGCATGAGTGAGGAATTAGAAACCACATTGCTACCACATACATCAGCCCAAGACTTGTTTGTGCATACATTTTTCATGTCGCATACATCCCGGCTCATAGTGTCAAATTTCTCCTCTTTCAATACATGGTCATGCTCTACTTTGCTCATCCGCTCCTTCAAAGCATTCAAGTCCACAAGAGAGCGTTTACATTCCTTGACTTCCTCTTCAAGTTGCATCAAACGTGTTGTTTGCATCTCAAGTGTCCTCTTGAGATTCTCATTCTCAACCACAAGTACCCTTAGTGTGCCATTCTCCATTGCAAGTGCTCGTAAGTCTTCGCCTTGTTTGTTTACAGTCTCTTGCAATGATACCAAGTACGCCATGATCATGGTTTCCGATGTCGTTGGTTGGGTGGTTGTGTTGCTATCTCCACACTTAGGATATTTTGGAACATTTTCCACAATGCTTGTGGACCTTGTTGAAGAAGAAGAACTCTTGCGAGTGCCGGAAGACATTGTTTGTAAAATAGGAGACGAGAATCAATTTTGTTGAACCTGTTCACTTCAAAAATGCTGCTACAGAAATGCCTTCCATAACTCTGAAAATTTCTGTCTTTACATCAATGCGTAGAGGACTTCGTGATCTTCGATTGAGGCTATAGATCACCCAAATCGGAGTTCGGATGAAGAAGTTATGATCAAAAGAGTGGACTGCTGTCTACTAGGTCAAAAAACGAGAGAGAGAGAGAGAGAGAGAGAGAGAGAGAGAGAGAGAGAGAGAGAGAGAGAGAGAGAGAGAGAGAGAGAGAGAGAGGTGCAGACAAACTCGACAATTATCTTAAGGGGTATGTTGGTGATGCCTTGGGGCTTGAAGGAGTGAAGCGTTTAACAAAATGCAAAAGAAAAGGGAAACTGGGACATGGTAGGCCAGAGACAATGGTCTCACCTTCCTCCCCTAGAGTGGGAAGGCGGAGATTAGTCCATGGAGCCAAGGGACTTGCATAGCTAGAATTCTCTCTCTCTCTCTCTCTTTCTCTCTCTCTCTCTCTCTTTGTGATGCGCGGTATGTCATGTGCACCTAGTGCGTTTGGGGGAGTTGCAAAGTAGGGCTCCATCATCTTAAGAGCGTCATGGAAGCAAAGGTTCTGAGGGGACTAGGGGTGTGCCCACTGCCAGGATGGGTGAGGGTGTTGGTCTTTGCCTGGGAGTCTTTTGACACCCTACTTGAAGTGTTTTGATACTTTTTGATGTTTGTTGGATCAATTATCAGAACTTGTCCTTGGACTTTCAGTTTCTAGGTGATTAGAGGGGCTTTTAATGGTCCAAATAAGTGAAGGAAGGTATATTCGAGATCCTTTCACTACTAGGAATTAGATGACACCAAGTTGGTCCCAGTCAGGCACAAGTGGCAACTACCATGGTAGCTGGCTTTTGTGTTATTTTGGACTTCTGAAACTTCCAGTGGTTTCCCTATCACCTGTGTAGTCGTTTGCACCTATGTGCTACCTGTAAATCTGGGTTTTGTCTTGTCAAAAGGCAAGTTAACTCCCTGGGCCTGGTCACTCAAGTAATTTTGATTGGTTTTACCCAATTATTGATCCTTTTTGACTGGTGGAGGGTGGATTTGGCAAGTAGAGTCTCAGGATCCTGATGGTATGCACAGATTGTGAAAAAATGCTAGGTGGTAGCAACCGCGATAGCTGCCACTGGGGTTTGATATGAACCTAGTCATTTCCTGCTGATTCCTTACCTCTTGGGCTTCCCAATGACACCTTTTATGACTCAAAATGATCAATTGTGACCTTTGTCCAAGGTTTCAAGTCTGACTTGGTCAATTACTACAACATCTGCTTTATCTCTTAGCTGATGACTCAAACCTAACCAAAAAGTTCCAAATATGCTCCACTAGAGTGTATGCAAGTGCACAAGCAAGAATTCCTTGAATCACACACCGTTTGCAAGCTATGCATCTTTCTTGCCTTTTTAATAATTTTTGCCATCAAAGTCACAATATGGAATTCAAAAGCAACTTTGGCTCATTCAAGCAACACCAAAATGTAATGTTAACCTAACTACTACTCCTACAACTAATCTAAACAACAAAAACAACAAAATATAAAACAAAACAAAGTAAAAAGAAGTGATAGTGGGGTAGATGATAGCGAAATTTTGGAATCTCGCCTCTTCTTACCACCACAACCATCTACCAACAAAATTTACACAAGACTAAAAGCGTGGACTCACTGCACAATGCACTAAAACCAACAATTAAGGTCGACCTAACCTACAAGGCAACCAAAAGAGAACGCACGGCTCTTCTGTCTACTTGAGAAATTAGCAAGGCTCACTGACTCTCCTACTATAAAGGTAATGAGCTGTAACACTTGGGAACTGGGTAAAGAAGACCCTTATCGCAACCTGCTCTGTTAGTGTAAGTCCTACGTCCTCGGCAACAACGCCAACTAGTGCATGGAATGTCAAATGCAATGCCCAAACAACAAAACATTGAGGAGAGAGGTGTCACTCTCAAGCAAGGAAGCAACTAAGTGGAAAATGCCTAAGTATCTCGTGCGGCTAACTAAGACCCAAATGGTCGTATGGGGGTCAAATGAACTCCAAATGACAAGAAACTTGAGATTGTGGGTCTCTAAGCTATATGCAATAGGCTCCCAACACCAAAACCTACAAAAGTCACAGCGGGGTAGATGAGCAACCAAAATTGTTGCCACCTCTCACCAAGAATGTTGAATGAGCGGTCGTTTGGCTCCTCCTAAGTCCTCATTACCTCTATCCATGCTTAATTTCACTTAAAACACCATTAACAACACAAAATGAGCACCTAAACACACTAGCAAACGTAGAGCTAAATCCGCTCATTGTGTCACGCACACGCACGCGCGTGCGTGCACACATACACACACACACACACACACACACACACACACACACACACACACACATGCATAGAAAATTGAACATGTACATGATGCCAAGAACATGAGGAAGCAACACATGAGGTTTCATTAGCAAAGATTACGTGTACAAAGATTAGTGAGCGTACAAGCATAGATGTACACTTCACTACGTAAACTCCAAAGTAAAAAATAGCCCTTAATAGTTACAATTTTTTTTGGCTTATATCCTACGGTGGAAAATTCAAGTGTTTGGCTAGAAAGGGATAAGTATTTCAAAAATGTGATGGGCTCTAACATATAGCCTCTTCATTAAGTACAAAAATGGTTAAAAAATAATCAAACTCTTTTGAGTCCAAGATTTACAACACTGGCTTAGGCAAAAAATAAATGAGTGAGGAAAAAGTGGTTTTGCTAGCCCATTTGGATAGGTGTGATTGGGATCTTTTGCTTCGATAGCCACCTTTAACCGACTTTACACGACCATTTTACACTCTTAAAGTTGTACACAAGCCCAATGAATGCCCAACAAAGCCAATCTATTCCTTGGTCTACATCCATCACCATTGAAACTCTTAAGTTGTACTCAAGCCCAATGAATGCCCACCTACCCACATTTCCCTCCAAAAGTCTTAGACTCTTTCCCTCCAAAAGTGCTTATAAAACCAATAGCCTAAAGAGAGAATTTTTTGTATTCATAGAATGCCCTGATGAGACTCAATAAGTCGAAACGCGTTGGCAAATGCCATGATGCCATGTTTTAGTAAAATCTCTCTTTTTGCCTTTGTGGGATCCCTTCTCTCCCTTTAAGCTTATGTGAAGTACTCGCACGCTTGGATTTTATAATTAATCAAGTTTTTGTATGATATTATAAGAGTTTCTACTTTCACACCCTTGATCCTTTCCTATTAATCTTGGATTAACAGCTTTCTATAGCCAAGCTAAAAAACCCTTTAGCTGAGTTATGGTGCAACACTTTCCTTCATCGTCTCCCTCCTTTTTACCTCTAGACCCTTCATAAATTATTCATATGGTCATCCTCTGTTTGTCTTTTGGGTTTCTCTCTCTACTTCAAGCTCTTCTGCCCTCTCTCGCTATCTCTCTCTCTAACCCCTGCGCGTACACTCTCCCTGTCCTAGGTGTAATGGTACACATCCTTGCCTCCCTAAACCGGATTTGGCTCTGGACAGTAGTTTCCTTCATGGATTACCTCTTAGTAAAGTGGTGCACCATCAAGTGAACTCTTCAATGAACGGCCTCAAAACAGAGGCGGTTTTATTGAGAGAGTGATTGGGCACCAACCCTTATGCTACAACTTTCTGTGCTATTGGTCATCCCTCTCCAAACCTCTCTCGCAAAGGTTCTATGCTGCAATCACCTACTCAGTGGCACACCAACCCTTATGCTACAACTTTCTGTGATGTTGGTCATCCCTCTTTCCCAAAGGTTCCGCGTTGGAGGCATCCTCTTCCCATGCCCTACAAACCCCACGCTGCATCTCTCTCTTCGAGCTCAAGCTTGCAAGACAGGTAGCTGGCGGTCTTACCTGGTGCCGTCCACCTCCTATTGGAGTCCTTGGAAGTAACAGCTTGAAGCACTCTATCAGGTATTCGCTCGACTGTGTGATTATGCCCTGCAACCATGCCCCGCAACAGTTTGGCCCTATCTCCCTATCTACCCTCAATAAGATGCCCCCCGCCCCCCACCCCCAACCAACTACTTACAAGTTAGAGCTTGCATGCTTGCAACTCATGTCCCTTTACCATCATCTCACTTTCACAGGAAGCTATGGAACTCCATATAAAAGCCAATACACCTTTTAGGTAGTCAGAAGCATCCTCTACAGCATGATTTTGATAAGCTCCTGTAACTTTCCTCCCATTGGCTCCTCTTGACCCTTGGCTGTGGATACGTCTTGCTCTCATTTTTGTCCATGTGTTTGACAGAAAAGACACATGAGAAATAAGTTAGTAAGGTGAGTATTAAGCTGACTTGGCCCTCACTCCCTTCCTCCCTCTCTCCCTTGTCGCAGAGCCAACCAATGCCTTCTGTGCATCTTCTCCCACTTCTCAACCTGCCGTTGTCCCTGTGCCTTGCGCCACACCCATCAAAGCCACAGATTTTGGGTGCCCATATACCCCTGTACCCGCCACATCTAGTAGGACAAAGGCAGAACAGGTAGTGTTGCCCCTTGCCCTCACTCCCTTCCTCCCTCTCTTGCTTCCTCTCAAGCTCGTTCCCCGCTGCTTTATAAACTCACTTACAAAAACACCTCCTAGCTTCTTGTTGTTGTATTGCTTTTTGCAACCTTCAATGTTGAAAATCTGGAATAGTTGCGGCACCCACTATTGACGGTTCTACGGCTTGTGGGGAGGTCTTTACACCCATTTTTCTGCGGGTCTATCTCCGAGAGAAAGGGTTATTTCTTCAACATGATCGAGATACTCATTTTCAAAGGGCATGCAATGTGTAGGCCACCCCTTTCCATGGCCTTCCATTACACAAGAGCATGCCATTTTTTTCACAAGGATGAATGGAAATGCTTCATCAACATTGGCCTGCGATACCCATGATTCCAGCTTGACACAAGCTATTCTTTGCTCCCAATCCACTTCCCCTTTTCTTTGGTAAGCACTCTACCTAAACACTCTGATTTTGCTAAGCCAAGATCGATGGAAATGCTTCATCTGAGTTTGCTCAACCGAGGATGCTTCTGTATACTCGTGCATCTGCCTTAACCCATGATATAATTCCTTTTCCCCCCCTCTCCAAAGCCCCATTCCCATTACTCTGTAGAGTGCCTTTGCCAAATCTCCCTCTATACCTTACTTATGGTAGTTAATGAACCTTTTCTATGCTTATCTCCCTTGATTTACGCTTTAAGCTGTTACTTGAGCCAAGAAACAGGAGGTTTAACACTGCAACATGCCCTTACTGCAAGTTCCCCCCCCGCCCCCCTCCTTGACCTTTCGCTTCACTTTGCATTTTTCAGCTAATCAGCACGTTCTACTCATTATCCCCTACATTGCTTGTAGATGCAATGAGTATGTTCTGGAAAGAGTTTAAAAGGTGCACCAAGCCAGCAAACTTTAGCTACTTAATGAGATCAAAAGCATGTGTCCTTGGTGCTAAGATTTGAGTTGGAGTGTCTTAAGGTGTTTGAAACATCCAATATTTGCATCCACAAGTGATGATTCTTGCTCTTGTGGACTTCCTTTGTTCCACAAGTGATGATCCATGCCAGTTATAGGTCCCTTGCCCTTGCATGAACATCAAGTCCAACTAGTTCTCTTTGTATTGAGACCTGAAGAGTAGCTAGCTCAAACTTTATTCCTTTGCCCTTGCATTAGTTAAACATCCACTTGTTGCATAGATCTGCTTACTTCACATTGCCCAAGCCAAGCAATCACCATTTCCATCAAACCCATGAGAAATCACCATTTCCATCAAACCCATGAGCAGAGAAAACCTCACTTGCCCACCTTCAAGCGCCCCTTATTGTCTCCATGCAACCACGCCCCTTATTGTCTCCATGCAACCATGTCTCTCTACTTGACTATTCACTACCATAACAAAATCTTCAACATACAAGGTCCTTTTTAGCTTTGCTAACCTCGAGGAAACTTTACTATCTTTTGCTAGAAGACCATAGTGATTAACCTACCCTCACAGCCTTGCACCCCACCTTACAATTGTACAATTTGTTTATTAATCTCCACATGCATTCGGTGCAGATGTAGCCCTTCTAAGGAATTTATCACTTTACCCTCATCTAAAAGGCACCAATCTTATAGCTATATGTGGATTGTATCCCCCTTCTACATGTGTTTTATCCCTTTATCTTGTACATCCGCACCTTGCTAAAATTGATAGATTTATGTGCCTTGACCCCACCTTCCTTGTATGTTATAACCTGCAACTTCAATCATCCTTGACCTTACCTTGAAAGTTAATTCCATTTTTCCACCTTGTACATTCCCCGATCTTTGCCTCGCCTAGTTGGTGACCTAGAACTAAGTTGAACCCGACCTCATAAAACTCTAATGCTAAACCATTTTAAACATTGCCCCCCCTTTTTGGTTGTCTTAAAACCTTGCATACCTTAACCTATCTTAAAAATGCCTCTACCTTCTTTTTATTGGATACAGTGTTATTATCATAACCAACCTTGCATACCTTAACCTATCTTAAAAATGCCTCTACCTGCTTTTTATTGGATACAATGTTATTATCATAACCAACCTCTGTTTACTTAACTATCCACTCGCTGGACACAACTAACATCCTACTGACACAGACTTGCACCCCACCTTACAATTGTACTAAATTGTAATTCGTAAGTCTCCACATACATCCGATGGAGATACAACCCTTCCAAGTCCACATACATCCGATGGAGATGAAACCCTTCCAAGTTCATTTATCAGTTTAGCCTATGGTAAATTGCACCAATTTTATAGTTTTTCATCGCTTTTTGCCTCGCCAAGTTGGTGACTGGTACTAAAAACTCTAATCCTAAACAAATTTAACCTGGCCCCCATAACCCCAAGCTTCTTTTGAGCTAAACGTTTGCCTCCACCAGACTCTTGGCCCAAAACCTCAACCTAACCTTCCACCACACTCTGGCCCCAAACCTTAACCTAAGCTAGCCATGTACATCACATTCATTGTTGCATAGCTCAAGACTTCAATCTTGTATAATGAAGGAGGGGTTACGACAAAATCTCTTGGAGAAATCCAATGTTTTGACCCTTATCAAGGATTCTAGTGCTTCATGAAACCCCCTAGCCCTTGATACCACTTTTATGCAATCTCTCTAAAAGATCACCAAAAACTAACACCTTAAAAATTTCCACTCCCAAGGAATTACACTGACTTTCAACAAAGCCAATCTATTTCTTTGTATTCATCCCATCACCATGAAGTTGTACACAAGCCCATTTAATACTCAACTAGAGAAAGCCAATTTTTTTCTTGGTATACACCTAACACCATTTTAAACTCTTAAAGTTGTACACAAGCACAATGAATGCCCAACAAAGCCAATCTATTCCTTGGTCTACATCCATCACCATTGAAACTCTTAAGTTGTACTCAAGCCCAATGAATGCCCACCTACCCACATTTCCCTCCAAAAGTCTTAGACTTTTTCTCTCCAAAAGTGCTTATAAAACCAATAGCCTAAAGAGAGAATTTATTCATGGAATGCCCTGATGAGACTCAATAAGTCGAAACGCGTTGGCAAATGCCATGATGCCATGCTTTAGTAAAATCTCTCTTTTTGCCTTTGTGGGATCCCTTCTCTCCCTTTAAGCTTATGTGAAGTACTCGCACACTTGGATTTTATAATTAATCCTTGTGTGACAACATGTGCCAAACAAAACTCTACCATGTAGGTCCTTAATTGCATAATGCAAAAATGTATCTAGGACACTACAACCCAAAATTCTTTGCTCCTACATGACCTTGTCATATCTCTAAGGAGAAAAGTGGATGAAAGCATTCAAGCTTATAAATCCTACTTGGAAAAACCAATCAAATAATATTCAAAAATAAAATAACACCAATTTAAATGCATACCTGGTGGTGGAGCATAGTGTTCACTTACCCATGGTCAAATGCACATGATCAAATCTCCCACCTGCAAAGGCCTAGCAACACTAATTGAAAGGATAGTGAAAATCAAGCAGTATTACACTGTTAACCCTGGGTGTAGCATTTGCAATCCAAACCCCTTGGTTAGAATCTACATTCTCAAACCCCTTGGTTAGACTCTGTATGGAAACTGCTTCTACTATCAATTGACGATGACCATCACAGTCTGTTGTATCTAAAAGTGATTGGAATCAACTTGGAAAATTGAAATTGTCCAATATCCCTTGGTGGATGGCATGATTCTTTACTTGAAAGTACAATAATGAGATCAAACTGTGACCCTCAACAAGGATGGAGTGATTGTGTATTAGCTGAGTCATACCCCTACAAATACCACTCTTAGAGACATAATTAGTGGTGCAACTAAGCAGTAGCTCTACTCAAGTTGGAATCTTATTCACAAATGAATCTCAAAATAATCATAGTGCTTCATGAATCAAAGAGAATGATTCCTAACACCCCAAATAAAGTAGTCATACTAGATTTTTTTGGTTTGCAACAAGAGCATACCTACTTGGAGGGTCTCTTAATCTATTCATGTTGTCCCATGAATTACTTGGTTGATAGCGAGGCCATGCCTACATGCTACCCACATAAAGCATCATCTATATTTCAAGCACCTTGTGCACAGAAATTGTCCGCCGTTGTAGTCATACACAATGATCACAAGCAAATATACCATCCTCAACTCTTTTTGAAGAGAGTGATTGATGTTATAGAAAAAGTGTAAACTCTGCTTTAGTAGAATGAGTCCAGCGTATTGGCATGCCATGCATGCATATCGGAAAAATAGTGTGATAAGTCCTTGTCTTTGGTTACGGTCTCAACAGTGTGAGTCGATGACATACCATGCCTTGCATGTTTTGTATTGGTATGGATACATCACAGTTGGTCATTGCCCACCATAATTGTGAGCTTATATCCTATTTTTGTCAAACTTGTGTGCATTATCCTTGATCCTAAATCAATGGATAGTACTGTAGCATGGAATGGAAGCCTTGCTTTGCAATAAGTCTATCAAAGTAATTTGCTTTGCACAACCGAGAAATATTTTTCAAATGAAATGTTAAAAAATAGAAGTAGAACTTGAAATTTTCTAACCTTGTTGCGCCTATGAGAGCAGCTGCCTTTACTAGAATATGACTCGTAGCCATGTATGTTGAGAATTTTAAAGGTGTCATATGTACGTTGTATGCCCTCAGGGCTTGGTTCATCTTGACCTCCAATAAAATGCAGGTAGACATGTTGCCAAATTTTTCTAAGTTCGTAAGCTATTAGCATATTCCAAACTTTGGAGGTTTCTAGGCAAAATTCCCCAAATTGAAGCCTTGCTTCACATAAGTTCATCGAGAAGATGAGATAGACCGTGAGTGTAATTGATCTTAGATAAGAGGTACTCATGTCAGAGCAGAAGAGAATCAATCTCGTCTAGTTTTCATAGAGAATCGACAGATCTTACATCTTATTGAGAATCATGAGATTGCACAATATTGAAAGAGATAGCACGTGAAGCTTAACAGCTATCAATATCATAGAACCGTCAATGTCTGCTTCACCAAAGCAACATTTGCTTGTGAAGTTGGCATGCAAAATGGAATAAGCTCAAAATTGAAACCTATATTTAACATACTAACCAATTTGTTGGAATCACCACCCTTGGCATTGGAAGTTGTAGCACCTTGGAGTATGGTTGTCGACATTGAATTCAAATCATAGCTATGGATTTTGCCTACCCTTTACAAGATGTATATGCTTTGAAATGACAATACCCCCAATGCATAAATATAGATAGGGAGCCATCCTCCTAGAAGCCTTGCTTTTTCCCTTTGCTTGATAGCACAAAGAGGACACATTAAAGAGATATTGGCCGACTTACTAGACAAGCCACTTCTTCAGCATCCTTGTACGGAGCCTTGGTCCCTAGTTAAAAGTGATGTATCGTGGTACATCTTATGGCATTGTCATTCTAGACCAGGTCAAAAGAAAAATTAACCCCACCAATTGTCGACCTTGTCGAGCGAGGTACCATACTAAAAGCATAAAAATATCTACAGTAATTGCATAGACAAAGCGTACCTAAATTGCCCAATATACTACTTGCATATACCCATTGCCATGCCGAAAATGGATTGATCATGACTGCATCAAGTTGGGAAAACTTGCCTAGGAGCCATGCCCTAGAAAATCCAAAGCCTTGAACCAGAGAGAAATATGCTTGCTGGCTTCTTGAATAGAAATAAATGGTTGGCCTTGCAATACCTTTATCATACAGGTCATAGATTCTCTTTACAATCACCTTACAAGACGCATGCCTTGCCCGTACTTGCATCACTAAATTGGATAACTTATCAATTGTTGTAAATGACCCTTGACTGTTGGGGAGCCAAATCCTTTGCTTGAATTTTTTAAAAGCGTTACGTTAATACTTGCTTTCGATTTTGAGGAAGTCCCCAATGTTGCAGATCTTGTCTTGGTCGTGGCTCTTGACAAACTGAGACGGAGCCTTGCTCCTTTGTCCCAATTATGGACAATCTTTAGAGATGTAGGAAAGATAGCCATACTATTTGCGTTAAACTTGTGCATATCCCAGCAAAGCAAACTCAAAATTAATAAAAAATAAAGATAGATCTTACTCTCGATTGTGTCGACCAATTAGACCTCTCGTAGTCAAAGGCCATGTTCACGTCAAGATTTTAGTGCATCTCTATGATCAACTCAACTACGCCATGAACCATGGATATACTGTTTGGCGATAAAATAATTTTTGTATGTCACTGTAATTTCCTGCAAATGATCTTCAAAAAAAAATGAAAAACCTGCATGTGGAGGTCATGTCGGGGCATGAATAACTTTTGCCTAACGTCTACTAGGTAGCACTTGCTGGTAACCTCACATGGTGGGAGGGGCCCCTTGGACATCCTTGGCTCCCCAACTTACAAATAGTGTGAAAAAAAACATTAGCAATGGCAAGAAACAATCAATAGTGTAGAAGGCGAGGATAGTCCCAATAGGCAAGAACTGCCTCTTAGAAGGCCGACCAACGGGGAGCAATCGCACTGGCAATAATTACCACAGGTAGTTACTGTAGTAACTCCTGAGAGCTATAGGACCTGCTACACTGTAAACATTAGCAATGGCAAGAAACAATCGATAGTGTAGAAGGCGAGGATAGTCCCAATAGGCAAGAAATGCCTCTTAGAAGGCCGACCAATGGGGAGCAATCGCACTGGCAATAATTACCACAGGTAGTTACTGTAGTAACTCCTGAGAGCTATAGGACCTGCTACACTGTAATCAGGCTTCTTAGCTGTTTTGACTTTGTCTTTTGGCTTTAGATTTCTAATCACTTTCAGGTTTACGAGCTCTTCGCCTCTAGCGTCACCGTGTAATCATTACTTCTGTAATTATTTGAGTTTAAACCCATTATACAATGTACTTGTTATCCTTGAGCTATTAATTTGAGTCTGCAAATACTCTTTCCAGTCTTTTAGTTATGTCTCACGTTTCAATATAACATTCTAGTTCAGATCTCTATTTCAGTCCAGTACTCTGTTCGAGTCTCACTAACTGAAATGAAGACATAACCAGTAGCTCTAAATTCTAACACTGGAATCAGCTGTCTAGTCTAAAGAGACCAGCTCCAACTCTTATCTCCCAGTTAGAATTTTCAATTGTACACATGGCACCCAAAGTCAGTCGTGGACGTAAACTGTCAACCCATTTAGGCAATGATTCCACCCGCGTCGATCATATTCTTAAGGTATCAGAAAGAGAGTCTGATCCTAAAAAGGACCTTGAGAGTGAGACTGAGGCTCAGGGGGATCACAGTCATGCTCAAGAGGCCAGGGAATCTCATCACTCTAGCCATTCTAGGAGGAGAAGGGCTGAGCGTGAGGAACACAAAACCAAGAGTTCTCGATCGCAGTTGACGCCAAGGGAAGCAAGGGCAGTCGTCACAGTTCCGCCAGGAAAGCTAGAGAAGAGACAAAGACTAAAACTGAAGAAGAAGTTGATTGGGATACTGACACAGATCACTAGAGAAAGTCTTCAAGACGATTAAGTCAAGCTCCCAAGGTCAGAAGAAGCAGAGACGATGCCGACCAACATGATTATACTTCTTCATTGAAGATCTCTTTTTTAGTGTTCAAAGGAGGAAAGAAAGATGATCCAGATGTTCATATTCAAGCTTTTGAGTAGTATGATGAGTTGAAGAATATTGATGAAGATGACCGGGGATAATATTTTGCTTAGACATTGAAAGATGCAGCAAGGAAATGGTATTACCATTACCCTGCTTGCCAACTCAGATCATACAACAAATTGCTCAAGGCTTTCAGACTGGAGTATTTAGAAAACAGAGGTGATGAGGACATCCTCTACGAGCTAGACAAGATCAGACAAGGGAAGTTCTCCGTGAGAAGTTATGTTGAAAAAATCAAGGAGTTAACCAAGCAGTTGCAGGAGCCACCATCAGAAAAGAGGCTACGTTCATAATTTCTAAATGGGTTCCACAGTAAGAAGCTCAGAGAACAAGAGGTAGCTGCACCAACAAAGAAATTTAATGATTTGGTGCAGAGAGCTCTGAAGCTTGAACAACAAGCTAAGAAGGAGATAAGCCGCAAGAAGAGAAGGTCCAGCAGTAGTAGTTCTTCCACTGAGAATTCTGATTCTAGTGAGACCTCCAACAGCTCTGACAGCACCTCAGATGAAAAGAACAAGGACAAGACTAAGAAAGGGTCTTGGTCCAGGAAGCTTGATGAAATGGCACAGCAGGTTGCTAAAATTAGCCAGACTAGACAACCAGTTAGGAGAATAGAAACCTGGTGCTCAAGGTGCAAATCTAAAGATCATGTTTCCAATGAATGTCCACAATGTACCTATTGCAAGGCATACGGTCATTTATGGAACATTTGTGGAATTTGAATCCATCACTTCAAGAAGGGAAAGGATCTATCTCTAGTGGCATTTACGAATGCTGAACCAGCTAAGGTAGAGACAACCAATGTACCCCAAGAGGAGAAATCAGGTACCAATGGACTGAAACTAGGCAAGGTAGATACCAAGGGGGTACTGGCCGAGGCCG
The DNA here is from genome assembly GCF_014529385.1 of Adiantum capillus-veneris. NCBI lineage: Eukaryota > Viridiplantae > Streptophyta > Polypodiopsida > Polypodiales > Pteridaceae > Adiantum > Adiantum capillus-veneris. The sequence continues at coordinate 111,287,161 of NC_140953.1, read as the reverse complement.
GGGTCATGGTAGTTTTCAAAATCGAAGCCTTAATTGCTATACTTGTGGCAAGTATGGACACTTTGCGGCTCAGTTTCCAGAGGCACCCAATATTGTGGCTACTGAGACAAAAGCCCAAGAGCCAGTTCCAATATGAGCAGCTACACGCAGTAAAGGCATAGTCATTGAGGAACCCCAAATGAGCCAATAAAACCAATTAGTCCTGAAACTAGAAAATGGACTTAGCAGAGAGAGGTATGGAAGGCAAAGGGCAAAGAGAAGGTAGTCGATGAATGGCAAGAGCAAAGAGAACTGGCGGCTAAGATCACAGAAGATCTAGCCAAGAAGCTACTAGAGCAACTAGAAATTTCTGATTCTCAAGTCATTCAGAAGATAGCAGTCCAGTCTTCTGAGAAAAGACAGCTAGATCCGTTAGGATTTGGAATTTCTCAAACTATGCTGGCTGCAGTCTAAGGACTGGTATAAGATCTAGGAAATGTTAAATCAGATCTAACTACAGTGAGAAACAATGAAGTGGGCAAAGCAGACACTAGAACAGAGGATTGGCAATGTGAAGATAGTCCCGATTCCTCGAGTTTTGATAATGACTCTGATAAAGAGAGAGAAGAAATTCATGTTAAAATCTATTAAAGAATTCAAAAACTGACAAAATTGAATTAGAAGATATCAGAAAAACTTTGCTTAAAGAAGTAAAATTCATCAGACAACGAAGAAAGGATGAAGCCGATGCCAGAGTAGTTGACTTGGCAGCTGTCAGAGATGATGAAGTGCCGGTAATCTAGGTAGACTAGTCAAGAAACAATGGGAGCCACTATCCGGTGTCATACTGAATGGAGGGGCAGGTGTAAACATTCTGGGGACACATCTTCAACAAAGAATGGTTATCACAAACTTGAAACCAACACCCTTTAAGGTTGAATGGCTGATCACAGAGTGGTGCAGGTAACTAGGATGATAAAAAATATGCAGATAAGGGTGGGGAAAGAAAAGTTCAAGACCAGCTTCCTGGTACTGGATTTGCAAGGTGCATACAGGATGCTACTGGGATGCCCATGGCTGCAAACGACAGAGGCTGTTCACAATTATGCCAATCAAACTCTGACAATACAAGGCACCAGTAGAAGAATTCAGATCCAGACAAACAACACGAGAAGCTGGAGGAAGGCACTACAACCAGAAGAGCTTTACTAGAAGTATGGAGTAAAGAAGATTGAGAGGATACTGGCAACAATGAATATTTTTCCATTGGGCGAGATAGACTTACATGCAATATTATTTGACAAGGATCAGGCTGAAAAGCAAAGGAAGCAATTTCCAGATCAGTTCACTGAACTGAATCCTGGAGAATGACCAGTTCACCTATTTGGACAGCCAGAGAGACCAGTTGACTCCAAAGAAGAATTTTTAGAATTCAGTACACTAGCGGCCACTGAAGAGGGGCATTATGAAGAAGTTACTATAGTTCCAAATGACACTTCGGAACTAATAGGTTCATCCTGGGATTATGCTAAGGAGTCAACCAAATGAAAGGGAGGTGGGCCAGACTGGTTGTTTCCAGATGATCAGGAAATCAAAGAATGGAATCTGGGTTCTGAGGAAATTCCTTGATTGATCAAAGTGAACAAGCATCTGAACCTAGGAATAAAAGAAAAAGCCCGACTCATGTTCCAAAAATACAAAGACGTATTCGCATGGGAACATACCAATTTAAAAGGTGTAGATCCAGAGGTTTGTTGACATAGAATACCTCTGAAGCTAGATGCCGGACCAGTGCGTCTACAACGGTACAGAATGAATCCAAACTATGCTAAGAAGGTCAAAGAAGAAATTGACAACCTTCTGAAGGCTGGATTCATCACAGAAGTTGCCAGTAGTGATTGGCTATTCCCTATTGTGGTAGTTCCAAAGAAGAATGGGAAGCTCAAAGTTTGTGTGGATTATCAAAAGCTGAATGATCAAACCATCAAAGATCCTTTTCCATTACCTTTTGTGGACATGCTTCTTGATGAGATTGTAGGTCATGAGATGTATAGCTTTATGGATGGCTATAGTGGTTATAATCAGCTAAAGATTGCTCCTGAAGATCGAAGTAAAACCACTTTTATTACTGAATGGGGTGCATCCATGTATTTGGTCATGCCATTTGGTCTTTGCAATGCTCTAGCAACATTCCAACGTTGCATGATGGAGATATTCAGTGAATTTTTGTACTGATTCCTCACCATATTTATGGATGACGTCACTGTATTCTCAACTGAGGAGAAGCATTTGTTGTTTCTCGAAATGGTTTTCCAGTGTTGCAAGGAGAAGAAGATCTGTTTAAATCCATTCAAATCTATTTTCCTGGTCTGGAAGGGACAATTACTGGGGCATATAGTGTCCAGGAATGGCATAGAGATGGCCAATGATAACATCTAGTGTGTCCAACAGGCCAAGGCACCCCCCGCATAGCATCAGAGCTAAGTTCATTCTTGGGATATATCAATTTTTATAGAAGATTTGGTCATATGTTTGCTTCCAAGGCATTAACTTTATATGAGCTCACCAAGAAAACCAGCAAGTTCAATTGGACTACTGAATGTGAGGAGAGCTTCCGATGTCTTCAAAATGCCATTATCAATAAGCCAGTACTCCGACAATCGGTGGTGCAGCCAAAGTGTATCGACCATAGAAGATGGCATGGGCAGGTATGTGTAGACTAGCAAAAGCATGGCAAAGGGCTAGAGCAACCGTAAAGATCATGGGCTGACAGGTAGCAGCGGAGATGTATGGCTGATGCGGCTTATAGGCTAAGAAAGGCTCCGAGAAGCAGGTGAAGGAGGTGCAAGGTGTAGTCTTTGGGTCTAGGAATGTAGAGCTTGAAGTGATGAAGGAGAAGGTCCAGACGGCTCATCAAACTGAGCCACGGAGCCCAAGATATTGAGGTTTGAAGGTGCACTGTGCTGCAAATTCTTGCCAGACAAGGAAGCTTGGCATAGGTGATCCAACTGGGTGTCAGTGTATAGGCGCGTAGTGCTTGATTTATGGAGCCTACTCATATTTTTAGATTGCAAATCAGAGCTACGGATTGCAATTTATGGTCAGTTGAATTTTTGCCGGGGGCTAGGTTGATGCCCACTTGACCACATGGAGAGTCGTGCCATCTGGCATTTTTTGGGTTGCAACAGAGTTTGAGAAGATGCTATGTGGTGTGTGAAGCTAGTAGGAGTTGACTGCTTGTCAAACGGAGCCCGAGTAGGAAGTTAAACCAATTGGAAAGTTGGGTGTATTTGCTCAAAATTGGCTACATGTGATTTTCTTGTTTTTTGTGGCCTAGGTTCGGGGTCTCGGGGAGTCTTGAAGTGTGGCTAGAGCCGGGAGTTTTCAAGTCAACATGATAAAATTTCAGCCGGGGGCTTTGCGGCTTGGCAATCTAACATCAAAGTAGTATATGAGAGCATGGGGAAGGTAGCACCAAGAGGGAGTTTTTACATATGCTTTGTGGAGGAAAAACTTTGAAAATTGAAGGCCTTGGGGTGTGGCCTCACCGGAGGGCACCACGTGGCCGAGAAAGCTCCCATATGTGCTGACACAAAGCCATGGCACGAGGTATAAGTGCTGTAGTGGGCACCCCATTGTGGATGTGCAAGCAAGAGAGGAGTTCCCTTGGCGTGAGGCTATGGCGGCCCGCTGCCTGCTGGCTCTGCGCCGCAGCATGAGGGGCTGGTGCGGCTTGTTTTGGGGGCGGTGGTGTCTGGCGAGGGTGCCGCCAATGGAGTGCACCCCCGTGTGGGAGTTCTGTGGTCGGCAGTGATGACATGGTGTGCCCGTTGGGGCTCGGTCCTGCGGCCCTTGAAGGCCCTTTTTGAGAGCAATGGAGGAGGGCAGTAACGATATCGCTAGTGCCTACCCGGCATGAAATAGGAGTGTCCCGTGGCAACAATGAAGCCAGGAGGAATATATAGAGAGAGAGAGAAGGCACGAGTCCAAGGCGGCTCAAGGGCCCATGGTGGGGACAGAGGCAGTGAAAGAGATAGAGAGAAGACCAATTCAAAGGTGAATGGGCAACAGAGTTGGACGGACAAAGGACAGAGTTGTGCATCATGTAGGAGTTTCCAAAAATGGACTATGCTAAGTGCTAGCAATGCAAAGGTAATTCTAAATGAAGCTAAAGAGTACTGCACGAGCTAGGGAAGCTCTCATTTTTTTCCTTTTTAGGTCTCCTAGACACCCCTATAAAGGATGTACACGTAAATTTTTTGGGGCTTTTTGGCCATTGAAGCTTTTTGGTCAATGTTGCTTCTGGCTTTTGATCCATTGTCTTGTTTCCGAGGGTTGTACCAGCAGAGTGTTGATTGTACATGGTTGTATACCTAAGAGGCTATTCACTGCTGTCTCTTAGCGTCATTCCCCCTTCCCCTTTCTCTTCTCTGCTTGTGTGTGTGTGTGTGTTTTTGAGCGTGTGTGCCCCCCCAAAGTTTGTCATGCAAAGAGAGCTAGAGAGAGGTTGTGTGCATGTGGGAGGCTGTGAATTGAGCATAGCGGAGTGATCGAGCCTATCTGGTGCATTGCAAGGTGTGTGTACGTATGATTGTGTGCAAGCGGCGGTTTGCTTGTGGGTAGTGTTGAGTTTTGAAGGTGAACTCTAGTGAATTGAGGCGCTGTGTATACCTTGGGCTATAGTGAGGCATTGTGTTGTGCGCTGGGTGTGTTCCCTTTTTTCCCTCAGGAGCCGTCTAATGCTCCGATTTGAGATTTGAAGCGGTTTTTTAGCTGAAAAAGTGGTTGGCTGATGGTTGAAGTGTTCGATGGTCAAATTTGAAGCTAGCAGAGATGGTGGAGCCAGGTTTTGGCTCCATATTTACGAGCGTTGAATATCCCGATTATTGGTTAGCAGATTTTGAGTTATGTCTGCTGTCGATGCATATGTTGACGGATGCGGAAAAGCTGCAGACGGTGCCATTGTTGATGCGAGGACGAGCCAAGGTTTGGTTTGAGGGCTTAAAGAGCAGTGATTGAGGATCATGGCAAAGGTTGCAAAGTCAATTTCTAGAGCGGTTTTGAGAGGTGATTATGCCGGAGGAAGCTGGTGCCAAGCTGAAGGCAGTACACCAGGATGTGAGTAAGGATTTTTCTATTTTCATTGAACAATTTAAAGTTTGTTGGAAGCCTGTATAGGTTGCTACCGGGGTAAAAAACAAACAATACTTGAAGCTGTCAAAGCTGTTAGAGTGCTTGCATCCGAGGATTAGAGAAAAGGTGGAAGACAGTGCAGATACCTCTATGAAGACATGGTCTATTTGGCCAAGATAAAGAGCAGAAAGGTAAAGCGAAAGTAGGAGTTGGGCGTGTTGAAGCCGGTAGATTATGTGCCTGTTGTGGTGATAGCGAAGTGTTCTTTGGTCCGACTGAAGGCGATTCCAGTTGTTCAAAGTGCAGATATTGTTGAGGTAAGGCCTATGGTTGGTTATGTTCCTTGGAGATTTCTGGTTTGTGATGTGCATGTGCGGAGGGTCGACGAGCTTGTCAAAGAGGAGAAGCTCCATGTTGAAGTGAACCAGTGTGAAAAAGCGGTAGCAGATGTGGAGGTTTCGATGCGGATTGAAGAGGTAAAGCCTATTCTTGTGGAAAGTTTGCATGAAAAGGTAGCATAATGCAATCAAGTTGCAAATACCGAGGGTTCAGAAACAGGTGAAGGATGTGAGCAAATTCATGAAGATGGTCAAGCTTTTGTGGAGCAGCAAACGGATGAAGATGCAGATACGGAGTCAGTACATGATGCTGGTGATGAAGAAGATACAAGCTTGAGTTGCTGGGAGACAAGCAAGGAGGATAGAGCAGATGAGTCCACATACTATGGCGAGGAGACGGAGTCTGACGAACCTGAGTTGGTGAAGGTAAAGCTACCTTATTATGTGTTTGATGATATATTAGTAGCCCATGTGTAAGAAGAGCAGGGAACAGAGCAAGACGATGTGCATGATGAAAACCAAGTGGAGTGATCGAGGCCTATTGGTGATGGTATGCAGGTGAAGGTGGTGTGTGGTGCCATGCTAATGGCCATGTTGATGAAAGTGGCGGTGGAATGTGCCATGGTGGTGCAATAGGTGCATAACGTTTCCAAAAGAGATAGAGCAGCCATGCCTATGGAGGAAGAAGAGGAGGATGCAAAAGAGAACGAGTTTCTCTCTTCCTTGGCGGAGCATGATGCGGCGGTAGAAGAGGTGCTTGAAGAGCAGGTGATTGAAGCTGAGGAGCAAGTGGTGTTGATCGACCTTGAAGGGCTGATTGACGAGGAAGGGCTCGAGGATGCTGGAATCAAGTGTGTGGCCAAAGAGGAGTTTGTGTTGCCAAAGACGGGGGAGATTCTAATGCAGAAACAAGTCTAGTGGTTGAGAAAGGATACTCCCAGGCAGTGTCTTTGCTTCCATTGAAGGTATGTAAGCTATGATTGATGAATATGATGGTAGATACAGCTATGTGGTGGATGGTTCAACAGATGCAACACTCTATGGTTGAGGCCTCCACTTTATTTGGTTGGGAGGGAGGGTCAGACATGTGTTGGAGCTTGGTGTCATGTACATGTTTTTTGGATGGTGATTTGCTTGATGCTGCTCGATATGGAGTGGATGCTTGATTGCTGAGGTATGCATGGAGTGCTGAAGGTAGGCTATGGGTAGCCTACACACATGGTGGTCTATGTGCGGGGGTACATCACTATGGTGAGCAGTTACAGATGGGTGGAAGAAACCAATGGCAGGTGTTTGATCCAGGCAGAAGCTATGTGATGTAGGGGGTGGGGCAACCCACTTGAAGGTTTGACAGTATGATGCAATAAGACTATGTATATATGTTTTTGGTTTTGCAATTAGAAGGTGAATAAAGCTCTTTTTTGTTGAGCATAAATGCTCAACTAGGGGGTGGGCAATGATGGTGCAGCCAAAGTGTGTCAACCATAGAAGATGGAATGGGCAGGTATGTGCATGCTAGTAGAAGAATAGCAAAGGGCTGAAGCATCTATAAAGATCATGGAATGACAGGTAGTGGCAGAGATGTATGGTTGATGCGGCTTATAGACCTAGAAAGGCTCCAGAAGGGGCTAATTTGAGAAGCAGGTGAAGGAGGTGCGAGGTGCAGTCTTTGGGTCCAGGAATGTAGAGCTTGAAGTGATGAAAAAGAAGGTCCAAAAAAATCATCAAACCAAGCTACGGAGCTCAGGATATTGAGGTTTTAAATGCGATGTGTTGCAGATTCTTGTCGGTCAGGGCAGTTGGGGGCAGGTGGTCCAACTGGATGTCAGTGTATAGGCATGTAGTGCTTGATTTATGGAGCCTACCCATCTTTTCACATTGCAGAGCAGAGCTACATATTGCAGTTTATGGTTAGTTGAAGTTTTGCCGAGGGCTAGGTTGATGCCCACCTGACCACATGGAGAGTCCCGCCATCTGGCATTTTTTGGGTTGTGACGAGAAGATGCTATGTGGTGTGTGGAGCTAGTAGGAGTTTATTTCTCATCAAACAAAGCCCAAAGCAGGAAGTTAAAGCAGTTGGAAAGTTGGGTGTATTTGCTCGGATTTGGCACATGTGATTTTCCCATTTTTTGCGGCCTAAGTTTGGGGTCTCGGGGAGTCTTGAAGTGTGGCTAGAGCCGGGGGTTTTCAAGTCGACATGATGAAATTTTGGCCAGGCTTTGTGGCCTGGAAATCCAACATTGGAGCAGTATATGGGAGCATGGGGAAGGTAGCACCAAGAAGGAGTTTTTACATATGCTTTGTGGGAAAACAACTTTGAAAATTGAAGGCCTTGGGGTGTGGCCTCACTAGAGGGCACCACGTGGCCGGGAAAGCTCCCATATGAGTTGGCACAAAGCCATGGCATGGGGTATAAGTGCTGTAGTGGGCACCCCATTGTGGATGTGCAGGCGAGAGAGGAGTTCCCTTGGTGTGAGGCTATGGCGGCTCGCGCTCGCGTGCTGGCTATGCACGACGGCACGAGGGCCTAATGCGGCTTGTTTTGGCGGCGGTGGCAACCGGCGAGGGACGGCACCAATTGTGTGCGTGCCCGCGTGTTGGAGTTCTGTGGTCGGTATTGATGATGTGGCATGACCGTAGGGGCTCGGTCCCGCAGCCCTTGAAGGCCCTTTTTGAGAGCAATGGAGGAGTGCCTCCCCAACATGAAATAGAAGGAGTGTCTCGCGGCAGCAATGGAGCCAGGAGGAATATATATATGTATACACACACACACACACACACACACACACACACACACACATATATATATATATATATATATATATATATATATATATATATATATATAGAGAGAGAGAGAGAGAGAGAGAGAGAGAGAGAGTACAAGGCGGCTCAAGAGCCAATTCAAAGGGACAGTCCCATGGTGGGGAGAGAGGAAGTGACAGAGATAGAGAGAAGACCAATTCAAAGGTGAATGGGCGGCCAAGTTGGATGGACAAAGGACAAAGGTGTGCACCATGCAAGAGTTGCCAAAAATGGACTATGCTAAGTGCTAGCAATGCAAAGATAATTCTAAATGAAGCTAAAGAGGACTGCACGAGCTAGGGGAGCTCTCATTTTTTTCTTTTTTAGGTCTCCTAGAAACCACTATAAAAGGATGTACACGCTAACTTTTTGGGGGGTTTTTGGCCATTGGCGGTTTTTTGGCCATCGAAGCTTTGTGGTCACTTTTGCTTCTGGCTTTTGGAGCCATTGTCTTGTTGCCAAGGGTTGTACCGGTACAGTGTTGATTGTACATGGTTGTATACGCAAGAAGGCTATTCGCTGCTGTCTCTTGGCGTCATTCTCCCTTCCCCCTTCTCTTCTCTGCTTGTGTGTGTGTGTTTTTGGACGTGTGTCAGCGTGTGTGCCCCCCCGAAGTTTGTCGTGCAAAGAGAGTTAGAGAGAGGCCGTGTGCATGTGGGAGGCTGTGAATTGAGCATAGCATAGTGATAGGGTCTGTCTGGTGCAATACTGGCTCCACCAGAAGGAAGGACTGATTATCCAGTGTATTTTTGCCAATCAAAGATTCAGTCAAGCTAAACAAGGATATACTACCACAAAGAGAGAAGCCTTAGGAATGGTTTTTCAGTGCCACAAAGTTCCAACATTATTTACTCAGCAAGCTATTTCATTTCTATTTGGATCATCAGGCATTATTATTTTTGATTAACAAAGTTATTATCCAAGGAAGATTGATCAGATGGATGATGTTCCTAATAGAGTATGAATTCCGTATATTTCACAACCCGGTAAATCTCATTGTGGTGCTGATTTCCTGTCTAGAAGTACTGATGGCTACTTATAAATATCCTTGAGAGATGAGCCAATAGATGCAGAGCTGTTTCAGGTGATAGCTGAGGAAAACACAGATTCATAATGATATGATGTATATCAGTTCCTTTCCAAAGGGGGATTCCCAAAAAATTGAACTCAGAATTAGAAAAAGGCTTTGTTTATTAAGAGTCTGAAGTTCACCATCATAGGAGGATTGCTCTATAGACTCGGAGTAGATGCGGTTCTTCAAAGGTGTGTGCCAATGGAAGGAAGAATGCAAGTTATTATATTGAAGCACACGATGGGGATTCTGGAGGATATTTCTCCACTGATATTACTTACAAGAAGATTTTGCAAGCTGAATTATGGTGGAAAACTCTGATATCTGATGTTCAAAGTTTTTGCAAAACTTGTGATATATGTCAGATAATGGGCAGACCAACAACAGCTGATATGACTCCACTTACTCCAGTCTAATCACTGGGAGTATTTAAGAGATGGGGTCTGGACTTCATGGGACCATTCAAGAAGGTCACTCCAAGGAAGAATTGATCTATCTTAACGGCTACCTGTTATGTCACTAAATGGGTGGAGGCCAAGGCTCTTCCAGATAATACTGCAAAGTCCACTGCTATTTTCCTATTTGAAAACATTATTTGCTGCTATGGATGCCCCATTGAGATTGTGTCTGATTAAGGGACACATTTTATAAATGATACCATGGAAATTCTGATGGAGATGCTCTTAGTTAAGCACACGAAATCAACTCCTTATTATCTTAGGTGCAATGGTCAGGCAGAGAGCAATAACAAAACCATTAAGAATAGTTTAACCAAGATTGTTCAGAAGGAACCACATCAATGGGATCTTAAGCTACAAATTTCTCTATGGGCCTATAAAACAGCTTATAAAGTTACCACTGGAATGACACCTTTCAGAATGGTGTATGGTACTAAAGCTGTAGTGCCTATTGAATTTATTATTCCTAGTCTCAAAATGGCAGTGGAATATGGATTAGATTTGAATCATAATTTTAAACATAGGCTGGAAGAATTAGTGCAATGGATGAGTTGCGACAACGTGCCATGCTGGAACAGGAAATTGTTCAGCAAAGAAGAAAGCACTGGCATGATAGAAGAATCAAAGTTAGGGAGTTCCAGAAGGGAGTCTTAGTGTAGCTTTATCAATACAAACTGGTCCCTAAGAAACCAAATTTAAAAATAGCTTGGGCTGGTCCATATGAATTTGATTGGGTATTTCCAGGGGCACAGTGAGCTTAAAGGACTTATTTGGACTGCTACTGCCAGGTGTTTATAATGGGGCCAAAATTAAGCTATATTATTCTAATGAGAAGGAGACCTCCAGAGACGGAGATACTGGCATTCTGGGTACTGATGAACAGGAACTTTCAGAACCAACCATTCTAAACCTCTTCCACGTACAACCAGTACCAGAACCAGTGACGGTGCCAAAAAAGTCTCAACGCAATAAAACAGTGCCAATGGCAGAGTGAGTAAAGTGTCCAAGCCAGTACCAGTTCTTATGTGGAAAGGGCTAGTGGGAATGCATGTGATAATCATTAAAGGGAACATGGGAAGTATTAGCCAATGCATGTATGCCACGTCGTTGACGGTGCACAAAACTCTAGGAACGGTAAGTAGTGGAGCTTTTATGGCACGCACGCGTATAATAATAAGGTGAGTGGGCATTACTCATCACAAATCTCGTGCAAGATGCCTACCTGCTGTTACACACTCACCATCGCTAAGCTCTGAGGACTCTTCACTACAAACGCAAACCTCCTCGTCAGAAGAACCTGTTGATCACTGTCTATCCCTACCCAACACACCTTGCTATGGCCTTGAATATACAAGTAAGTTTTCTTCCTCTACAGACTTACCATCCTCACAATAAGATGCAGGATACCATAGATCAAAATGCAGCAATCATCAAATCTCTTCAAGCTTCCCTCCCAATTATCCCACATAGCAAGATACAAAGGTATGTGTTTACTGAACATGCCAAAGTGCTGCTGTAGCTAAGGGATTTGCATGTGGTTGTGCAGATTACAAGGTTGGATTTTGACATAGCCATTATCAAGCAAGTTCTTGATTCTTTAATGCCGGGAAGACAATGCTATTGTCAATGGTGTAAGAGTCGTAGCAACACCTGACGACATTGCCTATGCTTTCAAAATGCCCAATGTGTCAAAGCCAACCACAGTGTTTGCAGAGCAGATAAGTTTGGCTTTGAAAGAGGATAAAGCAGCAAAAAAGAAACAAAAGTCTAGTGCACAAGGTGTTCCAGTAGCAGGACTGGATGTCCCCTCAGCCTATAGGTTTGTTGTTGAGGCTGTTAGCTTGAAGAACAATCACACATGTGTCAGAAAAGCTGTTTGCGCCAATGCTGCTTGCAAAAAGATTCAATGCTACCGCTAAAATCAATTTATGTCAAATTTTGTCTCACAATGTGCTACAGTAGATTGTCAATCTAAAATCAGAGACTGTATTCAAAGCATGGTATGTCTGGCAATTTCTACACTCGACAACTGCTCTAGAAGCCTCTTTCCAGGTAAAGATGGCTTGGAGTCTAAAACCCATTCCAACCACTAACAATGTAGAGCTATTTGAAGACTAAGAGGCTCCGGGCAATAAATTGGCTTTAACTAGACAAAAAAGGAAAGCCACACAGTTGGTGGCCAGTGGTTCCAAGAAACCAAAGACATGTTGGGCAAAATTAGTGCTTTACTGAGGCAATTGGAGAGTCGAGTCAACCCCTTTCCTACTGAAAAGTCCTCAGCAGGCCAGACTTCAGCCATACCTAAAAAGGGACTCCAGCACACACCATTGCTGGAACCAAGCTAGCAAGAAACGTCAAGCGCTGAATAGGTGGCAGTCAATAATGACAAGGGAAAGGGTTCAACACCTGCCAGCCTAGCTAAGAAAATTCCTTTCAATGAATTGGCTTTATCCATAGCCAAGAAGGATAGACTGCAACAGTTACAACATCACCCTCTCAAAGGCCGATTGATTTTTCAAAAATCAAAATTGGCAGCATTACCATACATGGCTCTCGTTATGGTTTATGAGCCAGTCCAATTTGACCAGACAGCAGTAGCTGATGGCTGCTTGGTGCTTATCCAATCATCATGGAACACCATTGTAAACGCCTTAGGATAGATGATGGATGCATCAACTCTCAATGAAGAAGTGTCTAAGCTGAAAGAAGAACTAGAAAGCAGCCAACAACAGATTCAAAAACTCAAGAAGAATATTGGGCAACAATCTCTTAGGCATGGTATTGCTGAAAATCAGTCAGCACGAATAATTAAGGAGCTATAAGCAAAGCTGTGCCATCTCAAAACAGAGAAGTGACAATTAAATGAAGACAAGGCAGAAGCCTTAAGAAATGCTGATAGATTTCAGACTATGCTGAGAATGAAGTGGGTTGACTACAACACGCTTTTGACAACCCACACTACATTGAAGGCCTCCCTTACATAGAGATATATCTATAATAACGTTGTTGATATTCTGACTCCACAAGGCAATGTAACTATGGATATGGACAATTTGAAGGCAGTTATGGAGACCATGCAGGGTGATTTGCAAGAAAAGCTCTCTGAATACAACACAGCCTTAGCAAATCAAGCCATTATAGATTATATTAATAAGAAAATGATCCTCATGAGGACTTTGAGAGGGAAGAAGAGCATGATGAGGAAGGGGAGGACAACCCAACAGATAAACATGATGTCGATGATAATATTACTACTTCCCCACCCTCAGGCTCTGGAGCTGGGGGATCAGCTGTTACAGGGGGCAATCAACCCAACAAAGACCAGGACAAAGACCAACCAGACCAGCAGTTGGGTGACCAACGGCCTGAGGGTCAGTAGCAAGGGACAAAAGGGCAACACTGGAGATTCTTCAGTACACTAGTCATGGCACAGTCCAGACAACAAAGGCATTAGGAGAAATATGAACCTTGCATGGGCCTTGTAAGGAATCCTAATTTTTAGGGATTAAGGCTAATGGTGTGTAGGGTTAAGGGGACAAGGGTATTCAAGAAGCTAGTTTTGAGTAAGCTTTTCTAGCCTTTTTTTAAGACACATGTAGGATGTGGACCTAGGAGGTCACCTTCTCTCTCTAGCTTTTTGAAAGTGAAGGGAGTAAAGAGGTGTGGCCACATCATCAAAAACGTGGATCACTAAGAGCCAAAATTTGACTTTAAAAAAAAGAAGTTATTTTTATTTATTTTTGACTTAAAACTCCCCCCCTACATATATCCATATCAAAAAAGTATTTTTTGACCTTTTTTTAAACTTACAAGCACTAAAAGTCCAATTTTTCAAAAAAAAAACTCCCCCCCCCAAAAAAAACCTTTCTTCTCTCTTCCTCCTCCCTGCCCCCTTCTCTCCTCCTCCTCCCCTCTCTCTCCCTCTCCCCCACTTTCCCCTTCTCTCCTCCCATGTTCCTTCCTCTCCCTCCCTGCCCCCTTCTCTCCTCCTTCTCCACTCTCTCTCTCTCTCTCTCTCTCTCTCTCTCTCTCTCTCTCTCTCTCTCTCTCCCTCTCCCACTACCCCCTTGTCTCCTCCCATGTTCCTCTCTCTCCCTCCCCCCTCTCTCTTTCCATCCTTTGCTTCCTCATGCAATAGCTACCATGGTGCTCAAGGACATCACAAATCATATGCATACATATTTGCTTGTTCGCAACGTTTGCACCGAAGGCCGCACGTGAGGGTGAGCAGAGGTCATCCCAAGAACTTCGTACCATCCGTGAGATGAATGTTGATGGTTCTTCAATATCTTGCCAATATCATCACATATTTGAATAAAAAACCCCTTTATGCAAGGTAACAATATACTTCTTACTTTTGATCGTGTTCTTCTTATCATAAACTTTGAAGTCTAAGGTGTTGCCTCTACTTGTTTTGTAGTGTTTGGCACAAAGGTTGCTTTTATGCACAAATAGTGAAAGGCTACAGGTTAGAGAGGCCAAGTGTCACCACTTTTCCTCTAAAACAGTCTTCTTTGTTACATCTTGCAGGTAGGTGCTTCAAATCCATGCTTATTAGGGGTGGTAATCTCATCCTAATGTATATTTTAGGATTGTTTATTCTCAGTTAGATAGAAATACTTGCAAATTTGTACAACATATACTTAACAAGTGTCTTCATTATATAGCTTGCAAATGTTGAATTTATACATGTTTTTGTTACAAGGTGACCTCTTGCTATGCTAGTTGAGTGGCGTTGTTTGCAAGAATGGCTCAAGGAACTGGCATAACATGAAGCTTTTACGGTGGCACAAAGCTCTCCTCAGCGGCAATGTGGCTCCCACTACACCAAAAATCATTATGCTAACATGGAGAGATCCCTAGTAGGACAATGCAAAAAATTTTCATCAGCAGAACACACCGTTTCCTAACATGAGGGCACTCCTACCAAAGATATTTTTATGTGATAGGTCACCCCAGGAGCATACCATGTCATGGAATGGATGTAAGAACTATGACCGCACTACTCCTTGAAAGTTGTTCACAGATGTATGTTTATCAAAGTTAATGAGAAGAAATTTAGACGTTTTTGTTTGTTGTTGATGTGTAAGAGCACTCTAGGTCTACCATATTTTAGATTGTTTGATAAGTTAAATAAAATTTGTAGTCATTTAAAGTGTAAGTTTGTTTTTGTTTGGTAAGATTGTACATGAGAAGACATAATAAAGTATAAGAGATCTTGACGGAATAAACATCGATTAGATTCCTACCATGCACTTGTGACACTAGACCTCTCCTTGAACCCTTTGATTTCTATCATTGTGGGAAGTCCAAGGGTGGTCTATTTTCAAATTTTTAGCAATAAATTTTTTTAAAAGGAAATTTTGGTTATTTTAAAGTTTGTACACAATCTAGGAGTTCATTCTAATTGTTTTCTTTCAGTTTCAATTTTTGATTGAGGGCACTCCTTGGAAGCCACTTTTGAAGGTGTTAGGGTGATATTTTGAGAGAGTTTTGTATGTAGGAAATGCACTCCTTAACACAATAAAATCCATTGGTTCCCTGAATATTTTCAGATTCCATGGTTTTAATGCTCGTTCGAGCCCGTAGATTAAGGAAAAAGTAAGAAATATCCGTTTTACGTCATTTTTTAAGAAATTGCCAACTTGCACGTTGATTTTTGGAGAATCCGAGTAGGAGATGATTTTTTTGCATCACTCGATGGTCGAAGAGCGCGACATGAACAAATTTATGTGAGACAAGCCCAGATAGATTCAGAGCCAATTGAACACTAGAAGCTCTTGGAAACAGCCTAAAAGTTCAACACTTGAATTATGGCCATGCATCAAAAAAATCTTGTACTTGTCATTTTAGGGCCCCAGGGACCCTCAACATGAGGGGCCACAAGGGTGCGCAAATTGGCCATCCAAAAAATATGTTTAGCTATTTGCCATTTTGGGGGGGGGGGGAGTTTGCTATGAATACATTAAATTTCCCAATTCTATCTCATGGCTATGCATTAAAAAAAGCCTATACTTGTCATTTTAGGGTCCAAGGGACCCTCAACATGAGGGGCCACAAGGGCGCGCAAATTGGCCATCCAATTTTTTTTGGATGGCCAGTTTGCGTGCCCTTGTGGCCCCTCTTGTTGAGGGTCCGGGCCATCCAAATTTTTTTGGATGGCTAGTTTGCGCACCCTTGTGGCCCCTCTTGTTGAGGGTCCCCGGGGCCCGAAAATGACAAGTACAAGATTTTTTTAATGCATGGCCATGAGATAGAACTGGGAAGTTTAATGTATTCATAGCAACCCCCCCCCAAATGGCAGATACCTAAACCTTGTATCATGCTTATCAACCATTTTTTACTTCCTTGTGTCCATCCCCTGTTCTTGGAAATATCTTGGTCCCTATTTGTGCCTGGATGGCCATTCTACGCACCGTTGTGGTCCCTCTTGTTGAGGGTCCCTAGGGCTTCAAAATGAAAAATAGGGGCTTTGTTTTAATGTATGGCCATGAGATAGAGTTGTAGTGTTTGATGTCCGGAGTATTCACTATGTAAAATTTTCCTATATCATGTGCGTTCACCAGTGGATTGAAAGTAGCCCTTATAGGCCTTACCTACACATGTTTCGTAACTTTACAAGAATATAAATTCCCTTCTGTTGAACATATGTGCTATGTTACATATACTTTAGTGAACTCCCAAGGTCAAAGGTCTCACAAATTTTGTGCACTCAGAACATTTAGCACTAGAAATCAACCAAACAAGGAGCCAATTTTTACTTCCTTGTGTTCACCTCGTGTTCTTGGGAATGTTTTGGTTAAGCCATTTCTTTGGTATTTGAAACCACATGTAACCCCTATTGTTATAGTATCCAACCAAAGGTTTCTTGATTAGCAGTTATATAGGTTGGAGTGATACATATCTTCTATGTTAACAATGCATGTATCTATAATTTATGTTTACACTTTCTCTATCCAAATGAGCTACATAGTAAATCAAATCGGCAATTCAACAATTAAGTTCACAAGGTGATAGCTATTGGTATGATCTTTAGCAATAGAAAATAAATAGCTACCAATAGCGAATGAATATGGATATTTAAGAAGGTTTGATACAAAAACTTGTCAACACTACTAAAAAAGGTGGAAACTCAAAGGCTTTATAATATATATGATGAAACACGAATCAATAATAAGTCACCCCTATATAGCTACACCTCCATCTCAAGTTGTCATTTCTCTAAGTCAAGCTTGACATAGGCATAGTATGGAAACAATAACATTTTGGAAAGCAAGAATTTAGCTTTCTCAACTTTTGAAATGTTGCTATTGATATATATTCAACATCCCCAAATGAGGACATCTTAACAAAGGTTATGATCCACTTAATAAGAATAACCATTAGTGATTAAAATGAAATCAAAATATTGCATGAATTTCTTCATGGTGGAATGATTAAGACTTGAAACTTCAAACTTCAAACTTCAAACTTCAAACATCTTACAGGCAAATCAGAATATCCATAAAAATCAATAATATTTCTCAAATTTGTATAAAACTCCAGTAATTTTAATTAAATACTCTCACTCAGTGCGACACCATTTAACAAAAAGAAATATTTATATTGCATTTATAGAGGAATCCAGCCTCATAAAAATAATTACAAATGGAGACAATGTTGTTGCTGTTAGGCTTCTCTTACAAGTATTTGTCTTTCTCATCTAGAGATTCATATACACGAGTATTTGTGTGTCTATGACACTAGGGAAGATAGTAGTACTATAGGGATGGCTTTTCTAAGAGCTCCTAGAGAGTACCTATTGGTTCAAGATTCTACAAAAATCCTACTATTCTTATCAAAATCTTTTAACACGGTAGTGAAAGGTTCCTCACGGAACAAAAATAGGGCGATTTCCATCTCTGCACATGGTTGCTTGCTCATGTCCTCTCAAAACAAGTTGACTCTGTAAGTAAACAATAGATTATGTGAGCACAAAGTTATAAAGCACAAAATGATATCATTCTAATAATCTAATGACAACTATACAAAGAATAAATTATAAGAAAAATCTTTGATGACTCTCCATAGATAACACAACTTACTTACATTGTGAGACTCAATCACATGCTACAAAACTATAGATGGCGCACCAAAGCCATCAATAAAATAGCACCACCCAATGTTATGAGGTGTGAAGCCTAAACATTGAAAGCCATAAAGAGGTTAATTCCCTCCAGCATGATAGACTTAAATATGGAGATGATCTTAAGCTCTGAATGTAAGCTACAAGGGTAGTTTTCTCACCATTCTATCTTTATGTTGGAGATGAATCCTTGCAATGCCCATGCACTATTCACACCTCCTGTTCTTGTGGTATGCAAGTCATGTGAGTTGATGCTTTTTCCACCTTCGGGAGTAAAGGTTTCCATGTAGTGCGAGTGAATGAAAGTAGAAGGAGGAGAATCTTGTTTCATGCTGTAATGGAGGTGAGAGAAGGGAGAGGAGCTAGCTTAGTGTGGAACTATGTGGTGGGCAAGGGGAAGAGATGGGGGAGAAGCTTGCTTGGTGCTACAATGGAGATGGGAGAAAGCTAGTAGAGAGATAATGCTGGACTATAGGGGGTGCATGTGGTTGTTACAGCCATGGAGAGCTTGAAAAAGGGTTTGTAGAGAGAGAAAATCACTTTTAAGCTATAGAATAGGTTTGGAAAGACTTTGGAGGGTGGAAAATGATGTTTTGAATTTTTTTGGAATTTTTTAGTACACGTTTTTGACTTTTGGAGGTCAAAAATACTTTTTTGCCATGAAATAGGTTAGGGGACCTTTTAAGGAGGGAAAACTTGAAATTTGAATTTTTTTGAAAATTTGAAAATTTTAATGTATTTTTAAATCCGGGCCAAAAAGTGGGGAAAAAAAGGACAAAGTGGTCCCCCCCCCCCCCCCCCCCCCCCCCCCTTTTCCCCTAGCCACCTCCCTTACCTTCTCACTAGGTAAGAGGCCATTAAGAGGTGTAAGGTTACCTTGTTCCCCTACTTTTTTGAGGGTATAGAGTGTGTCCACCACCCTCTTCCTATTGGCTGGCCACTAATTAACCTTAATCCCAAAGGGCCCCTAGAGGGTTCATATTTTTCCTAATGGAAAAGGCAAAGCTGTGGCTGAATCCTTAAAGGCTAATGCGCAACACTCCTTACAACTCATTAGACTGAACAAGAGATTAAGATATTAGCAAGCTCCTATCACTAGAAAGTATTTGGAGGACGATACTCTTATCTCTGACTTGGAACGCTTTTAAAGGCTATATGTAGGAGCCAGGGAAATAATTCAACATTGGAAATCAACTACCTTTCTTGATCGAGAGCTGTGTCAATTACTTGAGCATCTCCACAGAATCCAACTACTGGAAAGGTACCTGAGTGGATGACTTTTGATGATATGAAAATCAATAAGGCAGCAAAAGTCCACTATAGACTGACACTCTCTAGCTCTTGAACTGGATCTACTGCTAGGAGACATGCCTACATATAGATGTATGAAGGAGGTTCGAACTCAACTGAAAGAAGTATTGCTTCAAATGAAAATTGCCAAAGAAGTTTTGGATCAGAGGATGCAGGCCATCATTGAAGATCAGTCTTCTAGCAGTAAAGGACCTTGTACTCAAATGACAGCCGGAGAACATGCAACTACTCTCCGAAGACGCTTTCAGCTTGTTTGAATTACTAGGAAGATGATGCAGCAGGAGAAACAAGCTATTCTCAATTTTTTGGAGTTTGTGCCTGATTCTCTGTTGAGCCAGCAGAGGATCACACCCACATTTTTGCTCACACTCATCATTTTTGTAACCATTGATTGTAATAAATGTCTTTCCGACATTGATTTTGAATTGAGTCCCGTTACTTAATGAATGGCTCAATTCAAAATCAATGTAGTGTTGAGCCAGCAGAGGATCACACCCACATTTTTGCTCACACTCATCATTTTTGTAACCATTGATTGTAATAAATGTCTTTCCGACATTGATTTTGAATTGAGCCATTCATTAAGTAACGGGACTCAATTGAGTTTCCAGCTTGTAATCCCGAAGTAATTTCACTTGCTGATGTAATTAGTTAGAGATGTTCTCACCTCCAAGGCTGAGGTATATAAGCCAAAGTTTTTGTAACCTAAGAGATTCAGATTATTAATCAAAGTGAGTTTTTGAGCGCCGTGACTGTGTCTGAGAGAGAGTGAGAGAGAGAGAGAGAGAGTCTTATCTACTTGCTACGCGAGCTACGGAGCCGCCATTGGAGAAGCGACACCGCCATTGTGTTAGCAACGGCGAGAGCTACGCACTGATACCAAGAGTGCGCGCTATCGGCTTCTATGTGTGGTAAGTTCCTACGAGCTTCGGTGTGAGTTTTCTTCCAACTCGTGTGTCGGAATAGAGCGTGCAGCATATCTATAGAACCACAACGAGTAGAGCTACGCATTAGTACCATCGGGGTCAAGTTTCGGTCACCTGTATTTTTCGGCCTGTCTTCATACGCGTTTACCGCACGGAGTGGTTATAGGTTGATTTTGCAGTTCAAGTCTTTAGGGTGTTGTTCTTACCTAGTGCATAGACTTCCCCTTGAGTTTGAGATCGATTCAATGATTCTAGATCCTGTTTTGTATAGCATTCGTTCGTAGTACGGATTTCAGTCACTTGCGTATTTTAGAACTTAGATTTGATTTCCTTAGTAGTGATTGTCATTAGAAGGTCAAGTAGGTGATTTGACACCCACCTAGTTGTTTCCATGCGCCTGCGGGTCAAGCTTCGTCCTCGTCTGACAAATTCTGTTGTTGGTTGAGTTCTCGCTATTTAGCTTCCGCTAGCGGCGTAACCGCCTTAACATTTGGCGCCGCTGCCGGGGACGAGAGCCCTAAGTAGGTGACCTTAGACTAATCGTACGAGGTGAGTCGTATAAACTACTTTGTATACTTTAGTTAGAAAAGATCTAGGAGTGGTGGACTCCAAAGATCTCGAGAGATACTAGGAAGTGGGGTATTCCTGGGTCTTCCGTGTTGACAGTATTTTTAGTTTAGCTTAGATTTGTTTGTTGTTTTGTTGGTGTGGAGTAGTTGTTGATAGAAGAAGAATTTGCTAGTCCGTGAGTGGCAGTGGATCTCTTTAAAATCACAATTACCAAACCCATTTTATGATTAGGAATAGCTTAGGTAGGACTTCATTTGATCCTGATCTAGAGCTAATAATCATTGGAGTATTTGCTTGATATGGTTGATTGCATGTTAGATCACTAAACCGTCGAGTTAGTAGTGAAACTTGCAATAAACAAAAGTCAGAGAAATTTTCTGTGTATCTGGGAGTTGCTGAACACTTGAGGAAGCTTTAGGAAGGATTCTGTGCCAAAAAACTGGAAATCTGCAACTTTAGACATCATACGCGTATGATGTCTAAATGACCAAACAGAGACCAAAACAGAAATTTTGACTTTACCAGAGTGTTCAAAAGGGGGGTTATACCCTAATTTCAACTTAAAACAAGAGCATTAACACTCAAAGAAACCCAAAAAGACAAGTCGGAGTCCAAGAAACGCAAAGAATAGGAAATTTTGGATTCAGATCTTGTTTTTACATTCAAACCTGACAAAAACACTTGAAACTCAATTGTAAACATTGGAGAAGGCTTAAAACCAAGAATAGTCAAAATCTGGGACAAAAGACATCATACGCGTATAATGTCTTTTGGCACATCCACTGCTTATTTTTGATATCTGACCTGACAAGATTGTTACAAGCACTGTAGGAAGCATAAATATCAAGTTTTGACCCAAATTGATGAAAAAGACATCATACGCATATGATGTCTTTTACCTAATTTTGGACATATTCTGATACTTTGCCAACACAGATCCATTGTAATAGTTGTCTAGAGGTTATATTTCAAGTTTCATCCCATTTGTATCACAATTGACCCAAAAAACAAGTTAAAAGCGGAAAATTGCCAAGAAAAGCCTAAATTAGCCATAACTTGCTCAAATAGAGTTCAAACTGAATTTTGTGAGTGGAAAGAGCATAAGGGGCCTACTGAGAGTGAGCATAACCAAAATAGTCTAAATCTGTGAAAAAAGACATCATACGCGTATAATGTCTTTTTCAGCATAACTGCAACAAAATTCTCACTTGATGAAATAGAAGTTGTCCAACTGACAAGATTAAACAATTGACCAAGTATCAGTCAGTTTGGATCAATTCTGACCACAAAAACTTGGGGAAAACAAATTGCCGAGACGGAAAAGTTAAAGTCCTTTAGGGGAATTGATGAATTTGAGATCGGGCAGGAACCTCCAGAATAACCAACCAAAACAAGGGGAACCAGCAAGTGTCATATCAACCGAGGGAAGTGTAAACCAAAGTTGGGTGCAACCATTAGAGCCGATCTTTGAAGGAAGTGTCTCTGATACTTCTTCGGAGAGATCTTACGAGATTTTCACCGAACACTTGGAACACTTGAACCTGGACAACAGAGAAAATATGGCAGCAGGATCATCAAACCCTTCCGCCACAATGAAGCTATTGTTCATAAAATACCAGTACGACAATGAGCAAGGTGCCAAGATCTACAAAGATGAAATGGACCGCTATTGTGTAAAGATAGAGGAGAGACCTAGTGAGTTCAAGGACTTAGTGCCTGTTAGCTATAGCGGAGATAGATATCTAGATGACGAGGGTACCATGTACTTGGTAGTCCTAAACCCTAACATTGTGGACAAGTGGGGATTGATGGGCACCAAAGCCAAAGTAGATGAAGAACTTGAGGAGAAAGCACCAATAATGAATTTCCCTGATGCGAGGTTAAGAAGAGAGAATGAAACTACAAGGATCAACACTGATAACATCTATGTGGGGCTATACAAATATAATAATGGGGAGCAGGATCTCTATTATAGATGTGAAGAACCCTACACTGGAGAGTTGACAGACCGAAAAAGACTTTATGTCTTTACCTACACAGAGGGATCGGAAGTGAAAATTGCCGCTTACGACAAGTATGGCAGGCAATACTCAACAATGGGCAAGAAAGAATTAGAAGGATATACATAATTTGGGGGACCTCTACATCAGTATTATGTTACTTCTAGCTCACAAAGACCAGCACCAACAAATGGAGTGCAAAACCCAATGACAACAGGAGGACAAAGAACTCAAGCTGCTGACTCTTTCAGTCAACCTCAGTACTCGAAGCCCGGACCAATGGGATCATTACATTCCAGAGAGTCAATGGATACGAATCGAGGTAGTGCAGTTCCAATCCCTACGTATACCACTCCAGGTCCAAGGTTCGAAGCGGAACCATCACATTTACCTCCTAGTAGTAGATTCAGGGCAGGGGAACCGACAAGGGTAACCCATGAAGTCCATGATGCTAGAGAAAGCTTTAGCCGGGACACAGGAGCAATGAGATTGGTAGCAGACCATAGACGTATGAGACCATCTCAAGTAGCGAAGTGTATGCCAAAGAAGTATGGTGGTTCAGGAGATCCGTATGCACATGTGTCACTCTTTAAGCAAGTCTTAAGAGCTGAGCAGATAACAGATTTCCATACACAATACGAGGGATTTGGTCTTACTCTAGAAGGTACAGCATTGACATGGTTTCAACCACTGAACATAGGGGGATTCCATGACATTGACCATTTGCTAAGAGAGTTTGCTGAGGAATTCTCAAAACGAGGGATTAAGCACAATACGGTCTCACAAATATATGCTTTTAAACAGAGAGAACACGAAAAAGTGAAGGAAGCTTCACTTCGCTTCAAACAATACATTGAGAGATGTCCAGTACGTGAACGACCACAAGATGACAGACTATCTGTTCTCTTTATTGAGGGACTGAGAAACGACACTCTCAAGAAGGACTTGCACTTGAAAGCTTGTACAAGTTTCGAGCAAGTAACGAGAGAGGCATTGTACTTAGTGGATAACTGTACGGTTTATGGAGAGGTGTCAGTGGATACAGATTTTGCATCCAGTAGCTCCTCCTCCGTAGCGAGCGAGACTACCAAAATAAATGTTCAAACAACAACCATGCCAAATGTAGAGCAAATGATAGAAGATGCTCTAAAAAGGATGGCACCATACCAAAAACCATTGCCAAAAACACTGAAATGGTGTGCTATTGAACAAAAATGGACAAACCATCCAACAGAGGAGTGCTATTACAACAAAGGGTATGTAAGGGAGCGTCAGTATGCACCTCCTGCTCAATTAGCACCACCTCAAGTACATCCAGTACCTCGATACCCAACGAGAAATGTACCAGGACCTATGGGGATAGAAAGACCGCAACCGGTATTGGAACAACAACCACCTTTACCAGGAGCAAGACCAGTAGGCATTAGATATGCACCAACCTTAGAGAATCAGGAAGAACAAGCCCTAGTGCCTGTTCAAGCCTATTATGAAGAATCTGGTGCACACATGTCTCCAACGGTGTATTACCCACCAGAAGAACCCAAACAACCAGATCCATGGGGCATGATTGGGAATGTTGGAATACCAACAATTACAAGTGCTTTTGATGAAGAGAGATACAATTTGGACGCAAGAACATTGATGTTCATAGCTCATGGAGGGTTAACAGGACAAAGACCATCCTATCCACAAAGGACGAATCAAATGGGACCAAGACCAGCACTAGGACCCTGTTACAAGTGTGGAGGTGACCATCTGATGAATGTTTGCCCACATACGGAAATCATTAGAATTAACGCTTATTGCACTGAGTGTGGGGTTACTCACTTCATTGAGGATTGTTCAAAGAATCCAAACAAAGTGCAAAAGACGACATTGAATATGCTAGAAACTATTCCTACCAGCAGTGGGTCTGAAAATGAAACTCTGATACCAACGCAAGTTGTTACTAGAGCTCAAGCTAAGAAAACCACTAGAGAACCTGAGAATGGAAAGTTAGCGACTGAAATGGTTAGTCCAGGACCGCGGAGTCAGAAAAACACATGGAAAGCTAGAAAAGCACGCATGAAGTTGAGAAAAGAACGTGAAGACGCTATTCTAGCTGAGGAACTAAAGCGAACTAAAGATAGATTAGAAAAACTTGAGAGTCAAAACGGGAAACGAGAGATGAGCCCGGAAAGAACGAAACAAAAGAGTATCAAAGAAACAACGAGCTTAAGCTCAGGGGGATCAGTGCTAGTCGACAAAGTACACGAACCATTGGACGCACTGATGAGAGCTTACGAAGCTAGGTTAAAGAACAACCAAACACAAGAACAGAGGTGGATGACATACCCAAACGCGGAATTGGAAAAGCAGAGACTTGAAATGTGCCAGAGAATGATCGAGACTGCACAAGCCTTATTAGAACCACCAAAAGAAACAATGAATTGTGGAAAGGAAAACCCAATTCAGCAAGAGACTATTGTTTCACGGGTAGCTGAAAAGACTCCCAGTGCACAAAAGCCTGAAAATACACACAAGGATGACCGCATAGTGTTGAACACAACCGATCAGGAGATAGAGAGTTTTCATCCAGTCATACAGAGGTCTTACGGAAGAGATGAGGATTACAATGAATTTTGGAAACAAGTGAGAGAGGCAAACTTTGCAAACGAGCTAAGTTGCCAAGCTAATCAGACAAATTGGGAAAAGGACATCAGGAATCCTCCCATAGTGGAATTTGAGGCAGGATCTCAAGTGGACTTGGATCTGCAATCTTACTGGGGAGATGGGGGCTCTGTTAGAACAATGGAGAGCAAACCTCACTCACTGAAAACCTTACCTTCATACTTAGGAGAGTATGAAGCAAAATCCGAGATTAGAGCACTTCCCTCACGAAGAATCTCATCAGAAAAAGTCATGGACTCGCAAGGATTGATAGAGATCTTGTCAACACCAGTGACATGCACTATCACTCTAGCTGAGCTTTTGAGGCTAAGACCACATATGTGGACCACTGTAGGAAAATGCTTGGAGAAATTCGGGATAAAAGACCCAACATCGAGACTGCAAGAGGGTATACAAGAGCTGAGTAAACCACAAAAGAACGCTAAGCCTGTACCCTTAAACAAGGTCGGAGAGTATTGCGAAGGTGAAGAGGGGAATACAACCTTACCAGTTGAATTCCAAGGAGTGAACACGATGGCAATACTAGACAGCGGAGCTGGGGTAGCCATTGCTACAAAAGAAATCTGGAAAAAATGGGGGAAACCAGCAATAAGGAAGACTAGGTTGAAACTCCAATTAGCAGATGGACACATGGAGAAACCTATGGGGTTATTAGAGAAAGTTGTAGTGACTTCTTGCGGCATTGAATACGAACATACTTTTGCTATTGTCGATTTTGGCAAGGAGAATAACTATGATATCATATTGGGAAGACCATTCATGAGACAGTTGAAAATGGTCCAGGATTGGGGCTACGATCACATATACCTGAGAAATATGGAAACCACTACACGTGTGAACCTGAAAGACCATAGCTACAAAGATGTGAACCGAACACCGGTAGAGGAGTTTGATTCAGCTACTTTGGCGGGATCCGAATTTCCAGCTTGGTTAGGTAAACCCAAGGAGTTATGGATGTGTGGAGCCTCGAAATGTGGAAGTCTGAAACGAGAAGAATATGTTTTAGAAAGGGCTATCGAAGACGAAACTTATATAGGAGAACCCTTTCCAGAGGACACGCTTGAACCATTAGAATGGACACACATTCTAGCAACCCTAGATGTTTGTGCAATTCCGGATGGTCCCACAACGAAATTTTGTGACAAGGACGGGTACGACGTGGTTCCGTATTTCATGTTGAGAACTGTACTCGAAAAAGAAACTGAAAAGAACGATACACTGGAAAAGGAAGATGAAGAGGAGGTATTTCACGACATTCCCGATCATCCTGAGTGGGAAAATGAAGCAGACAACGAGTCAACGGACAATTCAAGCGGAAACGAAGAAACTATAACGGATGTCCGATTTTATGATTTTCCGAACCAAACTAAACAACGCCAGAAACGCTATAGAGCAAAGAGAAAAACAAAGGGGGTTAGAACCAATCCGATGCCTAGAATAAGAGGAAAAAATCAATTCCTAATGCTAGTAAAGGCGGAAGACTGTGTTAAGGACAAGATTTCTGGAAGAATGAGAGGCAATGATCAAAAGAGCTTACGAAAAAACAAAAGAGGCTCAAGAAATCGAGTTCAAAGGAATGGAACGAAAACTGAAACTGAAAAATCAGAAAAGAACAAGCGCAACAGAGAACACACGGAGTCCAAGCTAGAACGTAGAAACAAGTACAGAGAGCTCAAGAAAACTCTGAAAGAAGTTTGGACGACAGAAATTGAGAGTGGAGAGGACAAAAACGCCAAAATCAAGGAAAACATGGATGTTCCCTCTCATTATAGGAAATTCACAATAGAGGATAGGAAGGTGGTATTAACCCCACCTATTCGAGAGAGGAAGGAGAACGAATCTTATGACGGACCGGAGGATGCAAAAAAAGTTGATTTAGCAGCTCCAGGTGAGCCACCTAGACCGGTGTACATAGCCACAGATTTGTCTCCAGGCGAGGAAGAGAGACTTTTGAGTCTTCTTAGAGAGTATAGGGATGTGTTTGCATGGTCTTATAAGGACTTAAAGGGAGTTGACCCATCGATATGCCAACACACAATCCCACTGAAACAAGACGCAAAGCCTAGCAGATAGAGACCATACACATATAATGATACGTTTGCTAAGCGAATCAAAGAAGAGATAGATAAGCTAATGGAAGCTGAATTCATATACGAGATTGAACACACCGATTGGGTATCTCCAATTGTGGTAGTACCCAAGAAGAATGGAAAACTCCGAGTGTGTGTCAACTTAAAGAAAGTGAATGCTACAACAATCCGGGACAATTATCCCCTGCCGATAACTGAAATTGTTCTAGAGCGTGTATCAGGGAAAATAGCCTACTCCTTTCTTGATGGTTTTTCAGGATATAACCAGCTAGCCATAGCACCGGAAGATCAACATAAAACAGCTTTTGCAACGGAGTGGGGAATTTATGCTTATCGGGTTATGCCTTTTGGTCTAACCAATGCTCCCGCAACCTTCCAGAGGGTGATGACGCATGCTTTCAAAGAATACTTAAGGTTGTTTCTAGAAATATACATGGATGACTTATGTGTACATTCTCTTCTGAGAGATGAGCATCTAGAACACCTAAGAAAAGTATTTGAGAAATGTAGGACCTATCGCATTTGTCTCAATCCTGAGAAATGTGTGTTTATGGTCCGACAGGGCAGAATTCTGGGACATATTGTCTCACAAAACGGAATATCCACGGATTTAGAGAAGATAAAAGTTATAGTGGATATGCCTAGACCAACCAATGCGAAACAAGTACAGAGCTTTATGGGACATTGCGGATATTATAGACGATTCATTTACATGTACGCTATAATAGGCCAACCACTTTACAGGCTAATAGTGAACTTTGAATGGACAGAGAGTGTGAGGAATCGTTCAAGAAATTGAAAGAGGCACTCATTACTGCTCCAGTCTTGAAATCACCAGATTGGGAGAAGATATTCCATGTGCATATAGATGCTTCGGCATATGCAATAGGATGCATTCTGGCTCAGCCAGAAGAAGGAAACATGGATTTTCCTATCTGTTACGCCAGTCGACAGCTCAACAATGCAGAGAAGAATTACACCACAACAGAGCGAGAGGGATTAGGAATGATATATGCTGTGAAGAAATTTCGGCATTATCTTCTAGCCAACAAGTTTGTGTTTTTTACGGATCACCAAGCCTTGCTCTACCTAGTGAATAAACCATGCAATACCGGGAGAATAGTGAGATGGTTCATTATCTTACTGGAATTCGACTTCACGGTAGTAGTAAAGAAAGGAAAAACACATCTTAGAGCTGATCATCTTTCGCGATTGACGAATGGAGAAGACCCTATAGGAGTAGATGACGACATGCCAGACGCGTACTTGTTCAACATAGAAATGATACCGAAGTGGTCTCAAAATGTCGTTAACCTATTAACCTATGGAGGAGAGTTCGATAGAAGAGAATACAACCAGAAACATATTGCTATTCAGCAATCCAAGAATCTTCAATTGGTTGCAGGAAGGTTGTATCAATTGGGAAATGATCATGTTTTACGACTATGCATCAATCCTGAGGAATATAATATATATTGCGCGAAGCACATGTTCAGGAATGTGCATTTCATTGTTCAAGAAGGAACACATATAGGAATTTGTTACAATTGGGAGTCTATTGGCCAGGAATGAAAGAAAGCGTACATGAATATGTCACTGTATGTATTGTATGTTCATCAAAACCGCCAGCAGAGTATTCGACATTATATCAGATAATGATCGCTCCAGAATGGAGTCAGTATATTGTTGAATATCTCACAAATAGAACTTTCCCAGAAGGAACGTCAAAAGCTCGTCAGAAATCTGTAGAGACAGAAGCTAGAGATTACGCTTTAATAGGAGATCAACTCTATAAGAGAGGTAAAGACAACCAGCTTAGGATTTGCGCATCAGAGTCTGAGTATGTGATAATCCTAGAGCAAGCTCATGGAGGAGTAGGTGGAGGCCATTTCTCAGGTGATAAGACAACAAAACTTGTCTTAGCCGCAGGAATATGGTGGCCAACATTACATATGGACGCTGAGGAATACGTTAAACGGTGTGATGACTGTCAGCGGACCAAAGTACCACTTAAAAGAGATGATATGCCGCTTAGACCAATGATGGGGGCAAGAGCTTTTGCAAAATGGGGGATTGATTATGTCGGACCCATTTCACCTCCTGCATATAAGACTCATGCACAATACATCATTGTGGCTACAGACTATCTAACAAAGTGGGTCGAAGCAAAGGCAACTCAAAAAGCAGATGCCAGGACCACGGCACAATTTCTATATGAATACGTCTTTGTACGATATGGATTGCCAATAGAAATTGTGAGTGATCGAGGCACACATTTTATAAATGAAGTGATAAAGATCCTTCTAGATGAATTCATGGTAATCCATAGGAAATCAGCCCCGTATCATCCACAAGCAAACGGACAAGCTGAAGCAACAAACAAAACCATATGCACGGTCCTCACGAAGATTGTATCTGAGTCGAGAACTGACTGGGACCAGAAGTTGCATTCAACATTATGGGCATATAGGGTAGCATATAAAACATCAATAGGAACGACCCCATATAACATGGTTTTTGGGCTAAATGCTATCTTACCAATAGAATTCTTGATTTCAACCTTAAGGGTGGCTAAGGATCTAGAGTGGACAGGGCACGAGCTTTCTGATAGAATAGATGACCTGGAAAAGCTAGACGAGCTTCGCCTAAAAGCAGTAGCTTCTATCTACGCTCAAAAAAGGCGACAAAAGGAATTTTTTGATAAGCATGTGCGGACTAAAGAGTTTAAGGTTGGGGACTATGTCCTAGTTTACACTCTGAAACAGCATGCTAAGAAGCTTAAAAAGCGAGGGATGGGACCTCTGGTGATTAAAGATCTATCACCAAGTGGAGCCGTCAAGCTTGCTACATTAGACGGAGAAGAAATGCCCAATTGGATTAGTGGATGCAGAGTGAAAAAGTATCTTTTGCCGCTAACCCAAGACATGCTTCTCAAAATACATCAAGAAAAGCTGCGTGTAGAAAAAGAAAAAGATTGAGGAGGAAGCGCAAGCCGAGGCGAAGGAAAGAATGGAGAAAAGAAGACTACTGCGTCAGAAACAGCGCAATGAAGGAGCAATACGAATAAACGCAGTCAGTATAACAGAAATGGATAATGACAAAGAAGAACCCATCATTGAATGCAAAGTAGGAACCAACCAAATCAAAGCCAGAGCACTATTGGATTCAGGAGCTCAAGCTAACCTACTTTCACTCAGTTTGTATAGACAATTGACAAATGACACTAAACTACAAACTGCCAAGCAAGAGTTAAAGAGTTACTCTGAGAATTCAATCAAAACTGTCGGATGCACAGTTTTACATATACAGATTAACCATTATGTGTATCCTCATATGTTTTACGTGGTTGAAGACCAAGCTACACAACATCCATTATTGCTAGGACAACCATGGCAGAAGCAATACAATGCAATGATTGACTGGAGTTCTAAATCAGTGCTTATCAAATACGAAGGTGAAAGTCAATCAGTTAAGTTCACCAAAGGATCAGAGACAACTCCAAAGAAAGAATCCAAGAACAAAGGTAAACAACAACCAGAGAAAAAGAAGAAGCAATGGCAACCAAAAGTTTCTATACAACCGGATTACTCTTCGACGAGGAATTCTCAACAGTGGATAAGGAAGACAAGCAATAATATAACAGCTCAACCTTGGGAAAAAACGGAGTCAAAGTTGGTATGGAGACCAAAAAAGGTTGTGCCAGAGAACACAAAGGTGGAAAGCAGAGTCTTCAATACCAGACAACAGAGTGATTCCAGACAATCAAGGACAGTGAAACAGATCTGGATTCCAAAGAAGTTCATGACGGCACAAAGCTATAGCAAGCAAATTTGGATCCCAAAGATTTGTAAACAGGAACTCCCTTCAGTACAATCAACGGACACTCCTAGGTATTTCAAGGCGAGGAAATCAACACAAAGACAAAGCAGGTTTGGGTCGCAAAGAGTTTGTGGCAAGCACAAGCGAAACGGAAGCAGATTTGGATTGTGCAAAAGAACAACAGGTAAAGATGAATCCATCTACTGATTCTACTACCGAAGTATCACCAACCCAAAACCCGACCACCAATCCTTCAATCAAACAAAGAGCAGCTTTATTGGAAAGACTGTTGTATCATCGCTCTGCAATTGCATTGGGAATTTATGACCAAAACAACTACAATGCTTCGCCCACAGACACTTCATAGTCGTCCGGGAGGACTCAGACTAGGAGGGGGGGAGGTATACAGGTATACAGGAGTTACAAAGCAGCTACAAGCGCCAAAAACAAAGAAAAACAAAAATTATATTACAAGGGCAGTGTCTTACATGATTTTGAAATTTTTATGTTTGATTGCGGATATTGATAATATTTATGCCCTTATATACCTTGTTTTGCAACAAGAAGAGATCAAATGATGAATTTGGGTCTCTAGACGTGTAAATATCACTAAATAAGAGTGTTTTTGGAGCTAAAAAGTGGTAATCCAAGTCCAGAAATCACAAATAAGTGTATAATCATATACACAGGGTTACCAACTATTTATTGTGTATGTTTGGAATTTTTTTGGCTTCAATTTGTTATTTTCCTTTATTTTTTATGATTTTCTTCATAAGGGTAAAAGAAAAATAAAAAATCAGGTGAAATGAGATCAAAAAAAAAAAGAAAAGAATAGACGGTGATGGTCCTAATGACAAGGGCAACCCATGGTAAAAATTGGGTACAATTCTGAAAAAGTTGCGGAAAGCCCGAAATGACAGAATTTTGGCAAAGTGGATAGATTTCTCAGAAACAGGTCAAACGGAGTCCAAATTGAGAAATTTCAAATCCTAAAGTGCATTTCACGACGAGATAGGAGCACATGTCAAATTTGGTAACCAAATAGGTGGCTTCACAACATATCCAATGAGCTGGAAATGCAACTCTCGAGAAGAAAAGTTGAAGAAATTCAACTCCAAGGCAAAAAGACGACTTCGGAGACTGACATGCCTATAAGGGGGCTTTTTAGCTAAACTGATGACTTTTTAAGTTGAAAACTAGTTAGCAGGGCTTAGGGCACTAGCACAAAGCATTCTTTGCACAAAAAGACCAACATTTCAAGAAAAGACATCATACGCGTATGATGTCTCACAGCATGATTTTCACATCCATTTCAACATTTGAGTGCATAGCCTCATTCCACATGTTAATCACATCCTATGAACCAAGTATCATGAGAATTGGAGTTAGAAAACCCAAAGAAAACCAAAAAGACGCAAAGTAGGCCATAAAATTGATTTTTGGTCATAATTTTGTCAAAATAACTCCAAACTCATTGAAACTTTGTAGGATTGTTGATTAACACATCTATAAGCTATCTGGAACCAAAAAGCACCATTTTGACACAAAAGACATCATACGCGTATGATGTCTATTTGCACTTACAGAGCCAAAATTGCTCATTTGTCATCATACATCCATTATATATATCTAATACATGCTACATATGAAGTTTGGAACCATTTGGTCAAGTGGATCACCCCATTAGCCCAATTGAGGGAAAATCCTTCATCCAAAGCCTATTTTTGGCCCAAATCCAACATACTCAAGTCCAAACCAAGATTTGAGTAGAGACAGTCCTTCACTAGTACATGGGGAGTCCACAGAATCAATCCCATGAAAAATTGATGAAAAAGACATCATACGCGTATGATGTCTCCAGAGCCATTTTTAGCCCAATATCTATCCAAACTTCATAAATCCACTGAATAAGCCTATCTAAAGCCAAATCCAAGCTTATAGAGAAATTTGGTCCAAAAATACACTAAAAGACATCATATGTGTATGATGTCTCACTATGTGATTTTGGCACCTCAGGGCTTCAACCACCAAACAGAAGTGATCTACATGCCATTTGAAGGTGAACCACCAAGTTTTATTCAATTTGGATCATAAAATCCAATTCCCTTTCAAAATTTTGCCAAGAGCCTGAACTGGACTAAACTGGCCAAAACTTGACCAAATGGGATCCAAACTCAAATCCAAGCATATGATACTCATGTATACACTATCAGCTACAAGCACAACCAATATGAAGTCATTTTGACACAAAAGACATCATACGCGTATGATGTCTCCAGCATGATTCTGAGCCCAGTTTGCATATTTTTTCACCTACCCTGCATCCTTAGGCCCTGAATAGCTCATGTTTCAATTTTCAAGTCATTTGAATAGTTAAAAGCTTCATTTCGGCTTTCAGTACTAAAAAGACGCTAACTTTTGAAATTGAAGTTACAGGATCCATGGATTCCACCAAGTTATCGGCAACGAAGAGAAAAAGACCGACAATCAAAGATGCTCTTGCAGAAGCGGAACCCTTTGACATTCCAGCAGAAACCCTCAAGCCAACCAAAACTTGGGTGGAGGAAGCAGTACTGGAACAAGAGGGAATAAAGATCTACCAGGGGACTTTCAGAGATCCTCAAGGGCAAGCGGTGGATACCGATGATCCCACAAGAATTGGTGGATTATAGCAGGTCAGAAAACATCAGCAGGTACCTGGAAAGGGCAGACTTGCACAGATTCTTCACCTCGAGACCATCAGGTGTAGATACAAGAAGAGTGTATGAGTTGGCAACCTCCATTCAGAAGGATGGGAAAGCCACATTGACAGCAATAGATGGAGAGAAAGTAGAGGTACAGATCACTCCACAGCTCATTGCAGATGCATTGAAGCTGAACAACAAAGGGAGCTCTGTCAGGGAAAGAAGGGAGGCTATAGAGGTTTATGGGTCCAAGAAACAGAATGCAACTTATGGAGATATGGCAGACCAAAGAGCGGCAACCCTTTGCCGACTGTACAACCAATTTCTCCATATTTGCAGTAAAAGACCGCAAAAGTATACGACACCGCCCCATGCCATTGCAACTACCATCACATGGGCATTGAAGAGCAATATGCCAAAAGAGGTGAATTACGCTCAACACATCCACGAGCAAGTAATTTCCATGTACAACGAGAAGCCAAAGTATATAGGAGGAGCTGAAGTTCTGACAAGAATAGCTTATGAAGCTATTGGAGCCAGAGATCAATGGCCAAAGGTTCCCTCCCAGAATGAATGGCTTAGAGAAGCCGATGAGGAGGAAGAACAGCCTGAAGTATCCAAGAGGGCGTCCACAAGAGCACGCAGGAAACTAGAAATAGTTTCAGAACCTGAAGAGAATGTGGATGAGCCGATTATGAAGAAAGTAAAGAAGAAGGTTGCTCCCAAGCAAACCAAAAGTCAGAAAGCGGCAAGAATGGAAAGACTGGTGGAGCAGTTTAGAGCGGAAAGAGCTCTAAAGGGGGACTTTGAAGAAAAGTGGGTGCCAGACCCCACTAAAGTCGGAACTAGCTCAGCCAGGCCACATGTTGATCAATATGATCAATATATTAGAGCTTATGAGGAGTCAGAGGCAATACTGGAGCAGCAACCTGTCGAGCCATACACTGAAGAGGAAGTACAGCTTTTAAAAGCTGAGCTGCAAAAGGACGACAAGGGGAAGGAGAAAGTAGATGAGTCTACTGAACCTCAAGAGAAAGACGGGCAAGCAAACAAAGGGAAAGCCAAGATGACTGAGGACAATCAGCCCTCCTTTACTGATGTACCCAGCCCGAAGAAGATGGAAATCATTGTGGAAGAGACCACAGTAGAGATGGACACGGCTGGTATGGAAAAGCCGGAGGCCGGGACCAAGGAAAAGGAGATAGATCCAATTCAGCAAAAGAAAAACGATTATGAGGATCTGGTAGCGATAGGGTACACTGAAGAAGAGGCCCTTGAGGCGGTTTATGGGATCACCCTACAAAAAAGAGATGATCGGAGAGGGACAGAGGAAAATACAAAGAGTACAAAAGAAAGTGATGAAAAATTGGAAGAGCAGAACGTACTAGAAGAGCCGAAGCCAGTGGAGGTGGTGGCCAAAAAAGCTTTAGAGTTGACAGATGAAGATGAAAAAGACATGCACATGGTGCATGAACTGCTCAACAAGATCAAAGAAAGATCCAAGGCAAAGGAAGCGGAGATTGAGATAGCCAAACAAAGGGAAGCCGAGTTGCAGAGGAAATTAGAGGATGCTATGACTGAATCTGAAAGTCATAACGCATCACTCTACGACGCAGAAAATGAGAGAGACGGCTTGATACTCCAGCTAGCTGAGGCCTCAAGAGAAGTAACAAGTGCACAGGAAGCAAGGGAGCGGATGGAAGACGTCTTGGAGGCAGCTAAAGATGAGCTCATTGAGCTAAGGGAAAGAGTCGAGCTCCAAGAAAGAACAATCACTAGACTCAGGACTACCCCTAGAGCTAGCAGAGCAGGAACCGAACAAGAGGGAGCTCTTGTACCAGCTCTGGAAGACCAGGTCCGAAGCTTACAAAGAGAGCTAAGATTAGAGCAAGTGCAAAGGTTGCACATTGCGGAGGGATCATTGGCAGCAGAGGAGAGGCTCACTTTAGAAAATCAAACACTAAGAACAAAGAATGAGACCCTCCGCAAACAGCTCCAAGATCTACAAGAGCAACAAAGAAGAGAGACAAAGACACCACAAGAAGAATCAGGTGGAGCAGCCATAGAACTACCAGAAATTGGAGAGGCAACCACAATTGAAGATCCAGCCCCAGTTCACGAGGTGACCTCAACTTCAGGAATCTCTGAAGAAGAAGAACAAAGGCTCCATGACCAAATAGAAAAGTCAGCAGAGGAGAGTGCCAAGGCGGAAATGGAATGGGAGAGGAGACTCCTAATCTCCATTAGACTTCAGGGATTAGACACAAAAGTGCTCCATGAAGAGTGGATGCAACCCAGCCTGCCTTTCCCTTTGATGAAGTTTGAAGTGATAAAAACGAAAAAGAGAATAGAGGAGGAGCAGTATGTCGCTCTTTACGAAGGCGACATCACAAAAGAGGAACAATCAAAGAAGATTGTAGATTCGCAGCCTAGATGGAGGAAAGGTTGGATGAACAAATACCCAGCCTATCTCATCTACTTGGTGGAGGCACCAAAGGAGATTCGGGAGAATGCAACCTTCTGCCCGGTGCCAAGAGTCAGAAGCTGGAAAGAGCATGGCAGGATTGTAGAAAAGAAGCCAAATTGGCTTAATTACCCCAGGATGCCAGGACCAAAGGCAGGAGAGAGAATAGGTAAAGCCTACATGGTGAAAACCCTAACGGGCACCATCAGCTCTTTACTGGCTCTCCTGACCTTTCGTGTCAGATGCTCAAGAAAATTTGCAGGACTCTCTTAGCTTGCATTGAAGTGTTCGCGCCAGATAAAGCCACGACCTCGAGTCTACTATCGACGGCCGACACAGTGACTGATATGATGTATGATCTTTCATTGCAGCCTTCTCCAAAAGTGTTGCACCTCCTATACCAGAGGATTATGTTTTTGCCTAGCTTCCACATGCAAACATTCGAAGAAGCTTTCTACACCGGCTTTTTCACCCACGAAAGCAAAATATTCGGCCCAACCTTGACCATCGGCAACCTGCGATACGAATCACATTTGCAGATGCTCAAGACGACAGGACTTTATTGACCAAGCATAAAGGTCATGTCAGGGACGACATGAACGCGGAGGGGGGGAGTGTTGAGCCAGCAGAGGATCACACCCACATTTTTGCTCACACTCATCATTTTTGTAACCATTGATTGTAATAAATGTCTTTCCGACATTGATTTTGAATTGAGCCATTCATTAAGTAACGGGACTCAATTGAGTTTCCAGCTTGTAATCCCGAAGTAATTTCACTTGCTGATGTAATTAGTTAGAGATGTTCTCACCTCCAAGGCTGAGGTATATAAGCCAAAGTTTTTGTAACCTAAGAGATTCAGATTATTAATCAAAGTGAGTTTTTGAGTGCCGTGACTGTGTCTGAGAGAGAGTGAGTGTGAGAGAGAGAGAGTCTTATCTACTTGCTACGCGAGCTACGGAGCCGCCATTGGAGAAGCGACACCGCCATTGTGTTAGCAACGGCGAGAGCTACGCACTGATACCAAGAGTGCGCGCTATCGGCTTCTATGTGTGGTAAGTTCCTACGAGCTTCGGTGTGAGTTTTCTTCCAACTCGTGTGTCGGAATAGAGCGTGCAGCATATCTATAGAACCACAACGAGTAGAGCTACGCATTAGTACCATCGGGGTCAAGTTTCGGTCACCTGTATTTTTCGGCCTGTCTTCATACGCGTTTACCGCACGGAGTGGTTATAGGTTGATTTTGCAGTTCAAGTCTTTAGGGTGTTGTTCTTACCTAGTGCATAGACTTCCCCTTGAGTTTGAGATCGATTCAATGATTCTAGATCCTGTTTCGTATAGCATTCGTTCGTAGTACGGATTTCAGTCACTTGCGTATTTTAGAACTTAGATTTGATTTCCTTAGTAGTGATTGTCATTAGAAGGTCGAGTAGGTGATTTGACACCCACCTAGTTGTTTCCATGCGCCTGCGGGTCAAGCTTCGTCCTCGTCTGACAAATTCTGTTGTTGGTTGAGTTCTCGCTATTTAGCTTCCGCTAGCGACGTAACCGCCTTAACATTCTCCAGTTCTCCTGTATGCATTACCTGCTAAAGAAGCTGAACTGCCTAGATTTTTTCCAGCTTTGTATCCTCAACATCGAGAACCTTTGGATCGGCTCACTTACTTCAGCATCACTAATAACTTCAGGACTGGTATGAGCGAGCCACTATGGAATGGAAAGCCTGGTAATCACTGCTGAATGCTGCCCTCAAAATGGATACTCTCATGGATCTGTAAGGAGAAATACAGAAGGTCAAACTCTGTATGGACAGTGAAAGATCCAGCTCCATCGATTAACAAAGATCATAAATCAGTTACTTCAACTCACTGTGGAGTCTGCTAAGATTCTTGAAAAGGATATCACTGCAAAACCAAGTCTGGGGCCACAATACAAAGAGATGGTTGAGATTCTCTTTGAAGCTAGAATTAAGACAAATCAACCTCTTGAGCAGGGATGGAACCACACAGCCTCGCATTGTCATAAATTGGCCAGAACTCGTCTGACAAAGGGCAAACGGAGTCTGTATGATCACAACACCAAAACCTACAACGCCCTCATGCCTTATGAATTTGAGATGTGCACTGAAAGGCGGGATCAGCTTGAGTAGGAGGCCATTTACAGACTTATCCAAAAGGACAATGCTGGCAGTGGGATTTTTGAGGCACCAACATAGAAAAAGGGCAAGAGGAAGTGGGTTCAATGGGAGGATACTGGGTAGTTCCACTCAGAATCATACGATGGATTTTCCCAGTTAGGCACTGGAATTTCCATGGCTGGGCACCCTTGGAAATATGATTATAGGGGTGTCAAGCACTCAACAAGCATGAATTATGGTATAAAGCTAGCAATACCAAAGGAGTACTATCATGAGGAACATCGGCCGACTCATGGGGAACATCAGCCAACTCAGCGACCAGAAGGGTTTAGGGTTTAGGGTTCATGCCAAACCAGAAAACCAACTAGGTTTCTCAACACCAAATCAAAATCAGGTGGTGGATTTTTTTCCTAGAAATTTTGGAGTTATACCAAAATTAAAAAAAGGAGGGAAGGATGTAGAAGGCGAGGATAGTTCCAACATGCGGGAACTGTCCCTTAGAAGGCTGACCAGTAGGGAGCAATCACACTAGTAGTAATTACCACAGAAAGTTGCTGTAGTAACTCCTGAGAGCTATAAATGGGACCCGTTACACTGTAATCAGGCTTCTTAGCTGTTTTGACTTTGTCTTTTGGCTTTAGCTTTCTAAGCACTTTCGGGTGTACGAGCTCTTTGCCTCTAGCTTCACCTTGTAATCATTGCTTCTGTAATTATTTGAGTTTAAACCCATTATGCACTCTATTGGTTATCCTTGAGCTATTAATCTAAATCTGCAAATACTCTTTCCAATCTTTTAGTTATGTCTCTCGGTTCAGTATAAAATTCCACTTCAGATCTCTATTTCAGTCCAGTACTCTGTTCCAATCTCACTAATTGAACCGAAGACATAACCAATAGCTCTAAATTCTAACACTGGAATCAGCTGTCTAAAGAGACCAACTTCAATTCCAGGCAGCAACATAGAACATCCAAGTTGCTTGCACCATGAGCTAAGTCCCTGAATGAAGATGCCAAGGAAGCAAAAAGTACTCCTAGCAAAAAGGTGATGCTTTTTGATGTGGTTTTTTGCGCCTTCTTTGTAGGTCTGGTTGCTCCTTCCTTCCTCACAAGAGAGCTTTCCCATGCCAAGAGAATACTCGATGAGCCTTTACCTCAATCAAGCGGCTCATCTCGTGTGATTCACCGAATCCTCCCTTTGCACTTTCACCATGCTTTAATTTTCTTGCATTTCCATGCAATTGTGATAATCCACGACCCTTTGAGAGAGGAAGGCCATTCCTCCATGCTGAGAGAGAGAGAGAGAGAGAGAGAGAGAGAGAGAGAGAGAGAGAGAGAGAGAGAGAGAGAGAGAGAGAGAGAGAGAGAGAGAGAGAGAGAGATCATGCAGCCACACTTCTTCTCCTCCTCCATGCCTTGTTCTTCCTTGTCCCCCTCTCCCCTGAGATTTGATACCAATATGAGACCAGAGGAAAGCAGACCATGCAACTCTCCACCCAACCTGGCTTTATATAGGCTTGTAGCCGTCCAAATATAGCACCCCTTGAACTCATGTATGTCTTGGACCTTTGCTTGCCGGATTTTACCTTAAGCATGACAGAGACAGAGATAGAAATGGAGGAAGACATATATATATATATATATATATATAGATAGATAGGGAGAGAGAGAGAGAGAGAGAGAGAGAGAGAGAGAGAGAGAGAGAGAGAGAGAGAGAGAGAGAGAGAGAGAGAGAGAGAGAGAGAGAGAGAGAGAGAGAGATAGTTCTATTATTGTCCTCCGACGTCAAGTATGACCTATGGGACCAAATGAACATGTCATGTGGTGCGAGTGGAGGTCATAAGTGACTTTTGATGCTCAAAAATGGCTGAAATGAGCGTCGCAATAGTAAGTCCACATCGTGGTTGGGAGAGGAAGGTATGTAGGGAGAGCTCATGGCTAAATATATGGGGAAAAGAGGACCTAATGTGGTCAAAAGCTGAGCACTCAAGTAGTGTGTGGTACTCACTCTCTCGTACTTGACGAGGGCATAAGGTGCAAAGTCGATGAGACTCCTCGCTAGTGCCCCAATGTCCTGTCTCGGAGTGTAGAGAATGGGAGCTAAGACAAATGGAGGCAATGGTGCAGATCACACTCAACGGGATGAGCTCAAGGATGTAGGGATGGGTTGGGTTACCTCGTTCAAAGAAGAAGAGATCTTTGTAGTTTGGGGCAACGTGTGTGATGTAATGGATGAAGAGAGAACCTCTCGATTTCTCCCAAGCCGTGATACATTGGCATTGTAAGAAGAACTTGGGAGGCGATCTATGCATCCTTGACCAAGTGACATGCATCCCATTTTCCAAACCATTTTTTGATGTCAAGCATCCACCCTGAACTTAGTATTTTGCTCTTGGATGTCTTTTTGGATCTTTTGACTTGCTTCATATGCAATTCTAGGAAGTCGATACAAAGGGCTATGTTGTGTCTTAAGCATGTACTCCAAAAGCCTTTGCATGCCCAAGACATCAATGGGAAGCGATCGGGACTCAAGAAGTAAGAGCATGTAGGGTGTTTGTGTCTTGACTTGGAGAAAGTTGGTGAGAACATGCTTTTCGACATTCTCATACTCTTTTCAAGTAGACTTTCCGATGCTACCACCCCACACCTCCACTCCATAAAGAAGCACCGGTGTCATCAACGTGTCAAAGAGGTAATTTTTGAGAGCCCAACACTTGAGAGAGAGAGGTACTTTTTGAGAGAGAGAGAGAGAGAGAGAGAGAGAGAGAGAGAGAGAGAGAGAGAGAGAGAGAGAGAGAGAGAGAAAGAGAGAGAGAGAGAGAGAGACAGAGTGAGAGAGAGAGAAGAAGAAGAAGAAAAATAATTCTCGCTCCAAAATTTCTAGGGGCCAATTTTTTTGTTAGAAATAAAATATAAGGAAGAAGAGAAAAAAAAACTTGCTTCATTCCAATCCCCTTGATATGTATACCAAGAAAGTGACTTGCATATCCCAAATCATTCATAGAAAACTGTGTGCTAAGTGACTTCTTCAAGATGGAAATCTTTTCTTTAGACTTCCCAACAATGAGCATATCATTGACATAAAGTATCAAGATGATAAGTGAAGTGTTAGACCGTTGTTAACTTTTGGGTATCTCTTCTTGGCTCCATACATAACCTTGGGACTGCATCTACTTGATAAATTTTTGGTATCGATGTCTTGAGCCTTGGTTTAAGCCATACAATGCCTTATGCAGTCTACACACCAATTCTACCCTCGTAGGCTTTTTACATTTAACTTCAAAACCCTTTTGCAGTTTCATATAGATGTCTTCTTCTATATCTCCACAAAGGAAAGCACTTCACGTCCAGCTAGATAAGTTCCATGTTTTTAGTGGCTACGAGTCCAAGCACAAGATGCAATGTAGTCATCTTGAATGATGGAGAGAAAATCTCATCAAAGTCCATGCCTTTCTTCTGATTGAATCCCTTAGAGACTAATCTAGCCTTATACTTGGGCTCGGGATCTTTCGCTGTGGATTTCTTCTTATACACCCATTTATAAGGAAACGCTTGTTTTCCTCCCTCTAGCAACGCTACCAATTCTTAAATCTGTGTATTTATTCTTATACACCCATTTACAAGGCAACGCTTGTTTTCCCTCTAGCAAATCTATCAATTCTTGAATCTCATTTTCCATAATCGAGTTATACTCCAACTGCATTTCTTGCTCCGTCTTCACACTATCTTCCATCTAATAGCCTCTTGGTAGCAAGTAGGCACTCCATAGTAAGTGACCAACAAATAGTCTAACCCTGGCTAAAAACGCTTAGGGACACGAGAGAATCGCATAGATCTCCTCACCACTTGACTGTTGGACTCTGCTCTCTCTGGATCACTACTAGTGGTAGGAATGCCAATAGTAGACTAAGCTATTTATTATGATAGAAGTATCTACATGTAGTGAAGTAAGACCCATTGGGAAAACTCTTCACCCTTATTGAGGGATTATGCATATGAAGGGATGGTTAAGAGTAAAGGTGACCTATCTGTTGTTGCATGAAAATTGCTTGTTTTCCTATTACGTGTGAGATGAAAAAATAACTCTAGCCACATTAAATTGACTTGTAGTGGCTTTGGGTTTAACCATATTGAATGAGACTGTTTTATAAGAACAAGTAGAAGGTGAATTTGGTCAAAGATGAACAAGATGATGAGCTAGCTACTTCATTGCTAGGTCTTGCTACAAATCTTTCTTATGTTGAGAACA
The DNA here is from genome assembly GCF_014529385.1 of Adiantum capillus-veneris. NCBI lineage: Eukaryota > Viridiplantae > Streptophyta > Polypodiopsida > Polypodiales > Pteridaceae > Adiantum > Adiantum capillus-veneris. The sequence goes on along the minus strand of NC_140953.1, from coordinate 111,244,334 downwards.
TAGTTTTAGATCCTTTGTTATTTTTGCACAGCAAGCTGAAAAGGTAGTAATTTCTCCATGATGGGCCAAGACCTCCTTCATTGCACATCATACACACATCAAAAACTGTTGAGATGTCTCTATAGTGCAATCTTACATTTAGTTAGAGCCAAAATTTGGCTCTAACTAGACAAATTTTGCAATATTGCAATGATGACCCCTTCTTGAATCATTTGAAATCGCACACCTGCCACACCCCTTCAAAATGAAGCTCAAATGTTAGTGCACAAAAGCTATGTCATTCAAAGTAAGCACTAAAAAATGCACAATCAATAGCCCAAAATTTTAATGCTTCATGGCCATTCAAAAATTTTCAATTTTAATGCTTTCCAATGATTTTTCATTCAAGTCGAGCACTAAAATGTATCAAGCAATGCCATGCTCAAGCAAAAATCCCAATCAAGCCTCAATGCAATGCCAATGATATTTTCAAAGGTGAAGCTCTCATGCATGCCAAAAAGAGTTGGTCAAGTAATGCAATGAAAATGTCAATGAAATCGAGCACCAAACCATGCACAAGCCAAAGATTTAGTGCGAATAAGGTCAATTGTGCACAACAAAATCATAGCTTACCTCAATGTCCACACCAGGCTCTTACATATCACATATGGCATACATAACAAAAAGATGAGAGAGTGATAATTTCTGGGGCACTCAAATTTCACAAGTGCTAGATGCAAGGATGTGTGATCTTGGCCTAGCCAAGCATCTTCCCTTCCTTTAGTCAACGAAAACTCGTCCTTCTAATCACAGATTCAAAATAGATTTCATTGTTAGTGCAGAAAGGTAAAATTTCAAATAAAATCATGCACTATATATCAAAGTGAATTTGTTCATTCTTTGCTCAATACGAAGTTTCCATTTTTACTTTTATTTTTCTGTTGAAGGTTAAACGAGTCTCCAATGGCATCTTTGACTGGATATAAGGGTTCCAAACGGAAAGAGGCTGACCCGTGGGAAGCATCCCCTACAATTTCAATATTTTTTTATTTATTAACTTTTAAAAAAAATATATTTCCTTTAATCTTTATTGGCGGACGTGTGTGTAGGCGATAGAGAGCAAGCGAGAAAGAGATGATCATGGCAGACCACCAACTCTGGCTTCGTAAAGAGGATGGCCTTATTGTTGGTATTGAGGATGTGTGTGTGTTGCGTGTGTCGGTGAGCTGAGGTGAGGAGTGGTCCAGAGGGGCCTGTGGCGCGACCATCGAGCCAAGGTGCGTGTTGAGAGCCCGTTTTAAGGCAGGACCAGGTACCAGCCATGTGTGTTAATGGGGTCAACAATGCAGTTCGCAGCCTAAGGCAGGAACAACAAATCCAACAGATTATCGAAATTGGGGGGCCGAGAATGGCGGGTATGTGTGTGTCAAGTGGAAAAACGCCAAATCTGGGGTCATGCAATGCCATCAACGGCCAAAAACTATGTGTGTGTGTGTGTTAGCATTCATTCACACGAGCAACCGATGACCGAAGAGAATGAGAAGAGGCAAGGCTTTGGCTATCCTATGGAAGAGAGATTGATGCACACATCTGCTTTATAAATGAAAATTACTCACAAAAAAGAAACAAAAGCTTCCTTTTGTAACCTCAAGCCCAATTCTTTTTTGGTGATTTTGATTGACTAGAATTAATTTTCTTTCTTTGCACCCACTCATTGTGTGCATACATGCAACAAAAATTTAGGCCAATTCTTCATCAATTTGTGCTCTATCAATCCCTTTTTCATTCACATTGCTCCCAATTAAGGATTACTTGGGTATGCACATTAGATTAGGAAAATTGCAAGCATAAATGTTGCTCTCAATCCATTGATTGCGTAATACACATACTTCAAAAAAGTGATCAAGATTCCTTGGCCCAATTCATTTCCAATCTTCCAATCATCGCAAATTTGAATTGCTCATATCTCAAAGCCCTAATCATCCAAACCCTGTCGGATTTGTCATTTTTGGTTTTTATGGCTACACATACATGATTATGGCAATTGCAAAAAAATCATCAAATTTTTAACCATTTCCATTGGTATACATATACAAAGGTAATAAAATAATCCTTAATTGTATACAATTGAGTCATATCAAGTCATTTGATCATACACACCAATGTTTTAGGCCTTTCAATCATCATAATTGATAATTGCTCCCAATTATTCATCCCTAATTTGGATATCCAATGCCATCGAATAGGCACACACACCAAATTTTAGGCCAAAATTTTATACAACTATCGATCAATATTACATTGCAATGCACAAATTGCAAGCTCGATCAAGCATAATTGAATGCATGCATGCTCATAGCACCATTTTGACACAATCAAGCAATGCACACACTCAAAAATTAAGCACAAAAATTCAAATTTGGGTCAATTGGCAATGCATTTAGGCTTACACCTAATGATTGCACACACTTTTTATGAACATTTCACAATCAAAAATCATTTAGGTGCCCTAATTGACCATCAATCATTAAAAATTAAGTGGTCATGGATGGGCACACACACTCAAGTTTTGCCCAATTTTTTGGCAATTAGGCTTATCCAATGATTGAATTAACCTAGCATACACATCATTTACATGATTTCATACTCATGTATCATCAATTCCATCAATTTTTATGTATGCACACACTAAAGATTAGGTTCACACACACTTTAAATTTTTGACATTTTTTTCCCTTTTTGGTGTATGCACATACACAATGATTTTTATGCACACGCTGTCAAAGAGTGCGGTCTTGCCAGGAAGGAGCTGGGCCTCTAGCTGTGAGGGTTTGTGGGGAGACTGTGAAGCTTTTCACTTAAGCGAGCTTAGTGTTTGTAGCAAATACATTGTGTGTAGCCATTGGAATCTTACACGCAGACACACACATACGCACATGTGAAACCCTCAAAACAAAACAAAGATGAAAACATCAAGGCTTTGATCGTATCTAATGAAAGGTAAGATGAAAGGGTTCACTGATGCATTTATAACAGCAAGTCGTTGTGCTCCAAATAGGCTACAGATGGTTCTTTGAAACTGTAACTTAGTGCTTACAAAGATGTAGATATTTTGCCTAGCGATAGGAGTGAGCCGTGTGTACAAGTCTTCTTGGTTCATAGTAATATTAAGAAAGTAAGACTCAACCCCTAGAGGAGAATAAATATGTGCACATCGAAAGAATAAGAGTAGTCTAGTAGTGGCAAAATAAGAGGACGTGAATTTCTTGCAGTCTTTCCGGCCCAAAGAGTAATACAATTCTCTGTTGGAAGTGGATTTTATGGCTAATACAAATGTTAATTCTAATATGTTGCACAAAGTGAAAGGGTTGAAAAGTTACACCATTGGGGTTATTCATCTAAGAAAGCTCAGAAAGTAGTCAAACAATGGAGGAAAGAGATAAGAGAGACAACCAACACACAAAGACCCACACAAGCTCAAGCCAAAGAAGTGAAGCACACCTCAAGACTTTGTGGTATTGTAGCCAACTTGATGAAGTAGGTGATGCATAGTAGTCACCAACACCGTTTGCAAGCCACCATCAATCGTTTTTATTAATGAAAGAAGGTTACATAGAGTGTGTGAGTATTACAAGTGAGGAGATTGAAGGCTTGAGGCATGAAGTAGCAAGCTCAAGATGTGCTGGGCTGAAATTAAGAGAAAGTTTCACTCAAGAAGATGGCTAGGAGGTTGGGTGATGGCGTGATAGAGTGGCTTGATTATGGGGATTTCTTGAGCGCTTGATTGCTTGATGGTTTGCTTAATGCCCAAGTGAGGGGCAAGAGGCTCTATTTATAGGTGAAGTTGCCTCTTGAAGAAGATATTTGCTTAGAAATATCTGAAGGAGTACGAGCAGAAGTGCGACGCGAGAGAGAGTGCGAGAAGAAGAGCACGACGATATGGTGAACTCGCTCTACTGTAATGTGTAGAGCATAGTGAGTTCTTATTAGGTTTTTATAAAAGAATATGAGTACATACCTGGCGGTCGGCCCACTTACCTGGGCGACCACATTGGGATTTATACCCCAACAACCTCCCACTTAAAGTCCAATGTGGTACTTTAAGTGTGAGAGAAGCTACTATACAAGCTAATATACAAGAGATGTAGAGAAGTGATGTACTACCCTACACCTAACTGCTTGCGAAAATGCGCAAAGCTCTCTGAGGGAAGTCCTTTTGTAAGTAGATCAGCAGGATTTTCTGTGGTGTGAACTTTGACAAGCTGAAGTTTCTTATCCTCGAGCATTTCCCTGATGAAATGATACTTCACATCCACATGCTTTGTCTTTGAGTGATAAACTGGATTGCGAGCCAATTGTATAGCACTTTGACTATCACAATATAACACAGGCATCTCTTCTTTGATTCCCAAATCTGTTACTAGTCGATTAAGCCAAATTGATTCCTTGCATGCCTCTGATGCTGCAACATATTCAGCCTCTGTAGTAGACTGAGTAACACAATCTTGTAATCTAGAACGCCATGATACTGCTCCACCAGCCAATGTAAAGACATACCCTGACGTAGACCTTCGGTTGTCTAAGTCACCTGCATAATCTGAGTCTGTAAAACCCTTTACACTTAGCTCCTGACTCCCATAGCATATACGCATACTCTTTGTAGCTTTCAGGTATCTCAATATTCCTTTCACTGCCTCCCAATGTTTCTTGCCTGGGTTTGACATGTATCGACTTACTACTCCCACTGCAAATGCAATGTCTGGGCGAGTAGCAATCATTGCATACATCAAACTACCCACTGCAGACGCATATGGAATCTTATCCATTTCAGCCTGTTCTTCCTCAGACACAGGACAATCTTGTTTGCTAAGTTTCACATATGGTGGCAATGGAACACTCAATGCCTTTCCCTTCTCCATATTGAAACGTTGAAAAACCTTGTCAATATACTCTGTTTGAGATAACCAAATCAACTTCTTTGATCTATCTCTCTCAATGCGCATACCAAGTATATGACTTGCCTCACCCATGTCTTTCATGTCAAACGATTTTTCCATCTTTGACTTCAAAGCTGAAATTTCTTCCAAGTGCTTGCTAGCAATCAACATGTCATCCACATACAAAATAAGGATCAGCCAACTGCCATCCTTAGCCTTCTTTGTATATAGACAGTGATCGAACTCACTACGTTTGTAGCCTTGAGAGAAAGCATAAACTTGTGGAATTTATGGTACCGTGCCCTCGGTGATTGTTTTAAGCCATAAAGACTCTTTAACAACTGGCATACCCAATCTTCCTTGCCTTTCTCAACAAACCCTTCTGGCTGCTGCATGTAAATTTCCACATCTAAATCACCATGCAAGAACGCTGTCTTGACATCCATTTAGTGCAACACCAAATCTAATATGGCAACCAATGCAAGAAAGCATCTCAATGTAGTCATCTTGACCACCGGAGAGAAGACTTCATCAAAGTCAATGCCTTGTTCTTGATTAAAGCCCTTGGCAACAAGCCTTGCTTTGTACTTTGGCTGACTATCATGAGCGGTGATCTTATACCTGTAAACCCATTTACAAGGTAGAGCCTTTTTGCCCTGTGGTAATTTAACTAGCTTCCATGTCTTGTTTTTATGCAGAGCTGTCATCTCTGACTGCATGGCCAATTGCCAATTTCCAATTCCCGGAGTCCTTCATTTGCACTGCTTCCTTGTAACATGAAGGCTCATTGCAATCAGTCAACATGACATAGTTCATAGATGGGACAAACCTATCAGGAGGTCGCGTGACACGTCCAGATCTACGCACAATAGGTGGCTCAGGCTCAGCCACAACCTGTGGTTCCACTCTATCCTGTCCTTGCTCCTCTTGAGCCCTGACATTTTGTCTTGCACGTGTAGGTCCATCTTCTTGGAAGACAACTCTTCTAATCTCCTCAACCCTCTCTGGTTTAGAATGATATTTGGATTCATTAAAGTGAACATCATTGCCGCGGACAACCTTTCTGGATTCGGGATCCCAAAGTCTGTACCCCATCTCACCAGAATTACCATAGCCTAGAAAGATGCACTTTCTACTCTTTGGCTCAAGTTTGTTCCTAAATTCCTTTGGAACGTGAGTATATGCCTCACAGCCAAAGACTTTGAGATACTTGTATGAGGGAATTTTGCCTGACCATACCATCTCTAGCACTGAATCCTTCTGCAAAACCTTGCTAGGAGATCTATTTACAAGATGAACAGCTGTTGATGCAGCTTCAGCCCAAAACCTATTTGGCAGTTGTGCATTAGACAACATACTTCTGACCTTCTCTTGTATGGTCCTATTCATCCTCTCAGCAACACCATTTTGAGGAGGATTGTAAGGAGCAGTAAGTTCACGTTTTATACCTTTTGACTCACAAAAGTCCTGAAAGGCCTTTGAAACATACTCTCCACCATTGTCAGTGCGTAAGCATTTAAGCTTCTTGCCACTCTGATTCTCCACAAGTGTCACAAACGTTTTGAAAACACTAAACGCTTCATCCTTGTGCTTGAGAAAGTAAACCCATACTTTCCTCGAGTAATCATCTATAAATGTCATAAAGTAAGAAGCTCCCCCTAGAGATAGGTTAGGCATAGGTCCACACAAATCACTATGAACAAGTGCCAACTGTGTATCTCTTCTACTGCTTCTATGCTTATGTGGCTGCTGTGTTTGCTTACCATACAGACAATGTTCACAGAATTCAAAATCATTAAATGAAAAGCCAAGCAAATAACCAGAACGAGACAAGATTTCCATTCCCTTCTTGGACATATGTCCTAACCGGCTATGCCACAAAGAAACGTTCGGCTGCTCGGTTACATTTATTACATTTTTAGAGACATTTGATACATAAATCATGTAAAGTCCTCCAGACTTTACTCCATGTGCTACTGTCATAGAACCCTTGGATATCTTCCACATGTTCTGTCCAAAAGTGGTGACGTAGCCAGCATCATCAAGTAAACCTGTGCTGATCAAGCTCTTTGTAATTGCGGGAACATGTCTCACATTCTTCAGCGTGAAAGAAGAGCCATTCTGAAACTTCAATTGAACATCTCCAACACCTAAGATCTCACATGTCTGCCCATTGCCTAGCCGAACATGATCTTTAGTGGTCACATAAGAGGTAAACCACTCCTTGTTTGGAGACACATGAAGTGATGCCCCTGAGTCTATAATCCAGTCACTCAGTGCATTTCCATGAGATGCTGTAAGAAGAGCTGAGTCCATTGTATTCTTCAAGAAGTAGATGTCTCCTGACACTAGACTGTCATCCTCTGCAACAGTGTTTGTCACATTTATTTCTTGAATCTTCACTGAGGACTTGTTCTTCTCACCATGGTCTTCAGCTTTCTCTTTGCCTTTTCCTGCTTTCCATTCTCTGCAGTCTCTTTTCATGTGACCCTTCTTGCCACAATGGTAGCATTCTATGTCACTCTTGCCTTTAGCACTGCGGGACTTGCTACGATACTGATTCCTCTTTCCACATTTGTACTTTTCTTTGGTCCTTCCCCTGACAACTAAGGCTGTTCCTTTGCCTTTTTCCATTGTCTTTCTATTGGTTTCTTCAGTAAGCAGACTTCCTTCTACACCTGCTATGTTCAAACCATCTGGAGGTGCAGAATTACTCAAAGCTGTGCGAACATAGCTCTAACAGGTTCATCAAACTTGACACCTTGAGCTGACAACTGACTATAGATTGTGTTGAATTCATTCAGATGATTGGACATAGGTGTCCCTTCTTTCATCTTCAAGTCAACAAGATTCTTAAGCCAGTATACCTGTGAAGCTGCACTCTGCTTCTCATAAAGATCACTCAGCTTTAACCATGCTTGATAAGCCGACATCTCGTCTGCTACATTGAAGTAAACGCTTTCTGCCAAAGTCAGCATAATGGTAGAAAGTGCCAATTCATCCATTTCGCTCCATTCATCTTCGTCCATATCTTCTGGTTTTATCCCCTTGAGCTTTATAGGTTTTATCTGCTTCTTTTGTACCAACACGTGCCAAATCTGCTTCTTCCACAATGGGAAATTGGTTCCATCCAGCTTCTTGATATTGTAAAGAGCAGTGTCCTGTGATCCAGCCATAGCTACGCTTCACAGTAGTTTACTTTCCTGGGAAAAATTCGGCAGAGTTTCCCCTGTAAATTGACCTGTGAACCAATATCAACCTGTCAAATGAACCAAGAAAGCTTCAGATTCTGCAGAAATTTTGGCAGAGTCTCCTTTGTAAAATGGCTCTAGTGTACTAAAAAAAGACCAAAAAACAACTCAAAAAACCACTGTCTCTCTAACACTGTAAGTTGTGGGTAAACCTGTCCTGATCCTGTACTGTCTATGACTGTCCTGTCACTGTCCTGTAAGCATATACTGCGACAATGCCTCAATAGGAGTAAAGCAAAGATGCAATCCCAACTGTCTAACTCACAGTCAATACATCCTAGCTGCCTATCTAAGGGTGCTCAAGGGATCGCTCCAAGACCTGTATCACCAAAAGGATCTCAACATTCGAGAATCCCCCAGCTCAATAAAACCTCACTCGACCCTCAAGAAAGGCTGCAGTAAATCTGACAGTACATAGACTTCCCACAAAGTCATACATCCACAAATTTCCCACTGTATGCTGTAACCGCTGCGGTGGTTGTTTGCTGCGTGACTCACAGCCAGCAGACCCTCAACAGACATACATCATCTCTGACAATACATCCCATGTGGAAGTACCTGCAATGTCAGGATGAAATCTGGAATATCAAGCGCCTGTGTGTCGATGCGCCTATGTCGTATGTGACACGCCTCCAAGAACTGTGAGCCGTCCTTCGATGTGTAGACAGCCACAAATCAACACTCTGGGAGTGTCGATATCCTGAGCACCTGCAGTCGTAGGCCGAAAACCCCAAATTTGTAGAGTCGGATCTGCACCCGCTGAGACCACGTAGTCGAAAATGACCTGCGCAGAACTTTGTCGAAGCTGAACGGTGACCGAGATGACCTCAGAATGAAATTCTGAGCACACCAAGCCCTACGGGCTTGCCCACAAGATTTGGGGCCGTGTCTTTGCCTGTCGAATTTCACTCCAATCTGAGCTGGTGACTCTAGCCTCCTGCAGTGCTGCCCCGAGCCTCGATGTGAGCTCTGATACCAGTTGAAGGAGTACGAGCGGAAGTGCGACGCGAGAGAGAGTGCGAGAAGAAGAGCACGACGATATGGTGAACTCGCTCTACTATAATGTGTAGAGCGTAGTGGGTTCTTATTAGGTTTTTACAAAAGAATATGTGTACATACCTGGCGGCCCGCCCACTTACCTGGGCGACCACATTGGGCTTTATACCCCAACAATATCCAAGGGATTTGTGTGAAAAGTGTCTCTCTTTTCAAAATATCTCAAAATTATCTTCAAAGTTTCTAGATCTTTCTCTTCAGGAAATATCTAGAGGTTCTTCTAGATCTTTCTCTTCAAGACATATCTAGAGGTTCTTCTATATCTTTCTCCAAATATATTCTCCTTGCCGCCACATGTCAAGAGTTTGTTGAGCTATGGTGGGAGCATGTGCATAAAGTAGTTTCATAAAAAAATGAGAGAGAGCTTGACATACATCATGGATGACGTCAAACAAAATCGTAACCACTTTTCTAATGGATTTTTCTAGGTCCATAATCACTCCAAAGTGCACCTACTATGTGAAGAATGACACCTCATGGGGTATACTATGACTAAGGCCACTTTGGCCATGCTATATATGTCATATGTCACGTAGGATGCCTAGTAGATAGGAGGTATGTTTTATAGGCTCATTTCATCATGGCTCCAAGAAGAGGTTCACAAAGAAGCCCGAGATCGAAGCCCATTCCCAACAAAAGTGACACGTCAGACTTCGACTAGCTTTTTGCATGCTAAATGGAAAATGCATATACTTATGCACACTTAAGGTATACACATAAAATCCATAATATTGTAGGGCTTACCTTCCGTTCCCACCATGCACGTGCCACGGCATGAAAACGCATGAATTCTTGATGAGAATTAAGCATTATTTGGATACAGACAAAGTTCATTAGTCACAATTTGACTATATCGATTTCATTCCAAGTGTATCAAATTAGGTGCAAAGTGTAGGTCAATGTGTGTTACACACCTAATTTTAGAAAATAATTAGCAAATTGAATCACATTGATCAATCAAAAATTGACATAACAAGTGAGTGCACTTACATCGTAATTACACTCAAGCTATTCCTTTGCTCCACATGAAGACGCATCATTGCACACACAAGCGTGTGCACCATCAAATCGGCTCCAAAATTGACCATTTGTAGGTCAAAATCAAACACTCAAATCATCAAATTAGGCATAACTTAGCACAATTAACTTGATTACAGTGATGATTCCACCTCTTGCAAGGGAATTTCACATACTTTACGCTTCAAATGTTAGTGGTTAGGTTAGAAAGGTTAGTCAAAATTAGTAGAAATTAGAATCAAATTAGTAAAATTAGCATGGAAAGAAGCGAATTAGCAAGGGTTAGCATGAAATTAGTGAAATTGGGGGCAGAATTGGGGGTTTGGGGTATTCATAACTCAACATTAATATCAATTTCTTGCACAAAATCATCAAATCAAACCAAAAAATGAGTTACACACACTAAAAAACCAACAAAAATAGTAGTGAAATGACTCTATTCTACACATCCTAAACTCACTAGCTAAGGTTATCAATCCCCGACAACGGCGCCAGATGTAGGGTGGCATTGTAGCACGACCTAATCGCAACCCACAAAATTGTCAAATCGTGGATCGGCAACCCAGCTAGGGCATGGAAGCACGAGCATAGGATGTATATATAGGATTCAAGGGATCCTTCTACTCATCATAGAGAGAAGCCATGGAAAGGGATTCCTTTAATCAACCACACATTCCTACTTACTAATCACTTGCACACAATCATGTGATTGAAATTAATCTCTCACATCAATCACTCTAATCATAACTCTTAATCACACAACTATATAAGCATGCAATTAACATACCTACTCCGCATTAGTGTGTCCATTCCGGTACATCTCCTCAATGCAACTATGTATGCACACACACTAACCACACACCTTGTAGAGAGAGATGAAGAGAAGGAAGGCATAGCCCTCAGACACCATGGACAATGGTGTGGATAGAATAGATTAACTCAAAAAAGGGATTAAGAGATCTACCATCACACTAATACAATCTCACTCCACATAATCAAACAAAGAATACTAATAAGAAAGAAAGTGTAATTGATTATTAGAATCAAGAGCTACATGGGCATGGAAAGCCTATGAGCCTCATGACCATCCCCTCTACAAAGAGAAGAAATCACCCAAAAATGACTTCTCATTAAGCATAGGGCTCTTTTATAGCTATTGGCCTCAAACCCTTCAACTATGGGATAAAGTTGATCTCTTTAGCCTAGACTTATACAACTTTGGAACTCCTAAATGAGACCAAGGCCCTATACAATGAAAAGGAAATATTGTGCACTATAGCACATCCACAGCTTGGTGCATAATTGGTGTAGCTTGTGTTATCCACTGCTAACAGACGTAATGTGAGGTCCCACCCCGCCATATCAACCAGCGGATTTGATGGTGAACCCGGTGGCCACTAGATCTATTGCGGAAGCAAACAAAATGGTTCAGGGTTCGACTAGCGGACGATCTCTCATCACAAGTGAGTCGAGTTCGAGCCTACTAGCAAGGAGATCTAGCTCCACCTCGTAGGGGAAGCGTAATTAAACTATCTAGCGATCCTAAGACCCACCTTCCAAGAGGAGAGAAAACCCGAGCGCCTTTTTTCCCATGTTTCAGAGGAACATACCCTCGAGATTTCACCGCTCTAGGGGCAATGAGTATTACTAATATCGAAGTAAGCACTATGGGGACAGAGAGTTCCCAACCAATCGGGACCACCCATCTCGTAGGCATTGGCAACCTGAGCCAAGCCCCCACTTTCCACCCCCACACTCACACTTCCTTGTGTGACCTAATTACTACCACAAAGGTTGTTCAACATAAACATTCCTTGTTTTAATTCCAAAGCACATTGTTCGTTAGGACGCCCTTCAACCAGTATTGCAAACAACACCAAGACAGTATTCTAGTAAAAATTCTACTCAAACTTATTCATTAAAATTCCAATGTTTTGGAGGTACAAGATCCCCCCTCCAACGAGAGTTTACTTCTCCCGTTGTCGCTAGCTGCCCATACAACTAGGTATGTCCACCGCATAGAAAGCACGACATGGACACTCCCACCGCATAAAAAGCAAGTCGTGGGTCCCCACCGCATAGAAAGCAAGTCGTGGGTATCCACCGCATAAAAATCAAGTCGTGGATTCAAGAGCCCTTAACGAGGAACTCTGCCCTCTGTGATCAGTAGGGGGGTCAGGACTAATTCAACATTGGAAATAGAATGAACATGTCGAGCTAAATTTTCCCTAGCAGAGATTCTTTCCTATTGCAAACAGTATATCCATCAATCATTTCTTTCCTACTATAGACTTTAATGTACAAATGAGTTCAGTGCCGAGGTTTTCCGTCGGATTTCTCCAACATGTTTTGGGGATATGTTCATTCCTAACTAAACGTGTGCAATGTTAATTCAAACGACTTGAATAAAATTATGACCTACGTCTTCCATTTCTTCGTCAATGGACCGTGAGATGGCCGGTGTTTGTTCGTCGATGGGAGCTTTTCCCTTTCCATTGACATTGCTTGTTCCCGCCTCACGGTCGTGGGCACCACCGAAGCGAGTTCTCTTTACCGGGGCCATTTTACTCACTACTTTAAATAATTAGCTTGGAGAAAAAGCTAAGGTTCGCAAGCGTCACAACAACCCAATAGATAGATTAGTAACATCAATTAATCCCTCCTATATGAGAGGTCTAGATTTTTCATATAGCAATCATTATGGATGACACATAATCCTATGGGAACCGGCTCTAAAGATAATTACTCGGCTTACATGATTAAGAATAATAGGATTTCACTAATGGAATTACTAGAGAGATGAATTAAGCACGATTAATCTCTTTCCTAGCAATTAGAGGGTGCAGAATCACCGCATGCATAGGTGTGAGAAAAACCAGCTCTTAGAGACTTAATGACAGATTAATCTTACCTTAATTATATCTTAATGCGTGATTTCACTAATGGAATTACCAGAGAGATGAATTAAGCACGATTAATCTCTTTCCTAGCAATTAGAGGGTGCAGAATCACCGCATGCATAGGTGTGAGAAAAACCAGCTCTTAGAGACTTAATGACAGATTAATCTTACCTTAATTATATCTTAAATCAGCTACAATATTAATGCGTGACAGAAAGAGTGATTCTCATCAATCTACACAATTACCAGCTTACCGATTAATTACTATGCTACCTAGAGAGAGAAAATTCTAATAATCATGCACTAATAATTAATTAAGGATGATGAATGGCTGATAATTCAGCTATGGTGTGATGATTACATAATAGAATATGGTTAAAGAGAAATTAGAGAGTAATTATAGAGAATTACGACTAGGAATAGGCATAATAGACGAGGAATTTAGATGGTAATGAAAAGGATTTACAGAAAGCATTAATTAAACCGTGGTTACCGTGATTAAGGGCTGATAATTTTCTCGATTCTCTGATCTAATCGAGCTTCTTGAGGCGAGAAGTCGACAACACCTCCCTCCTTTCTTCTCCTTCAAAGGATGTGTGTACCGACAGCACCTCCCCAAGGTGGGTGTAGGTATGTGTGTGTGTACTGAGTGAGTGTGTGAGCGTGTGTATGTGTGTATGTGTGCACTGGCCTTTAAATAGGCTCCTACAGGCTGAAAATCGACGTGGGTTGCTAAATGCATATGGGAGCTTCTCCAGTTAAGCATGGTAAGTTTAGTTCCCTACTCACCAAGTGTCAGGTTGGCTAGGTTAACTGACTCTGAGACTTAGTTACTGGCTTGGCAGCTTTCCCAGGACTCCCACAAGGCAAGAGGGTGCCCCCTAGCTACTAAACCTGATCTCGAGTGGCCTGGGACCTGTTCCCACACAGTCCCGGGCTCCGGTGCCTCCCCGCTCAATTTTTGGAAAAATTGATTTTAAGCTAAAACGGGTCATACGAGTCCGATTTTGATGCCGTAAATTGCTATACGGAGCTCTAACTAAGACGTACTAGCCCGAGTACCTGCCATATTTAGCAGCCTCCGGGGTCCAAAAATGCATATTTTCAAATTTGGAGTACGGGTGCAGTTTTTCGAGACAATCAAAACTGGATGGGTCGGGTGACCAAAAACTTGCTATTTTTAGAATTTTTTTACAAAATTTATTTTAATTCACATTTCGAAGCTTAAAAATATTCTAAACATCATGGCACTGACAGAATTTGGAAAACTGCTAAAAATAGTAACTTTTTTCATTATATTCATTTCAAGGTACAATGGTGCTCTTTTGATCGGGGTCAGAGACCTTACAACCTCCCCAACGTAAAAAATTTGAGATGTCCTCATGTCAAGAATGTATTTGGGTAATCTTTTATGAGTGTTGGTTCTTCCTCCCAAGTTGCATCTTCTTCAGGGTAATCCTTCCACTTTACCAGATGCTCCGTGATAGTTATGTTGCGTAACTTCCTTTCCCTTGTTTCAAGTACATAGTCAGGTTGGAGCTCGAGAACTCCTTGTGCTGGCATGACTATCTGATCTGAGTCCAGGAATTGATCAGGGTTACGAATATAGGGTTTGAGTAAGCTGACGTGGAACACATCATGAATCTTCAAGTTTGCAGGTAACTTTAGCTTGTAGGCTTGGTCACTCACAACCTTAATGATCTCGAATGGTCCACAATACCTTGGGCTTAGCTTCTTATATCTGCCTAGAGATAAGTTGCTTTTCTTTGGTCGGACTCGCAGAAAAACCTTATCCCCTTCTTTGAAGGTTCTATCTGAACGGTTCTTATCTGCATAGTGCTTCTGTCTATCCTGAGCGGCCTGAATGTCCTGGCGAATAGCTCTAGTCTGTGCTTCCATATCTTCTAACATCTTCCTAGATGCTTCTACCCTGATGGTTGGATCTGAGAAGTTCAGTGGTGTTAAAGAGTCCTGTCCATAAAGAGCTTTGAAAGGTGACATTCCAATGCTTCTGTGTTCGGAAGAGTTGTAAACATACTCCACCAAAGGTAGATATTGTAACCACTTCTTTGGATCTTAGGAACAATAGGCTCTGAGAATGTCCTCGATGACTTGATTAACTCTTTCAGTTTGCCCATCTGTCTGTGGATGATACGCTGTACTGAAAGCTAATTGTTACCCAATAGATTGGAAAAGAGAAGTCCAAAATTTTGATGTAAACTTGGCATCTCTATCACTGACGATACGCTTGGGTAGACCATGTAGCCTAAAAATCTCCTTGATGAATACCCGGCTAACATCCGAAGCAGTAAAGGTTGTCTTTACGGGTATTAGATGAGCCACTTTTGTGAGCATATCAACAACCACAAAAACAGAATCATAGCCTGCTGTAGAAGGTAATCCTGTAACAAAATCCATACTGATGCATTCCCATTTCATCTGGGGTATGTCAAGAGGTTGAAGTTGCCCTGGTAACTTCATTCTTTCAGCCTTTATCCTCTGACAGGAAAGACATTGCCTCACATAGCGAAGTATGTCTCCTTTCATTCCAGACCAAAAGTAACTCCTCCTGACAGCATGAAGAGTCTTAGCATAGCTTGGATGTCCAGATGTAGGACTATCGTGTGCTTCATACAGAATAGCCTTCTTTAGAGCTGGGTCTCTGGGTACAGACAGTCTATGTCTGTAGTAAAGACATCCTCCCATAAGAGAGTAATCTTTAGCTTCATGCATCTTATTCTATTGAACTAATGATACTATACGGTTGTACTCTGGATCCACCAAAGATGCTTCTTTGATTCTATCCTAGATAGGGTTATTTGGAATAGAGATAGCACCAAGAAAAGATTTTCGGCTAAGACCATCTGCAACTGCATTTGCCTTGCCTGGTCTATACTTTATGTCAAGGTCATATTCCTGTAATAGCTCTACCCATCGCCGTTGTCGCATGTTGAGAATAGGTTGAGTAAAAATCCATTTTAGGCTCTTGTGGTCTGTCACTAGCTGAAACTTGCGCCCCATAAGATAATGTCTCCATAACTTCAGTGCATGTATAACTGCTAAAAGTTCCAAATCATGAGTAGGATAATTCTTCTCATGATCTCTCATCTTTCGCGAAGTATATGCCACTGGTCTTCCTTCTTGAGTAAGAACTCCGCCTAGAGCAAATTTGCTAGCATCGGTCGCTACTTCAAATTCCTTACTGAAGTCTGGAAGCTTTAGAATAGGAGCTGAGACCAAGAATTCTTTTAGCTTAGCAAAGCTAGACTCGTGCTCGGTCTTCCATTCGATCCTCATTCCTTTCTTCAGGAGTTCCGTCAAAGGTGCAGCAATACGTGCATAGTCCTTGACAAAAATCCTATATCAACCCGTTATTCCAAGAAATCCTCTTACTTTGCTAACGGTGGAGGGCTGAG
This sequence comes from Adiantum capillus-veneris, assembly GCF_014529385.1. Classification (NCBI taxonomy): domain Eukaryota; kingdom Viridiplantae; phylum Streptophyta; class Polypodiopsida; order Polypodiales; family Pteridaceae; genus Adiantum; species Adiantum capillus-veneris. The sequence continues at coordinate 111,227,778 of NC_140953.1, read as the reverse complement.
GCCAATCAATGATATCCTTGACTTTGTCTGGGTCTACTGAGATCCCTTCAGCCGATATGACAAATCCAAGATAGTTGACCTTTGGTGAGCAAAAAGTACACTTGCTCTCTTTAGTGTAAAGTTGGTGTTCCCGAAGAAGATCAAGTACTTTGCAAACATGTTCTTCGTGATCTGCCTCGTTCTTAGAATATATTAGAATGTCATCAAAGAAAACCAAGACAAAATCATCCAGGTAAGGTCTGAAAATATCCTGCATAAGTCGATTGAAGCTTGCAGGAGCATTTGTTAGACCAAAAGACATTACTGTGAACTCGTAGTGCCCATACCTAGTATTGAAAGCTGTCTTTGGAATATCTGATTCCTTGATCCTGATTTGATAATATCCTGACCTTAGATCAATCTTTGTAAACATTTTGGCGCCGTGGAGCCTGTCCAAGAGTTCGTCAATCCTTGGAATTGGATACTTGTTCTTGACAGTTACCTGGTTCAGTCCATTGTAGTCTATGCATAGCCTTAAGGTTCCATCCTTCTTCTTCTGAAAAAGAACTGGAGCACCCCAAGGAGAAGTACTGGGTCGAATGAATCCTTGCTCAATGAGTTGTCTAAGTTTTTCCTTGAGTTCGATGGCCTCTGGAAGTGACATCTTATAAGGTCTTTTTGAGATAGTTTCACATCCAGGGATAGTCTCAATCTCATGATCTACCTCTCTATGTGGCGGAAGATTCGTAAGGTCTTCTGGGAATACATCATCATACTCCCTCAACCAGTTTGGTCGAAGTGAGGTATCCGATTGGTCCACTTTGTTGAGTTTTACCGCATAAATTTGCTGTCCTTTTCTTAGTCCCTTCAAGAGTCTGATGGCCTTAACTAGAGTAGCCCTAGGTCTCCCATTTTCCCCCTGGATTAAGGCTTTATTACCCAAGTTATATGTAAAGGTAAAGTTTCCTTGTGCACAATGTATGTGGGCCCTATTTTGCTTTAGCGAGTCCATCCCTAGTATCCCATCGAAGAATCCTAAGGGTAGGGTTCGAAATTGGGCAGAAGTTGGGTGTCCTTCTAAATCAAAGTCGATTTTTCCTGCAGAATGTTGAGATACTACTTCCTTGCCGTTTTCCAACTCTACAACTAGCTTGCTTGTTGGATACTTATCTAGCCTTAACTTCCTCATGCATCTGGGTGAAAGAAATGAAAGAGTACTACCACAATCTATAAGGAAGTTAACTTGTTCACCTCTGAGAGATCCTGGCGTATGAATGACTGCGTATTGCTCGCAACCATTGGGGTTGTCAATTGCAGCATGCAGAGTTTCTCTCTATTGCTTCATCACCCACAGTTGGTTGTACCACTGCGGCATTCACTCTAGTGGTAGCTCCACGCCCTTGCCCTCTGTTCATCCTTCCACGTCTTCCTCTTCCACTAGCTTGGCCATGCCCATGGGTATTCAAGGTTATGGCATTAGCGTTGGCTGCCTGAATGTTCCTTGGGCACTTGGATCTGTAATGCCCATACTCGCCGCAACCATAGCATCGAACATCTGGAAAATCCATGGTTGTGGTGGTAGCCACAATAGGGCGCTGGTCATATGCTTGGTTGGATGGTCTGTTATTCCAAGCAGTTGTCCTTGCCCTCTTTGCCCAATGATTCCTCCTATTCTGATTAACCTTTTGTACTTTGAGAGCTAGAGGTTTGGCCCTCAACAAGGCATCCCGTAGTGTTGTCGGCCTGAGAGCTTCCAACCGAGTATTCAAGGGATCTATTAGTCCTTGGCAGAACCTCGCCACCTGTTGTTCCAAGGTCATCTTAGGAGCGTATCTCCGAAGAGTGACAAACTTTGTGTAATATTCTTTGACAGATGAATTCAGCTGCCGAAGTGAAAAGAATTCATTCATCCTCAAGGTTCTATAGGCAGGTGGTAAATAATGTCCCATTATCGCAGCTTTGATGTCTTCCCAGGACTGGGAAGATCCCTTAATATCCATGTCCCTGCAATGTCGCTTCCACCATATCTTGGCATCTCCAGTAAAGCGGAACATCGCAAGCATGGTCTGATTTATAGGTTGGGTCCCTGCAGCTTCAAAGTAGTCGTCCATGGCTTCCATCCACACTTCCGCGTCTCTTCCACATTTGTCCCCTCGCCCTTAAATATCGGAGGTTGGGATTGCTTAAGGAGGAGCTTCTTCTCTTGCGTTGTCGAGTACAGAGCACGAGTACAGAGCAACAGGCGGTGCCTACATGGGTTATACGAAATTCTTGATACCATTACTTGGATTTCAAAATAGACACGAGATTTTAATTAAATTTCAAATTTCCACTTTATCAAGAGACAAAGTTTCAGAGACAAAAAGCACTTTATTGAAGAAAATTTATGACAATTGAAACCCCTCAAGGTTTAGGATAACTGATGATCAACTTATTACATGGCTTTTTGGATTGCGTATAAAATATGCCTAGGAGATGGTATTCACATGATGCACTACTTTGTTTGTGAAATAGTTCCCGTACTCGTCCTTGAGTGGATGATAAACTAAGATATCAAGCCGTAATTCCTCTTTTGGTCCTCCAAAAGTTTTGACTTTGTTTGTTGGGATCACCTCAGTGACCTTTTCCAAGATCCAGACATTAATGGTTTGATTGGAGTCGCCTGAAACAGTCAGGTCTAATCGGGTAGGCAGTAAGTAGAATAACTCCACTACCCTCAACTCTTCTCCCCAACGTATCTTTTTCAAATCGGTAGCAAGGCATCCTAGCTTCCGAGCGTTGATGTAGTAAACCCCTCCTGGAAATGTCCAATCAAGTTCCCATCCTCTATCAATGTGAGTGGAGTGTGGTGTATGAGCCTTCATCAGTATCTCCATGACATCTCGCCTGAATTGGTAAACTGGGGATCTTCGAGCTTGCTCATAAATAAGCTCAAACACTTGGAACTTCAGATATTGTAGCACGGGGTCTTACTGCAACACCAATGCAAGGAATTCGGATCAGCTACCTATATACTTTCAGTTCCTTCTTAAATATTCAAACAGTACGACTTTATTTCCCAGCCTAACCTAGGCTCTGATACCAGGTATGAGATCCCCACCCCGCCGTATCAACCAGCGGATTTGATGGTGAACCCGGTGGCCACTAGATCTATTGCGGAAGCAAACAAAATGGTTCAGGGTTCGACTAGCGGACGATCTCTCATCACAAGTGAGTCGAGTTCGAGCCTACTAGCAAGGAGATCTAGCTCCACCTCGTAGGGGAAGCGTACTTAAACTATCTAGCGATCCTAAGACCCACCTTCCAAGAGGAGAGAAAACCCGAGCGCCTTTTTTCCCATGTTTCAGAGGAACGTACCCTCGAGATTTCACCGCTCTAGGGGCAATGAGTATTACTAATATCGAAGTAAGCACTATGGGGACAGAGAGTTCCCGACCAATCGGGACCACCCATCTCGTAGGCATTGGCAACCTGAGCCAAGCCCCCACTTTCCACCCCCACACTCACACTTCCTTGTGTGACCTAATTACTACCACAAAGGTTGTTCAACATAAACATTCCTTGTTTTAATTCCAAAGCACATTGTTCGTTAAGACAGCCCTTCAACCAGTATTGCAAACAACACCAAGACAGTATTCTAGTAAAAATTCTACTCAAACTTATTCATTAAAATTCCAATGTTCTGGAGGTACAAGATCCCCCCTCCAACGAGAGTTTACTCCTCCCGTTGTCGCTAGCTGCCCATACAACTAGGTATTTCCACCGCATAGAAAGCACGACATGGACACTCCCACCGCATAAAAAGCAAGTCGTGGGTAACCACCGCATAGAAAGCAAGTCGTGGGTATCCACCGCATAAAAAGAAAGTAGTGGATTCAAGAGCCCTTAACGAGGAACTCTGCCCGCTATGATCAGTAGGGGGGTCAGGACTAATTCAACATTGGAAATAGAATGAACATGTCGAGCTAAATTTTCCCTAGCAGACATTCTTTCCTATTGCAAACAGTATATCCATCAATCATTTCTTTTCTACTATAGACTTTAATGTACAAATGAGTTCTGTGCCGAGGTTTTTTGTCGGATTTCTCCAACATGTTTTGGGGATATTTTCATTCCTAACTAAACGTGTGCAATGTTAATTCAAACGACTTGAATAAAATTATGACCTACGTCTTCCATTTCTTCGTCAATGGACCGTGAGATGGCCGGTGTTTGTTTGTCGATGGGAGCTTTAAGACCATATTAGGTATTTTGGTAAAAATCTCACATTATGGGAATCTCCAAATCGTCCGAATTCATGTAATTTGGGAATTTTCCACTTAAAGTGGGAAAAATTGAGGTGTGTGGCTAGTAAATAAAGTGAAAATCTCATAGGATTGTGGTGTTGATAGACACCAAAAGTCAAGAGGATGTACAACACATGGATTTGAATAATAACTATAAATTACATAAAACAAAGGAAGATACAAAAAAGATTTTGTTTACAAATTGACTAGTATAGTCACAATAGAAGCTCCACATAATTCTACTCCACATTTGATACCATATCTGAACTTTGATCCAAGTGTGGCTGATGTGCACGAGTGAGGCCTTCTTTGGCTTTTAGAGCATGTCTTTCTGGAATCTTTATTCTAGAAAATGGTCCTTCTTTGTTGGGTCTCCAGGACCAAACAATTGCATCTATAGTTTCCCACACTTGTGGGTCCTTATAGTTGACAGCCCAATAACCCTTCCAACAATTACTGTAAGCTTGAGTATCTGTCATCCCACTTTTTCTCGCGCAAGGTGCCCAATATTGAATCAAGAGTTTTCTGTAGTTTGGTGATGTAGGCTCATTATCAATGTCAGATAAAGCCATTGCAAGCCACACTGGATAGATTTCTGTGTCACTCGGAACAAGCATAAGAAAGTCACCTTGGTGCACATCAGACATAGGGTCAAACTCTTCCCTTGGACTATCTCATTGAGGCCCACAAAAATGATCGTTCAACTCTTCAAGGCCTAGGAATCTTTCTGCTCCTTGTTGCAAATTCAGTGTAGTGCTTTGTAGGTGAGAATATTCTTGAGTTTTTGGCCAAAACATTTCATACAAGACTCCCTCTGATATGATTGCTTTTCCAATCTCTTCAATTACCTTACTCCAATAATCTATCACGGGTCTATAATATCGCAGAATACTTGAACCATTCCCTAAATTTTTCCAAAATTTTATATAGTTCTTTAGCCCCAAAATGACTTCTTCGTGGGCCTTGACATACTCCGCCATTTGTACTAGAGGTGGATCTCCATGTGGTAACATTGGCTTGCCTTCTGTGTCTATTTTCCAAAGGCGAATACTTCCACTCCAACTTGATACACCTACATGTGCCTTATATTGCATCATTGGTGTCTCATCCTGCATAAAGAACCTGAACTGAAGCGGTTTGGAATGTCCAACAAGTATGTCTTGTCCATCACAAAGATAGCCATCACAATATTGCTTGAAATCGGGGATCTTTGTGAGAAAAAATGGAGCTGGAGATGAAGATGAGCTGTTTCGTAATGTATCCATCAAATGTGGCAAAGTATAGGTTTGTGTAACTCTCAACTTCTCTGAAAACCTACTAAACATGGCGTCTATGTCCTCATGTGTATGCCCAACCATTAAAAATCCCAGCTGGATGGTTTTGAAAACACCCCTTGCAACAAGCATTGACAAATAGGCAAATAAGTATCGATTTTTGTTTTCCCCTGCACAATTATCCAATTGTAGCAACAAGTTCTCTGGCAATCTGCGAAATGTTGACCCCAATTCCTCTTCTGCAATTTCTGACGACTGCACAATGGGCTCTTTTCCATCACTCAAGTTATGGTAGTCCAAAGCATCCCTTGAGTTCAAAGCATGTAGTAGTGAAATATTGCTCCTTGGAAGTCCATTTGTTACTAGATCACCAAGAGGATGCTTATCTATCCTCTCGAGGTTATGTAAACAATTAGCAATTGAGCCAATTGTAAGATTTGGATCAGCTGGCCACAAACCATTCAAGACAAAGTGTCTGTAATGACCTTCTCCATGTCCATGAGTGATCATGCCAATCAATGCCACCTGCAGATTATATCCTGAATCCACACCCTTGGGAACAATGCGTAATCTAGGAATGGCAGTCTTCTTTTGATCCATCTTATCATGGATTATGCATACATATTTTTGTGGTTGAGTTTCTGAATACGTGCGCCATGCATAATATAGGCTTCTGCAACTCTTTTGTTGTGCCATGTGAACTTCTCTCTCCCTCAAGAGAAGAGCTCTCTCTTCAAGAGAAGGTTTAGCTTCTAACCTTGCCTTGATTGAGCTACAAATATTGCACTTAGAGAACTCACTCGTCTTTGTTAAAGTGACATGTGGGTACTCTTTGTTCCAAATTCTACCAAAAGAAGATTGGGATAGCTTCTTCTCATAGCCCATTTGGTCAAGTGTCGTGTTGATTTCACATAAAATATCCACTTGTTTGTATGTTGATGGAATCACCAATTGAGTCTCTCTTGAGCCATCTAGCAGTGTTCTACTTCTATGTGGCATCTTCTCAGAGTTGTTTTCCACAAACTCATTTAGTAGTGCTCTTGCTAAACTAGTATGTTGAAGTCCCCTTCTCAATGTACATGTGTTCCCATGTACATATTGGCGCACACCATTTTCAAAGTTCTCCTTGTATCGATAAAATGATGTCTTTGGTATTCCATGTAGCTCATACCATGCTCTACAACAAACAATAGAGCCATTTAGCCTGAATTGGTATCGTGACTTCTCATCTTTCTGATAACATATAGAAAGAACATCATAAACATAATTAGTGCGTGATTTTTGAGACTCTCCCCAAAATTGTTGTCGTAACCTTGTCACCATATCACGATCTGCAAATTGGCAGCATTTTTGTGCACAACAATCAATGCATGATACCCTTTGAATTGATTTGTTTGAAAGGTAAAAAGTCGAAGCTGGTGCTGCTTTTGATTTTTGAGTCCTGTTCATGAAAGTGTATCGTCTCTTCCTTGACAACTGGATAGCATTACTCCCATCAAGTTTTTTTCCAACATTGCCATCGTTGGATACATCCTCATATGTAGCATGCATGCCATCAACAGGAACAAAGCGTTGTAATGGGCTCCCATTCAACATTGTTGTCTGCTTGATGGGCCACTTTAGCAAAGTGATGCTACCCACTTCAACCACATCATCAATGCTTGCATTTTCTCTTTCAATACCCACACAATCAGGACCAAGTTCCTGAAAGTTGACATAATCATGTGGAAATACATATAAGATGGTCCCTTCATTCATGGTTTGCATCATTGTGTCATCTTTTAAAAGGACCCTCTGATTTCTCCAAGACTCTCGAATCATTGCTTCAAATTATGGGCTTGTCATAGGTATTGCATCTGTAACTAGAGGATCAGAATGATCATGTTCTTCATCACCATTGTAGCTTTCGTGTGGATCAATTAAGTTCCCATTTAATACAAAAGATTGCAAAAGAAGCTTTGACCATCGAACATCACTCCATAATGAGCCTTGGAGAGATGAAGTATCCATTGTAGGAAAAGGTAGGACCACATCCTTCAAGCATTCCTCCACTAGTATGGAGACATTTCCCAGCCCTATCTTTGTACCACCACAAGTGGAATCTGGATCTGTTCTACACACACAACCAATACCAACGATTTCATTGTCAAGTATCATATGTACTTTCTCCCCAGATTCGAAGTCCATCCTGTAAGTAAAAAGATTACATTGTTAAATCCATAGTTATAGAAAAATACTCTTCAAACCAAAAATCATGCTACAACATGAAAAAGGTTTGCATAGGTTGGACAAGTGGTGAACCTTGAGACCAAATCCTCCTTGCTATATTAATGGAAGCAAGGTTGGACAAGTGGTGGACCTTGAAACCAAAGCCTCTTTGCTATATGAGAGCATAGGTTGGACAAGTGGTGGACCTAGTTGTAATACCCACTGCCACCTATCAACTACTATAGGACTATGCTTTCCAATGTCCAAGTATCCCTTGAGTCTTTCAAGGTTGAACACGTGGTGGACCTTGAAACAAAAATCCTCTTTCTATATCAGAGCATAGCTTGGACAAGTGGTGGACCTAGTTATAATGCCCAATATCCAAGGTGAAATACCTTAGGACTTTGCTACCTTGCTTGCCAATGTTTACGTAGCCCCTCATTTCTTTAATGGAAGTAAGGTTGGACAAGTGGTGGACCTTGAAACCAAAGCCTCTTTGCTATATAAGAGCATAGGTTGGACCTAGTTTTAATACCCACTGCCACCTATCAACTACTATAAGACTATGCTTTCCAATGTCCAAGTATCCCTTGAGTCTTTCAAGGTTGAACACGTGGTGGACCTTGAAACAAAAATCCCCTTTCTATATTAGAAAGGTTGAACACATGGTGGACCTTGAAACGAAAATCCCCTTTCTTTATCAGAGCATAGCTTGGACAAGTGGTGGACCTAGTTATAATGCCCAATATCCAAGGTGAAATACCTTAGGACTTTGCTACCTTGCTTGCCAATGTTTACGTAGCCCCTCATTTCTTTAATGGAAGTAAGGTTGGACAAGTGGTGGACCTTGAAACCAAAGCCTCTTTGCTATATAAGAGCATAGGTTGGACCTAGTTTTAATACCCACTGCCACCTATCAACTACTATAAGACTATTCTTTCCAATGTCCAAGTATCCCTTGAGTCTTTCAAGGTTGAACACGTGGTGGACCTTGAAACAAAAATCCCCTTTCTATATTAGAAAGGTTGAACACATGGTGGACCTTGAAACGAAAATCCCCTTTCTTTATCAGAGCATAGCTTGGACAAGTGGTGGACCTAGTTATAATGCCCAATATCCAAGGTGAAACACCTTAGAACCTTGCTACCTTGCTTGCCAATGTTTACGTAGCCCCTCATTTCTTTAATGGAAGCAAGGTTGGACAAGTGGTGGACCTTAAAAGCAAAGCCTCTTTACTATATGAGAGCATAGGTTGGACCTAGTTGTAATACCCACTTCCACCTATCAACTACTATAGGACTATGCTTTCCAATGTCCAAGTATCCCTTGAGTCTTGCAAGGTTGAACACGTGGTGGACCTTGAAACCAAAATCCCCTTTCCATATCAGAGCATAGCTTGGACAAGTGGTGGACCTAGTTATAAAGCCCCTCCTTTCTTTAATGGAAGAAAGGTTGGAAAAGTGGTGAATCTTGAAACCCAAACCCTTTGGCTATATATAGAGGATATCTTGGACAAGTGGTGGGCTTAGTTGTAGTATCCAATGTCCAAGGTCCAAGGTGAACTATGTAAAGACCTTACTTCCAAAAACAGAGTCGTACAAGTGGTTCTCCTTGAAACCAAAACCTCCTTAGTGTATTAGAACATAGCTTGGAGAAGTGGTGGACTTAGTTGTAATGGTGAATGTCCAAAGCAAACTATTATAGGACCTTGCTTCCCAAATCAAGTTTGGACAAGTGGTGGATCTTGAAACCAAAACCCCCTTACTCTATTAGAGCATAGCTTAGATAAGTGGTGGACCTAGCTGCCATGGAAAATGTTCAATCTGAACTGCTGCAAGACCTTGCTATTAAATGTCTAAGTAGAGCTAGCTTCTTTAATGGAATCAAGGTTGGGAAAGTGGTGCATCTTGAAACCAAAAGCCCTTTATTGTATTAGAGCATAGCTTGGACAAGTGAGGGACCTAGTTTTAATGTGTGATGTCCAAAGAAAAGTATTACAAGACCTTGCTTTCCAATATTTGAATTGGTCAAGTGGTTAAAACTAAGTATAAAACTTTGACCATTTTCTTCTCGAATTGCCAAAAAGCTAGTTTTAGACATCCCTAAATGAAAATGGTTTAGGGTGGCCTTAAACAATGTTTTTTCAAAGACTTGAACAAAAGGGTTGTCGAAGAGTAATGACAATTTATTGTGGCTTGAAGTGCCTGAGTATGTGAAAACAAGCCTAGGTTTTCCACGAGGCAAAAGGTGACATAATAAGAACATTGGAAAGTTAGGATTGACCATGTGGCCTAAACTTTGGCAAGTGAAGTGGTGGCCAAGTTTTGTGGCACAGTGTGCACTTGGTCCTATATGTGTTGACCACTTGGCTAAATCTAGGACCATAAGGCCAAACCTTTGGCACCTTAAATATAGTATGGGACATAATCTAGAACTGCTATAGTAAATTAGTAGTATAACTAATATGTTAATATTTGTATTATATTTAAGTATATGCTAATATAATTTATGTTCAAAATTTCACTAATGAAGAATGTTCCCATTTAGCACTCCAGATGCGGGGTCTTAGGGCAATGCCACAATGGGGTGACAAGGCAGCGCTTCCACGTGAGGTTTGGGGGTAGCGCTCTTGATGGGGATGTGGAATATAGCGCTCTCGATGGCGGGGCTTGGGAGGTTGATTTTGGGATATTGTTCTGGGCGGGGTCCGGGGCCGTTTGAATTGGTTAATTTTTTATATTACTTTTGTTTTTTTTAATCCTATGATAAAACATGGACTTGTAGCATACGTGGCATTCTAATAAACCCTATCAAGATTAGGCACACAGAGAGCGCACGAGAAACGCACACAGAGAAAGCAGGCGAGCAGCAAAAACACAGAAAGCGCACACGGATCGCACACAGTTGGAGTATACGCGCGCGTAGAGGAGCAAGCTCGGCATCGTACACAACACACAGGTGGAGTGCACAGGATTGAAAGTTTGCGCACAAGACAAAGAAACAGCAGCGTACACAACGCTTTCCAGAAGGGCAGGATCGGGCAGTCTTCTCAGGAGACATTGCACACCTCACGAATAGAGAAAAAACAGGTATTTCTCTCTCTCTCACGCTCTGTCTTTCTCCATATAGAGAAGATGGTTCTCTGTAACTCTTCTTGCACACACACTCTCTCGTCAAAAGACAGAGATACATAGTTTAAAAGTATCCCCGCACACATACACATATTCCCACACATCGTCTTCCTCTCTTCCACATACATAACCACAGTGAAATCTGTTATCTTGCTGTCTCTCTCTTGAAAATACATGCACATATTCCCACACATCGTCTTCCTCACTTCCACATACATAACCACAATGAAATCTGTTATCTTGTTGTCTCTCTCTTGAAAATACGTGCACATATTCCCATACATCGTCTTCCTCTCTTCCACATACATAAACACAGTGAAATCTGTTATCTTTCTCTCTCCTCTCTCTAAAAAACAGTTATTTATCTCTCTCTCTCTCTCTCTCTCTCTATCTATCTATCTCTGTATTTGCTATCTCTCTCTTGAAAATACATGCTCATGTATGTGTGCGTCTGTGTTATCTATGTGTATGTATGTATATTTGTGTTATTTCATTGTAATACTCATACATAATGCAGATACACAATTACACTTAATTACGATATGCACACATAGTATATATACATACATAAATATCACAAATAACTAACACATTGTAATACTAGTAAAATTGAATGGAAGACTTACTTGCGTGATCTGTTAAAGTCGATTCTTGTAGCGAGTTCTGGATGTATGCTGAGCTGATTTTCCTCTAATCCATTTGTAGATATGATTGTAACTTCTGTTTCTCAAAAATAGTAGTGTTGTTTAGTGATACACCTAATGGACATAAATGGTTTAAACTAGGACATGTAGACCAAAAATACGTGTATTTCTTTGGATGAATATATACACTTTTTGGTGACCCTTACCACAAGTGGTGGACCTTGAGACCAATGGACTATAAGGACCTCCAAACAATACCTTGTACACTCAATCCTTCTTGGTATCTAGGTTGGACAAGTGGTGGACCTTGTTCAAATTCTCTAACCACTCTCTCTAACATGGTGACATAATTTAGGTGTGATAAATTCATATCTATGCAAACTAATATCAGTTTAGGCTTGTTAATTTGAATTTGTTTGAATTTATGTACAATATAATGATTTGAGGTTTGCATATTTGAATTTAGGTGGTATAATGATATCTTTTTGTGGTAAACTTGAATTTAAAATCAATTTTGCGTGGAATATTTTAAATTTAAGTAGTAAAATTTAAATTTTTATAAAAAAGATTGAATTTTAAAATTTGGGCGGGATAGTTTAAAATTTAGGCGGGATATTTAAGATTTGGGAGGGATATTTTAAATTTAGGCGGGAAGGTTTTGAATTTATAGCGAGATCTCCCTTACATAAGAGAGTATAGGTTGGACAAGTGGTGGACCTTCAAGCTAGAGCATCCATGCTACTGGACATGATAGGTAGGGAATCTAGTTGAATATTGTATGTATAATATATATGTAATAGATCTAGCTTGGACAAGTGGTGGACCTTGGAATAAAACCCCATGTAAAACATATCATGCACATTCCAAGTGGTCAAAAAAAATATCATTTAGAATATAGCCTTATAGGTTGGACAAGTGGTGGACCTTAACACCCAGATATTCTTCATATAATGACATAGAGTGGAAAACTGGTGAATCTTGAGACCAAACCATGCTACTAGCGATAATAGCTTGGACAAGTGGTGGACCTTGAAAGTAAACCCCCCATCTACGAAATATCGTGGGTTTAAGGTATTTCGATGGAGCATAGCATCTTGGAGACATCGTGCATCTTGCTTCTCTTCATGTTTCAATGGAGCCTATCTTGGACAAATGGTGGAGCATCCTTCTCTCCATGTTTCAATGGACCCTAGCTTGGACAAGTGGTGGACCTTTACTTCTCTCTATTATACAATAGAGTTAGCTTGAACAAGTGGTGGACCTTGGAACCAAACCCCCATTTAAAACCTATCATGGTCACTCCAAGTGGTGAGAAAGAATAACCTTTAAGATATAGCCTTATAGGTTGGACAAGTGGTGGACCTTAACACCCTAATATTCTTAATAGAATGACATAGAGTGAAAAAGTGGTGAATCTTGAGACAAAACCACTCATGCTACTAGCACTAATAGCTTGGACAAGTGGTGGACATTGAACGTAAACCCCCCATGTTTCAATAGAGTTAGCTTCGACAAATGGTGGAGCATCCTTCTCTCCATGTTTCAATGGACCCTAGCTTGGACAAGTGGTGGACCTTTGTTTCTCTCTATGTTTCAATAGAGTTAGCTTGGGCAAGTGGTGGACCTTGGAAGCAAACCCCCATGTAAAACCTATCATGGTCACTCTAAGTGGTAATAAAGAATAACCTTTAAGATGTAGCCTTATAGGTTGGACAAGTGGTGGACCTTAACACGCGCATATTCTTAATAAAAGTGGTGAATCTTGAGACCAAACCACTCAGGCTACTAGCAATAATAGCTTGGACAAGTGGTGGACCTTGAATGTAAACCCCTCATCTACGAAATATCGTGGGTTTAATGTATTTCGATGGAGCCTAGCATCTTGGAGACATGGTGCAGCTTGCTTCTCGTCATGTTTCAATGGAGCCTATCTTGGACAAATGGTGGAGCATCCTTCTCTCCATGTTTCAATGGACCCTAGCTTGGACAAGTGGTGGACCTTTGTTTCTCTCTATGTTTCAATAGAGTTAGCTTGGACAAGTGGTGGACCTTGGAACCAAACCCCCATGTAAAACCTATCATGGTCACTCCAAGTGGTAATAAAGAATAACCTTTAAGATGTAGCCTTATAGGTTGGACAAGTGGTGGACCTTAACATGCGCATATTCTTAATATAATGACATAGAGTGGAAAAGTGGTGAATCTTGAGACCAAACCACTCAGGCTACTAGCAATAATAGCTTGGACAAGTGGTGAACCTTGAATGTACACCCCTCATCTACGACATATCGTGGGTTTAATGTTTTTCGATGGAGCCTAGCATCTTGGAGACATGGTGCACCTTGATTCTCCTCATGTTTCAATGGAGCCTACCTTGGACAAATGGTGGAGCATCCTTCTCTCCATGTTTCAATGGACCCTAGCTTAGACAAGGGGTGGACCTTTGCTTCTCTCTATGTTTCAATAGAGTTAGCTTGGACAAGTGTTGGACCTTGGAACCAAACCCCCATGTAAAACCTATCATGGTCACTCCAAGTAGTAAGAAAGAATAACCTTTAAGATGTATCCTTATAGGTTGGACAAGTGGTGGACCTTAACACCCACATATTCTTAATAAAAGTGGTGAATCTTGAGACCAAACCACTCAGGCTACTAGCAATAATAGCTTGGACAAGTGGTGGACCTTGAATGTAAACCCCTCATCTACGAAATATCGTGGGTTTAATGTATTTCGATGGAGCCTAGCATCTTGGAGACATGGTGCAGCTTGCTTCTCGTCATGTTTCAATGGAGCTTATCTTTGACAAATGGTGGAGCATCCTTTTCTCCATGTTTCAATGGACCCTAGCTTGGACAAGTGGTGGACCTTTGTTTCTCTCTATGTTTCAATAGAGTTAGCTTGGACAAGTGTTGGACCTTGGAACCAAACCCCCATGTAAAACCTATCATTGAATGTAAACCCCTCATCTACGAAATATCGTGGGTTTAATGTATTTCGATGGAGCCTAGCATCTTGGAGACATGGTGCAGCTTGCTTCTCGTCATGTTTCAATGGAGCTTATCTTTGACAAATGGTGGAGCATCCTTCTCTCCCTGGTGGAGCATCCTTCTCTCCATGGACCCTAGCTTGGACAAGTGGTGGACCTTTGTGGTGGACCTTTGTTTCTCTCTATGTTTCAATAGAGTTAGCTTGGACAAGTGGTGGACCTTGGAAGCAAACCCCCATGTAAAACCTATCATGGTCACTCCAAGTGGTAATAAGGAATAACCTTTAAGATGTAGCCTTATAGTTTGGACAAGTGGTGGACCTTAACACGCGCATATTCTTAATATAATGACATAGAGTGGAAAAGTGGTGAATCTTGAGACCAAACCACTCAGGCTACTAGCAATAATAGCTTGGACAAGTGTGGACCTTGAATGTAAACCTCTTATCTAAGACATATCGTGGGTTTAATGTTTTTGGATGCAGCCTAGCATCTTGGAGACACGGTGCACCTTGATTCTCCTCATGTTTCAATGGAGCCTACCTTGGACAAATGGTGGAGCATCCTTCTCTCCATGTTTCAATGGACCCTAGCTTAGACAAGGGGTGGACCTTTGCTTCTCTCTATGTTTCAATAGAGTTAGCTTGGACAAGTGGTGGACCTTGGAACCAAACCCCCATGTAAAACCTATCATGGTCACTCTAAGTAGTAAGAAAGAATAAACTTTAAGATGTAGCCTTATAGGTTGGACAAGTGGTGGACCTTAACACGCGCATATTCTTAATAAAAGTGGTGAATCTTGAGACCAAACCACTCAGGCTACTAGCAATAATAGCTTGGACAAGTGGTGGACCTTGAATGTAAACCCCTCATCTACGAAATATCGTGGGTTTAATAGATATGGATGGAGCCTAGCATCTTGGAGACATGGTGCAGCTTGCTTCTCGTCATGTTTCAATGGAGCCTATCTTGGACAAATGGTGGAGCATCCTTCTCTCCATGTTTCAATGGACCCTAGCTTGGACAAGTGGTGGACCTTTGTTTCTCTCTATGTTTCAATAGAGTTAGCTTGGACAAGTGGTGGACCTTGGAACCAAACCCCCATGTAAAACCTTTCATGGTCACTCCAAGTGGTAATAAAGAATAACCTTTAAGATGTAGCCTTATAGGTTGGACAAGTGGTGGACCTTAACACGCGCATATTCTTAATATAATGACATAGAGTGGAAAAGTGGTGAATCTTGAGACCAAACCACTCAGGCTACTAGCAATAATAGCTTGGACAAGTGGTGAACCTTGAATGTACACCCCTCATCTACGACATATCGTGGGTTTAATGTTTTTCGATGGAGCCTAGCATCTTGGAGACATGGTGCACCTTGCTTCTCCTCATGTTTCAATGGAGCCTACCTTGGACAAATGGTGGAGCATCCTTCTCTCCATGTTTCAATGGACCCTAGCTTAGACAAGGGGTGGACCTTTGCTTCTCTCTATGTTTCAATAGAGTTAGCTTGGACAAGTGTTGGACCTTGGAACCAAACCCCCATGTAAAACCTATCATGGTCACTCCAAGTAGTAAGAAAGAATAACCTTTAAGATGTATCCTTATAGGTTGGACAAGTGGTGGACCTTAACACCCACATATTCTTAATAAAAGTGGTGAATCTTGAGACCAAACCACTCAGGCTACTAGCAATAATAGCTTGGACAAGTGGTGGACCTTGAATGTAAACCCCTCATCTACGAAATATCGTGGGTTTAATGTATTTCGATGGAGCCTAGCATCTTGGAGACATGGTGCAGCTTGCTTCTCGTCATGTTTCAATGGAGCTTATCTTTGACAAATGGTGGAAAATCCTTCTCTCCATGTTTCAATGGACCCTAGCTTGGACAAGTGGTGGACCTTTGTTTCTCTCTATGTTTCAATAGAGTTAGCTTGGACAAGTGGTGGACCTTGGAACCAAACCCCCATGTAAAACCTATCATGGTCACTCCAAGTGGTAATAAAGAATAACCTTTAAGATGTAGCCTTATAGGTTGGACAAGTGGTGGACCTTAACACGCGCATATTCTTAATATAATGACATAGAGTGGAAAAGTGGTGAATCTTGAGACCAAACCACTCAGGCTACTAGCAATAATAGCTTGGACAAGTGTGGACCTTGAATGTAAACCCCTTATCTAAGACATATCGTGGGTTTAATGTTTTTGGATGCAGCCTAGCATCTTGGAGACACGGTGCACCTTGATTCTCCTCATGTTTCAATGGAGCCTACCTTGGACAAATGGTGGAGCATCCTTCTCTCCATGTTTCAATGGACCCTAGCTTAGACAAGGGGTGGACCTTTGCTTCTCTCTATGTTTCAATAGAGTTAGCTTGGACAAGTGGTGGACCTTGGAACCAAACCCACATGTAAAACCTATCATGGTCACTCCAAGTAGTAAGAAAGAATAACCTTTAAGATGTATCCTTATAGGTTGGACAAGTGGTGGACCTTAACACCCACATATTCTTAATAAAAGTGGTGAATCTTGAGACCAAACCACTCAGGCTACTAGCAATAATAGCATAGACAAGTGGTGGACCTTGAATGTAAACCCCTCATCTACGAAATATCGTGGGTTTAATGTATATGGATGGAGCCTAGCATCTTGGAGACATGGTGCAGCTTGCTTCTCGTCATGTTTCAATGGAGCCTATCTTGGACAAATGGTGGAGCATCCTTCTCTCCATGTTTCAATGGACCCTAGCTTGGACAAGTGGTGGACCTTTGTTTCTCTCTATGTTTCAATAGAGTTAGCTTGGACAAGTGGTGGACCTTGGAAGCAAACCCCCATGTAAAACCTATCATGGTCACTCCAAGTGGTAATAAAGAATAACCTTTAAGATGTAGTCTTATAGGTTGGACAAGTGGTGGACCTTAACACGCGCATATTCTTAATATAATGACATAGAGTGGAAAAGTGGTGAATCGTGAGACCAAACCACTCAGGCTACTAGCAATAATAGCTTGGACAAGTGGTGGACCTTGAATGTACACCCCTCATCTACGCCATATCGTGGGTTTAATGTTTTTCGATGGAGCCTAGCATCTTGGAGACATGGTGCACCTTGCTTCTCCTCATGTTTCAATGGAGCCTACCTTGGACAAATGGTGGAGCATCCTTCTCTCCATGTTTCAATGGAACCTAGCTTAGACAAGGGGTGGACCTTTGCTTCTCTCTATGTTTCAATAGAGTTAGCTTGGACAAGTGTTGGACCTTGGAACCAAACCCCCATGTAAAACCTATCATGGTCACTCTAAGTAGTAAGAAAGAATAACCTTTAAGATGTAGCCTTATAGGTTGGACAAGTGGTGGACCTTTACACCCACATATTCTTAATAAAAGTGGTGAATCTTGAGACCAAACCACTCAGGCTACTAGCAATAATAGCTTGGACAAGTGGTGGACCTTGAATGTAAACCCCTCATCTACGAAATATCGTGGGTTTAATGTATATGGATGGAGCCTAGCATCTTGGAGACATGGTGCAGCTTGCTTCTCGTCATGTTTCAATGGAGCCTATCTTGGACAAATGGTGGAGCATCCTTCTCTCCATGTTTCAATGGACCCTAGCTTGGACAAGTGGTGGACCTTTGTTTCTCTCTATGTTTCAATAGAGTTAGCTTGGACAAGTGGTGGACCTTGGAACCAAACCCCCATGTAAAACCTTTCATGGTCACTCCAAGTGGTAATAAAGAATAACCTTTAAGATGTAGCCTTATAGGTTGGACAAGTGGTGGACCTTAACACGCGCATATTCTTAATATAATGACATAGAGTGGAAAAGTGGTGAATCTTGAGACCAAACCACTCAGGCTACTAGCAATAATACCTTGGACAAGTGGTGAACCTTGAATGTACACCCCTCATCTACGACATATCGTGGGTTTAATGTTTTTCGATGGAGCCTAGCATCTTGGAGACATGGTGCACCTTGATTCTCCTCATGTTTCAATGGAGCCTACCTTGGACAAATGGTGGAGCATCCTTCTCTCCATGTTTCAATGGACCCTAGCTTGGACAAGTGGTGGACCTTTGTTTCTCTCTATGTTTCAATAGAGTTAGCTTGGGCAAGTGGTGGACCTTGGAAGCAAACCCCCATGTAAAACCTATCATGGTCACTCTAAGTGGTAATAAAGAATAACCTTTAAGATGTAGCCTTATAGGTTGGACAAGTGGTGGACCTTAACACGCGCATATTCATAATAAAAGTGGTGAATCTTGAGACCAAACCACTCAGGCTACTAGCAATAATAGCTTGGACAAGTGGTGGACCTTGAATGTAAACCCCTCATCTACGAAATATCGTGGGTTTAATGTATTTCGATGGAGCCTAGCATCTTGGAGACATGGTGCAGCTTGCTTCTCGTCATGTTTCAATGGAGCCTATCTTGGACAAATGGTGGAGCATCCTTCTCTCCATGTTTCAATGGACCCTAGCTTGGACAAGTGGTGGACCTTTGTTTCTCTCTATGTTTCAATAGAGTTAGCTTGGACAAGTGGTGGACCTTGGAAGCAAACCCCCATGTAAAACCTATCATGGTCACTCCAAGTGGTAATAAAGAATAACCTTTAAGATGTAGCCTTATAGGTTGGACAAGTGGTGGACCTTAACACGCGCATATTCTTAATATAATGACATAGAGTGGAAAAGTGGTGAATCGTGAGACCAAACCACTCAGGCTACTAGCAATAATAGCTTGGACAAGTGGTGGACCTTGAATGTACACCCCTCATCTACGCCATATCGTGGGTTTAATGTTTTTCGATGGAGCCTAGCATCTTGGAGACATGGTGCACCTTGCTTCTCCTCATGTTTCAATGGAGCCTACCTTGGACAAATGGTGGAGCATCCTTCTCTCCATGTTTCAATGGAACCTAGCTTAGACAAGGGGTGGACCTTTGCTTCTCTCTATGTTTCAATAGAGTTATCTTGGACAAGTGTTGGACCTTGGAACCAAACCCCCATGTAAAACCTATCATGGTCACTCTAAGTAGTAAGAAAGAATAACCTTTAAGATGTAGCCTTATAGGTTGGACAAGTGGTGGACCTTTACACCCACATATTCTTAATAAAAGTGGTGAATCTTGAGACCAAACCACTCAGGCTACTAGCAATAATAGCTTGGACAAGTGGTGGACCTTGAATGTAAACCCCTCATCTACGAAATATCGTGGGTTTAATGTATTTGGATGGAGCCTAGCATCTTGGAGACATGGTGCAGCTTGCTTCTCGTCATGTTTCAATGGAGCCTATCTTGGACAAATGGTGGAGCATCCTTCTCTCCATGTTTCAATGGACCCTAGCTTGGACAAGTGGTGGACCTTTGTTTCTCTCTATGTTTCAATAGAGTTAGCTTGGACAAGTGGTGGACCTTGGAACCAAACCCCCATGTAAAACCTTTCATGGTCACTCCAAGTGGTAATAAAGAATAACCTTTAAGATGTAGCCTTATAGGTTGGACAAGTGGTGGACCTTAACACGCGCATATTCTTAATATAATGACATAGAGTGGAAAAGTGGTGAATCTTGAGACCAAACCACTCAGGCTACTAGCAATAATACCTTGGACAAGTGGTGAACCTTGAATGTACACCCCTCATCTACGACATATCGTGGGTTTAATGTTTTTCGATGGAGCCTAGCATCTTGGAGACATGGTGCACCTTGATTCTCCTCATGTTTCAATGGAGCCTACCTTGGACAAATGGTGGAGCATCCTTCTCTCCATGTTTCAATGGACCCTAGCTTGGACAAGTGGTGGACCTTGGAACCAAACCCCCATGTAAAACCTATCATGGTCACTCCAAGTGGTAATAAAGAATAACCTTTAAGATGTAGCCTTATAGGTTGGACAAGTGGTGGACCTTAACACGCGCATATTCTTAATATAATGACATAGAGTGGAAAAGTGGTGAATCTTGAGACCAAACCACTCAGGCTACTAGCAATAATAGCTTGGACAAGTGGTGGACCTTGAATGTACACCCCTCATCTACGACATATCGTGGGTTTAATGTTTTTCGATGGAGCCTAGCATCTTGGAGACATGGTGCACCTTGATTCTCCTCATGTTTCAATGGAGCCTACCTTGGACAAATGGTGGAGCATCCTTCTCGTCATGTTTCAATGGACCCTAGCTTGGACAAGTGGTGGAGCATCCTTCTCGTCATGTTTCAATGGACCCTAGCTTGGACAAGTGGTGGACCTTTGTTTCTCTCTATGTTTCA
Organism: Adiantum capillus-veneris; assembly: GCF_014529385.1. Taxonomy (NCBI): domain Eukaryota; kingdom Viridiplantae; phylum Streptophyta; class Polypodiopsida; order Polypodiales; family Pteridaceae; genus Adiantum; species Adiantum capillus-veneris. The sequence goes on along the minus strand of NC_140953.1, from coordinate 111,206,993 downwards.
ATAGAGTTAGCTTGGACAAGTGGTGGACCTTGGAACCAAACCCCCATGTAAAACCTTTCATGGTCACTCCAAGTGGTAATAAAGAATAACCTTTAAGATGTAGCCTTATAGGTTGGACAAGTGGTGGACCTTAACACGCGCATATTCTTAATAAAAGTGGTGAATCTTGAGACCAAACCACTCAGGCTACTAGCAAAAATAGCTTGGACAAGTGGTGGACCTTGAATGTAAACCCCTCATCTACGAAATATCAAGGGTTTAATGTATTTCGATGGAGCCTAGCATCTTGGAGACATGGTGCACCTTGATTCTCCTCATGTTTCAATGGAGCCTACCTTGGACAAATGGTGGAGCATCCTTCTCGTCATGTTTCAATGGACCCTAGCTTGGACAAGTGGTGGACCTTTGTTTCTCTCTATGTTTCAATAGAGTTAGCTTGGACAAGTGGTGGACCTTGGAACCAAACCCCCATGTAAAACCTTTCATGGTCACTCCAAGTGGTAATAAAGAATAACCTTTAAGATGTAGCCTTATAGGTTGGACAAGTGGTGGACCTTAACACGCGCATATTCTTAATAAAAGTGGTGAATCTTGAGACCAAACCACTCAGGCTACTAGCAATAATAGCTTGGACAAGTGGTGGACCTTGAATGTAAACCCCTCATCTACGAAATATCGTGGGTTTAATGTATTTCGATGGAGCCTAGCATCTTGGAGACATGGTGCAGCTTGCTTCTCGTCATGTTTCAATGGAGCCTATCTTGGACAAATGGTGGAGCATCCTTCTCTCCATGGTTCAATGGACCCTAGCTTGGACAAGTGGTGGACCTTTGATTCTCTCTATATCGTAGATAAGGGACCATGATATCGCAGTTTGCTTCTCCTCATGTTTCAATGGAGCCTACCTTGGACAAATGGTGGAGCATCCTTCTCTCCATGTTTCAATGGACCCTAGCTTGGACAAGTGGTGGACCTTTGTTTCTCTCTATGTTTCAATAGAGTTAGCTTGGGCAAGTGGTGGACCTTGGAAGCAAACCCCCATGTAAAACCTATCATGGTCACTCTAAGTGGTAATAAAGAATAACCTTTAAGATGTAGCCTTATAGGTTGGACAAGTGGTGGACCTTAACACGCGCATATTCTTAATAAAAGTGGTGAATCTTGAGACCAAACCACTCAGGCTACTAGCAATAATAGCTTGGACAAGTGGTGGACCTTGAATGTAAACCCCTCATCTACGAAATATCGTGGGTTTAATGTATTTCGATGGAGCCTAGCATCTTGGAGACATGGTGCAGCTTGCTTCTCGTCATGTTTCAATGGAGCCTATCTTGGACAAATGGTGGAGCATCCTTCTCTTCATGGTTCAATGGACCTTGGAACCAAACCCCCATGTAAAACCTATCATGGTCACTCCAAGTGGTAATAAAGAATAACCTTTAAGATGTAGCCTTATAGGTTGGACAAGTGGTGGACCTTAACACGCGCATATTCTTAATATAATGACATAGAGTGGAAAAGTGGTGAATCTTGAGACCAAACCACTCAGGCTACTACCAATAATAGCTTGGACAATTGTTGGACCTTGAATGTAAACCCCTCATCTACGACATATCGTGGGTTTAATGTTTTTCGATGGAGCCTAGCATCTTGGAGACATGGTGCACCTTGATTCTCCTCATGTTTCAATGGAGCCTACCTTGGACAAATGGTGGAGCATCCTTCTCTCCATGTTTCAATGGACCCTAGCTTATACAAGGGGTGGACCTTTGCTTCTCTCTATGTTTCAATAGAGTTAGCTTGGACAATTGGTGGACCTTGGAACCAAACCCCCATGTAAAACCTATCATGGTCACTCCAAGTAGTAAGAAAGAATAACCTTTAAGATGTAGCCTTATAGGTGGGACAAGTGGTGGACCTTAACACCCACATATTTCTAATAAAAGTGGTGAATCTTGAAACCAAACCACTCAGGCTACTAGTAATAATAGCTAGGGATAACCATTAAGATATAGTCTTTCAAGGGGTGAGAAAGAATAACCATTAACATATAGTTTTATAGGTTGGACAAGTGGTGGACCTTAACACCCAAATATTCTTAATATAATGACATAGAGTGGAAAAGTGGTGAATCTTGAGAGCAAACCACTCATGCTACTAGCGATAATAGGTTGGACAAATTGTTGATCTTGAATGTAAACTCCCCATGTACAAAATAACGTGGGTTTAAGGTATTTCGATGGAGGCTAGCATCTTGGAGATATGGTGCAGCTTACTTCTCTTCATGTTTCAATGGAGTATCTTGGACAAATGGTGGAGCATCCTTCTCTCCATGTTTCAATGGACCCTAGCTTAGACAAGTGGTGGACCTTTGCTTCTCTCTATGTTTCAATAGAGTTAGCTTGGACAAGTGGTGGACCTTGGAACCAAACCCCATGTAAAACCTTTCATGGTCACTCCAAGTGGTCAGAAAGAATAACCATTAAGATATAGTCTTATAGGTTGGACAAGTGGTGGACCTTAATACCCAAATATTCTTAATATAATGACACAGAGTGAAAAAGTGGTGAATCTTGAGACCAAACCCCTCATGCTACTAGCGTTAATAGGTTGGACAATGGTGGACCTTGAATGTAAACCTTCCATGTTTCAATAGAGTTAGCTTCGACAAATGGTGGAGCATCCTTCTCTCCATGTTTCAATGGAGCCTAGCTTGGACAAGTGGTGGACCTTTTGCTTCTCTCTATGAGAAGAATAAAGTTAGCTTGGATAAGGGTGGACCTTGGAACCAAACCCCTATGTAAAACATATCATGGACATTTCAAGTGGGAAAGAATACCCTTTAAGATATACCCTTATAGGTTGGACAAGTGGTGACCTTAACACCTAGATCTTCTTTATATAATGACATAGAGTGGAAAAGTGGTGAATCTTGAGACCAAACCACTCATGCTACTAGGGATAATAGCTTGGAAAAGTGACGACCTTGAACGTTAAACCCCACATGTAAACAATATCGTGGGTTTAAGGTATTTCAATGGATCCTAGAATCTTGGAGACATGGTGCAACTTGCTTCTTTTCATGTTTCAATGAGCCTATCTTCCACAATGGGGGATCATCCTTCTCTAAATGTCTCAGTGGAGCCTAGCTTGGACAAGTGGTGGACCTTTGCTTCTCTCTATGTTTCCATAGAGTTAGCTTGGACAAGTGGTGGACCTTGAAACCAAACCCCCATGTAAAACATATCATGGTCATTCCAAGTGGTGAGAAATAATACCCTTTAAGATCTAGCCTTATAGGTTGGACAAGTGGTCGACCTTAAAACCTAGATCTTCATAATATAACGACATAGAGTGGAAAAGTGGTAAATCTTGAGACCAAACCACTCATGCTACTAAGAATAATAGGTTGGACAAGTGGTGGACCTTGAATGTAAACCCCCATGTACGAAATATCATGGGTTTAAGGTATTTCAATGGAGCCTAGCATCTTGGAGACATGGTGCAGATTGCTTCTCTTCATGTTTCAATGGAGCCTATCTTGGACAAATGGTGGAGCATCCTTCTCTCCATGTTTCAATGGAGCCTAGCTTGGACAAGTGGTGGACCTTTGCTTCTCTCTATGTTTCAATAGAGTTAGCTTGGACAAGTGGTGGGCCTTGGAACCAAACTCCCATGTAAAACCTATCTTGGTAACTCCAAGTGGTGAGAAAGAATAAAGTTTAAGATATAGCCTTATAGGTTGGACAAGTGGTGGACCTTAGCACCCAGATATTCTTAATAGAATGACATAGAGTGGAAAAAGTGGTGAATCTTGAGACCAAACCACTCATGCTACTAGAGATAATAGGTTGGACAAGTGGTGGACCTTGAATGTAAACCCCCCATGTACAAAATATCATGGGTTTGAGGTATTTCAATGGAGCCTAGCATCTTGGAGACATGGTGTACTTGCTTCTCTTCATGTTTCAATGGAGCGTATCTTGGACAAATGGTGGAGCATCCTTCTCTCCATGTTTCAATGGACCCTAGCTTGGACAAGTGGTGGACCTTTGATCTCTCTATGTTTCAATAGAGTTAGCTTGGACAAGTGGTGGACCTTGAAACAAAACCCCCATGTAAAACCTATGCTGGTCACTCCAAGTGGTGAGAAGAATAACCCTTAAGAATAGCCTTATAGGTTGGACAAGTGGTGGACCTTAACACCCAAATATTCTTAAATAATGACATAGAGTGGAAAAAGTGGTGAATCTTGAGACCAAACCACTCATGCTACTAGCGTTAATAGGTTGGACAATGGTGGACCTTGAATGTAAACCCCCATGTTTCAATAGAGTTAGCTTTCGACAAATGGTAGAGGATCCTTCTCTCCATGTTTCAATGGACCTAGCTTGGACAAGTGGTGGACCTTTGTTTCTCTCTATGTTTCAATAGAGTTAGCTTGGACAAGTGGTGGACCTTGGAGCCAAACCCCCATGTAAAACATATCATGGACATTTCAAGTGGTGAGAAAGAATACCCTTTAAGATATACCCTTATAGGTTGGACAAGTGGTCGACCTTAACACCCAGATCTTCTTAACGTAATGACATAGAGTGGAAAAGTGGTGAATCTTGAGACCAAACCATCATGCTACTAGAGATAATAGGTTGGACAAGTGGTGGACCTTGAATGTAAACTCCCCTGTACAAAATATCGTGGGTTTAAGGTATTTCAATGGATCTTAGCATCTTGGAGACATGGTGCAGCTTGCTTCTCTTCATGTTTCAATGGAGCCTATCTTGGAAAAATGGTGGAGCATCCTTCTCTCCATGTTTCAATGGACCCTAGCTTAGACAAGTGGTGGACCTTTGCTTCTCTCTATGTTTCAATAGAGTTAGCTTGGACAAGTGGTGGAACCTTGGAACCAAACCCCCATGTAAAACCTATCATGGTCATTCCAAGTGGTGAGAAAGAATACCCTTTAAGATATAGCCTTATAGGTTGGACAAGTGGTGGACCTTAACACCCAGATCTTCTTAATATAAGAGACATAGAGTGGAAAAGTGGTGAATCTTGACATCAAACACTCATGCTACTAGTGATAATAGTTGGACAAGTGGTGGACCTTGAATGTAAACCCCCCATGTACGAAATATCATGGTTTAAGATATTTCAATGGAGCCTAGCATTTTGGAGACATGGTGCAGCTTGCTTCTCTTCATGTTTCAATCAAACCTGGCTTGGACAAATGGTGGAGCATCCTTCTCTCCATGTTTCAATGGAGCCCTAGCTTGGACAAGTGGTGGACCTTTGATTCTCTCTATGTTTCAATAGAGTTTAGCTTGGACAAGTGGTGGACCTTGGAACCATACCCCTATGTAAAACCATCATGTGCATTCCAAGTGGTGGTAAATAATACCATTTAAGATATAGCCTTATAGGTTGGACAAGTGGTGGACCTTAACACCCAGATCTTCTTAATATAATGACATAGAGTGGAAAAGTGGTGAATCTTGAGACCAAACCACTCATGCTACTAGGGATAATAGGTTGGACAAGTGGTGGACCTTGAATTTAAACCCCACATATACAAAATATCATGGTTTTAAGGATTTCAATGGAGCCTAGCATCTCAAAGACAGGTGCATCTTGCTTCTCTTCAGTTTCAATGAGCCTATTTTGGACAAATGGTGGAGCATCCTTCTCTCCATGTTTCAATGCCCTAGATTGGACAAGTGGTGACCTTTGCTTCTCTCTATGTTTCAATAAGTTAGCCTATATTAGACAATTAGTAGACCTCGAAATCTCTCCATGTTGTCTAGAGCTGAGCTTGGACAAGTGGTGGACCTTACTTCTCCCTTCCCTTAGTTTTACTAGCTTAAATGATCACTATGTATACTTGCTTAGATCTAGCTTGAAAAGTGGTGGAACTGTATTCACACAAACTTAATCCATTACAAAAAAGTATTGTTAAAATAACATTTGGTTTTTTTTGTTTCAGGAAAGATGCTCCAAAAAACAGGTTGCAAGGGTTGCTGTCTCAGTTGACTATACTTGCAATGATCTTAGGAAATGGTATTTGGACATACATGGTATAGAGGGTGCACAATTTCATAAGGTGCATCTATTTATTGCCAAAAAGGAGATGACAGCTTGTTTGAAGATGTTGGACAAGTTGTGGAAGCATCTGTCTCTGTAGTTATAGTCATCCAAAGGTGGAATGCATTGAGCATTCTAGTTCCAATGAATCTAGAATTTCAACTATCTCCAGGAGCATATGCATTGGAGCGCATGTCTAGAAACAAAGAAGAGACAATGTTTTCTCGAGGATGAAGTTTGCAGAATCAAATCCAAATATCACAGCAGATCAACTTCAAAGCTCCATCATTGCCACACTACAACGAAACAAGAAGTGAAAGCTTCACGACCACCATCCACAAAGAAGCAAGCAAAGTGCAGAAAGAAAGAAGCTAAGCGAATCTAGTTCCATTTTGGATGTAGACAAGGCATCTTTGGCATCCTCATCACAGAGGTTCAATGTCAAAGATGAGAATTGTTGGATCCAAATTTTTAGAAGCTGAGGCCATGAAAGTACAAGAAAAGATACAGGTGGAATGAATAAGTACATAAATTTATTTCCTTTCAATATAGGGAATTTGATATCCCTATTCAAATTGTTGCTTGCTCCGATCACTATAATGCACTAATATGGATAAAAAACACGCGGAAAGTGTGTTATTGGATTTTCACGGAGTACGACCAGCCTGCAGCATGTGCATATTTTGATGCCTGTTCGAAATGCAAATCAAAGAAGGGACTCCTTTGGCAGTAAAAGAGGTAGAGGAGCAAAAATTTAAAGATTATCATTATTGGATTCTTGATGGGCAGCATTCAATCTATGCTGCAAAATTTTTGCTTCACAATGAACAAAACAACAAAGAGATCTTTGAAAGACTGATTAGCGTGTATAAATTTTAGAAAGCTCGCATTGTTGTGAATGCTCCTCCATTTGTTGCAACTGCTATATCTGCCATTGCAAATGAGGAGGCTCAGGCATTGTATGTCAAGCAACCTTACAGCCAAATATTGAGACATTTACGGAGTCAAAGGATCATCTCAATACACACCAAAGCATCAAGTGGAATTGCAGAGGGACATGCATCTCGTGCCGGATGTGATGTAAGTTATTTTCTTGTCTTTTTGATAGTGTTTAATTAACAAATCTTGCTCAATAGTTTAATTAATTCTCTAGTTTCTTTTTAGGCTTTTCTCGATTGGCAAGAATGAGTGCAGCAGCAAGTTGGATTGCTAAACAGGCACACATGGTCACGTACTCTGATTTAGTTTATGATTGCTGGATAAGAAATCATTGAAATCTAGAAAGAGGAGAATAAGAAACCCCCAACAACCTATTTAGATACCTTTGTGGCTTGAGGAATCAGAGTAAAGACTATTCAAGAAGAGATTAGAGATGAGAAGATTTTACTGTCAAAGAGTGCAAAGGATGGTGATGCAACTGACATGTATGATCGAATCAAGCAGTTGAAAGCAAGACAAATTGATTCAAGATGCCACTTCTTGAAGGCTTCAACAATTTGAATGAGTCTTCACCATGTAAAGACTGGGAGGAGGTGGTCAAAATGTATAACATCAATGATGTTGTTTATAAAACAATTTTAATGCTATGCGAGGAATGGATCAGATCTAGTTTGACGCGTGAACAAAGAAAATGGCTTTTCCAGATGGAGCAATAAAATACATGCAATGGGCAATTCACCTTCAAAAGGAGAAAAACTGAGCCTAGAGATTTGCCATGGTCAATCTATGTGTGAGCCTACAAATGGAAGGCAATCTCTACTTGATGCGCCACTTCAATAATAAAGTGCCTATTGGCTTATGTGTTTTAAGATATGACAAAAAACGTTGGAGGCAAATTTTGAAGTGGAGTGAGGAGACATTTAACAATGCTTTGGATGGGATCTTTGGCTATTGCTGAGGGTCAACAGATCCTGGATTTGTTCTTTCTTGCATTTGTGATATTCACTAACTTCACAAAATTGCAATGTGCCTTTGACGCCATGGGAGATAATCTGAGCTACCATTGTTGTGGTGCATTGCATCACTTTCCATCAGCTCCTTGCAAAGGAGCAATTCAATTCCTAACAGTTATTGCCTTCTTGGGACAAGGCAATGCATTTGAAGACCTGAGAAGAAGATCAGAGGAACATCCCATGCCAATTGATTGTTCTCTTCTTCAAGTAGCAGATAACGATATGTCAGATTTGCAATATTTGGAGGCCAAAAAAAGAGCTTTGGTCAAGCACTACATTCGTACATATTGTTTTGAAGACCGCAAGCTTGTTGATGTTTTTGGTGATGGCTCCTTGGTTGCACAAGAAGGAATACAACAGAAAAAAGAAGTTATCTGCTTAATTGATAGTGTGGAGGAGGCAAAAAGCGTGGAGACCATGCTGCTAGACTTTGTTAAGTCTCATGAAGATATAGAAAAATGGGCTGGACTTCAACAATCCACTTCGCAATCAGGCGACATTGTGCCTGTTACAGAGGAGTGCTCTCCACAAAGAGAAGAAGAACAACAACAACACCATCCTCTGTCAATGGAGGACTTTTTGGAAATGGAGACACGTATGTTTTGAGTTTCTTGTGCATGTTAGTGTTTCTTGTTACTGATTTGATACTCTTAATGTTAGATTTTGCTTTATATAGTATTGATTGAGTTTGTATTTTTATCTCAAGCATTCAAGGTTTGAATGTAAATAGTAAATTACTTGAGTTTTTGAATGGTGGATCTGTAGACTAAAACTATAACATTTAATACTCACAAAGACTTAATTACTTAAGAGCTTGAACTCAATAAGTTTTGGACCTTTTATCAATACCCCCTTGATATGATACATTAGATCGTAGCATGGTTAAATGGTGATGCTTCATAAATTGAACCTAGCTTAGACAGGTGCTCGAGCCTAAATTTAAACTAACCTTGCTAGAAGGGAGCTTATGTTTGGACTTTGAGAACTAGCATAAGTAATCAATTAGAGCATAGATTAGACATGTGGTGGTGGCCGGCCTTAGAGACCAAAATCTTAATGAGCTTGGAAAGGTATTTAAGTACTGCAATTTACTTAGTTTTAGTACTCATTAAATGCATAGCTTGACAAAAGGTGGACCTTACATGGATCCTAATTTCAAGAGGTGTGGTAGACCTTCAAAACAAGCTCATATAGCTTGGACATGTGGTAGACCTTGCATGAAGACTAGTTTAGACAAGTGTGGTACACCTTGTAACCAACACCCATTTGTTATATTAGCTTGGACAAGTGGTGGACCTTGCTTTTATGTTTCAATGGAGCATATTTTGGACAGGTGGTAGACCTTGTTTCTCTCCATGCTTCAATGGAGAGAAACTTTAGCTTGGACAAGTGGTGGACCTTGTTTTTATGTTTTAAAGGAGCATATTTCGGACAAGTGGTAGACATAGTTTCTCTCCATGGTTCAATGGAACCCACCTTAGACAAGTGAAGTACCTTGAAACCAAACCCCCATAATACAACCTACTAAATAGGTTGGAAAATTGGTGGGATATGAAACCATCCATGATAGAGCATAGTATAGGTGAAAACGTAGTGGTCCTTATATCAATTACCCATGCATAGCTTGGACAAGTGGTGGACCTTGATTCTCTCTATGTTTCAATGGATCCTATCTTGGACTAGAGATATATCTTACTTAGTTCCATGCTTCAATGGATTGTAGCTTGGATAAGGAGTGGAACTTCAAACAAAACTCCACAGCATAGCATATATTAACAATTCATGGGTTTTATAGAGATTGTCTTGCCTATTTTGGAGAGTTGGTACACCTTTATTCTCCATTCTTCAATGGATCTGAGGTTGGACAAGCGGAGCTGGAGAAGTGGTCAACCTTAAAATGAAACCTCCCATGCTACAACCCATCATAGATCGTATATGTAGTGGACCTTGAAACTCTTTTATGTCCCTAGCTTAGAGAAGCATTGCACTCTTGATTATCTCCATACATGAAGGCAAGGTTGGACAAGTGGTGGACCTTCAAACCAGAATCTCTATGCAATAATAGGCAAGTGGTGGAGCTTGTTTTCTCCATGTTCCAATGGAGCCTAGCTTAGACAAACAATGGAGCTTGCTTCTCTCCATGTTTCAATGGATCCTAGCTTAGAAAAGTGGTGGAGCTTTGCTTCTCTCCATGTTCCAATGGACCATAGCTTAGACAAGTGGTAGACCTTGAAAAACACCCCCCGTATACAACATATTATGGGGTTTTCATGTTTCAATGGCTCCTAGCTTGGACAAATGGTAGAGCTTGCTTCTCTTTATGTTTCAATGGATCCAATCTTAGCCAAGTGGTGGACCTTGAAACAAGAATCCCCCCCCCCCCCATGTACAACGTATTATGGGTTTTGAAAGCACTGGGAGAAAATAATAGCTTTGATAAGTGGTGGACCTTGCTTCTCTCCATGCTTCAATGGAGCCGAGGTTGGACACATGTTGGAGAGAAGATGGTTGCCCATGAAATAAGACCATGCATGCTATAATCAATCATATGTTGTACACATGGTGGACCTTGCAATTGTTTTATATGCCTAACTTGGACAAGTGGAGGACCCTTGATTACCTCCAGATATCAACAACAAGCCAAGTTTGGACAAGTGTAGTACCACCAAACCAGAATCTATATGCTACAATAGAGTATAGGTAGGACACGCGATGAACCTTGATATCAAACCATCCATGCTACTAGAGATGATAGGTTTCACATGTGGTGGAACCTTGTATCAATGTTCTATGTGTAGTTTTTGACTAGTGATAGACCTTGAAACTAATCCCTCTAGGCTACAAGAAAAAAGAGATGGATGAGGAGGCTAGACTACTTTTGTTGCATCAATGCATCCCATGTTACCACATATACTATAGGGTTCTTGGATAAGTGTTGGATCTTGTGTCAATGCTCCATGTCTAGCTTGGACAAGTGGTGGACCTTGGTTCTCTCTATGCTTCAAATGGGCAATAGATTGGAGACACAGTGGCCTTTTTTTCCAATGATTTTATTTTTGGAAACCTTGGAGGCACCATGTAAGAGGCACTCTAAGTCTTCCATACAATGGACCTATTGGACTATAAAATAATGATATCTTTCTTTGATATTGTCATTATTTTATGCATAATATTTTCTTCTTTTTTTGCAGACACAAAGGAGTTAAGTGATATAAAAACTAGATGTATTTCACACTATGATTGGCATGAAGATCCTTTTGGGACACCAACTTTTCCTATTCCCAAAGATGTAATTTTCCATATTAACGGTGTGGATTTTGAAGTGCGACTTTCATGTATTGAAGGAGCTGGTTATGGGCTATTTGTGCATACTACCCTGGAAAGTGGTTTGACTATTCTAAACTATGGAGGGCATAAGTATAGATTTCAAGACTGGAAAAAGATATGCAAAATTTTCCAAGAGCTTATAAATATTCTCTTCTAGAGGATCCAAACATAGAAGAAGAGGAAGATCAATCATACATTATTGGTTGTGTAGAAGAAGGAAACGTGTCGGGCTATATAAATAGTTCTCACAGTACAAATGTCTGTCCCAACGTACGCTATACATTTGATCCAAATTTGCCACCTTGGCATAAATGCACCTCTTCACACATCAAGTCAGAAGAATATGGCCATGTATGCATTGAGACTATTTGTCAAGTTGAAGCAGGAGAAGAGTTGTTTGCTGACTATAACTTTACTTGACATTGTAAAGTATTGTACATGGATGGAAATCTCAAGTACATGCATCATTTTCATTTTTCATGGATGAAATCTCAAGTAAATATAACATTTGATTATTGTTTAGTTTATGCTCAACGAGAATCTAGAGTGCTCTTATGCTTTGTGTGTTGTCTAACATATTTGACTACCTTGGCCATAGAATCTTGATTCTACTCTAGATTTGTGATAAATCTTACCAAAATTTAATCAATGTCTAGGTTGGACAAGTGGTGGGGCTTCAAACATTACTGTCTTAAACAAGTGGAGTTATCTTACTTGAATAAGTGGTGGCCTTTGAATCCAAATCTAAGCCAAATCTCTAATTATTTTCTTGTAGTCTAGGTTGGACATTTGGTGGACCTTGTATCCATGTTTCCTCAACAAGGGTGGCTTTTAGTTTTCACTTTAAGTACTCATCTTTAATAAAGTGTAGGATGGAAAATGTTGAGTTAGTAGATTGTATTTTAGACAAGTGGTGTTTGGTGTACGAATGCTGAAAATGGTTGCAAGGATTCTAACAACGACTTTACCTTAAATAAATTTCTTACTAGGAGTTCTACATATAAATATGGTGAATAAAATTCTAGTGGTTTTGAGATACCATTTGTGTGTGTGTTTTCTTAGATTCACAAACTGGGATGGATAATGCTCCTATGGTTCAGTCAACAACTATAGAATCCATAGATTCTATGGTTTCTAAAGTGCCCAAGATGGATGATATTTCTATACTAGAGTCTAGTGTTGTGCAACTTGAGCAAGCTTCCAATAATGAGAACCAAGAAATCGATGCTTCAAAAATGCAACATACATCAAAAGAGACTGAAAAGTCCACTCACGAGCTATTGCCAATTGGTACTACGTCATGTAGCGTAGATGTTGAGAAATCCATGCTTACAATTATATTGGATTTAAATGGTCTATTGTTGAAACGTTCCCCTCAACCATCCTCACACCACAACTCAGTGCAAATGGATTCAAAAAGATATATTATACTCAGGCCAGGTTGCATCCAATTCTTGAAGACTATTTTACAAAGGTTTAATGTTGCAATTTGGTCGACAGCTACTAGGAATAATGTGTATCAAATCCTTGCAGCACTAAACAACTTAGCTGAGGATACATTGCCTTTCTTTGCAATTTGGTCGCAAGATGTTTGCTACACCGCTCAAACTCAAAAATTGTTTAGACCCGACAATCCAAACGTTGAGGCAATGTTCAAGCCTCTAGCCAAAATTGCCATGGGGTTTGAATGTGATCCACAAAGAACAGTGCTTATTGATGACTCTCCTTACAAGGGATGTATTTCACCAGCAAACAATTGCATTTTTCCACCACAATTTGATGCTGAGAAGATGGTTGACAATATGCTCTTGGAGGAGCTACTGCCATACTTGATTCAGCTTGATGAGAGAAGGGATGTGCGTGATTTAATTGCTTCTAATCGTTATGGACAACCTATAGTGACAAATGATAGTGAATACAAACAAATCATGGAGTATTGGAAGCAGAAAAATGATGTTTGGTCAGCTAAGGTGTTCTTTACAAGAAGAATACCACCTGCAAAAGGTGACAGAGATGAAACTATCATTGAAGATGCAAGTGACACAAGCCACCGCAATGAAATGAGAAGAGCCCAAATACAAGAGATCTTGGCAAAGGAGCGTACACCCATTGAAAGCATGAAGGCGTCACAATTGACCACTTTAGCTAGGCAATTGGGTTGTAACACAAAAGGAGTTTTGAAGGCAACCACAGCAAAGGCTTATATAAATAAGGTGAAAGCTGAGAACAATCTTCTAAGGCTGGATAGAAAGCAACCCTAAGGTACTAGTGACATGTCATATATTCTTGATACACATGCTTGAACACTCATGTGCATGGTATCTAACAAATCTTTCTTTTTATTCCTTCTTGCAGGATCTTACAAAGGATACTACTAGATGGAGCTCAATCAATAGAGATTTTGATATTTTTGCTCAAAATAATGAAGCAGTCACCTACATTTTTTGTTTATCAATTTCTTGAGAGACTTTATTTTAGTTTGTAATCATCAAATGAAATGAAAAGTATCCTTCTTATTAAGATTGTTGATCTTTTTCTTGTTCAAACCTTCAATTGTGATTTATAGTTTTGTTAGCATGAGATTGTGCTTTTTTAGTTTGAAAAAAACTGTCAAAGATCCAAGTCTTTTTGGCTTTACTTAAGTTATTAATTGTGAAAGATCCAAGTCTTTTTGCTTTACTTAAGTTATTGATTGCCTATGTAATAGTCCTTAAAACAATATCGGATGGCTTTCTTGCTCCCATGTCTCACATTGGTCTTTAGGTAAGACAAGTGGTGACCTTGAAAGTATGGTCTCATATCTCGATCAAGTGAAGAGACATGAAGCTTAAATATCACTACTATGTATCTAGTGTTAAACTCCATCGAGACAAAGACTAGATAGCCAAATTGCAGTCGAGTTTAAGTGAAAAATCCATTTGAGCTAAGGTAAAACTTATAGTGCCTCATTTTTCTAGGATTCTACCCCATCAAGGAAGTTAGAATCTAGCACAAACCAATTAAGACTCTTTTGGAGCCTAGATAGGACAATTCGTGGAACTTATGAAACTTATTATTGAGTTAGAGTCTAGTTTAGATAAGCAAAAGATCTTCAAACCAGCACTTGACTTTCTTACTATTCAATATTCAAAGTCCCTTGAGGCTAACAAATTACATACCCACTTGTAACCTAACTAATGAGTAATTATATAGATCTAAGCAAGTATATATAATGAGTCTTCAAACTAATAATCCAAGGGAAGAGAGTAGCAAGGTCCACTACTTGTCCAAGCTCAGCTCTAGACAACATAGAAAGATGCTAGTTCTACTAATTGTCTAATTATAGGCATGGAGAAATGATAGAAGGTTGACCACTTGTCCAACCTATCATCTCTAGTAAGATGGGAGGTTTGGCCTTAAGATTCACCATGTAACCAACCTATACATCATTGTATTATGAAGAGTAAAAAAGCAAAGCTCCACCACTTGTCCAAGCTAGTTCTAAAATCCACATGGAGATAAGCAAGCTCCACCATTTGTCGAATCTCTCTTCCATTAAAACATGAAAAAACTCATCTATGTTGTATAGGGGACTTTTTTCCAAGGTCCACCACTTGTCCAAGCTAGGATCCCTAGTAGCACGAGTGGTTTGGTCTCAAGATACACCACTTGTACACTCTATGTCATTATATTAAGAAGAACTATGTATTAAGGTCCACCACTTGTCCAACCTATAAGGTTATATCTTAAATGGTATCCTTTCTCACACACTTGAAATGCCCATGATATGTTTTACACGGGGTTTCATTCCAAGGTCCACCACTTGTCCAAGCTAACTCTATTCAAACATAGAGAGAAGCAAAGGTCCACCACTTGTCCAAGCTAACTCTATTCAAACATAGAGAGAAGCAAAGGTTCACCACTTGTCAAAGCTAGGCTCCGTTGAAGTATGGAGAGAAGTAACCTCCATCATTTTTCCAAGATAGGTGCCATTCAAACATGGAAAGAATCAAGATCTACCATGTCTCCGAGATTCTAGGCTCCATTGAAACACCCTAAAACCATGATATTTTGTACATGGGGTGTTTACATTCAAGGTCTACCACTTCTCTAACGTATTATACCTAGTAGCATGAGTGATTTGGTCTTAAGATTCACCACTTATCCACTCTATGTCATTATATTAAGAATAACTGGGTGTTAAGGTCCACCACTTGTCCAACCTATAAGGGTATATCTTAAATGGTATCCTTCACCACTTGTCAAGGTCCATCACCACTTTTCCAACCTATAAGGTTATATCTTGAATGATATTTTTCCTCATCACTTGTAATGTCCATGCTATGTTTTACAAAGGGTTTTGTTCCAAGACCCACCACTTGTCCAAGCTAACTCCATTAAAACATAGAGAGAAGCAAAGGTCCACCACTTGTCCAAGATAGGCTCCATTGAAACATGGAGAGAAGGATGATCCACCATTTCTCCAAGATAGGTTCCATTGAAACATTGAGAGAAGCAATCTCCACCATGTCTCCAAGCTAGGCTCCATTGAAATAAAACCCATAATTTTGTACATGAGGGGTTTACATTCAAGGTCCACCACTTGTCCAACCTATTATCCCTAGTAGCAAGAGTGGTTTGGTCTCAAGATTCACCACTTGTACACTCTATGTCATTATATTAAGAAGAAATATGTGTTAAAGTCCACCACTTGTCCAGCCTATAAGGTTATATTTTAAATAGTATCCTTTCTCACCACTTGAAATGCCCATGATATGTTTTACATGGGGGTTTCATTCCAAGGTCCACCACTTGTCCAAGCTAACTCTATTAAAACATATAGAGAAAGAAAGGTCCACCACTTGTCCAAGCTAGGCTCATTGAAACATGGAGAGAAGGAACCTCCACTGTTTCTCCTAGATAGGCTCCATTGAAACATGGAGAGAAATAAGCTCCACCATGTCTCCAAGTTGCTAGGCTCCATTGAAATACCCAATACCCATAATTTTTTGTACATGGGGGGTTTACATTCAAGGTTCACCACTTGTCCAACCTATTATCCCTAGTAGGTTTGGTCTCATGATTCACCACTTGTCCACTCTATGTCATTATATTAAGAGGAATTAGGTGTTAAGGTCCACCACTTGTCCAACCTATAATGTTATAGCTTGAATGGTATTTTTTCTCACCACTTGTAATGCCCATGACATGATTTACATGGGGGTTTTGTTCCAAGGTACACCACTTGTCCAAGATAAATCTATTGAAACATAGAGAGAAACAAAGGTCCACCACTTTTCCAAGCTAGGCTGCATTGAAACATGGACCTTAATACCAAATTATTTCTAGTAGCATGAGTGATATTTTGTACATGGGGCGTTTACATTCAAGGTCCACCACTTGTCCAACCTATTTCCCTAGTAGGTTTGGTCCCAATTTCACCACTTATCCACTCTATGTCATTATATTAAGAATAATTGGGTGTTAAGGTCCACCACTTGTCCAACCTATAAGGTTATATATTGAATGGTATTTTTTCTCACCACTTGTAATGCCCATGATATGTTTTACATGGGGTTTTTGTTCCAAGGTCCACCACTTTTCCAAGATAACTCTATTCAAACATAGAGAGAAACAAAGGTCCACCACTTGTCCAAGCTAGGCTCCATTGAAACATGGAGAGAATGATGCTGCACCATTTATCCAAGATAGGCTGCATTGAAACATGGAGAGAAGCAAGCTTTACCATGTTTCCAAGCTAGGCTCCATTGAAACACTCTAGGGGGTTTTATTTCAAGGCCCACCACTTGTTTAACCTATTATCCCTAGTAGCATGAGTGGTTTGGTTTCAAGATTCACCACTTGTACACTCTATGTCATTATATTGTGTTAAGGTCCACCACTTGTCCAACCTATAAGGTTATATCTTAAATGGTATCCTTTCTCGCCACTTGAAATGCCCATGATATGTTTTACATGGGAGTTTCATTCCAAGATCCACCACTTGTCCAAGCTAACCATATTCAAACATAGAGAGAAACAAAGGTCCACGACTTGTCCAAGCTAGGCTCCATTGAAACATGGAGAGAAGGAACCTCCACCATTTCTCCTAGATAGGCTCCATTAAAACATGGAGAGAAGTAAGTTCCACCATGTCTCCAAGATGCTAGGCTCCATTGAAATACGCAAAACCCATGATATTTTGTACATGGGTGATTTACATTCAAGGTCAACCATTTCTCCAACCTATTATCCCTAGTAGGTTTGGTCTCACAATTCACCACTTTTCCACTATATGTCATTATAATAAGAGGAATTGGGTGCTAAGGTCCACCACTTGTCCAGCCTATAAGGTTATACCTTGAATGGTATTTTTTCTCACCACTTGTAATGCCCATGACATGCTTTACATGGGGGTTTTGTTCCAAGGTTCACCACTTGTCCAAGCAAATTCTATTGAAACATAGAGAGAAACAAAGGTCCACCACTTTTCCAAGCTAGGCTCCATTGAAACATGGACCTTAATACCAAATTATTCCTAGTAGCATGAGTAATATTTTGTACATGGGGGGTTTGCATTCAAGGTCCACCACTTGTCCAACGTACTTTTCCTAGTAGGTTTGGTCGCAAGATTCACCACTTGTCCACTCTATGTCATTATATTAATAATAATTGGGTGTTAAGGTCCACCACTTTTCCAACCTATAAGGTTATATATTGAATGGTATTTTTTCTCACCACTTGTAATGTCCATGATATGTTTTACATGGGGATTTTGTTCCAAGGTCCACCACTTGTCCAAGCTAAATCTGTTCAAACATAGAGAGAAACAAACGTGCACCACTTGTCCAAGGTAGGCTCCATTGAAACATGGAGAGAATGATGCTCCACCATTTATCCAAGATAGACTCCATTGAAACATGGAGAGAAGTAAGCTCCACCATGTTTCCAAGATGCTAGAGTCCATTGAAATACCCAAAACCCCTGATACTTTGTACATGGGGGGTTTACATTCAAGGTCCACCACTTGTCCAACCTATTATCCCTAGTAGCATGAGTGGCTTGGTCTCAGGATTCACCACTTGTCCACTCTATATCATTATATTAAGAAAAATTGGGTTTCCATATCTAAATGGATCTTTGCTTGGATAAGTGGTAGACCTTGAGACCTAAATACCCATTCTACACTAGAGCATTGGTTAAGCCTTATACACTTCAAGAATACCTTTAACAACAAGTAGTAGTTATTAGTTGACTTAAGTCTAGTTGAACTCCATGGTATTGAGACTAAGAGAGAGTGTAGCATAAAAAAGAGTCAGGATTTTAATTTGACTTTCTTTCTATTAATGAGTAGATCATAGATGGATTTTGGTATCTAATAAAACCTTAGGGTAGACAATGTAAAACTCATGTCTATTGTTGTGTTTGCATTAAGTGTTCTTGTTCTTTAATTTCAGAACCATTACAGAAAAATGGATTGGCTATATGCTGGCATAAATTGAAGAAAACTATTGAATTACCCATCCAACCTCCTCCAAGACCTTGTCCAAGGAATGAATCACCTCCTTATCACCTACCACTTGCTTTCAAGGACATCAAAAGAGTACTTATCTTGGATCTAGAGGGTTTACTTCTCAAGACAGTTGAAATGAAACATGGAGATTCTATGCCATCTTGGGCTCAACACATGCGACTTGTGGAGGACAAAGATGAAGTTTATCATGTGGTGCGACCAGACGCACAAAGTTTTTTGGATTTTTGTGCTGAATACTTTGAGCTATGGATATGGAGTTGCTATAACTTAACAAGGGTGCAACGCATCACACAAAAGTGTTTTCCTGAGCAGTATACCAAGTTCAAGGTGTTTATGAGTAACAAAAATTGCCAAAATCCAAATATCATGTTAGGATTTACAAGGGTTTATCACAAAAATCTGAGTGATATTTGGAAGATATTTGAGGATTTGGATGCAAACAATACCTTAATTTTTTATGACACTCCATATAGGGTGATGTGGAACATGCCAGGGACATATCTTATATTTCCAAAGATGTGGAGGCAAACTTCCGAGCAACTTCAAAACTTCTTGCAGAGAACCATAATTCCATGGTTGGTAGGATGGTTGTATGCAAGAGATAAGAGAGTCTATACATACAACACAATTGTAAATCAGTATAGTGATTCTGAGACAAATTATGTCCTTGGTGTGTACTTGTCAACACGAAAGCATTGAATAAATATGGCTATAAGATGCTTTTTTTATTCTAGTGTGTATCTTTCAACATTTGTATAATTTGATATAGTCTTTTTTTTTTTTTAAAAGGTGTGTCAATTTTATGAACACTTGAATGGAGTGCACCCTACTCTAAGGGGACTTCAATGTACTATTGGAGTGCATCCTATTGTAAGGGGACTCTGATGTATTGCTAGAGTGCACCCAAATTTTTGGGGACTCATTTTTTATTTGATTGGGGCCTATGTTGGGTCATATAGTAAAAGAAATTCATTTTTTGTCAATTCATATCGAGGTTGCATTTATTTGGAACTATGAAAGAATTGATGTTTGATGTCAAAATAAAACTTGTAAGTGTGGATCAGAGAATTCATGGACTTTAAATATGTGAGAGGGATCTTTTTCTTGGGCACAAATGTTTGCTTCAAGAATTTTGTCATTACATACTTTATGTGAAAGAGTTTTAGAACCTAAAAGACTTTGAAAACAAAACTATGGAATCTAAGTGCATGTATTCTTGAATGGCTTGAAAGTTGATGTATACATGCATGTCGCCTTGATGAAGATTTAGATCTGACAAGATGGAAAGATATAATTCTTGGACGTTACCTTTGTCAATTTGGTAATAACATATTTAACTTTCTTTTAATATGGGTGGAAAATATATTATTATGTGCATTTGGAACCTAATTGCTTGACCTTCAAACCAAGATTCCTATGTTATTTTTTCATATACTTTTTGTACTGAATTAAGATTGTGGATGCAAGGTCCACCACTTGTTCAAGCTAGATCTAAGAAAGTATATATACTGAGTCTTCAAACTAGTAAACCAAGGAAGAGAGAAGCAGGGTCCATCACTTGTCCAAGCTCATCTCTAGACAACATAGAGAGATGTTATGTCTACTAATTGTCCAATATAGTCATGGAGAAATGATAGAAGGTTGATCCACTTGTCCAACCTATCATCTCTAGTAAAATGGGAGGTTTGGCCTTAAGATTCACCATGTAACCAACATATACTTCATTGTATTATGAAGAGTAGAAAAGAAAAGCTCCACCACTTGTCTAAGGTAGTTCCAAAATCAACATGGAGAGAAGAAAGCTTCACCATTTGTCCAAGATAGGTTCCATTAAAACATGGAAAACCTCATATATGTTGTACATGGAAGCTTTTTTCCAAGGTCCACCACTTGTCCAAGCTAGGATCCATTAAAACATGGATAGAAACAAGGCTCCACAACTCGTCCAACCTTTATAGCTGCGAAGTGTACCGGTTGTCTAAACTAGGCATGGGAAAATAATAGAAGGTCCACCACTTATCCAATATATTATCTCTAATAGCATGGGAGGTTTGGTCTCAAGATTTAGGAATTGGCTGACCTGTATTTCATTGTATTATGATGAATTTGGTTTTAAAGTCAACTACTTATCCAAGCTATAAGTTTATATCTTGAATGGTATTCCTTCCCATCACTTAGAAAACCAATGATATGTTGTACATGGGAGGGTTTGTTACAAGGTCCACCACTTGTCCAAGCTAGTTTCATTGAAACATGGATGAAGACAAGCTCCACCATTTGTTAAATCTAGACTCCATTGAAATCTAGAAAATCCATTCTATGTTGTACATGGGGTTTTTGTTTTAAGGTCCAACACTTGTCCAAGCTAAGATCCATTGAAACATGGAGTAGAGAAACACTCCACCACTTGTCCAAGCTAGGCAACATTGATAGTAGTTGGTTTATTTTGAAGATCCACCACGTGTCTAAGCTAACTCTATTGAAACATAGAGAGAAGCAAAGGTCCACCAACTGTTCAAGCTAGGCTCCATTGAAACATGGACAGAAGCAAGCTCCACCATTTCTCCAAGATAGACTCCATTGAAACATGGAGAGAATCAAAGGTCCACCATTTCTCCAAGCCAAGATCTAGTTGTCCAACCTATAAGGTTATATCTTAAATGGTAATCTTTCTAATCACTTGGAATACCCATGATATGTTTTACATGGGGTTTTTGTTCCAAGATCACCACTTGTCCAAGCTAACTCTATTGAAACATAGAGAGAAGCAAAGGTCCACCACTTGTCCAAGCTAGTCTCCATTGAAACAAGGAGAGAAGCAAGCTCCATCATTTCTCCAAGATAGGCTAGCATGGATAAGTGCACCTTGAAACCAACCTTCCTATGAGGCAATAGAGCATATGCTACATATTTATGTATGCCCCATGCCTCAAATTAAGAAGTTATAGATTAGAAGTGGACCTTGCTTAAATGTCACATGCAATAAATTAAGGAAAAATAGCCAAGTGGATTGTATTCCTCAATGGATCCTTGCTTTCACAAGTTGTGAACCTTGAGTCACTTTTACATTAACTTGGACAAGTGGTGGACCTAGAAACCAAGCTCTCCATGTTGAGATAAGTTGTAGGTAGGACAGTAGAACATAGACAACGATAATGGATGCAATATACTCCTCTCCTAATAATCCAATTGATTGAAACCATGATATTTTAGTTTTTTTCATTGTGTATTGTATGTGCATAAACTGGAATGAGACCTAAAGAAAACTCAAATTTTTGACAAAATCTCTATATTTTATACATGATATATTGAAAGTTGTCCAACCTGGGAATTGGGATTTTCCCACTTTACCTAATATGGTCTTCTTTTCCCTTTCCATTGACATTGCTTGTTCCCGCCTCGCGATCGTGGGCACCACCGAAGCGAGTTCTCTTAACCGGGGCCATTTTACTCACTACTTTAAATAATTAGCTTGGAGAAAAAGCTAAGGTTCGCAAGCGTCACAACAACCCAATAGATAGATTAGTAACATCAATTAATCCCTCCTATATGAGAGGTCTAGATTTTTCATATAGCAATCATTATGGATGACACATAATCCTATGGGAACCGGCTCTAAAGATAATTACTCGGCTTACATGATTAAGAATAATAGGATTTCACTAATGGAATTACCAGAGAGATGAATTAAGCACGATTAATCTCTTTCCTAGCAATTAGAGGGTGCAGAATCACCGCATGCATAGGTGTGAGAAAAACCAGCTCTTAGAGACTTAATGACAGATTAATCTTACCTTAATTATATCTTAATGCATAACAGAAATGAATCTAAATCAGCTACAATATTAATGCGTGATAGAAAGAGTGATTCTCATCAATCTACACAATTACCAGCAAGGATTTCAAAATGATGTGATCACACTATAGTTTCAGGTTAATAACAATAGAAATGCAAAATAACAAATATTTTGTTAATTGACATTCATCTTTTTTGACCTCCAAGGAGACCTGGAGACCGGCTCGTAGCCCGCCGGGCTAATTAGTTGGCCCGTTGGGCCCTCCGGGTAAAGCTATTTTTCCGTCGGGCCCGTCGTATTATTCAAACCAAACATTCACACACAAGCATAGTAGTGAAGCTTGAAGAGAATAAACCTCAATCTACTCAAACATGAGCAATAAAATACAACGGTGAATCAAATATGTGATCAGTCCATCCCAAAAGTAGAGATATCGACCCAAAGATTCACCTTCCTACCTCCTTTCATGAATCAGTCCAGTGCAAAAAAGAACTAATGACCCATGATTGGAGCTCTAATCGAAATAGCAAGCAAATACAGCGGTGAATCAAACATGTGATCAGTCCATCCCAAAAGTAGAGATATCGATTCACCTTTCTACCTCCTTTCATGAATCAGTCCAGTCCAAAAAAGAACTAATGACCCATGATTGGAGCTCTAATCGGAATAGCAAGCAAATACAGCGGTGAATCAAACATGTGATCAGTCCATCCCAAAAGTAGAGATATCGACCCAAAGATTCACCTTTCTACCTCCTTTCATGAATCAGTCCAGTCCAAAAAAGAACTAATGATCCATGACTGGAGCTCTAATCGGAATAGCAAGCAAATACAGCGACGGTGAATCAAACATGTGATCGGTCCATCCCAAAAGTAGAGATATCGACCCAAAGATTCACCTTTTTATCTCTTTTCAAGAATCAGTTCAGTCCAAAAAAGAACTAATGATCCATGATAGAAGTTCTAATCAATATAGCAATCAATTTAGCAAATATAATGGTGAACCAAACATGAGATCAGTCCATCCCAAATGTAGAGATACCGACCCAAAGATTCACCTTTCTACCTCCTTTCAAGAATCAGTTCAGTCCAAA
Organism: Adiantum capillus-veneris; assembly: GCF_014529385.1. Lineage (NCBI taxonomy): Eukaryota > Viridiplantae > Streptophyta > Polypodiopsida > Polypodiales > Pteridaceae > Adiantum > Adiantum capillus-veneris. Next base: position 111,183,230 of record NC_140953.1, on the reverse strand, counting down.
AAAGAACTAATGATCCATGATCAGAGTTACATTAAGTTTTATTTTTTTTTAAAGACTATTCATTTTTTTACCTTTTAGTTTTTCTTCCAAATTTTAAAGGATGACCAAATTTAGAGGAAGAGGTGACGTGATGTGATGTCTATAAAGGGGTTATATAGAGCCGCCAAATATGGAGGGGGTACACGACGGGCCCGGCAGGATTCTTGCTTGTCCGGCTGGGCCCGCTGGGTTTCATGTTAAACCCGCCGGGCCTGCCGGGATTTTTGGTTGTCCCGCCGGTTCTACATTTTCTACCAGTTTTCGTAGGTCATGACATTAGATATGTTATTAACATGAAAAAAATAGTGATAATAACAACAATAATTAACATTTAACAAAATGCGTCATCGCGTAATTAAAATGCGTGATTACCAACTTACCAATTGATTACTATGCTACCTAGAGAGAGAAAATTCTAATAATCATGCACTAATAATTAATTAAGGATGATGAATGGCTGATAATTCAGCTATGGTGTGATGATTACATAATAGAATATGGTTAAAGAGAAATTAGAGAGTAATTATAGAGAATTACGACTAGGAATAGGCATAATAGACGAGGAATTTAGATGGTAATGAAAAGGATTTACAGAAAGCATTAATTAAACCGTGGTTACCGTGATTAAGGGCTGATAATCTTCTGGATTCTCTGATCTAATCGAGCTTCTTGAGGCGAGAAGTCGACAGCACCTCCCTCCTTTCTTCTCCTTCAAAGGATGTGTGTACCGACCGCACCTCCCCAAGGTGGGTGTAGGTATGTGTGTGTGTGTACTGAGTGAGTGTGTGAGCATGTGTGTGTGTGTGTGTGCACTGGCCTTTAAATAGGCTCCTACAGGCTGAAAATCGACGTGGGTTGCTAAATGCATCTGGGAGCTTCTCCAGTTAAGCATGGCAAGTTTAGTTCCCTACTCACCAAGTGTCAGGTTGGCTAGGTTAACTGACTCTGAGACTTAGTTACTGGCTTGGCAGCTTTCCCAGGACTCCCACAAGGCAAGAGGGTGCCCCCTAGCTGCTAAAGCTGATCTCGAGTGGCCTGGGACCTGTTCCCACACAGTCCCGGGCTCCGGTGCCTCCCCGCTCAATTTTTGGAAAAATTGATTTTAGGCTAAAACGGGTCATACGAGTCGGATTTTGATGACGTAAATTGCTATACAAAGCTCTAACTAAGACGTACTGGCCTGAGTACCTGCCATATTTAGCAGCCCTCAAGGTCCGAAAATGCATTTTTTTCAAATTTGGAGTACAGGTGCAGTTTTTCGAGACAGTCAAAACTGGATGGGTCGGGGTGACCAAAAACTTGCTATTTTTGGAATTTTTTTACAAAATTTATTTTAATTCACATTTCGAAGCTTAAAAATATTCTAAACATCATGGCACTGACAGAATTTGGAAAACTGCTAAAAATAGTAACTTTTTCCATTATATTCATTTCAAGGTACAATGGTGCTCTTTTGATCGGGGTCAAAGACCTTACACGTAAACATTATCCATGAGTGTCATAAATGTAGCTGGAGCATTGGTTAAACCAAAAGGCGTAACCAAAAATTCAAAATGCCCGAATTGTGTTCTAAAGGCAGTTTTGGAGATATCTTGCAAAAGGATACACACCTGGTGGTATCCTGAACAAATATCTATCTTTTTATAGTATCTTGCCCCATGGAGTTGATCAAACAACTCATCCACTCTTGGCAGAGGGTACTTGTTCTTGATAGTTATGGCGTTTAATATGTGATAATCTATGCACATGTGCGTAGTACCATCTTTCTTTTTTACCAATAGAATTGGTGATGCCCAAGGCGAAGTGATAGGCCTAATGAAACCACGAGCAAGGTAGTCAGTCAATTGACTCTCAACCTCCTTGGCTTATTTAGCAATCATACGATAAGGTGGTTACTCACCGGTTTAGTGCCTGGCAAGATATCTATGCCATGTTGCACATAACGTGTAGGGGGTAAACCTGGTGGTAAATCACTTGAAAATACATCACTATACTCCATGATTAAGCGAGTCAGCTTTTGCCGTGCAAAAGGAGAAAGTAAATTAGAGTTATGCTCGGATGGAGAATCTTGTAGTTCTTGTAATGTTTGTTTTACGACAGTTGCACGTTGCTCTATAGAACTAAAATTGAGAGCACTTTGCTCGTTAGATTTGTTAACACTTTGCTTATCATTAGAATTCATTGCACTTTGCATAAAATTACTAGAATTCATCGCACTTTGCTCTTGAGAATTCACAAGACTTGGAGACAAGTAGTAACACAAAATACTTCATCTATTACTGCTTTTTGCAAAATAGAAAGCTCAGTTGTACATATAAGAGGTGCATATGGTATATTTTTCTCACCAAGAAAAATCACATGTTGTTACCATATACATGTGGTAGTGATGTGTGTGAACAGACTAGGAGCGCCGGGGCATTTTTTCCATCTTTAGGAGGTTTTTTCCCCCGAGCATTGTATATATGCCCATCACTCTAGGGCTATCTATCTTTCCATTGCATACTAAGTAACACACTCTCTATTGTGTGCCTTGAGATTCCTTCGTCTTCTCCAATCTGTGTGCGTTTCTCTGCAACCCTAATTCCAACAATTAGAATCAGAGCAGGTTGCGTCCTCCCGAGCTTAGTCTCCAGCTGCTTCAACACACACCTGCTCACTTTCACCAATTTCAGTGAGCTTTGGCAAGCGTTCGCAGGTCGACAAAAATTCTGGGACAACTCGTAGCGCTTAGTCTGCTTAGATTTTTGATTCGGGCTCATTTTGGCCTCCGTTTCCACTACAGGTAGTACTGCACAGGCTATTTCGTCATTTTGTGAAGATTTTTTATCAGCGCCGTTTTCTGCATAACAGGTGCCTCATAGTCTTCTACGGCTTGTGCTTTATAGCACGTGTTGTTCCTGCCCTGTTTCTCCTATTTTTGGGCAGTTTTCACATCAGGTGCAGCATTTACCATGGATGACAACAACATAGATGTGTTCAAGATGTTTGCTGCTGAGGACAGGTTGGATGAGGAAAACTACCCTATGTGGGCTTATATGATGCAACATGTTCTTGTGTCAAAGGGCGTCTCGAACATTGTGCAGGGTATTGATGTACGTCCTGGTTTAGAGGATGTAGGCGATGTTGAGGATGTTGCAGGTCTTGCTGCAAGGATTGTTGCTATTACAGTTGTTTTGCCTACGGTAGAACAAGATCGTTGGGATGTAAAGGATGCACAGGCTCATGCATTGATTGCGTTGTCTATGAAGCCTAGCATTGTTCCTCACATTCGCTCAACAAAATTTGCAAAACAGGCTTGGGATATTCTAGCAGATCTTTATGCAAGCCGCAATAAGGCTAAAATTGCTTTGTTGCGTAAAGAGATGGAGTCGAAGATTATGCATGAGGAAGATGATATGGACACTTTCCTTGCTGGTGTCAAGGATAACAATGAGCAACTTATTTCTGCACGTAAAGTCATTTCAGAAAGTTCCCTTGTGCAGACTGTTCTTGATGCCTTACCAAATTCCTACCAGACTTTGCTAGTACTTGGAGACTGATGACCCAAGGAAATCCTGAAGTTGTCAAGTTTGATGCATTGCACATTGCTGTTGCAAGAGTCACTTTCTAGAAAAAACAGAACTAGGCAGCATGTAGTTGAACATGCTTTTATTGCTTCTCAAAGAAAGGGTGGTAACAGCAATGCGGGCCACTTCTTATGGTTCTGCTGCGAGTGGCAAAACTTATGTTCCTAATGCTTCTGCTGGCAGCAATTCGTTTGGAAATTTTGGTGATAAAGGGAAAAAGAATATGCGTTGCCATTATTGGAAAGCTAATGACCACTTGATCAAGTCGTGTTCTAAGTTGAAGGCCAAAGAGTCTAAGAAGAAAGAGGGGGGTTCCATTGCAAATGCTGGTTCCACTACAAATGCAGCCATTGTTGAGTCTTCTGTGAAAGGAGACTGTGTTGCTGATGTTGATGCAGAATGGGATTTTAGTGCATAGTGCACTTACAATCCTATTGTCCATGATGCATCCTTGTCAGTTGTTGCAGATTCATATGTGTGGTATTTCGATAGTGGTGCTACAAAGCACATTACCTCACATCGTGAATTGTTCACCTCTCTCGAGTCTGTCCCTCATGGGAATTCAGTCACTTGTGCCAACAATGCCTCTTATCCGGTTCAGGGAATTGGAAAGATTGTGCTTACTGCTGCAAATGGTAGTTCCTTCACACTTGTTGATGCACTTTATGTACCTAGGATCAAGAAGAATATCTTGTCTATATCCGCACTTGCTAGACTTGGAATTGTAGTCAAATTTGTGGATAACAGATGTACAATTCATGATCTCAGTTTTGGTGATGAAATTGTTGCATCTGGCCTTTTGTGCCGTGGGCTATATAAGCTCACTTTGTATGACAAGTGTGGACAAAATTTTGCAAATGCTGTTGCAGATTCAAGGGCTATTTCAGATGCAAAACTTTGGCATGCACGTTTTGGTCATCTGAATTTTGCTAGTTTGCTGCGTTTGCAGAAATCTGATATCGTTGCTTCTTTGCCGCCTTTTGAAGCACCTGTCAAACATGTTTGTGAAGGCTGTATTTTGGGTAAGATGCAGCGTTCTAAGTTTCCAAAGGATGGTTCAGTTCGCGCCACATGCAGGTTGCAGCTTGTGCATAGTGATGTTTGTGGGCCCATGCAAACTCCGTCCTTGGGCAGTTACCTTTACTTCGTGACTTTCATTGATGATTACTCCAGGCATGCATGGGTATTTCCGCTTAAAGTGAAGTCCGAAGTTTTTATGTGCTTCAAAAAATTTCTAGTTATGGCTGAAAATGTCTCGAAATGTACTATGGGCACCCTCCATTCCGATTGAGGGGGTGAGTATATGTCTCATGAATTTAATGCATTTCTTGCTAGTCGTGGGATAAAACACCAATGTACAGTGCCTTATACACCTCAACAAAATGGTGTTGCTGAGAGGAAAAACAGGTCACTGACGGAAATGGCACGATGTATGGTCAAAAGTTAAGCTTTGCCGCATTCTTTTTGGCTTGATGCCATCATGTGTGCCACTTATGTACTTAACAGGTGTCCAATGAAAGCTTTATAGTCTATTACTCCATATGAAGCATGGCATGATGGAAAGCCTTCTATTGAGCACATGTGTGTTTTTGGTTGTTTGGCATATGCTTTGGTGCCACAAACACATCGCAAAAAATTGGATGATAAGGTTGTCAAATGTATTTTTGTTGGTTATAGTGCTGAAAGCAAAGGTTACAACTTATATCTTCTGCAAACAAAGCATATTCTGGTTTCACGGGATGTACTGTTTGTGGAAGATTCTGTTCAGCCCTTGCTGTCATGTCCTAGAGATAGTAATGTAAGCTCACATGACATTTATGACACTTGGTTGCCTCTTTTCAATGGTGGAAATAAGAATGTAATTTCTAATGAGGGAAATGTACAGCCTATGGGGGTTTCTGAAAATGTTACAGATCAGCCTATTACCGATGCAGATGTACATGATGTACTTGATAAGGAAAGGGCTAAAAATGAGCAGGCTAGAGGTATGCCAAAATGGCTGGTGCACACTTTGCGTGACACTAAATTGGATGCACCTTTGTCTAGTCGTACTCGTTCAAGCTCTCACCATGCATCTTATGCATCAGATTGTTATGCTTTGGCTGTGTCTAGCTTACATGTGTTGGAATTAGGGTTGCAGAGAAACACACACAGTGAGTGGCATAAAATGGTAACCATCGTTTTGCAACATTTTTCAGCCTACTCAACGTCCTCTTCCTCATATGTGTATATATTTTTGTACGCTATTAAGTTATCTAGAGTAAATTCCCCCTCTTCGTTTAACCTTTGTGGCGACACATACATTGTACTCTTCCCAAAAATGTCACCTTAGTCATATATTTATATTACCACCCTTTTCTTTTTTGCTTTGTAAATAAAAGTAAGCATACAATAACCAACTATCTAACCCCAAACTTTCTTACCTCTTGTGAATTAGTAGTAGAAAAATAATATATCCATCTTCCATCCCATATAGATAAATTACCATGGAAATCAACTCTCCACTTGTCTTTACCAAAGATTATGGTCCATCTCTACAAGTCTTCTATGCCCCCTACATAGGTGGCCCAATATCTCTTAAGAATATACATATAGTTTTTCTCTTTTCAAAAAGACTCCAATTGTATATCCTTTTCACAAGCAAATAATATTGGGCCCTCCTCTATTTGTTTAAGCATCATAGCCTTTTGAAAAATCATGATTCCCCTTGGATGCATACAAGCAAAGGGCCCATACAAGAAGACTTGGAAGCAAAAGGTTCCCTAGCCTAGTGTGGACCTTCCAAACCGAATTCCTTGGTGTATGGGCATGAATAATAGTCCAAATTCATATCAAACATGTTGAGAAGGTCAAATTTTCCTTTTGAAGCATGTCATTCCGAGCTACCGGTAAAACGTTATGGTCAAAATAGTGTAAATCTGTCAGATTCGCAGCAAAAGGGAACTGTAAATCGAGTAAATCAAGAGGGTGAGATCTTATTTTTCCCCTACTCATCTTCTAGAAGATCGATGAGTGTTCAAGGTCACTTGCATGTGATGGGACCAACCTAAAGATGCTTTCTAAATGCCAAGACAGACAAGTTGAGATACCCCGCAGGAGCCACCTGTAGGGCCTCATGGTGGGGCCCACCTACATTATGCACCCCTATGCATTAGGAAATTTTGGAGGTCATTTGGAGGGCCTTCTAAGAAAATGTATTTTTTGCACTCTCTCTCTAGAAAAAATGGCAAATAAAAGAGCTGGGTCTTTCATAGTAAAACTTCAAAAAGTGTACTTTAAGTAGATTCCTTACTCTTCTGAACATTCGTTCGTAGTGATTGAGGGATAATCCTCTTTTCAATTGCATTGAATGAACCTCGTCAATATGGAGGGAATGAGGCTAACATGGAGGGACGAATCCGCAGCCGCTATTCACTTTCCATTAAACCTGCACATTTGGCTAATGGCGCACTCCTCAAATGGCACAAATGTTACCCAGAAACGAGCCAAATATCACCTTCACATTGATTTGGACAATGAGTACCAACCATTGATTAAGCGCAGTAAAACAAACACACATATACCTCCCGCTTCCATAGACACGCTCAGAGCTCAAGGAGCTAAACACATAGATATCTGGACGAGAGGCTCTCTCTACCCTAAGAATCCAATAACTAATGCGTCTCCACCGTTTGTCAATCCTACAAGCTTATTGACCTTTGCTGGTGATGGAGAAAAGGGCCTTCTGGGTTATTGTAAATCACTTACAAGAGAAGCTGAAACTTACAAGAGCATTCTCCAAGCTCAACAATGTGAGATTGTTCGCCTTTCACATTTACATTCTACAGATCAGGTTACCATTTTGCAACATAAAACAGAGGTACAAGAACTGAAAGGAAAGGTGCGAAGTTGTCAAATGAAGGACACCATCTTGGGTGGTCGTATCCGAAAGAAGAAATTGCGCAATCTTGAAACATTGCAGGTTGCATCAAGAGGTCTCAAGAAAAGAATCCGAGCATTAAGGTGATGCTTCTTGGTTGGCTACATTGTCTTAGTTAAGTAATCTTTTTGTTTTTTCTTGTTATGCATTGTTTTCATGTGCTTAAATAGTGTTAGTGAAGCAAATTTTCTATTATTTACTTATGCATTGTCTTCATGTAGAGATTCAATCTATCCTGACAAGGAAAACATTGACCCCAAAGCCAATATAGGAAAGAGATTGAAGCCACTTATAAGTAGAAGCCTGGCAGCAGATATAGTACATGACAAGAAGTTTAAGGTTCTACAAAGAAATGTAGTGGACCGCTTTATTTCAGAGAACTCAGTGCCTGCAAAAGAGATACAAGGCACACTTGATTCACTTGGTGTAAGCAAAAGAGGATATTCGGCTATCCAAAAGTCTGTCTCATCCATCTTTGTTAGGAAGGGTATAAAATCCAAACTTCTACCATCAGCCTCAAGCGTTTGGAAAGAGAGGCTTCAGCTTAACGAGGCACAGGGAGACTATCTTGGACAGCCCTTTCATATTAAAGCAACTTACAGTGGCCATGGAGCGAACATGGCATATGATGAGTTCAACAATATTTTTATGGACCTGCGGATACTACAGAAGAGAATGGTGGAGTTTTACAACATCACATTTGAAGAGTCACGTGGGCTATTACATTTTGTGTTAAAACTGGATGAGTGTGAGCTTGTTAAAGAGAAAAATCTAGAGCGTGTTACTATTACTTTAATGAATAGAGCCCTCTCAAAGTGTCCCAGTGATGATCCTTTATATTTTAGTGTTCAATCAGAATCTAACATATGGTGGCTTGGTGCGTTTGAGGTAAGCGATATTCTCAAGTAAGCTCAAATGTTCAGATCTACTTAAGTCTCATTTATTTTGTGTTGCAGGTAAAGAAAGAAGATCATGAGATTCTATATTGGGTGTTCCATCGAACTAATATTCCGGAGGTGATTGATCGACAGACTAACCAGGGAGAGGTAATACGTCTAGATGGAAGGGGAGACTTTCAAGTTCAGTGGCATCTTGCAGGTGACCTTAAAACATTAAAGTGCATGTATAATTGTGGAATGGGTGCAATGGCAAAGTCACTGTGTTTGTTCTGCATGGATCCTGCAAAGGTCATGGACCCAAAGTGGTGGAGAAAAGCTCCAACACGTCACATTGAGGATCCTGCTTTTCGACCGGTTTTGAAAATACCACTTGTGAATGTCCACATGTGTACAATGCATGCCCTTTGTAGAATTGTGGAGAAATTGGTCTACTTATACATCGGGTTTGCTTGGAAGATTAAGAACTCCGCAGAACGACAAGTAGCCCTGCAGTGCTTAGAAATGGTACTGTCGGATATGGGGCTTCATGGTGGCAATGTGAAAATCCAGCGGGATGAAAAGAGATCAACTGCTGAGAAGGATGTCCCATGCAAACCATCCATCGGTGGGGTGAAGGCACGGAGGTTTTTATCTAAGCCCCAAGGTACAAGAGATCCAAAGCTAACAAAACATGGAAAAATATATAACACATCTTATGTTAGCAAGGTAGAGTATCAGAGCTGGAAAAAGCTACATATTGCAGTCAAAGACCACGAACCAACTACTCGTAACGCGAAGGTTGAGGTTTGGCGATCAATAGACATCCTATTTTTGATGTGAGACAAAGATGACTGGTCACAAGGTGATATGAACAAGTTCAAGGAAAATCTCAACCTTCTGAAAAAATCATTCAAGACAGCATGGACAGACACCCAGATTACTCACTACATGGTATTATAATGTATTTCTTTCTCTCTTATGTGAAAATATGTGACTGTAAAACATTCTAACTAATCTGTTTTCATATCCAGCACATCATCTTCAATCATTTGCCATATTTTATACAGAAGTATGGGAACCCGGCAATATGGAATACCCAAGGGATGGAAAAGTCTCATTACATGGCGAGAAATGCTTATTTTAGGCACACACGACATGGTGGCTCTCGAATCAAGGCTAACAGTTTGAGAGAACTATTTGAATGGTTCTATCGTAGAATCATTCATCGAATGCAGGCAAAAGAAGTCTTGGCAAATTCAGCAACAGCACAAGCCATCAGACATTTACAACAACAAAAAGCTAAAAGATCAATGGCATACAACAACTCCGGAGCTCGTGAAAGTCAACGAAGGTGGAGAGAGACAATGGTGTATGTGAATCACAAGTGGAGAAAGATACTCTGAGTGGATGACATTGTACAAAATTTATGTAATACATGATCTTATACAATTGCTACTTGAAGTGTATCAAGATTTTGCAGGATCAATTTTGTTTTTTGGCACGTCACCCTTGTAACGAATCATGAGATGTTTGCCATACTCTAAAAGTTCATCTGGGTTTTGTCTACCTAGAGCTAGTGCCATTGCTGTGTAGGTGTAGTAATACGTTGCCCGACCACCTGTATAGCCTGGGCAGTAACCAAAACAATCTCTAGCAAACACTTTGTCCACAAGAATGACTTTATCTGCACTTTTGGGCAGCACCGGTCCACCCAAGAAGCGTGATAGTGTCTTGAATGTGTAAGTTGCTATTGAACCCTCTTGTGACATGGAATTGTGAAAAACTACTATCGGCGACTCGCAAAGCTTTGAAAGGTACTGTGCTAGGGCCGCATCCCTTCCTCGATACTCTCTTGTCCGGCGCCGAAGGAAGTCATCCTTGTCAACAATCCAAGACTGCACATACAATGTCAGAAATGACACAAAGAGAGAGAGAGAGGGAGAGAGAGAGAGAGAGAGAGAGAGAGAGAGAGAGAGAGAGAGAGAGAGAGAGAGAGAGTTACCATGAAGCTCTCATCCTGCAGAAAGAGGTTTTCTTGCCACAGGTCTACAGATGTAGTTGACCCCTGACCTGAATGGTTAAACCAATCCTCCACTTCTTTGTTACTTTTCGATGGTCTTAGGCTTCATCAGGTAGTGTCTCCTTGTATTTTTCAGCTTTCTCAAAGCATCTTCGAAGGCATTCCATTGGATTGCTGGATGTTTCCATTGCCTCATCATCACTACTATCCTCTGAAACAAATCCACTCCTCTCCTCTTGGACTCTGGAAATAATAGCCAGGGAGAAATCCTCCCTTAAATAAAACACACTTTGCACATCATGTAAGAAGATATAGGTCCTGTCTCCAATCCTGAAGTCAGGCACAGCAGGCAACATCATCTGAGCATGCTTCTCAGTGAAGTTACTGACATCCAATGGAAGTTTGATTTCTGTGGTTTTCACAGAGAGCATCTTACTTCTTTGTACTTCAATTGCCTCAACCTCAAGGTCGATTGTGTCTTCAACCTCCTCGACTTCTTGCATATGAGTTGTCTCCTCTCATTCCTCATCTGGTGCTGCATCCTGCTCCTCTAACACCGCATCAGGATTCTGCATGAGGAATCCAAACAGGCTGTTCAGGTAAATCATAAAGCCAAAGGCTTCCTGAATGAGTTTGCATTCTTTTTGATGCAAAGGGCAGGCTGAATGTCGGCAAGAGGGTGGTAATTCCCTATACTTCTTCACTCCCTGTCCCTTTCCACCACAGTCATTTAAATGCACAAGAGTCATAGTAGGCAGAACAACCCTTCCTACCTGCACCATCACTTCAAACTTATCTCTGTAGGACTGCAAGAAATTACTGTGTTGAGCTAACAGGTCTTCAATGTCAAACTTTGGATTAAACATAGAATGAACTAGATCAAACTTGTCCCCAGCACCACAAGATGCTGCAAAATCAAACAGCCTCTCATCAGTTGCAGCTGGGTCTTCCAGAGAAGACACATCCTCTTTGTCTTTACATTTAGTTGCCAGGGACTTCCTTCTAGCACATATGTATCATCTGAGAAGTCTATATTCCTCTTTCTTGTATTTCTCTTCAAAAGTACTGTAGAGGGCACCACAGCCTTGTAGGGTGAGGGATCCTCTTGCCCTGGTGACCTCTCTGATTGATCTTCACCAATTGACTTTTCTTCAGATATGTCCTGACAAAAGTCAACAGTTCTTTTGGCAGATACATTAAGCAACTGAGCCTGCAAGGGTTGAAATCCTGGCACAAGCTCTGGATCAGGTTTCAGCCTCTTCTGCCTACTAGACCTTAATCCTATTCATCAAGAAACATGACAAGTCAAAACCATCAGGAAACATGACAACTCTGCCAAAACCAAACCATCATGATCTCTCTCTCTCTCTCTCTCTCTCTCTCTCTCTCTCTCTCTCTCTCTCTCTCTCTCTCTCTCTCTCTCTCTCTCTCTCTCTCTCTCTCTCTCTCTCTGATAGATATAAATATAAATATAAATATAAATATAAATATATATATATATCTGTCTCTCACCAAAGCACAAACAAAAACACACCTAGTCTCTCTCTCTCTCTCTCTCTCTCTCTCTCTCTCTCTCTCTCTCTCTCTCTCTCTCTCTCTCTCTCTCTCTCTCTCTCCAAAGAACACTAAAAAAATACACACAGACTCTCTCTCTCTCTCTCTCTCTCTCTCTCTCTCTCTCTCTCTCTCTCTCTCTCTCTCTCTCTCTCTCTCTCTCTCTCTCTCTCTCTCTCTTTGTATTTTTCTATTTGACTAAAGGCACGCAAGGAAGGAAAAGTGCGTTTTGCAACTCTCTCCACGCGCCTTAAGTACAACTGAGGGAGAGTCATAACCATACTATAGGCATGCGGAGAGAGCTGGAGCCAATATTTGGTTGGCTATGCGCGCCGTTAGTAACGTGTACAGAGAGGGTAGGGAAAGAGACAATGTATATATATCTGTGTGTGTGTCTGTGTGTATGTGTGTCTGTGTCTCTGTCTATGGAAGTATGGGTATTGAGGTGTGTGTGTTGAACAACAGTCTGGGTTTTTCTTTGTTTAGACACACACACACACACACACACACAATTTGTACCAACTGTTGGAAATACAGAGAGAAAGAGTGAGAGATCACCTTTTGTTGGTGGGGTTTGCAGGAACTCCAAGGGAGGTGTCTCCTCCATTGCTTTTTTGTGTGTCAAACTGACTCTGTCTCTCTCCCTCCCCCTCTCTCTCTCTCTCTGAGAGTAAGGAGTCCCTCTCTCTATCTCTCTCTCAATCTGTGTCTCTCCCTCTCTCTATCTCTCTCACAATCTGTTCTCTCTTTCTCTCTCTCTCTCTCTCTCTCTCTCTCTCTCTCTATCACTCTCTCTCTTTCTCTGGATCTCTCTCTCTCTCTCTCTCTCTCTCTCTCTCTCTCTCTCTCTCTCTCTCTCTCTCTCTCTCTCTCTCTCTATTGTTCTCTCTCTTTCTCTCTCTCAAAATCACACTTATAACGGATACACACGGCGGCGCCCCACGTGTCACTATAAATTAGAGTATATTTGCATGCTGTCACACGTGTGGTCATTATTGAGACCGTATACTTTTGTACGTCATATAAAGAGGTCAAGAGAGAGAAAAACCACACCTCGTGAAAGAAAGTGAGTGAAAGAGAGAGAGAGAGAGAGAGAGTGCAAGAGCCGTCGTCTGCGTCTCCGACAGCAAGCCGACCCATCGACATAACGAAGGTCTGCCTTTATCTCTCTATCTCTGTTTTTGTCACAGTACCAAGCACAGTCTTAGCAAACAACCCACACAAACACTCTCTCTCTCTCTCACACACACACACACACATACAGACACACACATACACACCCGCACACACACACTCACAAACACACACACACACACACACACATCTTTAAAATACAAACACACACACACACACACTCACAAACACACTCACAAACACACAGACACACATCTTTAAAATACAAACACACACACACACACACACACACACACACACAAACAGACACACACACACACACATACACTCTCTCTCTCTCTCTCTCTCTCTCTCTCTCTCTCTCTCTCTCTCTCTCTCTCTCTCTCTCTCTCTCTCTCTATACCAAAGGCGCGCGTAGAGAGGCATACCCGTAGTGCATGTCTCTATGCACGCCGTTAGTACTGTGCATTGACCAGAGAGAGAGAGAGAGAGAGAGAGAGAGAGAGAGAGAGAGAGAGAGAGAGAGAGAGAGAGAGAGAGTATGTGTGTATTATTTTACCCTATACTAACGGCACGCGGAGGTGTTTGTTGAGGTAAAAACGTGCTCCGCGCGCGCCTTTAGTAATGCGCACTCTCTCTGTCGAGAGAGAGAGAGAGAGAGAGAGAGAGAGAGAGAGAGAGAGAGAGAGAGAGAGAGAGAGAGAGAGAGAGAGAGAGTCATAGAAAGAGAGAAGGGGATTGAGACTCTTCTTTTGGTGTACAGTGAGATGGCTAGAACAAAAGCCACTGCAAGGAAGGCAGGCAAGGGATCAGGATTAGCATCTAAAGCAAGTAGCAGATCTGCAACCCCAAAGAAAAGACCTGGAAAACCAAATAAAATTCTGAAAGGGCCAAGGATGAAGAAGCTGCAAACCTGCATGGGACTTTTCAGAGAAATCAAAAGGCACATAAATGTGTAGATTTATGCATACCAAAGCTGCCCTTCCAGAGGATGGTGAGGTCCATATGTGATGAAGCTACCTGGGGCACCAAAAGGTGGAAGGTGGTGGCATTAATGGCTCTACAGGAAGCAGCAGAGGACTTCCTACTGGAGTACTTCAGTGACATGACCATTGTTGCAGCCCATGCCCACAGGGTTAGTATAATGGACAAAGATAGTGAGACACTGAAAAGAATAAGGTGGAGGTATGACAAACTACTGGTCCCCAATGTCTGCAAGGATAATAAAATGAGGGAAATTTTGTTATACCCCCCGGAGCTAGTGCCACAACTCACAGTTGTAGATGTCACACATGATGTGAATACAAGGGCAAGGGCAGAGACTATTGCTCGCCAAACAGAGGACATGAGGGAAGCAGATCTTAAGGAGAAAGCAAAAGTAGCAGTGGAGTCCAAGAGGCAAACAGAGTGCAATGTGACCCTATCTATAGAGGCAAGCAATCAAGAAACTCTACTTTCAATGAAGAATGGTTTGCTTGCAGAGATACCATTTGTAGATGGAGCCAGAAAGCTAGCTCTGAAAAAAGTGGACATTAATTTATTGCAGAATCCAGATGCTCAGATTTCAGACACAATTATCTATGCTTGTCTTAAGTAAGTGTTACTATCTTGCTAGCTTTGAAAACTCAGATAATAGGTTTGCTAACTCAGGTAGAGTCTCTGCAGCCTGATCAAAAGTCAACTCCCACTGCACACTCACACAGAGGTGTTTCTCCTTGATCCACAAATGTCAGTAATTATTAGACAAAAGAACAGTCCATCTGGGACCTTTGAGAGTTGGTTTCTCCACTGTGCTATGCTGGAAGTTACTGTGATCATCTTTCCATATGAGAACAACCATCACTGGAGTCTCATATGCCTTGATGTTGACCAACCAGCAGTGTGGGTGTTCAATTCAATAAAAGGAACCCACCCTGAAATTAGGCTGTAAGTGTCTTGTATCAGAAAGTGTTTCTTATAGATATCCATGTAAATTTGAAGCCTCATGCTAACATCTTGACATTGCTTTGTGCAGTTGTATAAAGAGGTTGTTGCTTGCCTATGGCAAGCTATGTGGAAGGTATGAACTATACAAGGCCTCAATCAAAGAAGTACCTGTCCCAAATCAAACCGATGGGAATTCTTGCGGCTGGAGATGTCTTCTCCATGCAGAATATGTCCTGCAAAGCTACTTTGCATTAAAACCTTTCATGACTAAGGTACCCATTTGGCAATGCATTCAGTTAGTTTTGGTTTAGTCTATAAAAGAATTCTCACCATGTGGTCTTTCAATTTTGCAGAGTGCTTTAAAAAACTACACATATGATTATTTGCAAAGATACCGGGTAAGTTTAATACAACACCTGCTTACTATGTCTAGCCCTAGAGAGCTTGAAGATAGCGGCTTGGATGAGCGCACTATTGATCTTACAAAACATGACGTGCCACCACGACAAACCCCTACATCCGATACAGTGGAATCACAACGGGCCGAGGGGGTCATATCAGTAGAAGATGAAAGAGCCGAGGATGAGGAAAGGTCAAATGAGCATATGGAAGGTGCTAAGGTACAACCAGAGGAGACAATGAAAGAGCCAAGTCAGCCAGTGGAGGAGCCAAAAGAGCCTATGGCTGAAACCCAAGATGAGGAAAGCAGGCCTATAGATGAGCAAAAGGATATGGATGAGGAAAGCAGGCCTAGGGATGAGCAAAATGATATGGATCAGGCAAGGATGTATGAGGCAAGCCGATCAACCGAGGGAGACGAAAAGACCTTGGAAGAAACCTTGAATGAGGCAGAAAGATCCATGGGGGAGACCCCTGATGAAGATGTGAATGATGACTATGAAGATAAAGCGGAGGAGAGCAACAACGACATGAACACTACAGAGACCCAGTATGGACCCTTGCTACCTGTAGATACGGTTGTTCCGGTAATGTCTATTCAAGTATGGCAAAATATATTCAGCTTCTAACTACTTATATGTACTTGTCAACTTTTACAGAGGTTGATTATCTTGGACGTCAATGGATTGCTGCTGATGCGGGTGCCTCTCGGTGACAGAGGACCCTTTGAGGATTTGCAAACGTTTCGGATGGGAACTTGTCGAGTCGTGGTTCGTCCAGGAACCAAGGAATTTATTCAGTTTCTTCTTCCACGCTTCAGAGTTGCCATATGGTCTTCAATGCAAAGGCAAAACTTGTCGCCACTAGTTGCAATAGTTTGCAGTGTATGCCAAGCTCACACGTCAGATTTTGCCTTCTTGTATGATCAGAGAAAATACGTTACCGTTGAGGGCCACTACCACCCTAAAAAACCAGACTTACCTCTTTTGTACAAACCGTTTAGCCAAATCGGTGTACCCTTTGATGCAACTAATACACTACTAATTGATGATACTCCTGAAAAGGGAGAACTAAATCCGCCGGGAACAACTGTCTCACCACCTTCTTTCGAGGGGCATTCCTTTGATTTTTACCTTGAAGACATTCTGATTCCATACTTACAGAAATTGTATCTCAGTCCATTGTTCACGGACGAGTTTGTACTTTCTAATGAATTAAGATGATTCTTCTATCATGTCTTTGTCTTGTCTAACATATATATATATATATATATATATATATAGAGAGAGAGAGAGAGAGAGAGAGAGAGATTTGACGTGGTAAAGAAATGTATTTCAAGCACACTTTTTCACAGGGCACAATTGAAAAATGAGATCAATAAACTTCATGTCGTGAAAGTCATTTGTATACACTTGGGTTCACAAGAATATCTGTTACATTGACACTACTTCAACCCGACCATCCAACTCTTTGCACAAAATATCTTTTTCCCTTCGCCGCATCACCTTACGGCCAGCTAGGAAAAAGGAAAAATCTGATAGGTCCTTGTCCATTGACTCTTCAATGATTTCATTTCGCAAATGCTGAAGACTGCATAGCTCCCTTATTGTAACCACCAATAGTAGGCCATGCTCTTTATCAATCACTTCCACATCCACAGTAGGATTATCTTCCAAACCTGCAGAAACCTGGTCCATAGGAATGTACTTACCGTTTAGCATTTGTGATCGCATATACCAAAATGAGAGTAACAGTGATTGGCTTGCAATCATGTACTTGACAACTAGAGTATCAAGCGCGACCTCGCACCGTAAACCAATCTCTTCCTTTGCATACCATCCTTTGTCAAGAAGTTTGTCACAGGATGACTGCTGAAATGACTTGCACATGAACATAGTTTTTGTAACTCGGATGTTGTAGCTATGAAACAGCTCTATGAAGAGTGCAACAGGACAAAAGTTTGCAATTCTAACCAGTTTGGTAGGAATAGAGCTACGTAGAGACCTTTGTATATCCTTGTAGAGCTTACTTCGCATTGCCTCCACCATTGTTTCCTCGGGAACTGGCCAGTCCACAGTGTTCCAATCTGGTAGAGGCACTTTCACCAACATGCCATTCTTATTCCCTGAGCTGAGTTGGTAAAAGTGGTCATAAAAAAAGATTCCCTCATCAGCCAGTCTTTTGCTGCTCCTCTCTGAGTACTGTAGAGAACCAATGTGGTCATGAAAAACATGGAAGAGGCCTATTATGCACTCCACAGGCTCCCATTGCTCATAAGAAGAGGGATAAACATCTGCAATATATATAAGAAGAGTTAAACTAAGAGTATCAATAAGTACAAATGACAAATCTAATGTAATTGAGCTGTGAAGAATGGAGACATTACTCATAACAAGCGGGAGAAACATTGCAAAATATATAAGAAAAGTTATAATGAGAGTATCAGTAAGTTCACATGTCAAGAGTACTTACAATTGCAACGTGGTTGATGTATATCTGATACATTTCCACCGTTTGCTATCACCTCTGGATGGGTAAACACATGCTGAACAAGAACTTCCTTTACAGATCTTTTGCCGATTTCAACTTTGAAATCCAACACCCTGGCCTTCTATGCTGAGCGGTAAACGTTGATACCACTAGACCTCTTGGGTCTTCTTGGTTGCATGAGGACCCATGAACCTTTGTTTATCCTTTGTCCAACCCATTGGTTCTCTGCACTTATTGAAGCTGGTATTGTAATTGAGGATATGCTACTACTTGGCCTTCTAGGCAAAGTGCAGTTGTTGGTTGTTGGTGTGAGAGACAGTAAACACCTGGAGGCTCTTGGGCGAGAAGACGTGGACGCCATAGCTCTCAGAGAAAAGCTTTAGTGGAGGGAGATTCACTTTGAAAGCATTCTAATGGAGGGAAAGTGTTTTAGAATTCCAATATCTTGTGCGGGCTTAATGGTCACCCTCCAGTACGTTAATGACCATAAGAGAATATCAGAAGTGGGACCACATGCAAGCACCTAAAAGCTCGGTAAAAGGAAGGAAATTACTATGCTACAATCCTAGTTTCGTGAAAGTTTTATGCTATTTTCCTATTTTTTGAGTCTTTCCACGTACTTTCCTACGTAACGTAGCCTTCATGCTCATTGGACGCGCTCTATTTTTCTCTCTCTTCATATGGCCCTCCAAATGACCTCTGAAATTTCCTAATGGAGCCTTCACGGTCTAAAATGATATTTTTGGTGAATAAATAGTCTCTTTTATGTCCAATATTCAATGAGTGGTCAAAGGACACTTAATTAGGGCTAATCACTCACCCTAATTAAGTGTAGCATAATCCCACTCCTACACAACTATAAATAGCCCCCCTTTGAGAGACTCAAGGACACACACCTATATTTTCAACTTCATGTTGTTTCTTGATCAATAGTAGAGAAAACCCCAACTCTCCCTCTTTCACATCCTTCCTCCTAACCCTCCTCTTTGGAGGAAGTGCAACTCTATCCTCCACTCTTTCTATTCTACAATCTCTTACTCCATCAACCCAATAAATCATTTGTAGCACCTCAATAACTTGTAAATACATCATGATCTCTCTCATGGTTATGTTAGTGATCATTAAATCATCTTCAAAACTTTCAAGTGTCGCAATTCGTGATGGTTAGCCAGCGTCTGTCCTCCCCTTAAAAGGTGTGCGAGAAATCAAGTAAGTGTTCTATTCTCAATTTACCATTGGTTTGTTTCTCCACACTTATTCAATTGGTCTAAAGAAATTTCTCACTCCAACTCTCTTTTGCTTCATTACATATGCATGTGGCTACCTCTCATGGTGATTTTATTTGTGTCACGGCATTGCATAGATGGGGATGAGCTCTCTATGCAAAGTGTGTTAGTTTGTAAGTGATTCTCTTGTGTGTTTGGAAGGCAAGTCTTGTGCGCATGATTTTTTGATGAGTGCTTGAGAGAGGAGGAGTTTGGATGTATTATGGGTATTCTTATGGGGAGAAGATGAATGCTATTCCACAAATTGCATATTTCATTTGATGCACGGCATTGGGTTGCATAATCGTTGATGGTTTTCAAGTGTCCAAAGTGTATATAGGGTAAGGGGGTTTTCAAAGTGTGTTGCTTGAGTGGGTGAGTGCAAGTGTTATTTTGATTGGTTTCCTTCTCCACTCCCAAAAGAAGGTGGTGCCCCAAGTAGTGTGCGTACCTCATTGCAACTAAGTTTAGGTTTCAATCTATCATAAGGAGGATATTTGGATCCACTCACCTCAAGGAAATCAATGCTTCATTTAATCCATTTATTCTACCTATGATAAAGTACGAATTAACAATGGATGTGTACATCTTCATTTTAATGTAATCAGATTTATAGTGTCAACAATCTTATGCGGCCCGTAAGAGAAAAGTTTCTTTTTTTAAAAAAAAATTCAAAAAGTCTAAACAAAATGTCAAGTTCTTTTCCCACGTTCTATGCAAGAAGTGGGGAAGATGCGCAAGAGTTTCTTGACAACTTGGAGATGGCACATCTCATATCCGGGAGAGATGAAGTGGAAGTAAAGCTACGAGCCTTCCTGTTGGTTCTAAAAGCAGAAGCTAAAGCATGGTATGAAACCTTGCAACCCCAAATCAAGTCCAACTGGGAGAGACTGCGAGCAAGCTTCCTCTCCAAGTTTGGGCAAGGTGATACTTCTGAAGAACTATGGAAATGTCTTATTGGACATAAGCAGGTATCACTTGAAGACTATCCCTCTTATGAAGCAACCTTTGTCAATCTATGGGGTAGGTGGGAGGCTACATTAGAAAATCATGGTGGTGCACCTAACTTTCTAAAAAAAGAGAGATTCATGGTTGGCTTGTATCCACTTTTAAAGGCTAAAGTAGAGCTAAAATTCCAATCCACCTTCGAAGAAGCACGTGAGGTAGCCATCATCAAGTTTAGAAAACTACACTTCCAAGCACATAGAGCAAGGGGTTTGAATGAAGTGAGTGAGAGGGAGTCTTCACAAACCATGGAAGCACCAATTAGGGCCCCTATTGCACAATCTTCACAAATAGGAGATAACTCTCAACAAGAGGTTTTACAAAGGCTAACTCAACAGCTTGAGAACCTCACTCTGAATCTAGTACAGGATCTACCTCAACAACGACAACCAAGAGATGGGAATCGCAATCAACGAAGACAAGCTCAAGAGTTGCGATGTTGGAATTGCAATGAAATGGGCCATGGCATGTATAATTTTCCACATCCAAGGCGACTTCCGGGAGACATATATCCCCCCAGACCGCCTCCTCTCACTGTGCAGCAAGAACTAGCTCAAGGCCCACAAATCCTTCGTCGACCACCACCACCAGCAAATATACCTCCCGTCCCACATGAGGAGGAAGAAAGAGGAGCCAACATCATCAAGCTAGAAGAGGTAATAGATGAGCATACTCTAAACTTTGATGTTATGCCGGCAGAAAAACGCACAAGAGCACATAATAAGGATGAAGACATGAGAAGTGAAGGAACAAATTCAGCCAGAAGGGACAAGAAGAAGAAGTCAAAGATGGAAGAAGCTGAAAGTAGCAGGAAGAAAAGATCAAGGCGAAGGGAAATTGGTATCAACGACTTCCCATTGGGAAAGGAGCTAGAGCCCTACAACATCCTGGAGGATTTACAAACCCAAAAGCCAAACATTTCATGGCCTCAACTTCTACACCTATCAGCCAAAGTAAGAAGGCAATGGCCAAAGTTGGTAAGTACAAGAATTCCAAAGAAGAAAGCAAATCTTTCCATTAAGGTTGTGGCCTCAAAGCTACAAAAAGATGTGGAACCCATTGTGGATGCTTACATAAGGGGTAAAAAGGTGTCTAATGTATATGTTGATGGTGGAGCTCAAATGTGTGTGATCACGAAAAAATCAATGAATAGGTTAGGGCTTGAAATTACAAAGTCCTCTAATTGTCAAGCTAGGCTAGCCAACAACTCAAGTGTGAAGTGTTTGGGGATCATTGAAAATGTAAAAGTCTTTGTATGTAACATAGATGCACGAGTGGATATGTATGTCATGCCAGCTAAGGGGGAGGGCTATCCCATCATCCTAGGGAGGCCTTGGCTCATTGCTGTGAATGCAGATCAAAAATGGGGAAGTGGTCGTTTGATTCTTAAGAAGGGTCAACCGGTGGTGTATGATTGGCGAGAAGGAAAGCAACTAGATATCAACTATGAAACCATGGCAGATGAAGAGAGCGAGGAGGAGAGCCCTTACTCAAGTGATGAGGAAGCATCAACCAATGCATCAACCAGTGAAAAGGAGTCTTCTTTGGAGGTAATGGGAATTGTATTTAACGCCAACACCCAAGATGTTTCTGTAGAAGAAAAGCCAACAGACAATCACACACGAGGGGATGAAAGATGCCACCACCTTGAAGAAGGATTTGAGAAGAGATAAACAAATTGGGATACCTCCTTAACATATTGATGTAGGACCTCTTCTCCTCACAAGTAAGAGGTGTAGATGTAATAGAGCATCGAATTGAATTGAAACTAGGGACCAAACCCGTGGCTCAAAAGTTAAGGCGACTAGGATCTGTGCAACAAAAGGCTCTCCTACAAGAAGTGAATCGACTCTTGAAGGCTGGCTTCATCTATCGAGTATCCAACTCTGAATCGGTATCACCTATTGTAGTCACTCCCAAGAAGAATGGTAAGTGGAGGGTCTACGTGGATTACAAACCCCTCAACTTTGCGACAAAGAGGGACCACTTCCCTCTCCCTTTCCAAGATGAAATTTTGAATGAAGTAGTAGGTCACGAATGCTACACTGTGTGTGATGGGTACTCAGGATATTTTCAAATTAGAATAGCAGAAGAGGACCAACCAAAAACCACCTTCATCACACCTTGGGGATGTTTTGCATTCAGAGTAATGCCTTTTGGGCTCACCAATGCTCCTAGCACCTTCATGAGATTCACAATATTTGTATTTCAGCCATTCTTTGGAAAATCTATAAGAGTCTTTATGGATGATTTCTGTATTTATAGTTGTAGATCACTTCACTGCCAAAAGGTTGAAGAGGGGCTTAAGAGGCTCCATCAATCTGGGGGACAACTCAACCCAGAGAAGTGTCATATCGGTGAATCTCAAGTGGTTTTTCTAGGCCATGTGGTTTCTTCACAAGGAATTCAAGTGGATCCCTCTAAAGTAGAGGCCCTTTTGTCATTATCTCCACCAACAACAACTAAGGATCTAATGACCTTCAACCACAAAGTGAGGTACATGTCTCGCTTCATCCATCTCCTAGCAGAAGCCATCGCCCCTTTGCATAGGTTGGCAAGCCAATCTACATTTGAATGGGGGAGGGAACATGCAAAATGTTTTGAGGAAGTGAAGGGCATTCTTAGCTCTCTCCCAATCCTAATGCCACCAGATCCAAAGGAGACCTACTATGTCACTCCAAGTGTAGGTTTCGAAGCAATTGGTGTTGTTTTGATGCAAAAAGATCCTAAAACATCATACATGAGGCCGATCTATTTTACAAGCAAGGTGATGACTCCGGCTAAGAAGGAATACACTGAAATGGAGAAATTGGTCTTTGCAATCTTGTTTGCGGTAAGGAAGTTTTGATCGTATCTTCTCCCTGTGCCATTTGTTTTTCTCACCTTAGAGCACAATCTACCATATGTAGTACAACACATGATCCTCTCATCTAGAATAGCAAAGTGGGTGCTTGAACTCCAAGGATTTGAATACACTTTCCTTGTAGAAGATAGCACAAGAGCGGGACTTGCAGACATTCTCACCTACAAAGTGAGAGAAAGGGAAGGTTCACGACTACAAAGAGAGGAAGGCTTAAAATAGTTCAAAGTGAAGGAGATTGATAATGCCCATACTTTATGCTTTGATGGAGCTTATCAACGCCAACAAGACAAAGCAGCAGGGGGGATCATCATTTTGAACCCACAAAAGGAGGTAATGGTTAGAAAAGGTATCACTCTACCCAATGTTCACTCTAACAATGAGGCTGAGTATGCTGCTCTAACCCTTGGGTTAGAACAATGCAAAGAATTAGGCATACAAAGACTTATTATAAAAGGTGATTCTTTGCTAGTGGTCAAGCAAATCCAAGGGACTTGGAGGTGCAAGAATCGTACATTGTTTGAGTGGCTTAGTAGTGTAAGAGCTTTGATGAAGGGTTTTCAAGCAACACACGTACAACACATTGTGAGAACTCATAACAAGGAAGCAGACTTATTGGTTCTTCGCTATGATAACCGACTTGATACTCAACTTGACAAAAAGTTTTTGCAAAGATGGGAGGGACCTTTCATGATAAAAACAAATTTTGGGAATGGTAGATACAGATTAGCAGATTTATTAGGAAAACTCCACAAGACCAGAGTCAATGGATGGAGATTCAAGGCCTACTTTCAACGTATCAATCCGTTGATAGGAAGTCATCTGCCTACATCCTCTAAGCTCCAAATTGGCATGGCTCCCTTCGGCTTGGCAAATGCTCCACCTATTTTTAAAGCTTTGATGTGCAAAGAAGAACCAGCCTTGGAATCTGAACATACCCAAGGCAACCCTCCCATCTCCGATTTATGGGATTGAGGTAATGAAAAGCAGTTCTAATGGAGTAAAAGAGTGCATGACACTCCTCCTATTGGGAAAAAAAAAAGTGGAAAAGGAAAAATGACAAACAAAGAGAAAAAAAAAAGAAGCAACACCGTCCTCCTAAAGATATGAATATCTCTAGGCTTGGGGGAGGGCTAATATGAGTGGCATAAAATAGTAACCATCCTTTTGCAACATTTTTCAGCCTACAAAACGTCCTCTTCCTCATATGTGTATATATTTTTCTATGCTATTAAGTTATCTAGGGTAAATTCCTCCTCTTCGTTTAACCTTTGTGGCGACACATACATTGTACTCTTCCCAAAAATGTCACCTTAGTCATATATTTATATTACCACCCTTTTCTTTTTTGCTTTGTAAATAAAAGTAAGCATACAATAACCAACTATCTACCCCCAAACTTTCTTACCTCTTGTGAATTAGTAGTAGAAAAATAATATATCCATCTTCCATCCCATATAGATAAATTACCATGGAAATCAACTCTCCACTTGTCTTTACCAAATATTATGGTCCATCTCTACAAGTCTTCTATGCCCCCTACATAGGTGGCCCAATATCTCTTAAGAATATACATATAGTTTTTCTCTTTTCAAAAAGACTCCAATTGTATATTCTTTTCACAAGCAAATAATATTGGGCCCTCCTCTATTTGTTTAAGCATCATAGCCTTTTGAAAAAGCATGATTCCCCTTGGATGCATACAAGCAAAGGGCCCATACAAGAAGACTTGGAAGCAAAAGGTTCCCTAGCCTAGTGTGGACCTTCCAAACCGAATTACTTGGTGCATGGGCGTGAAGAATAGTCCAAATTCATATCAAACATGTTGAGAAGGTCAAATTTTCCTTTTGAAGCATGTCATTCCGAGCTACAGGTAAAAAGTTATGGTCAAAATAGTGTAAATCTGTCAGATTCACAGCAAAAGGGAACTGTAAATCGAGTAAATCAAGAGAGTGAGATCTTATTTTTCCCCTACTCATCTTCTAGAAGAGCAATGAGTGTTCAAGGTCACTTGCATATGATGGGACCAACCTAAAGATGCTTTCTAAATGCCAAGACAGACAAGTTGAGATACCCCGCAGGAGCCACCCGTAGGGCCTCATGGTGGGGCCCACCTACATTATGCACCCCTATGGAGCCTTCACGGTCTAAAATGATATTTTTGGTGAATAAATAGTCCCTTTTATGTCCAATATTCAATGAGTGGTCAAAGGACACTTAATTAGGGCTAATCACTCACCCTAATTAAGTGTAGCATAATCCCACTCCTACACAACTATAAATAGCCCCCCTTGGAGAGACTCAAGGACACACACCTATATTTTCAACTTCATGTTGTTTCTTGATCAATAGTAGAGAAAACCCCAACTCTCCCTCTTTCACATCCTCCCTCCTAACCCTCCTCTTTGGAGGAAGTGCAACTCTATCCTCCACTCTTTCTATTCTACAATCTCTTACTCCATCAACCCAATAAATCATTTGTAGCACCTCAATAACTTGTAAATACATCATGATCTCTCTCATGGTTATGTTAGTGATCATTAAATCATCTTCAAAACTTTCAAGTGTCACAATTCGTGATGGTTAGCCAGCGTCTGTCCTCCCCTTAAAAGGTGTGCGAGAAATCAAGTAAGTGTTCTATTCTCAATTTACCATTGGTTTGTTTCTCCACACTTATTCAATTGGTCTAAAGAAATTTCTCACTCCAACTCTCTTTTGCTTCATTACATATGCATGTGGCTACCTCTCATGGTGATTTTATTTGTGTCACGGCATTGCATAGATGGAGATGAGCTCTCTATGCAAAGTGTGTTAGTTTGTAAGTGATTCTCTTGTGTGTTTGGAAGGCAAGTCTTGTGCGCATGATTTTTTGATGAGTGCTTGAGAGAGGAGGAGTTTGGATGTATTATGGGTATTCTTATGGGGAGAAGGTGAATGCTATTCCACAAATTGCATATTTCATTTGATGCACGGCATTGGGTTGCATAATCGTTGATGGTGTTCAAGTGTCCAAAGTGTATATAGAGTAAGGGGGTTTTCAAAGTGTGTTGCTTGAGTGGGTGAGTGCAAGTGTTATTTTGATTGGTTTCCTTCTCCACTCCCAAAAGAAGGTGGTGCCCCAAGTAGTGTGCGTACCTCTTTACGAACATTTTATGAGGGTAGGCCCATTGGTTTGGGTTTAGAGGCCCCTTTTCAAAAAGCTCGCCCTCAACAGCTTGTAGAAGACGAAGGAAGCTCAAGGCATACAATAGAGAGTGTGTTACTTAGTGTACAATGGAAAGATAGATAGCCCTAGAGTGATGGGCGTATATACAATGCACGGGGGGAAAAACCTCCTAAAGAGGGAAAAAATGCCCCGGCGGTCCTAGTGTGTTCACACACATCACTACCACATGTATATGGTAACAAATCCTTCCTGGAGTGATGCGGTGAACGAGAGCTGGCACATGAGTAAAGGTAAGTGCCATGCCCTGAGGACAGGATCAGTCCACAAAGGGGAGTAAGCCCCAAAGCTTTGCGGAAAGCATCAAGCTTCTCACGAGACAATGCCTTTGTGAAAAGATCTGCAAGGTTGTCCTGTGTTGGCACATAAGCCAAGCTGATCTCTCTTGCTGAGAGCCTCTCCCTGACATAGTGGTAATGCACCTCAATGTGCTTTGTGCGAGCATGAAAAACAGGGTTCCTCGCAGTTGTCAATGCGCTCTGACTGTCAGTGTAGATAGTGTTGGTAGTGTCCTGTCCAACACCCAAATCAGTCATAAGGCGTCTGAGCCATACACACTCAACCGTAGCTGTGAAGACTACCATGTACTCAGCCTCACAACTCAAAGTGGCCACAGTAGGTTGCTTCTTTCTCAACCATGATATACATGAACTACCAAGCATGAAACAAAAACCACTTGTGGACACTCGCGTGTCAAAACAACCAGCCCAATCTGAGTCCAAAAAAGCATGTAAGTCTGGCGGCAATGATCCCCCTTTGGGATAAAACAAGCCAAGATGTAAAGTGCCACTAAGGTAGCGGAAAATTCTCTCGACAACCTACCCATGCTTAGACTCTGGGCTATGCATAAATCATTGACCTGTGAGACTGCAAACTGAATATCTGGCTTCATGTTGCATACATAAATGAGGCAGCCAACAGTAGTTTAGTAAAGAGTGACATCAGCAAGATCGCTAGCATCATGTAGACTCAACTTCAAGCATGTTTCCATGGGAGTGGCAATAGGTTTGCAATCCTCAAGTCCAAACTTACATAGCAATGTCTCTATGTAACATATCTGACACAAGGCAATACCACCATCACACTGCTTAAACTGTATACCCAAATAATGATGCAACAGCCCCAAATCTTTCATCTTGAAAGTAGCATTCAAATCAGCCTTAAATTCAGCAATATGTCTCTCATTTGGTCTAGTGATGAGCAAATCATCAACATAAAGAACCACAATGAGAAGTACATCACCCTCACGCTTTACATACAATGTGCTTTCTGTTGGACTGTTACGAAAGCCATGTTTGACCAAATGAGTGTCAAATTTCTCATACCAAGCACGAGGAGATTTCTTCAACCCATACAAAGCCTTGTTACATTTGCACACTTTGTCCTCTTGTCCTTTTATGACAAAACCGCGAGGCTGCGTTACATAAACTTCCTCAAATATGTCACCATTCAAGAAAGCGGTAACAATGTCTGATTGATGTATATCCCAACCAAAATGAGCTGCCAATGCACATAGAAAATGTACAGTGGGAGCAAAAGTCTCTTCATAGTCTATGCCTTTTTGCTGTGCATAATCTTTTGCAACAAGTCGAGCCTTATGGCGATCGATCTCACCATCCGGCTTACGTTTCAACTTGTAAACCCACTTCGTACCAATGGCCTTTTTTCCAGGAGGCAAATCACATAAATTCCATGTGTCATTTTCTATAAGTGCATCATATTCTGATTGCATGGCAGCCATCCAATTTTCTGAATTCTGTGCTTCATCAAAAGATAGAGGCTCCTCAACATCATGTAAACTAGACACAGCCAAAGCATAACAATCTGATGCATAAGATGCATGGCGAGAGCCTGAATGAGTACGACTAGACAAAGGTGCATCCAATTTACTGTCACGTAAAGTGTGCACCAGCCATTTTGGCATACCTCTAGCCTGCTCATTTTCAACCCTTTCCTCATCAAGTACATCATGTACATCTGCATCAGTAATAGGCTGATCTAAAACATTTTCAAAAATCCCGATAGGCTGTACATTTGCCTCATTTGAACTTACATTCGTATTTCCACCATTGAAAAGAGGCAACAAAGTGTCATAAATGTCCTGTGAGCTTACATTACTGTCTCTAGTACATGACAGCAAGGGCTGAACAGAATCTTCCACAAACACTACATCCCGAGAACCCAGAATACTTTTTTTTTGCGGATGATACAACGTGTGACCTTTGCTTTCAGCACTATAACCAACAAAAATACATTTGACAGCCTTATCATCCAATTTTCTGCGCTGCACTTGTGGCACCAAAGCATATGCCAAACAACCAAAAACACGCATGAGCTCAATAGAAGGCTTTCTATCATGCCATGCTTCATATGGAGTAATAGACTACAAAGCTTTCGTAGGACACCTGTTAAGTACATAAGTGGCACACATAATGGCTTCAAGCCAAAAAGAATGTGGCAAAGCTTGACTTTTGACCATACATTGTGCCATTTCCGTCAATGACCTGTTTTTCCTCTCAGCAACACCATTTTGCTGAGGTGTATAAGGCACTGTACATTGGTGTTTTATCCCACGACTAGCCAAAAATGCATTAAATTCATGAGACATATACTCCCCCCTCGATCGGAATGGAGGGTGCCCATAGTACATTTCGAGACATTTTCAGCCATAGCCAGAAATTGTTTGAAGCACATAAAAACTTCGGACTTCGCTTTAAGCGGAAATACCCATGCATGCCTGGAGTAATCATCAATGAAAGTCACGAAGTACAGGTAATTGCCCAACGACGGAGTTTGCATGGGCCCACAAACATCACTATGCACAAGCTGCAACCTGCATGTGGCCCGAACTGAACCATCCTTTGGAAATTTAGAACGCTGCATCTTACCCAAAATACAGCCTTCACAAACATGTTTGACAGGTGCTTCAAGAGGCGGCAAAGAAGCAACCATATCAGATTTTTGCAAACGCACCAAACTCGCAAAATTCAGATGACCAAAACCTGCATGCCAAAGTTTTGCATCTGAAATAGCCCTTGAATCTGCAACAGCATTTGCAAAATTTTATCCACACTTGTCATACAAAGTGAGCTTATACAGCCCATGGCACAAAAGGCCAGATGCAACAATTTCATCACCAAAACTGAGATCATGAATTGTACATCTGTCATCCACAAATTTGACTACAAGTCCAAGTCTAGCAAGTGCGGATACAGACAAGAGATTCTTCTTGATTCCAGGTACATAAAGTGCATCAACAAGTGTGAAGGAACTGCCATTAGCAGCAGTGAGCACAATCTTTCCAACTCCTTGAACTGGATGAGAGGCGTTGTTGGCACAAGTGACTGAATTCGCATGAGGGACAGACTCATGAGAGGTAAACAATTCACGATGTGAGGTAATGTGCTTTGTAGCACCACTGTCGAAATACCACACATGTGAATCTGCAGCAACTGACAATCATGCATCATGGACAGTAGGATTGTAAGTGCACTCTGCGCTAAAAGCCCATTCTACATCAACATCAGCATTATCGTCTCCTTTCACAGAAGACTCAACAATGGTTGCATTTGTAGTGGAATCAACATTTGCAGTGGAACCATCCTCTTTCTTCTTAGCCTCTTTGGCCTTCAACTTAGGACACGACTTGATCAAGTGATCATTAGCTTTACAATAATGGCAATGCATCTTCTTTTTGCCCTTATCATCAGAATTTCCAAACGAAGTGCTGCCAGCAGAAGCATTAGGAACATAAGTTTTGCCACTCGCAGCAGAACCATAAGAAGTGGCCCGCATTGCTGTTACCACCCTTTCTTTGAGAAGCAATAAAAGCATGTTCAACTGCATGCTGCCTAGTTCTGTTTTTTCATGAAAGTGACTCTTGCAACAGCAATGTGCATAATGCATCAAACTTGACAACTTCAGGATTTCCTTGGGTCATCAGTCTCCAAGTACTAGCAAACGTCTGGTAGGAATCTGGTAAGGCATCAAGAACATTCTGCACAAGGGAACTGTCTGAAATGACTTTAGTTGCAGAATAAGATGGTCATTGATATCCTTGACACCAGCAAGGAAAGTTTCCATATCATCTTCCTCATGCATAATCTTCGACTCCAGCTCTTTACGCAGCAAAGCAATTTTAGCGTCATTGCGGCTTGCATAAAGATCTGCTAGAATATCCCAAGCTTGTTTTGCAAATTTTGTTGAGCGAATGTGAGGAACAATGCTGGGCTTCACAGACAACGCAATCAATGCATGAGCCTGCGCATCCTTTACATCCCAACGATCTTGTTCTACCGTAGGCAAAACAACTGTAATAGCAACAATCCTTGCAGCAAGACCTGCAACATCCTCAACATCGCCTACATCCTCTAAACCAGGACGTACATCAATACCCTGCACAATGTTCAGGACGCCCTTTGACACAAGAACATGTTGCATCATATAAGCCCACATAGGGTAGTTTTCCTCATCCAACCTGTCCTCAGCAGCAAACATCTTGAACACATCTATGTTGTTGTCATGCATGGTAAATGCTGCACCTGATGTGAAAACTGCCCAAAAATAGGAGAAACAGGGCAGGAACAACACGTGCTATAAAGCACAAACCGTAGAAGACTATGAGGCACATGTTATGCAGAAAACGGCACAGACAAAAATTCTGCACAAAATGATGAAATAGCCTGTGCAGTACTACCTGTAGTGGAAACGGAGGCCAAAATGAGCCTGAATAAAAAATCTAAGCAGACTAAGCTCTACGAGTTGTCCCAAAATTTTTGTCGACCTGCGAACGCTCGCCAAAGCTCACTGAAATCAGAGAAAGTGAGCAGGCGTGTGCTGGAGCAGCTGGCGACTAAGCCCGGGAGGACGTGACCTGCTCTAATACCAATTGTTGGAATTAGGGTTGCAGAGAAACACACAGCTTAGAGAAGATGAAGGAAGCTCAGGGCACACAATAGAGAGTGTGTTACTTAGTGTGCAATGGAAAGATAGATAGCCCTAGAGTGATGGGCGTATATACAATGCACGGGGGAAAAAACCTCCTAAAGAGGGAAAAAATGCCTCGGCGGTCCTAGTGTGTTCACACACATCACTACCACATGTATATGGTAACAACATGATGTTGAGGAGCCTTTGTCTTTTGATGAAGCACATAATTCAAAAAATTGATTGGATGCTATGCAATCAGAATATGATGCACTTAAAGAAAATGACACATGGACTTTATGTGATTTGCCTCGTGGAAAAAAGGCCATTGGTACGAAGTGGGTTTACAAGTTGAAACGCAAGCCGGATGGTGAGATCGATCGCCATAAAGGCGCGACTTGTTGCAAAGGGTTATGCACAAAAAAAGGCATAGATTATGAAGAGACTTTTTCTCCCACTTGTCATATGAGTACTCTGTGTTTTCTATGTGCATTGGCAGCTCATTTTGGTTGGGATGTACATCAATCAGACATTGTTACTGCTTTCTTGAATGGTGACATATTTGAGGAAGTTTATGTAATGCAGCCTCTCGGTTTTGTCATAAAAGGACAAGAGGACAAAGTGTGCAGATGTAAGAAGGCTTTGTATGGGTTGAAGCAATCTCCTTGTGCTTGGTATGAGAAATCTGACACTCATTTGGTTAAACGAGGCTTTCATAACAGTCCAACAGAAAGCACATTGTATGTAAAGAGTGAGGGTGATGTACTTCTCATTGTGGTTCTTTATGTCGATGATTTGCTGATCACTCAACCAAATGAGAGACATATTTCTGAATTTAAGGCTGATTTGAATGCTACTTTCAAGGTGAAAGATTAGGGGATGTTGCATCATTACTTGGGTATACAGTTTAAGCAGTGTGATGGTGGTATTGCCTTGTGTCAGATATGTTACATAGAGACATTGCTATGTAAGTTTGGACTTGAGGATTGCAAACCTATTGCCACTCCCATGGAAACATGCTTGAAGTTGAGTCTACATGATGCTGGCGATCTTGCTGATGTCACTCTTTACTAAACTACTGTTGGCTGCCTCATTTATGTATGCAACATGAAGCCAGATATTCAGTTTGCAGTCTCACAAGTCAATGATTTATGCATAGCCCAGGGTCTAAGCATTGGCAGGCTGTCAAGAGAATTTTCCGCTACCTTAGTGGCACTTTACATCTTGGCTTGTTTTATCCCAAGGGGGGATCATTGCTGCCCGACTTACATGCTTTTTTGGACTCAGATTGGGCTGGTTGTTTTGACACGCGAGTGTCCACAAGTGGTTTTTGTTTCATGCTTGGTAGTTCATGTATATCATGGTTGAGCAAGAAGCAACCTACTGTGGCCACTTTGAGTTGTGAGGCTGAGTACAGGGTAGTCTTCACAGCTACGGTTGAGTGTGTATGGCTCAGACGCCTTATGGCTGATTTGGGTGTTGGACAGGACACTACCAACACTATCTACACTGACAGTCAGAGCGCATTGGCAACTGCGAGGAACCCTGTTTTTCATGCTCGCACAAAGCACATTGAGGTGCATTACCACTATGTCAGGGAGAGGCTCTCAGCAAGAGAGATCATCTTGGCTTATGTGCCAACAGAGGACAACCTTGTAGATATTTTCACAAAGGCATTTTCTCGTGAGAAGCTTGAAGCTTTCCGCAAAGCTTTGGGCTTACTCCCCTTTGTGGACTGATCATGTCCTCAGGGCATGGAACTCCCCTTTACCCATGTGCCAGCTCTCGTTCACCGCATCACTCTAGGGGGGATTTGTTACCATATACATGTGGTAGTGATGTGTGTGAACACACTAGGACCGTGGGGGCATTTTTTCCCTCTTTAGGAGGTTTTTCCCCCCGAGCATTGTATATATGTCCATCACTCTAGGGCTATCTATCTTTCTATTGCATACTAAGTAACACACTCTCTATTGTGTGCCTTGAGCTTTCTTCGTCTTCTCCAAGCTGTGTGTGTTTCTCTGCAACTCTAATTCCAACACATGTTTAAAATTGGCCATAAAGGATAAGGAGTTGTGTCTAGTGTGCAATGTGTCTCCTAAACCATGCATCCATTTCCGTCCTAAAACTACATCATCACGGTCCATGTTCATGACATGGAAGTCAAGGGTCATCGTATGATCTTGAAATTTAACCTCAACCCCTTGAACTACCATACTTCTTTATCATTGCCAGAAATATGCTCCACCACATACTTGTGGGAGCAGGGAGTTTGTGTAAGCTTCAATTTCTTGAATAGCTTATAGTTCAAGAAGTTATGAGTAGCACCATCATCCACTAAAATACGAACACATTGTCCATTAATAGTGCCATGCATGCAAATCAAATCATGGGGGCCAAACGTGGGTTGCCACATTGAAGCAAGCATACAACACTTGTGCTTTTCTTCCATATGAAGAACCTCTATAGCACAATATTTAGGAGATGAATCTAATGTGAGGCGTTGCATCGTGTGCATGGCCTTTTCTTTACCTCACAAAAGAGGATAATGTTTCTTGTTATGTTGGTTTGAAAGAAATCTAAAACACAAATTGTGTTTCTTTGCACGCTCAAAATTAGCAGTACTGAGAGATCCACGTGGAGTATCTCGTGATTGCTTAGGCTTCTTAACCTCTTGTGGGCGTGGAGAGGTAGATTTTCTCTTATTCCTCTTGGAACGTGTGGGAGATCTACCTCGCCATTGGCTCGTAGCCACATTGCTGTTAGCTAAATTATTCTTAGAGTAGGGAACATTTCATTTCCTCTCTTGGTCATCATCATATCTTTGGGCATGACTGATGGCTTCTTCCAAAGTTTTTGGATATTGGGTCTTGACATAAAGACAATAGTCTTTGTCAAGACCCCTATTAAAACCATATATCTTTTGGAATTCATCTAGACATTCTAGTTTCAATATGATTTCCCGATACTTTGAAAGGTACTGTGTGAGAGAGAGGCCAGACATGTGTATGCATCCCATGCTAACCAATTCTTATCTTCTGCATTGGAGTCCAAAAACTCTTTGGAGAAAGAAGCTTAAACGCAGCCCAAGATGGAGGACGAGCATCTATTGGAAATTTCATCCACCACTTATATACCTTGCCTTTAAGAGATAGACTTGTTTCCACATCCGTCTTTATATTTGGGGTGTGTCTTAATCTATGATATCACTCCATTTGTGTAAGAACATATTTACCGCATCCTTGTTGCAATCGTGCTCTTCCCTGTGAAACTTGGGAATGGTGATATTCTTAAGTAATGCATTGCTACCTTCTGCATCTTCTGAAGCATTTTGTCTCTTGGACTCCTTGAGTCGTGCGAGCTTGGTCCTCTTGAACCGTGCCACTTGTGGCTCCTTGAGTCGGCTGTGAATTCATAAATTTCACTAGTAGCTCCATAAGATTTGTAACATTTGCATTGACTGCAAAGAGTTTGCGTTCAAGTACGCTTTGGTGATTTTTCAAAGTCTTGAAAGCAGCCATATATACAAGGCCATGATCTCCTAGATCATCATCGTCATGTATATTAGGGTTAGCAACATCCGTGGTGCCCTTATTTTGATCTACGTGCTCAAAATCAAAAGTGTGTGTAGGTGGGATATCCACACTAGACATGGTAAACACACACTAATGTAAAGAGAGAAAAAAAAAACATCAACTTGTACCTTGTGAAATTGAAGTCTTTGTGTTTCTTATCCTCCGCCATTTGCGTTGCATGCGAACCTCGCCTTGCGGAAATTGTAGCACTTCACGTGTCGTTCGTCATAAGAACATCTTTGTTGATTCTTC
This sequence comes from Adiantum capillus-veneris, assembly GCF_014529385.1. Classification (NCBI taxonomy): domain Eukaryota; kingdom Viridiplantae; phylum Streptophyta; class Polypodiopsida; order Polypodiales; family Pteridaceae; genus Adiantum; species Adiantum capillus-veneris. Next base: position 111,148,199 of record NC_140953.1, on the reverse strand, counting down.
ACAGAAACTTGTTGTTTTGTGAAGGCTTTTGTTCACTTTGAAGCTACCTCCTTGATGAAAAATGAATTTTTTGAGGAAAACTTGACTTCCTCCAAGAAGTGAAAAGGAAGGGTGAAACTACTGTCTTGAATTTTGAAGCTTTCCCTTTCCTTCTAGCTTTCTTTTCAACACAGGTATGCTATCTTTTTTCGTTACACACAACAAGGGTCAATAGCTTGATGGTAAAGTGTTGGGCTCTTACCCTCATGGGGTGGGTTCAACCCTCCTTCATGAAAGGGTTAAGTACGAGGCTTCCGTTGGTGCTGTTGGGTACATGCGTAGGAAGTCCCGCTTAACCCTTGCATGAAGGAGGATTGAACCCACCCCATGAGGGTAAGAGTTCAACACTTTACTATCAAGATGTTGACCCTTGTTGTGTGTAACAAGGAAATATAGCATACTTGTGTTGAAAAGGAAGGGTGAAACTACTGTCTTGAAGTTAGAAGCTTTCCCTTTCCTTCTAGCTTTCTTTTCAACACAAGTATGCTATCTTTCCTTGTTACACACTACAAGGGTCAATAGCTTGCTAGTAAAGTGTTGGACTCTTACCCTCATGGGGTGGGTTCAACCCTCCTTCATGCAGGCCTTCCTACGCGTGCAACCAACGAAAGCCTTCGGAGCCTCGGTGTCATAGAGTTTTCGGTCGAGTTTGCCTTGGTCACCTGCCAATGGGGTGGCCGCGGTCGGCTGTCGCTGTCTATCTACGTGCGCTGTGCATAGGAAACTATGCTCGCCTTCATTTGTTGCACAGCGGAGGCGTCGCTGTCTGCAGGTCATGGGAGAGAGGCAACGCGTCGCATGCACATGCAACCCGCTTTTCCCCTTTCCCAAAAATAGCTGGGATACCAGTGAAAGGGTGGTGGTAATGCGTGTGCTAGTCTCTACCCAACCGTGCTATCTTATAGCCTCCCCCTAGTGTACACACTGTCCGGCCGTGCCGGTGGCCTTGCCCGTAGGACCCATGTCCTTACATCTCCTGAGCATCTATTGTTTTTTAAAGATCAGACACACAACTCAATCAAAGTATATCTGATCATCCAAAAATGGATGCTATACAAAACAGAAGTATATATCACCAAGAAACTAGTAGGTGGAAACGGTTATCCACCTATTCTTGAGTATTCTTAAAATAGTACAAAACATTTCACTCCCAAGTTCAGTCCATTTATGTTTTTGTATGGGTTTCAACTTAGGTCATCAGTGTTAGTGGAGATTAACCGCATAATACCTTCAGTATGTGAAGGACTTTCTTCACAACCGGATATGTTAATGGATTCAAAAAAAATATAATGCAAGCACTATAAACCCAAAAAATGGTGAAAGAAAAAAGAAGTTGAAGAGAAACACAAATACTCCAATGTGCACTCAACCACTTCTCTTTACAATCAAGTGGGGCCCCTCTCCTCAATTAAAAAGCTTTGGCTTTTTTTAGACTTGTTGGACGCCACCTCTACTAAGTGCCATGTCATCAATATGTTAGGCCGTCCAAGCCCCACTGCCGTTGCCGTCTCCAAAACCGCTATCGTTGGCCGCTCAACAACATCGTCACCAAAAGACGTTGCCACACGAATGGCAACGCCGCTTGCCACCATGAAACAGTGCTCAAAATGCCCACTCAACACTGCTAGTCACGATACACCATAGACAAGGCTCAAAGCCCTCTCTCTCTACACCTCATTGCTCAAAGAGGCCGCCCACTTTGGGCATTATATCCCACGCTACACTGCCCAAGCCCTGCATATGGGATTATGCCACTACCACGTGGCATTCCCTCCTTCTTTGGCCCAAAATTTTGCATGTGAGATATCCATAGTGACACGTGGCAGTACCTTGTTGCTCCGGGCTCATAAGCCCCAAAAAGTCTCATGAAAACCTTCAAAAAAATCATTTTTTCCCTCCTGCTTTGACCTTCTGCCATAGAGTGTCCAGTGTTTTTGATTTGTAAAGCCATGCTTGTAGACCCAATTCCCAACTATAGCCCGTACAAATCTTCATGCATTTTGATATTCCCGGGCCCTCCAATCAATGAGACCAAGACGACAAAAAATTACTAGATCCATTTGCTTAACAACTAACTCAAACTTCAACAGGCTATAACTTTGCACTGCAATTCATATTGATGAGCCGTCTCTTCTTGTCAGATCCATATGATGTCCTCTACCTTTGCAAACCTTATCAAGACCCACAAAACACATGATGGCACATTTTCCAACGCGGTCAAACTGGCTTAGAACAGGCACCTATCAAAACTTCAAAGCTCTGTATCTTGGCAACCGGGATCCGATTGTCGATCTTTAAAGATGGGCATGCTCCACTTTCCAAGTAGTTCCCATCTATCCATTGAAACCAATTTTGACCTCATGTCATCACCTGTCCTATCCGTCTAGAATCTACAATATACTTTAGCTTTAAACTTCAATATCTTGCACTGTATAACTCCGTTTGATGAGCCTTATGGACCAGATCGATCAACACTTCAAGCCTTGTATTCCAAAGCAAAAAAGTAGCCCTTCAATCCTCTTCACTTGCCATCCGATCTGGCCTATTTTGGAGCCTTCTGGCCTTAAAAACCTCATTAGACATACATAGCTGCACTTAAGCCTCTCACCTTGACCGCTCGGCCAACTCCCCTTTTCCATGCACCTGCTAGCACATCCATTCCCGCTTGTGCCTTCTGCCATGGTCCACACGCTTTAGTTGCACCAATGTGCATTTCGAAGGAGGCCAAGTAGGAGACGAAGCGCATATGGAGACAAAGCATGTGTGTTGTGTAGGAAGAGAAAGGCACATGACCAGATGGCTAGGTGAGGGGTGCCAAGAACAGGGGGACGATCATCACGACCTTGCATTTTTGTTTTAGCTTAAAAGAGCGAGCACATAGCTAGCAGCTCACGTGACAGGTGCAAGTGGCCAACTTTTGAGAGGTAAGCTCAAGCGAAGAATCACCCGAGTTCAAGCACTGGGCTTCCCTTTAGCTTTCACTTAGGCTTTCCATCCAAAGGTTGTGAGTGGATGGAATGTATAGAGATTCGGCAAAATGAAAAACAAAGTAGAGCCAATTGGGACGTAGTAGTAGGGGATACCAATTGATTTTTAATTAAAAAAAAGAGGAATCTAGTGAAGATGCTCTCTATCTCTCATAATTGCAGCCAAGAAGGCAAGGGAGCTTATTGATTCTCTTTCTCTCTCTTTCTTTTTCTATTACAGGAGCTGTTTTTCTCTCTCTTTCTATTGCAGGGAGGCCAACTCATGCTGACTCTCTCTCTCTCTCTCTCTCTCTCTCTCTCTCTCTCTCTCTCTCTCTCTCTCTCTCTCTCTCTCTCTCTCTCTCTCTCTCTCTCTCTGTGTGTGTGTGTGTGTGTGTGTGTGTGTGTGTGTGTGTGTGTGTGTGTGTGTGTGTGTGTGTGTGTGTGTGTGTGTGTGTGTGTGTGTGTGTGGACCAGGGCCCCTCCAGGCTCGTCGTCCTCCATCCCATCCCTCTCGTGGCTAGATTCTCTGGTGTAAGGACATGGGTCCTATGGCAAGGCCACCGGCACAGCCGGACAGTGTGTACGCTAGGGGGAGGCTATAAGATAGCACGGTTGGGTGGAGACTAGCACACGCATTACCACCAATGAAGAAGATAATAATTGGTTAGCATAGGATGCATGCCGCATGTCTAACCTCTCTCTCACATAGTACCTTTCAAAGTATCGAGAAATCATATTAAAACTAGAAGGTCTAGATGAATTCCAAAAGATATGGGGTTTTAATAGGGGTCTTGACAAAGACTATCATCTTCATGTTAAGAACCAACATCCAAAAACTTTGGAAGAAGGTATCAATCATGTCCAAAGATATGATGATGACCAAGAGACGAAAGGAAATGTTCCCTACAATACTTTTGTTGAGAGCAATGTGGCTAAGAGCCAATGGCGAGGTAGATCTCCCATACGTTCCAAGAGGAATAAGAAACAATCTACCTCTCCACGCCCACAAAAGGCTAAGAAGCCTAAGCAATCACGAGATACTCAAGGTGGGTCTCTCAACACTGCTGATTTTGAGCGTGCAAAGAAACACAATTTGTGTTTTAGATGTCTTTCGGACCAACATAACAAGAAATATTGTCCTATTTTGCAAGGCAAAGAAAAGGCCATGCACACGATGCAACGCCTCACATTAGATTCATCTCCTAAATATTGTGTTGTAGAGGTTCCTCATATGGAAGAAAAGCACAAGTGTTGTGTGCCTGCTTCAATGTGGCAGCCCACCTTTTGACCCCATGATTTGATTTGCATGCATGAAACTATTAACGGACAACGTGTTCGTATTTTAGTGGATGATGGTGCAACTCATAACTTCTTGAACTACAAGCTAGTCAAGAAATTGAAGCTTACACAGACTCCCTGCTCTCACAAATATGTGGTGGAGCAGATGTCTGGCAATGATAAAGAAGTATGGGACACGGTATTTCAAGGGGTTGAGCTTATTTTTCAAGATCATACGATGACCCTTGACTTCCAAGTTATAAACATGCACCGTGCTGATGTAGTTTTAGGACAGGAGTGGCTGCATGGTTGAGGAAACACATTGCACACTAGTTATGAGCACAACTCCTTATCCTTTATGGCCAATGGTAAACATGTGCTTTTGCTTGGTGAGAAAAATATACCATCTACACCTCTTATATGTACAGCCGAGCTTTCTATTTTGCAGAAAGAAGATTTAATAGATGAAGTCTTTTTGTGTTACTGCTTGTCTCCAAGTCTTGTGAATTCTCAAGAGCAAAGTGTGGTAAATTCTAGTAATAGTATACAAATTGCAATGAATTATAATGGTATGCAAAGTCCAATGAATTCTACTGCTAAACAAAGTGTTAACAAATCTAATGAGCAAAGTGCTCTCAATTTTAATTCTATAGAGCAACGTGCAACTGTTGCAAAACAAACATTACAGGAATTACAAGATTCTCCATCCCAGCATAACTCTAGTTTACTTTCTCCTTTTTCACCGCAAAATATAACTCACTTACTCACGGAGTATAGTGATGTGTTCTCAAGTGATTTACCACCGGGTTTACCCCCTACACGTGATGTGCAACATGGCATAGATGTCTTGCCAGACACTAAACCGGTGAGTAAACCACCTTATTGTATGAGTGCTAAAGAAGCCAAGGAGGTTGAGAGTCAGTTGGATGACTACCTCACTCGTGGTTTCATTAGACCTAGCACTTTTCCTTGGGCATCACCAATTCTATTGGTAAAAAAGAAAGATGATACTATGCGCATGTGCGTAGATTATCGCGGATTAAATGTGATAACCATTAGAATAAGTATCCTCTACCTCGAGTGGATGAGTTGTTTGATCAACTCCACGGGGCAAGATACTGTACAAAGATAGATCTTCGTTCTGGATACCACCAGGTGCGTATCCTACTATAAGATATCTCCAAAACTGCCTTTAGAACACGGTTTGGGCATTTTGAATTTTTGGTTATGCCTTTTGGTCTAACCAATGCTTCAACTACATTTATGACACTCATGGATAGTGTCTTACATCCCTATCTTGGAAAATTTGTTGTGGTTTTCCTTGATGACATTCTCATTTATAGTGAGACTGAAGATGAACATATAGAATACTTACGATTAGTGTTCAAACAACTATGAGCGTACGTACTGTATGCTAAGCAAAGCAAGTGCGATTTCTTTAAAATAGAGATACATTACCTGGGTCATGTGATCTCTTATTCTGGCATCAAAAAGAACACTGACAAGGTCGATGCCATTCTTCCATGGCCACATCCCAACACGGTTGAGGAGCTTCGAATATTTTTAGGCATGGCTAGATTTTATCAACAGTATATCCGTGATTATGCCAAAATTGTTGTTCCTATGACGGATCAACTTAAAGCAAAAGGTAAGACCTTTTCTTGTGAAGAAGCCAATTTCGAACAGCTCAAGGTAGCTATAGCCACTGCTCCCATCCTAGCAATCGTCGACCCACTTAAGCCATTTGTGGTAGAGACTGATGCTAGTGATAAAGAAATTGGTGCGGTACTTCTCCAGGAGGGGAGACTTATAGCCTTTGAAAGTAACAAGTTAGATAGAGCTCAACGAATTATTATGTCTATGAGAGAGAGCTCTATGCCATAACGCTTTACGAAAGTGGCGACACTATTTATATGGTGCTGAGTTAATAGTAGTTTTTGACCATGAGAGTATCAACTGGTTTACTACTCAAACGGACTTGAAGGTCCGTAAAGCTAGATGGGCCAAAATCCTTCAAGATTATGATTGTAAGCTACAATATTGCAAGGGGCGATATAATGTAGTAGCGGATGCACTAAGTCGGATGCCTCAGATTAATTCACTTGCTTTCACGAAAATAAAGAGTAGATTTTTAGAGTCACTACGTGGCAAGTGTGCACAAGATCAAACATATGCTAAAGTGTGGAGTGCAGTTTTAAAAAGGGATCCCTCACACTCACATGTCTCTGAACAGCCAGATCAACATGTCTTTGCACGCGCGGATAGAAACTCCAACACACAGAGCTCCACCCCTACTCAAGAAGAGATTAAGCGATGGAAGAATTTTTCCATTGATGATGGCTACTTACTCCACAATGGTAGAGTATGTGTACCAAATACCTCATACACTAGGTGACAAATCTTATTTGAGTGTCACGATAGTCCAAGTGCTGGTCATCCAGGTATTCGTAAGACGTATGCCTTAGTTCGACGACAATTTTATTGGCCGGTTTAAGAGTACATACTAAACTGCCAACAATGCCAAGTTAATAAGGCAGAGCGCCTTAAGGTAGGTGGCCTTTTACATCCTTTAGAGATTCCACAAGGTAAGTGGGAGAGTATCTTTATGGATTTTGTAGTAGGACTACCTACTACAAATCATGGCCATGATTCCATTTGGGTAATTGTAGACCGTCTCACAAAGATGGGTCGATTCATTCCCACTAAGACTACGGTTAAGACACCGGAATTAGCACGGCTATTTATAGAGCATATATATAAACCCTACGGTCTTCCATCTAGTATCATTAGTGATAGAGATCGAAAGTTCGATAATCACTTTTGGAGAGTTGTGTTTCAAAATTTGGAAACTAAACTTAATCTAAGTATGGCTCATCATCCAGAAACGGATGGTCAAACCGAAAGAGTTAATCAAGTGCTAGAGGATATGCTATGAGCGTACGTTAGCAAGAAAGAAACCAATTGCGAAGACTACTTACCTATATTGGAATTTGCTTATAATAGTTCAAAGCATGGGACTACATGGTTTAGTCCATTTATGCTTTTATATGGATCTCAACTTAAATCACTTGTTACGGTGGAGTTGGCTAAGGAGAAGATACAACAAGTGAAGGATTTTCTCCAAGACCATTTTGACATGCTTCGAGTTGCTCAACAGAATGCTAAGCAAGCTCAAGATCGATATAAGAAGTACACAGATGAGCATCGTCGTCTTGCTATTTTTGAAGAAGGAGACAAGGTTTTCCTCAAATTTCCGGAGCATTCAAAAATTTTGAAGACGAGAAAAGTTACTAAACTTTCACCATGCTATTGTGGACCGTTTACCATTCTCAAACGTATCGGTCAAGTGGCCTATAAGTTAGCTCTCCCAGAGCACTCACGAGTTCATCCTGTTTTTCATGTTAGCCGTTTACGAAAACAACTAGGACAGAATGATAATGTCATTGACCCAGGTGTGTTAGTTGACCTTATCGAACCGCCAAGCATTCCTCATGAGCTCGAAAAGATTTTGGATTCTCATGAGCTTCGCACCAGACATCATGTCAGACGACAGGTGTTGGTAAAATGGCTAGATAGACTTGAAGAAGGTTCTACATGGGAGAATATCTCCGCACTTAAGAAACATTTTCCTACGTTCGTTTTCGAGGACGAAAACGATTTTCCAAGGGAGGGGTAATGTAAGGACATGGGTCCTATGGGCAAGGCCACCAGCACGATCGAACAATGTGTACGCTAGGGGGAGGCTATAAGATAGCACGGTTGGGTGGAGACTAGCACACGCATTACCACCGCCCTTTCATCTGGCATGTGTGCCTTGGGTGGATGAGGTGGGTGCAATTGTACGCTAGGGGGAGGCTATAAGATAGCACGGTTGGGTGGAGACTAGCACACGCATTACCACCGCCCTTTCATCTGGCATGTGTGCCTTGGGTGGATGAGGTGGGTGCAATTGATGGGGTCAATTGATACCTAAGCTGGCATGCGAGGCTACAATGCTCCAAAAATTGCAGCAGAGTCGAGGCTTGGGGGCAGAATCGTCCTGGTGGTCTTCGACATGGAAGATGGAGAGGGCGAAGGAGTAGGGTGAGGAGGAGATGGAGAAGGATGCGAGAAACATGGGAAGGAGGCTTTTATGCAGATGATCCCAGAGTGGGAGGAGCTACATGCGATTCTCTCTCTCTCTCTCTCTCTCTCTCTCTCTCTCTCTCTCTCTCTCTCTCTCTCTCTCTCTCTCTCTCTCTGGACATTCTGCAATCCTTGCGCTCTGTGTGGCAATAGGCATGGGGCATAGATGCTGTGTGACGGAGAGCACTTGCACAGTGGAGAGGGCTGCTCTGCTGCTGCGCACGCACGCAGAGGAGAGACAACCAAGGTAGGACAAAAAATTAGGGGGGAGAGAATATCTTAGCTATTTGCATTTAAATATAAAGCGAGCGACTACGTCGGCACGATCTTGGAACTCACATTTTAGGGGAAACTAGGAAGATTCTAAGCTCAGCATTGTGAATGAAAGGTAAACAACATAAAACAGAGGTGATAGTTGGCGAGTACAGTCTAAGGTACGTGTTCGCGATGTCTTGTGGAAAATGGGAGACTTGGGCAAGAGGCGGACACCAGAGCAGGCACAACATGTGAGCATTTACCATTGTCGAGGGTAACCCTTGAGAGCGAGCTAGTCGACTGGACAGGGGGGGGGGGGGGGGGTGGGGTGTTGGAGCAGGGTAGATGATTTATATATATATAGATTCTAGGTCTTACATATCCGGCAACGTAACAGCGTGGTATCCAACCATTGAGATTTTGGGAGCACTCGAGCTCAATTCATAGCATAGCAACATTCGGTGTTGCAAGTGGAGTCGATGAAAGAATACCTGTGCATAGATCTATCAATACTATTATAAAAGGGGGAGGGACTCTAGCTCCCTCCCCTAAACACGTGTCGCTCCCTCCTCAATCCGCCGACGAGTGTACGCTCTGAACCCAGTGCGCTCAGCAAGAGAGACAAAAAGCCTGCGCAAAGAGAGAGAAAAAGAGACGACCGAAGGTTGGTGGCATTACTAGTTACCTAAAATGAGATAGGAAAAGAGCGAGAGTGTGATATAGGCATTACAAATCCACCCAATAGACGTTACATCTCTCTCCCGACAACGATCTTCGTATTGAAAACATGTTTTAAATAAACTTTGACGTGCGCAGCTCAAATTGGTAGACAAGTAAAGCAGCAAAATTCAGAGAATTGTGGTTGCTAGACAAGGAAAGCTTTAAAGAGAAGGTAAGAAAAGACCCTTGGAAAGTGATGTATGAAGTGAATGTGAGAAAATGATGTTGAGAGGGAAGCATCAGTGTAATTAATTAAGGAGGAAGTAAATGCGGAAGGATAAATAGGCAAGACGGGACGGCCAATGGGAGCATGGGTGCAAACCTTTTGAAAAGCTTAATAAATTTCTAAAACTTGCAGTTGTGAGTAGCCAAAGGTTTACTTAATAAATTTCTAAAACTCGCTGTATGGTGTTTGAGGGCCAGCACAGGGGCCTATTTTTGCCTTGCTTCAGTCTCCAGTGCTCGAAAAAAACTTTTTTCCAAAAACTTGTCAAATCTTCATATGAGAAACAACAGACGTAAACTGACTAAATCTGAAGGTTTTTACACCAATTTACACTATTTATTTAAAAATTTTGTAGGTTTTCTCACCTTCAACTAAGAAATTTAGAGGTAAATCTCAAAATTTGTAGGTGGGGGGTTACACTAAACCTAGGTTTTTTTCGAGCACTAGTCTGAAGCTAAAAGGCGACGGGATCTGCTTTCTGGGGTCTTGCAACCGTGAGGTAGGATTTCTGGTTTTCGGTTATGATGTGGTGGTGCTACACAGTGGTTGTGGGTCTAAGGTTGACTTGGCGGCCACCAACTCATGGTTTCGAAAGGGCAACGCCCCCTCTCAAAGGCATGGTGGTGGTAGAGCTTTGGATTCCTAGTGTGGGGAGCTGGGATATTTATCCTTTGGGCGATTCTCTGATGGATTCCCCGGTTCGTTGGATTCTCCTTCTACGGATTGTTCTGGTTCTGGTTCGGCTGCGGGGTGTTGCTACAAGATCCTACCCGTTGTGGGTTTATCGGCTTCTTTTTTGTATTCTCGGGTGGCATCTTGGTCACTTGGTTGTGTTCTGTGATGCGCTTCAGTTATGATCGGTGGTAGCTGGAGGTTTTCTATCTGGGCATATGGTATGTCCGCGGTAGGGACAACGATATGGTGGTACCTGAGAGACCTCTATTGGTGATGGGGACACGGACCCCACCCTTTCGGCTTGCGGTATGTTTTTTCTTTCTTAGTACTCCAATGGTCGGTGTTGGCGTCCCCTGTTCTGGCTAGTTTTGGTTGGAAGATTACGTCTCTTATGGTTTGTTGGATGCTATCCATGGTTGTGGGGTGGCTTCCCCATCCGCGGATGTATCTATGATCCGTTGAAGTGGCCATGGCTCGGCACAAGCATAGTAGGAATATGTAATTTTTTTGGATATATCATTATAATCCACTCACAATTGTGAGATTTAACCAAAAAAAAAACATTTCTTTAGGGGAGTTGGCCCGGCGCAATACCACAAGTTGATGCAAAGCATTAAATTGCAGAAAAAAGTTAAGCTTCGTGCCTATCACTTTATTACGATTTGAAGGTCACTAGTTTTGGCCAAAAAAACAAGGTGAGAACTCACAATGGCCTGCAGAAAGCAAGGGAAGGTCAGTTTTTAGCGATGAGGAGGTATGTAGTGGAGTGGTCGGACCAGTAGTTGTAGTTAGTGCCGGACATGGTTTGTGACAGGTCATTGCTAACCCCTACGTGGTCCATCATAGAGTTGTGTACTATCGTTGGATGGTGTATCAATTGGTGGAGACCGTGCTGGAGAATGAGGTTGGAAAGGGTTCTATATGTGCTGGTTTCCTCAAGTGCGTTAATGTTGAAATCTCCCATTATGATTAGTGGTCGCATGGTGCGGGTTCAATCAAGAAGATTGGAGATGCTATGCAGGAACCGTGGGAGCGATGATGTCAGTCCCCTGTAGAGTGAAATGACTATCGCTAGGCACTTGTTGGCACAGTGGAAAGTTGCATGGATCGTTTCAAGTGTTTGATTGATCCAGATGTGTATTTGTGTAGGTATTAGGTTGTCTTTATGCAGAATGGAGATGCCGTGTAGTTGTGTTGAGGATATGCTGCGAAAGCCTGGAATGGTTGTCGCATGTTGTCGAGTCTCTTGTAGGTAGAGGACATCGAAGGCCATTAGGCTTTTGTCGTGGATGATATCGTTTGCATGATTTCCAAGGGAGACGACGTTCAGTGATTGGACAATGTAATGTGTATCTTGGTGGAGATGTAGTTGCTTTTGGACGGGGGAATAAGTTGCTTCTGTTCTCAACTTGTGGAGCTCTTTGAGGACTGATGCATCGGTGTGAATGTTGCAGGGCAGCAAGCTCTCCATCAAATATAGATTTGCAGTGTCACGAATCCGTGTGAGAGCAGTGTATGCGAGGCTGTGAGACCTAATCCCTTTGGGGTTGAAAGCTAGTGTGTTGAGTGTAAGCCCTTGCGATCGGTGAATCGTGCGGGCCACAGCAGGCTGAACTGGGAATTGTTTGCGTGTGAGGGTGTTGAAGTAGTTCTTGCCAATTTGGAATTCGCGTGTGATGCGGAGAATTGGCGTCCAACTAGGCAATGTGAGTGGGTTGCGAATATGACGGTGGTCGTACCTTTGTTTTTGCCCTATGCTAGGGTTGGGGAAATGAATCTAGAGGCATGTCGTGTCGGAGAATGTAGTGCAAAGCTTGTAGACGCCTTCTGCATCGTTGACGAGGCCGTCGGGAACGTCCAGATTTCTAGCGCATAGCTCGACCACTAGGCCCGTCTTCAGACACAATGTTGCTTGGAGACCCGCAGTTTGTCTGGCATCCAATGGAGTTGCTATTGTTCTGCTGCAAGAGGCGGCACGCTTGTCAATTGCTTTGAATATGTGTGGCTCACCGGGCAATTGTGCGAAGACCTTTGCATTGTGTTCATCCTTTGCCTTGTAAGTGTAGAATAGGTGTGATATGGTTATGTCAACAGGCAGCTCTTTGTGGAAGGAGTTGTTAATGTATGCAAGGTCGCTGCTGGTGTGTGAGCCAGTTCTCATTCGGTTGAGCACCTCTATAAACTGTCCATCGGTTTGTCTCATTGTCATCGTTAGTTCGTAGCACTTAAGGAATTCATGCCAGTACGAAGGTGCAACCGCCTCGAGAAGAGGCTGCTTGGTTGTGAATATCCAAGAGTCTTTGACTGGGCTAGCTTGGCAGAGGTCACCACAAAGTATGACATCTAGGCCACCAAAAGGTTGGTCGTGTTTTCTCTTGATGGCACGAAGACGTGAGTCAGCCAATGAGAAGACACTTGATCCTATCAAGGAGACTTCATCAAACACTACAAGCTCCAAATATTGATAAAGTAAGGACAATGCATCTAGCTTTTCTGCTATGAGGCTTGTGTGTGTCGTAGTTGTCAAAGGCAAATGTAAAGCTGAGTGTATAGTTGTACCACCAATGTTGAATGTTGCCTTGCCTGTATATGCCATCAGGAGTGCCTTAGGAAAGTCAGGATTGTGGCCCGACTTATGCGTGTAGAAACGAATGAGGGCTTCGACCAGCAAGAGCAACGTAAATGTTTTTCCAGTGCCTGCTCCACCTGTGAGGAAGAGATGTATCTTTTCCGATGAAGCTATGCGTTTTTTAAGCATGACATCATCGAGGATGAGTCGCTGTTGTGGGTTTAGTTTCTTTATTGATGTGTGGAAATCCTCATTGGTCATGCCAATATGTTTGGAAAAATGCAAAGCAAATGGTTTCTTCGTCGGTTGGTTTGATGGGGTGTTGATCATCACGCTGGCATTGTTGGAATCGTTCAAGGAACTTACACTTCTCGTGTTGTGTGAGGTTGTGATAGCTGCTGCGAGCCTATCAAGTGGAACTGGTTCGACAAAACGAACTGTGATTCATTGTTTTTCACTGTCTTAATGTTCGAAGTGTAGACATCGATCCAAGATGAACCTTCGGGTAGGTGCTCATTCTCATGCCTTGACCACGGCAAGAAGAGAAGGCATTGTTCTCTATAGTGGTTGTCAGGATCTTTGGCTTTATTGTATCTAACGTACCGTACGATGCGTGCCCTCTGCAGCAACTTGTCAGGCCTGGAGGGATTTTTGGTTGTGGAAGCGAACTGGGCCAAGCACATGGCAAAGAACGAGTGTGGTCTAGAGGCATATTTGTCAATGATGGAGGCAGAGAAGATTTCTGTTGTGTCGAGGTGCAGTTTTTGCAGGGCGTTCTTCTTTTTGAGAACGAGAGCACGCTCTTCAGGTGGGTTAGTATTTATGTATATGAATTTTCTAGAGGAGCTATGCAATGGAAGCGAGAGACATATGTAAGCAGCTTGCTGTGAAGTAATTTGCTGTGTGTTAAGGATTGTGCTACCAACTTTTAGTAGTCTCTCCAATGTTGTTGCATTGTTTGCGACACAGTGATCAACTTGTGACTTGATTGCTCCTAGTAATGTATTGTCCATTTTTGTCATGTATGAGGTGCAATAGCTCGCATCTCCATGTGCATTTAGCACGAACTGTATATATGTATTTGCATTCCAAAGTGAAGCTATTGATTTGTTGAAGTTGTTTGTGAATATATCGCTTGGTTTGCGCTTGAGGAAAATAGTGGGTGTTGAGATAGTTGCTTGCAATGCAAGCAAGTACTGTTCCATGGAGAGTTGTACTTGTTCTAGCCATTCTTCAAATGTAGGGGCATTTTGTAAATCAATTTGGCTGAGTTGTTTTTCGATTTGTTGCAAGTAAAGCTTGCCTTGTCTAGCTATGTTTGCCTCAAGTATTCCTTGTTGGATAATAGTTGTGAATGGCATGGGAAAATGTGGAAATCCAAAACGGTAACTTTTGCTCTTCTTTTGGCAAGTCTTATGATGATTGTGCTTGTAAGCTTGAGAAAGGTCATTGGGCAAGATGGATCTATCTATGCTAATGTGGGTATCTAGAAATAATACAATATCTTGATCTGAGTGTGTTGTGAGTGATGAAGCATTTTCTAGCCACAATAAACCATGATCATGTTGGCTACCGCGACTTTGGAACTCCGAGATGAAAAAGAAGTCTCGTATTTTGCCACATATGGAGGAATCAGTGCACAACAACCGTTTCATTGCGTTGAACTTGTTGACGTAGAAACGAGCAGTTGTAATGGGATCGGCATGAATGAGGCGACGTTGATATGAGCTCAGACTCTCGTCAGGCTCTTGGCTCAGCGGGACTAACTTCTCAAGTGCAGCAAGAAGCTCTTTCCATCTTCGTTCTGCGGAGGAGAACGTGACAAAAAATGTAGGCGGTCCAAGTTGCCGGATCATTGCGAAGACATTTTTTTTCATCTTTTCCTTGTAGTCGGGGGACGTGCGCAGCGCCTCGAAGTCTCTAAAGCCTAATCTTGAGTTGAGAAGCCTCTCTATGTTTGTGTCTTCTACAACCTGCCTTGCAGTTAGCATTGCACCTCCTAGCTTTCCCTTGCGCATTCGCACCCAAACAGAGGAAGCAACTTGTTGCGACATGATTTTGATAGACTTGAAAAATAAATTCTCGATGTCCAGGGCGAATCTTCTATCGAAGTTTAGGGGCTCCCACTTTGTGATCGTTTGATTATCTTTGGTTGCAGCCTCCCTATATCTTCTAGGGGACCCGAAGAAAAGAGTTGGGAAGCTCAACTCCTCGCAATACTCGTCCGTGAAGATGCTCAACAGTGAATTGCCCTCGCAAGGCACAACATGAAGAATCTTGCCACTGTAGTCGACAACCTCTGCCGCACTTGTGACCCCATGAAGCATGACATCAGTCTGATCATCCTCAAGCTGAACATCTTGCGTATTGTCTTTAAGGGTATTTGCAGGAGCCATACTTAGACTGGAAAGGTGTGCAAGCCACCTGTCGTTGATGGTGACACCTTCTCGTGTGTAGAGTGGTGTGGACAGCAACTTAGTGGTTGCAGGCATTGTGAGAAGGGGTCGCACAACACCGCTTAGGTAACATCTATCGTACTCGAGTTTCCACTTGATGCCCACAAGGACAGAAGCCTCATCCTCAATGAAGCGAGGCAGCAGAGCCTGGCTCTTCTCCAAGTTGCACATTGACAACACTACCTCTAAGCCCATACTGACCATCATACGTCAGTTCACGTATCTTGGCGAAGGGAATACAAATGGAGACCAAGCGTGCCTCTATGGGGTTTAGATCTGACACAAAGGGAAGCGTGTTGGGGTATAAATCCCAATGTGGTCGCCCAGGTAAGTGGGCGGGCCGCCAGGTATGTACACATATTCTTTTGTTAAAACCTAATAAGAACTCGCTATGCTCTACACATTACAGTATAGCAAGTTCACCATATCATCGTGCTCTTCTTCTCGCACTCTCTCTCGCGTTGCACTTCCGCTCGTACTCCTTCAACTGGTATCAGAGCTCAGATCGAGGCTCGGGACAGCACTGCAGGAGGCTAGAGTCACCAGCTCAGATTGGAGTGAAATTCGACAGGCAAAGACACAGCCCCAAATCCTGTGGGTAAGCCCAAAGAGCTTGGTGTTCTCAGAATTTCATTATGAGGTCATCTCGACCACCCTTCGGCTTCGACAAAAGTCTGCGCAGGCCATTCTCGACTACGTGGTCTCGACGGGTGCAGATCCGACTCTGCAAATTTGGGGTTTTCGGCCTACGACTGCAGGTGCTGAGGATATCGACACTCCCAGAGTGTTGATTTGTGGTTGTCTACACATCGAAGGACGGCTCACAGTTCTTGAAGGCGTGTCACATACGACACGGGCGCATCTACACACAGACTATAGGCGACATCCACTAGTTCATCAGATAGCTTGTGTTTGCTGCTTGATATTCCAGATTTCATCCTGACATTGCAGGTACTTCCACATGGGATGTATTGTCAGAGATGATGTATGTCTGTTGAGGGTTTGCTGGCTGTGAGTCACGCAGCAAACAACCGCCACAGCGGTTACAGCATACAGTGGGAAATTTGTGGATGTATGACTTTCTGGGAAGTCTATGTACTGTCAGATTTACTGCAGCCTTTGTTGAGGGTCGAGTGAGGTTTTATTGAGCTGGGGGATTCTCGAATGTTGAGATCCTTTAGGTGATACAGGTCTTGGAGCGATCCCTCGAGCACCCTTAGATAGGCAGCTAGGATGTATTGACTGTGAGTTAGACAGTTGGGATTGCATCTTTGCTTTACTGCCGTTGAGGCATTGTCACAGTCTATGCTTACAGGACAGTGACAGGACAGTCAGAGACAGTACAGGTGCAGGACAGGTTTACCCGCAGCTTACAGTGTCAGAGAGACATTGTTTTTTGAGCTATTTTTGGTCTGTTTTTTGAGTACACCATAGCCATTTTACAAAGGAGACTCTGCCGAAATTTATGCAGAATCTGAAGCTTTCTTGGTTCATTTGACAGGTCGATATTGGTTCAGAGGTCAGTTTACAAGGAAAACTCTGCCGAATTTTGCCTAGGAAAGTAAACCATTGTGAAGCGTAGCTATGGCTGGATCACAGGACACTGCTCTTTACAATATCAAGAAGCTGGATGGAACCAATTTCCCATTGTGGAAGAAGCAGATTTGGCACGTGTTGGTACAAAAGAAGCAGATAAAACCTATAAAGCTCAAGGGGATAAAACCAGAAGATATGGACAAAGATGAATGGAGCGAAATGGATGAATTGGCACTTTCTACTATTATGCTGACTTTGGCAGAAAGCGTTTACTTCAATGTAGCAGACGAGATGTCGGCTTATCAAGCATGGTTAAAGCTGAGTGATCTTTATGAGAAGCAGAGTGCAGCTTCACAGGTATACTGGCTTAAGAAGCTTGTTGACTTGAAGATGAAAGAAGGGACACCTATGTCCAATCATCTGAATGAATTCAACACAATCTATAGTCAGTTGTCAGCTCAAGGTGTCAAGTTTGATGAACCTGTTAGAGCTATGTTCCTGTTGATCACATTGCCGGAAAGTTAACACACTTTTCGCACAGCTTTGAGTAATTTTGCACCTCCAGATGGTTTGAACATGGCAGGTGTAGAAGGAAGTCTGCTTACTGAAGAAACCAATAGAAAGACAATGGACAAAGGCAAAGGAACAGCCTTAGTTGTCAGGGGAAGGACCAAAGAAAAGTACAAAGGTGGAAAGAGGAATCAGTCTCGTAGCAAGTCCCGCAGTGCTAAAGGCAAGAGTGACATAGAATGCTACCATTGTGGCAAGAAGGGTCACATGAAAAGAGACTGCAGAGAATGGAAAGCAGAAAAAGGCAAAGAGAAAGCTGAAGACCATGGTGAGAAGAACAAGTCCTCAGTGAAGATTCAAGAAATAAATGTGACAAACACTGTTGCAGAGGATGACAGTCTAGTGTCAGGAGACATCTACTTCTTGAAGAATACAATGGACTCAGCTCTTCTTACAGCATCTGATGGAAATGCTCTGAGTGACTGGATTATAGACTCAGGGGCATCACTTCATGTGTCTCCAAACAAGGAGTGGTTTACCTCTTATGTGACCACTAAAGATCATGTTCGGCTAGGCAATGGGCAGACATGTGAGATCTTAGGTGTTGGAGATGTTCAATTGAAGTTTCAGAATGGCTCTTCTTTCACGCTGAAGAACGTGAGACATGTTCCCGCAATTACAAAGAGCTTGATCAGTATAGGTTTACTTGATGATGCTGGCTACGTCACCACTTTTGGACAAAACATGTGGAAGATATCCAAGGGTTCTATGACAGTAGCACATGGAGTAAAGTCTGGAGGACTTTACATGATTTATGTATCAAATGTCTCGAAAAATTTAATCAATGTAACCGAGCAGCCGAACGTTTCTTTGTGGCATAGCCGGTTAGGACATATGTCCAAGAAGGGAATGGAAATCTTGTCTCGTTCTGGTTATTTGCCTGGCTTTTCATTTAATGATTTTGAATTCTGTGAACATTGTCTGTATGGTAAGCAAACACAGCAGCCACATAAGCATAGAAGCAGTAGAAGAGATACACAGTTGGCACTTGTTCATAGTGATTTGTGTGGACCTATGCCTAACCTATCTCTAGGGGGAGCTTCTTACTTTATGACATTTATAGATGATTACTCGAGGAAAGTATGGGTTTACTTTCTCAAGCACAAGGATGAAGCGTTTAGTGTTTTCAAAACGTTTGTGACACTTGTGGAGAATCAGAGTGGCAAGAAGCTTAAATGCTTACGCACTGACAATGGTGGAGAGTATGTTTCGAAGGCCTTTCAGGACTTTTGTGAGTCAAAAGGTATAAAATGTGAACTTACTGCTCCTTACAATCCTCCTCAAAATGGTGTTGCTGAGAGGATGAATAGGACCATACAAGAAAAGGTCAGAGGTATGTTGTCTAATGCACAGCTGCCAAATGGGTTTTGGGCTTAAGCTGTATCAACAGCTGTTCATCTTGTAAATAGATCTCCTAGCAAGGTTTGGCAGAAGGATTCAGTGCCAGAGATGGTATGGTCAGGAAAATTGCCCTCATACAAACATCTCAAAGTCTTTGGTTGTGAGGCATATACTCACGTTCCAAAGGAATTTAGGAACAAAATTGAGCCAAAGAGTAGAAAGTGCATCTTTCTAGGCTATGGTAATTCTGGTGAGATGGGGTACAGACTTTGGGATCCCGAATCCAGAAAGGTTGTCCGCAGCAATGATGTTCACTTTAATGAATCCAAATATCATTCTAAACCAGAGAGGGTTGAGGAGATTAGAAGAGTTGTCTTCCAAGAAGATGGACCTGCACGTGCAAGACAAAATGTCAGGGCTCAAGAGGAGCAAGGACAGGATAGAGTGGAACCACAGGTTGTGGATGAGCCTGAGCCACCTATTGTGCGCATATCTGGACGTGTCACGCGACCTCCTGATAGGTTTGTTCATCTATGAATTATGTCATGTTGACTGATTGCAATGAGCCTTCATGTTACAAGGAAGCAGTACAAATCAAGGAATCTGGGAATTGGGAATTGGCAATTGGCCATGCAGTCAGAGATGACAGCTCTGCATAAAAACCAGACATGGAAGCTAGTTAAATTACCACGGGGCAAAAAGGCTCTACCCTGTAAATGGGTTTACAGGTATAAGATCACCGCTCATGATAGTCAACCAAAGTACAAAGCAAGGCTTGTTGCCAAGGGCTTTAAGCAAGAACAAGGCATTGACTTTGATGAAGTCTTCTCTCCGGTGGTCAAGATGACTACATTGAGATGCTTTCTTGCATTGGTTGCCATATTAGATTTGGTGTTGCACCAAATGGATGTCAAGACAGCGTTCTTGCATGGTGATTTAGATGTGGAAATTTACATGCAGCAGCCAGAAGGGTTTGTTGAGAAAGGCAAGGAAGATTGGGTATGCCAATTGTTAAAGAGTCTTTATGGCTTAAAACAATCACCGAGGGCATGGTACCATAAATTCCACAAGTTTATGCTTTCTCAAGGCTACAAACGTAGTGAGTTCGATCACTGTCTATATACAAAGAAGGCTAAGGATGGCAGTTGGCTGATCCTTATTTTGTATGTGGATGACATGTTGATTGCTGACAAGCACTTGGAAGAAATTTCAGCTTTGAAGTCAAAGATGGCAAAATCGTTTGACATGAAAGACATGGGTGAGGCAAGTCATATACTTGGTATGCGCATTGAGAGAGACAGATCAAAGAAGTTGATTTGGTTATCTCAAACAGAGTATATTGACAAGGTTTTGCAACGTTTCAATATGGAGAAGGGAAAGGCATTGAGTGTTCCATTGCCACCATATGTGAAACTTAGAAAACAAGATTGTCCTGTGTCTGAGGAAGAACAGGCTAAAATGGATAAGATTCCATATGCGTCTGTAGTGGGTAGTTTGATGTATGCAATGATTGCTACTCGCCCAGACATTGCATTTGCAATGGGAGTAGTAAGTCGATACATGTCAAACCCAGGCAAGAAACATTGGGAGGCAGTGAAAGGAATATTGAGATACCTGAAAGCTACAAAGAGTATGCGTATATGCTATGGGAGTCAGGAGCTAAGTGTAAAGGGTTTTATAGACTCAGATTATGCAGGTGACTTAGACAACCGAAGGTCTACGTCAGGGTATGTCTTTACATTGGCTAGTGGAGCAGTATCATGGCGTTCTAGATTACAAGATTGTGTTACTCAGTCTACTACAGAGGCTGAATATGTTGCAGCATCAAAGGCATGCAAAGAATCGATTTGGCTTAATCGACTAGTAACAGATTTGGGAATCAAAGAAGAGATGCCTGTGTTATATTGTGATAGTCAAAGTGCTATACAATTGGCTCGCAATCCAGTTTATCACTCAAAGACAAAGCATGTGGATGTGAAGTATCATTTCATCAGGGAAATGCTCGAGGATAAGCAACTTCAGCTTGTCAAAGTTCACACCACAGAAAATCCTGCTGATCTACTTACAAAAGGACTTCCCTCAGAGAGCTTTGCGCATTTTTGCAAGCAGTTAGGTGTAGGGTAGTACATCACTTCTCTACATCTCTTGTATATTAGCTTGTATAGTAGCTTCTCTCACACTTAAAGTACCACATTGGACTTTAAGTGGGAGGTTGTTGGGGTATAAAGCCCAATGTGGTCGCCCAAGTAAGTGGGCGGGCCGCGAGGTATGTACACATATTCTTTGCTAAAACCTAATAAGAACTCACTATGCTCTACACATTACAGTAGAGCGAGTTCACCATATCATCGTGCTCTTCTTCTCGCACTCTCTCTCGCGCCGCACTTCCGCTCGTACTCCTTCAAAGCGTTGGATTGAACCTTGTCTCTTGCAAGCTCCACAGGCGGTTGCTATCGCTTTTCAAGTGTTTCTTGCACTGGTTGCAAACGTACACATCCGCATAGCGTCTTCGCTTCCTTGAAGTGGATTCCGCAACTGAAGGTAGAAGCTGACGTGTTAGCTGGCGGCGGAACAGCAAGCGTCCACATTTTTCTCAGGGTGTAATGGGCTTGTCCTTGATGCTTTTGTAATATCTCTTAATCGCCTTGCTCAACCTGGCATGGGTGCGTCGTATCTGAGCACTAGTGTGACCAGTCCCTTCTCGTTCTTTAGGCAGCGTGAAAGCTTGCATTTCATGGCCTGGGTTGTGTGCAACGTGTGTGGGTGTTTGGCTTGGAACATGCAGACGACCTCAATATCTGGCAAAGCCTCATGCAACAAGGATAGTTGATGCAAAGTGGCCACCTCATCTTCTTTCCATCAAACACGTGCACAGCTTGAGCACGTTGTGAAGGTGGGAAGGTATGTGATGCCGTTGCTTGTTTCGGAGAGCAGAATGCTCTTTGCAAGAAATGGTTTCAATGGCATCCCCAAGATGATTGTTCTCACGATTCCATTTCTTTTCAAATACACTTTTAACCTACAAGTCACAAAGTTAGCGAAGGCCGTTAATATGTCGAGGCTAAGGGCAAGTGAGTTGGTGGATGTTGAATACAAAGACGAGAATTTTGTGACTGTCATTGCGCTAGTGGCCCCATCAATACAGAAGAAGAGGCATGCACCTGGGACAACATGTCTATCATGCAAGAAGCTCTCAAACAAGTCGTTGAGAAAATTTGATCTAAGTTCATGCGGGGCACCTGTTGAGTTTTGGAGATGGTGTAGCACGAGGAAGATGTCTGAATTGTTCGGAAACTGTGCCACGAAAATGGTATCGACATCGTGTTCGGACAAGTGAGTCCTTGGAAAGACACGCAAAGATTGTAAACATTAAGTCAGCTTGTGTGTTTGTTTGTGTACGTGTGTTAGAGAGAGAGAGAGAGAGAGAGAGAGAGAGAGAGAGAGAGAGAGAGAGAGAGAGAGAGAGAGACAGAGAGAAAGTCTGTGCTTTGGAAGGTTGAAAAGATGGAGAGGAAGGAAGAGTAGAGAGCGAGTTATGGAGAGACACCACGGACTTTCTTCTGAAACGGGATATACAATGGACAAGCCAAAATTTAGTTCATCGATTGTAGAGGGGTCTAGGTAAGGAAGGATAGTTATTCGTGGTGAAAGGCCAAAATCTATTCAAATACATGCTCTCAAAGCATCTAGGTTTCCAACAGAGGAGTGAAAGATATCATAGACCCATTTGTGCCAATTTTGAACACACCCTCGACAACAAATGTCGATAAAATATCCCTCGCCTCTGGAATGCTCTCCATGTACACCTCCTTGAAGCTCCTTGGCAAGCCTAGAAGACGATCCACCATAGATCCTGACACTTGAACCGCCACAACACGTCTGTCAATGCTGCTTCGAATCTGTGCCTCCAGTCTAAGCGTCGTGTTGATGACATGATCTTTATCACAAAGAGAACAACATAGTCGGCCTTCAACCTTCTTCACCTTCGGCGAGTCACAAACTGAGCACTGGGAATGCAAGAGAGCTCTATTGAAGTTCACAAAGCGCAAAGTCCCCACAACCTACAAAAAAAACAAACGTGTAAAGACCACTAAAGATGTCTTCATCCGGTTGAGTGCAAACCATGCAAAGTGACCTCTCTATTGTAGCCGAGAGTCTATGAAATGCTATGGTCAATTCTTCCTTCAAACGTGATCCTCGCACGGGGGCTAAAGTTGTGACATCCAGAACAGACAATGTGCGCACCTTGCCAACAAAGAGGCCAATATTCCTAGCCACAAACATAACAATGTCCTCCCTAGCCATCTGGGCCATGACCCGATCGTAGTCTTGCTTTCGAGAGTTGACAAAGCTGACCTACATATGACAAAAGGTTTGTCAATATCGAAAGAAAGAAATGCTGAAGCCAATGCTTCTGATACGTACAACTGCTTTGTCATCTGGGGTCGGGCCATCAGCAACAACCAAATCCCCAAATGTAGTACCAATTCTTTGATGGAAATTATGACTTTGCAAGACAACAAACGCCAGTGTCGCTAAGGGCAGACGTGGGCTAGTAGTCTCGAAAATTGCAGCGTCAGCAAGAAATGTGCTTATCTTGGTCTCAGGATAGCAAGCTAAAGTAACAGGGAATGGGTCACAAGGTCTAATGGTTGTCGACGCATCGACATGCAAGGAGAACAAACCTGACCCAGCATCGTTATGGTTTTTAGCCCTCACAAGAGGACAGTCAAGCCTGACAAACAAGCCGATCTTGAGCTCCCTGGTGTAGGTCTCAATGAAGGGATCCACAACGACGACCGTGATCGTGTCGATGCACTCGGCATTGACGATGTCGAACTTGAAGTAACGTGCATTTTTCTTTTGCCCAGATGAGATGGAACGGTATGTGCCATACCAATTCAAGATTTTTCCCTCTATGGAAAAAGGTTTACTATCCTCATCTATATCGCTGATCATGAATAGCAGCAAGGTTTCCTTGACTAACAAGATTTTCCCTTTGTCCAGTAGCTTGCCACTGTCCAAGACATTCTGAGCAGCTGAAGATTGGCCAACTTCAGAAAATGAGGTTGCATCTTTTCCTAATTCGCGAGATGGGCAAGGAAGTTGTTGTTGAGAAGAAGACGGTGCTTGTGCACACTCCTCTCCTAGTGGAGAGTATCCTTTGCCTGCAAAAAAAATCAGAGCACCATCTTAACGCAACTCGACACTAAAGAATGCATTGTAGCGAAGAACACCGTAGACACATTAAGGCTGTTCCACAAAGAATGATTGTGCGCATCGGCCATACATGCACTGCCAACGGGATCGGTAGAAGGGCTTCCTTGAAGCAACGCACGCCTACACCTCTTCCCAGTTGCGATTTCCTCGAAGGTCGGATCTGGCGGCGACCCGGCAGAGCTTGACACCACCCGCTGCGATGAACGTTTGCCTGCAGGACATGGAGGAGACTCAACGAACCTATGCAGCTGCAAGAGGAAAAGAAAAGCAAGAATCCAATTAACCATAGCATTGACTAGTTGAGGAAAGCAAAGAGAGCGTAAAAAACATCCTACAAGTAGCACACTTGCAAAAGCAAAGGAAGAACGAGGCGCGGAAACGAACTTATTGAAAGCATGCGAACAAGCTTGCACGGAATATGATTTCTTTTTCGGTGAGCAAGCAAACAGGCTATTTAATCTTGGAAAATGTCACGTTTCAAATCCCTCGCCAGGTTGCAGACACAAGAAGATTTAGAAATTTTCTCATCCAGGAAAACAGAGTCTCTCAATGTTTTTCATACAATGCATAACATCATGAGCCTCTGCTCGAGAGGCAACGTATATGGAGGCCTCCGAGCCAGGAAGCAACATTGCGAGTTACTCAAGCGAGCATGAACATAAAGAGCGTCAGGTGGAGCCTCTTGATTCACTCCCCTCAGGCGAGCGAGAAATGCGAGCATGTGTAGACATACATAAGTCAAAAGCTAATGAAGGACTGATGCCCGAGCCTGGCCTTGCTGAGGCTTGTGAGTTGTTGCATGTAGAGACAGCTTGGAAAAGGTATAACCAGAGCATAAGAAGAGTGGGGCTGTGGGATACGAGACAGCCGTTGCGTGTGCATGATGCTACTGCTAATCCCCTTGCCCCGAATCGTACCTAGCCAGGTATACAGTGCCCCCCTCACAGAAGCTCATGATGTTGAGGTAAGTCACGCTGTGAGAATTCTCGTGCTTCTTGTGATACGCTACACATGACATGTATGGTATGGCAACAAGGAGTTAGGTGTGTGAATGACTACAGCCTTGCAATGGTCTCCATCTTGACAAGGAGTCTACATTGCTTGCACCCATCCCATCCCAACAGAAATACGCAAAGTATGAAGGCCATCCTTTACCGAACAAGCCCCATTACTCAAGTTAATCAATGCTCACATATCCCAGTTTGAAGCTTAGATTTCCCGGTTTCAATTTAATTCAACCTTTGATTTCCAAGGTCAAAATTTGGGCAATATAGTTCTAAACACCTTATTTTGGACATTGATTCTGATTATCTATTTGAATGGACCCGAAGAAACAAGATCTAGCAGTGTTTTAGATGTAAGACACACACACACTCTCTCTCTCTCTCTCACTCTCTTACTCACTGTGACACACCATGACAATGTCGAAGCGTGCTGTCCTGGAACAGGATGCATTGGTGGCATTTGTTGAGCCATGCAATACTTACAGAACAGACGATATGTTCTCAATTTGCAGCAGCTTCAGATCAAGTAGGGAGGAGAAAGCAAAGAAATCGCTAGCAAGAAGCAGGGTTCTAGTTTTGGAACTGCAACATCCGTGGGTGCGTCATGCAAAAGGTCTGCACATGGAAACAATGACTGATCCTTTAGTCGAGGAGTTGACGCGGCTGAGTAGCGGGGGGAAAAATCGATGTACATGTGACAAGTTCACTCCTCATGCTACTCACAACTTTACTTGCCGATGTCCCCCATAGTGTAATTGCACCGGCCTTGCGTAGAATGATGGTTATGAACGCCACCGGGTTCGAATTCATTGTCAAAGTCAAGATTCAAGCTCCCGAATCCGAGGTTGATTCCGAGATTGAATGTGTAATTGCAGTGGTAGATGAGCTGGGCATCACTGTTGAAATGGCGGGAACAATAATGCAACGTGTCGTGCCAGCTGTCGTTGCTAGCCGCCACTCGGTCATTGCCGAAGCGCTAGAAATTCTGATGTCCCCTGCTGCCACAGTAAAGGACTGAAGGAACTTCACATAATCTCGAAACAGTTTCAGTGGGCATGACAAAGAGCAGCAACAAATGCTGTGCCAGATGACTATTAGTCCAGCTCTCTCTCTCTCTCTCTCTCACTCATTGCAAGATTCCATATAACCAAGAGCCGGCCAAGACTGAGATTGACAGTATACTGCAGGGCTTAGGGAACAAGGGTAGCATAACTACTTTTATTAATGACAAGTATAGGCAAGTAATATATTTTGGTCTATTGAGGACTTGAAACTCGCAGTGCAGCTAAGGCCGAGAAATAGGCTCGTCATGTCATGCTCAGTTGCCTCATCAGGTGTACCAAGCCGAAAGAAAGCAGGACCAGCAAGAACGCCAACGCAAGAAACACTTCGAGTGCATCGCTCGCAAGCGAAAAGAAACCAGGACCGACAGTCAAAATCAACACCAGCATAGCACAAGTAAATCAACAATTATCGGCATACATAAGCGTACACGAAACCGTTGAGCAAGCAGGGAAACAAACCTCCGGAGAAGTCCATGCTCTCACCACCGCTAGGCGAGGCAATTGCTTGCACTCCCTTCACCACCACCAGCAATACCAGCATCCGATGCCATGATAATAGAGGATCCAACTACTTTAAGCGAAACACACAAACCCTCAAACCAATCCACAGCAGATGCTTGGCAAATTTCAACTCCTCACAACCAACAGCAACCTCTTCAACAAAATTCGGCAAAAGAAAACGTTCGTTCACATATGGTGACTCAAGTGAACTTAAATTTGGAATTCCAGCATATCAGCACATAGAAATTGGATAGCGAAGAGAGAATCTTCCACCAAATAGTGATAGCTCAAGGCTTAAACATCGAAGAAAAGATCAGCATATTTACAAAAGTAGGACACACAAAATCTTCCAGTAGATAGATACATCAAAAGCTGAAGCAGTAAAAAAAACTTGAGACTTGCTGCTACATGTACAAAAGACTTGCTAGCATATTTAGAAAAGACTTCCTGGAATATTTACAGAGGCAGGATAGAGAGAATCTTCCACTAGATAGATAGCTCAAAAGCTCAAACAGTAAAAGAAACTTGAGAATTCCTGCTACATGTACAAAAGCACGACACTGCATAATGACGATCGGTTGAGATAGGGGCTTCTTATGACACTGCGTTTTTTTGATCTTTTGTACAAGCTACAATGAGCATCTGGATTAATATATATTCTAAGCATTGCATCCCAACACGTGCTCTCAAGCACAGAGAATGAAGACGAACGCCATTCAGCACCTGAGGCCACACTTGCTAACGCCATTGAATGCAGTCGCCCCTAAAATCACACGGATCAACAACCTCGAAAAGCATCCAGACAACGCCCGCCTTCAGCATTGAACACACAGCACTGCCGTGTGAAAGACCTGCACCACTGCACACGTCCTTTGGCAGGAGCAGCACGAAAACACATGTACCTGTTGCGCGCCACCTTCACGGAAGGATGACGCCTCCTACACGCGTCGCCTTTTCTGCTAGGAGCAAGGCAAAAACCAACGGGACCTACCAAGAGCACGCCGCATCAGGAAAAGACGTTCCAGGTTGTCTCAAACAACCTTTAGTGAACCTAGGGCCACGTGACATTCATCCAGTAAATATATCGAACGGCCAAAAAATTGCAACAACTTTGCAACCCAAACCCTATGGCCTTCCATAGGCCAAAAAGAAGGATTTGAATGTCTCTATGTTCTTTCAAAAGGCACATGGAAGTAAATATAAATAGGCACAGGGAAGTAGCATATTTACATAGTGAAGGACATTTTAGTTTATAAAAAAGTAGGTCTTAGAGGAGAACCAGCAAAGGCATACTTTCACATTGGTCATCCACATGGGCGATCAATGCTTTAGCGGGTTTCTTTTAGTACTCAATTATTTGAAGCGATGACCATGTGGAGTAGGTGCAAGTGCCTTGATTGTTGCAACGCTTCTATCTAATCGAAGTGTCTCCCTCTCTTACACACACATCATTATCAACAGGGAGCAAACAGGAAATGTGGTCGCAAGCTGCATCGACATAGTCACACAAGCACGGATGCATGTGTCCCCATCGCTTCCTCATGGGCACCTATGCATGTGTGCTCCACAAGAGAACATACAATTGAGGCTCCATGTCTCATCGTTATGGCTAATGCAGACACAACTTAACTTTAGCTATAGGATGGGTTGTAGGATTCCTAGCCTCACATGTTGCAGGTTGTATCTCATTTGGTGCAGATCTAGCACATTATTTTCTCATCATCTACAAGGCATCGATGCAAACACATGTTGACAACCCATTTGGTAACAACTTTGAGCTCACCAAGAACAACGTGTATTGCACCCATGTACTCCTTGAAGCATGTAAAGTGAGTTTTACCAAGCACCGAGCAACTTTATTGAGCGAAGAAAAAACCGAGTGATATCTAGATGCGCGCGCTGTCAAAAAATTTTCGGTTTTGCCAGGAAAGCACCGGGCTTATGGCTGTGAGAGTTTGTGAGAGAACTCAACAAAAACTATATGAAGGAGTTAAACCATAGATGCCATGAAGACTAGGGTTTGGAAAGAAGTGCAATCAAAGAAGACTCACTCTTTCTCTCTTGCACTCACACACACAAAGAAAGAACGCAAAAGAGAATATCAAAACAATATGAAGATGAAAACATTAAGGCTATGGTCATATCGTATCATGGGTAATATGAAAGGGTTAATGGATGAGTTAATGGCATTCAATCTTGGCTGACCAAATAGGCTACGAATTGTTCTTTGGAATTGTAGTTTTGTGCTTACCATAATATATATTTTTTGTCTAGTGATTGGAATTAATTGTGTGTACAAATCCTCTTGGTTCATAGCAAGATAACTACGCTTACGTCAAAAGAAAAGTTATAGTCTATGAGAGGTAGTATGATGGGATCCGGTGATATAAGTATTTCATTGAGCCTTTCAAGGCCGAAGAGAAACACTATACGTTGTTGAAAGTGTATTTTACGGCTAATCCATATGTTAATTCTAATAGATCGTACAGAGTGAAAGCGATAGAAATTATCATCATGTGGGTTATTCATCTAGGATAGTATGTGAGAAATGTAGATATGAGAGAAGAGAAGAGATGAGAAGTTTCCCTCCCAAGCCCTATTCTTGCCCGTAGGCAATAAGGATACTACGGGGAGAGATGTACCTGTAGCAAAGAGAACCTAAAATTTGTAGAGAGGATGAATTACTAAGAGTGAAAGAGATAGATTTGGTTAAAGATATGAGATTAGATATATATATATTTTTTGGATTAGAGATGAAAAATAAAACAACAAGAAATCAAGAAAACATCAATGTAGAATACATCTTACTTGACAAACCCTTCGACACCATTATTGATGGAGAGAGAAGAAGAGTGGAGAATTCCACTTTGATTGATACACCAAGTGCAAGACCTTCTTTGATTAAAGTTGATCTTCCAAGGTTAGCTTGTTGCAAGAATGGCTAGTCTTCTTCTAGGAAAAAGTGTAGGCTTGGGCTTATGTTAATGGCCAAGTACAATTAGGCGTTACTACTCACTCCCTCATGAATTCCTCTCATCAATGGCTTAAATGTTTGAGTTCTTTCCAAGGAAGAAGAGGTCCCCTTTTATAAGTGAAGGGAACCCCCAAGGGTTTACACAAGAAGAGAGGAGCCAGTGTGAACATGAATTGGAAAAGTTGGAAATGAGCTGTCCTTGCATGATGTGGGCAGAATGGGGTCCAGTATTTTGATCATATCTCCTCAACCGTGGCTCTAAATAAAAAAGTAAAGATATGGGCAAAAACTTCAGCTCATTAGCTACGATTTTCATTTTAAAATCGTTTTCCAATTCGGATTGGAACCTTGTGTAAAAAATTCATCAAAATAGGGTCCATTTATGGCAGCAAAAGTCTTCATGTGGTCTCCTTAGCCTAAACTTTCATTTAATTCCAAAGGACACCTCATGCCATATGAAAGCATGACATTGCTCCTTGACAAAGTTTTGTAATCATGCTTGCAATAATTCATTAAAATAAGTGTATCTTTGAAATCATGCCACCTAGTGTCCCACTAGGATTTGATTCTCTCCTAGTAGCTATTTAAAAAGAAATATAATAAAAGTATAAAAAATACATAGAATATATATATATTGGAGTTTACCCTAGATATAGGATCTAGCTAGGGTGTGAGATGATAATGAAATAGTAGAAATAAAGAATCAATGCTTTTTGCCCCAAGTTAAAGAGACGGAGCTATTGATGATTTTCCCATAGCATTTTCTGATGGTAAAGTAAGGATATGTTACCCTTGAGAAAAATAATAGGATGAGATAGATGGCTTATTAAGTACAATAATAAACCTTCTATCTCATCCTATTATTTTTCTCAAGGGTAACATATCCTTACTTTACCATCAAAAAATGCTATGGGAAAAGCATCAATAGCTCCGCCTCTTTAACTTGGGGCAAAAAGCATTGATTCTTTATTTCTACTATTTCATTATCATCTCACACCCTAACTAGATCCTATATCTAGGGTAAACTCCAATATATATATATATTCTATGTATTTTTTATACTTTTCTTATATTTCTTTTTAAATAGCTACTAGGAGAGAATCAAATCCTAGTGGGACACTAGGTGGCATGATTTCAAAGATACACTTATTTTAATGCATTATTGCAAGCATGATTACAAAACTTTGTCAAGGAGCAATGTCATGCTTTCATATGGCATGAGGTGTCCTTTGGAATTAAATGAAAGTTTAGGCTAAGGAGACCACATGAAGACTTTTGCTGCCATAAATGGACCCTATTTTGATGAATTTTTTACACAAGGTTCCAACCCGAATTGGAAAACGATTTTAAAATGAAAATCGTAGCTAATGAGCTGAAGTTTTTTCCCATATTTTTACTTTTTTATTTGGAGCCAGGGTTGAGGAGATATGATCAAAATACTGCACCCCAGTCTGCCCACATCATGCAAGGACAGCTCATTTCCAACTTTTCCAATTCTTGTTCACACTGGCTCCTCTCTTCTTGTATAAACCCTTGTGGGTTCCCTTCACCTATAAAACGGGACCTCTTCTTCCTTGGAAAGAACTCAAGCATTCAAGCCATTGATGAGAGGAATTCTCGAGGGCGTGAGTAGTAATGCCTAATTGTACTTAGCCATTAACATAAGCCCAAGCCTACACTTTCTCCTAGAGGGAGACTAGCCATTCTTGCAACAAGCTAACCTTGGAAGATCAACTCTAATCAAAGAAGGTCTTGCACTTGGTGTATCAATCAAAGTGGAATTATTCACTCTTCTTCTCTCTCCCATCAATAATGGTGCCGAAGGGTTTCAAGTAAGATGTGTTCTACATTGATGTTTTCTTGATTTCTTGTTGTTTTCATTTTCATCTCTAATCCAACATATATATATATATATATATATATATATATATATATATATATATATATATATATATATGTATGTATCTAATCTCATCTCCTTAACCAAACCTATCTCTCGCATTCTTAGTAATTCATCCTCTCTAGGTTCTCTTTGCTACAGGTACATCTCTCCCCGCAGTATCCTTATTTCCTACGAGCAAGAATAGGGCTTGGGAGGGAAACTTCTCATCTCTTCACTTCTCTCATATCTACATTTCTCACATACTATCCTAGATGAATAACCCACATGATGATCATTTCTATCGCTTTCACTCTGTACGATCTATTAGAATTAACGTATGGATTAGCCATAAAATACACTTTCAACAACGTACAGTGTTTCTCTTCGGCCCTGAAAGGCTCAATGAAATATTTCTATCACCGGATCCCATCATACTACCTCTCATAGACTATAATTTTTCTTTTGATGTAAGTGTAGTTATCTTGCTATGAACCAAGAGGATTTGTACACACAATTAATCCCAATCACTAGACAAAATATCTATATTATGGTAAGCACAAAACTACAATTCCAAAGAACAATTCGTAGCCTATTTGGTCAGCCAAGATTGAATGCCATTAACTCATCCATTAACCCTTTCATATTACCCATGATACGATATGACCATAGCCTTGATGTTTTCATCTTCGTATTGTTTTGACATTCTCTTTTGCGTTCTTTCTTTGTGTGTGTGTGAGTGCAAGAGAGAAAGAGTGAGTCTTCTTTGATTGCACTTCTTTCCAAACCCTAGTCTTCATGGCATCTATGGTTTAAGTATTTCATTGAGCCTTTCAGGGCCGAAGAGAAACACTATACGTTGTTGAAAGTGTATTTTACGGCTAATCCATACGTTAATTCTAATAGATCGTACATAATGAAAGCGATAGAAATGATCATCATGTGGGTTATTCATCTAGGATAGTATGTGAGGAATGTAGATATGAGAGAAGTGAAGAGATGAGAAGTTTCCCTCCCAAGCCCTATTCTTGTCCGTAGGCAATAAAGATACTGCGGGGAGAGATGTACCTGTAGCAAAGAGAACCTAGAGAGGATGAATTACTAAGAATGAGAGAGATAGCTTTCGTTAAGGAGATGAGATTAGATACATATATATATATATATATATATATGTGTGTGTGTGTGTGTGTGTGTGTGTGTGTGTGTGTGTTGGATTAGAGATGAAAATGAAAACAACAAGAAATCAAGAAAACATCAATGTAGAACACATCTTACGTGAAACCCTTCGGCACCATTATTGATGGGAGAGAGAAGAAGAGTGGATAATTCCACTTTGAATGATACACCAAGTGCAAGACCTTCTTTTATTAGAGTTGATCTTCCAAGGTTAGCTTGTTGCAAGAATGGCTAGTCTCCCTCTAGGAGAAAGTGTAGGCTTGGGCTTATGTTAATGGCTAAGTACAATTAGGCATTACTACTCACTCCCTCAAGAATTCCTCTCATCAATGGCTTGAATGCTTGAGTTCCTTCCAAGGAAGAAGAGGTCCCCTTTTATAGGTGAAGGGAACCCCTAAGAGTTTACACAAGAAGAGAGGAGCCAGTGTGAACAGGAATTGGAAAAGTTGGAAATGAGCTGCCCCTGCATGATGTGGGCAGACTGGGGTGCAGTATTTTGATCATATCTCCTCAACCGTGGCTCCAAATAAAAAAGTAAAGATATGGGCAAAAACTTCAGCTCATTAGCTACGATTTTCATTTTAAAATCGTTTTCCAATTCGGATTGGAACCTTGTGTAAAAAAATTCATCAAAATAGGGTCCATTTATGGCAGCAAAAGTCTTCATGTGGTCTCCTTAGCCTAGACTTTCATTTAATTCCAAAGGACACCTCATGCCATATGAAAGCATGACATTGCTCCTTGACAAAGTTTTGTAATCATGCTTGCAATAATGCATTAAAATAAGTGTATCTTTGAAATCATGCCACCTAGTGTCCCACTAGGATTTGATTCTCTCCTAGTAGCTATTTGAAAAGAAATATAATAAAAGTATAAAAAATACATAGAATATATATATATATTGGAGTTTACCCTAGATATAGGATCTAGCTAGGGTGTGAGATGATAATGAAATAGTAGAAATAAAGAATCAATGCTTTTTGCCCCAAGTTAAAGAGGCGGAGCTATTGATGCTTTTCCAATAGTATTTTCTGATGGTAAAGTAAGGATATGTTACCCTTGAGAAAAATAATAGGATGAGATAGAAGGCTTATTATTGTACTTAAATATGCATATGTATACTATAGAAAATATAATTATTTATCTAAAAAAATACAAGATAGGTCTTGTAGCATGCGTTCCCACTATGTACGTGTCACAGCACGACAGCGCGAGAGAGAGAGAGAGAGAGAGAGAGAGAGAGAGAGAGAGAGAGAGAGAGAGAGAGAGAGAGAGAGAGAGAGAGAGAGGAGAGGGAGAGAGAGAGAGAGAGAGAGAGAGAGACTACAACGAGTAAAACTTTGGTCAAATTAAATACAAAACATGATACTTTTTCATGATATCACAAGAGAAGGAATTATTTGTTGCCATTCTCAAGTCATCAACAATAATTTAGTGAACACTGATATCATTGTTGAACAACAAATTAATTATAACATTTGGTTTCATCAAGTACAAAACATGATACTTTAGCATGAATCGCACTCATCATCGATGAAGGCATGTCTTTTATTTGGCTTGTCGGAGGTTTGAACATTGTATCGTGGATCTCGCACCATCCTTTTAGCCTCAGCCTCAATGTACACTGGCAAGGCACTTTAATGAAGCAAAAATTGAACACATCAAACCAAATAAATGGACTTTGAATAGTGCAAAAAAAGATTTTGCAAAATCATTTAAAACCGTATCAATAGCCACCTAACTATTGTCAAATATTGCCATGAGCATACATAGTTCAAAAAGCAAAATTTAAGTAAGGCGAGGCAATCAAAAAATAACATGTCCATGACCAAAAGAAATGGAATGCTCACAAATGATCAAATGGGTTCTCAGCGGGAGGTCTATTCTCCTCATCCACCACATCTGCAGAAGTTGAGGCCTCATGTCTGTCTTGCCCTGTGGATTGGGGATGAAGTAGAGATGACACATATGTCAAGATCAAAGCATCATCACTATCCAATGTTGCACAAGCACGTCCTGAAGAGAGACATGCTTTGAGAACAGGAGCAGTCCCACCACCAAACTCCAAACAAAGGCCGTTCGGCCTACATAAGAGCTCAACAAGACTAGAAATGAAGTAAGAGCTACGTTGCATGCATCCTCGCCATGCAAGTCCAGAATCCATGACTGCGTAAGCGGACTCTGGCAAGTAGTGTCGCATGATGGTATCTGTAGGAGTCATGCCCATTGCACGAAACAATGACATACTCTCATGAAGGTAAACCGGAGGTGGTGCACCTTGCCTATGAATGAAGAATAGCATTGAACTATCACACTGAAAAGAAACATGACAAACACTTAGAATGTTATAGTTTAATCAATACATACACTAGGCACAAAAGAAAAAAAAAATCAACCTCTTGATGATCTCCACCCACATCCACAAATCCATAAGATGAATGATGAATAACAATCAATCGACGATGAATAACCATGTTAGATGCTCTACTCATCTTCTCAATCCAATGAAGAGTATCACCTACCATATAGAAATCTGATTTTCAACAAATGTAAATAAAGCAACAATAAGGTTTGCTTAGTATAGAAGATATTGATACCTGCAATAGATCCCAAAACAACAAGCCATCCAGAATCTGCCAATGTACTGTGCGTCAAATGAATGGCGGCTCTCACATGCTCCTCAGTGCAAGTATCCCATGGAGGTTGTGAGGGTGTAGAATGTAGGACACCTCCAAAAGGCAAGTCAAGAAACACAAAATCAGCAGCCCATGGAACGAGCCTACCATCTCTCCTGTATCCACCAACATATGTAGACCGGACTCTGACCATATGCTCGTGTAGGGGCATCCATATCAATGATTGCACACCAGAACGAAACTCACGCGCAATGGTAATATAATCCCCATGGTATAGCTAAACATCTATGATCTCTCGGTGCCTGTAGAACAGATTTCTCTCTAGGGAAAACAAATCGCATCAGATGATGCAAGCTCTGTGTGCCAATAGCATCTGTCAAATATAAACAATGAGATCACCAAACCATGGGTGCATTTTCATAACATAGTGCAATAAAAAAACAATTACAAGATTAGCAATCCTTTGTGAGTTAAACAAACTATATTATTTATGGACACACCTCTCATGTCAAGCTCCTCCTCTACCTCGTGCTGCTTCCCCTTATGTTTTGGTAGAGAAGCTATCAAGGAACACAACCAAGCGAAGATATTAGTGAGCCATAACGAAGAGATCAATAAAAGTACATGCTCACACATGTCATAAGATTAGTTAACCTTTTCTTTTATGCTCACACCTGTCATTTTTGTTGCAACGATTGTCTCGTGTTGCTTCCCTGTATCTTTAGGAAGCGAAGCTGTCAATAATACATTAATCATGCTCAATAGCCATGCAAAAAAATCAACAAAGACTGTGTTATATCTCACAAAACATAGACAAAGTCATTAAAGAGACTCACATGCATGAACGGATCTATTATCATGTATGGTCTCGCTCCTTGCATTTGCATCAGATGTGTCAACAGCTATAGAAGGATTTGAA
Source organism: Adiantum capillus-veneris (assembly GCF_014529385.1). Lineage (NCBI taxonomy): Eukaryota > Viridiplantae > Streptophyta > Polypodiopsida > Polypodiales > Pteridaceae > Adiantum > Adiantum capillus-veneris. The sequence goes on along the minus strand of NC_140953.1, from coordinate 111,112,067 downwards.
GTCCTCTATGCATTGTAGATCTCTCTCTCACGACCCAACACATAATTTTGATCCATGTCTATCCACCAAGGACAGTGATCTAGCTCCCATTGTGATCGATGATGCATAGTGGGAGGATACATGCTATCCTCACTATCAACACGGACCCAAGATCGAGCAAGCAAAGGAATGACTAGAATGTGTTGTTTCTCCAACAAATGATAGAAGTATCTAACAAAAAATATATAGCAAACTTTTAGATTATCACAATGAAACTCACAAAATACAAAATAAAGTTACATTTTAGTGACCACTACCTATATAGCAATCTTTGTGAAGCCATTCAATAGTAGTCGATCTTCTTAAGAGCTTGCAACTCAGCATCACTATTTCTGCCCTCCAAAGACACCTCTAATGGAAACATGAATTTACGAGCCTCTACTATCATCTCTCCATAGTAGAGCTCCAATGTAGCTACTGGAGGAATTGTGATTCCATCCGGCACATCCACATAGTCAAGCAAAAGTATCTCAGCACCATCAAGCACTCTTTGTATAGCACCCTCTCTTTTCAACCAACTATAACAATCAAGTGATATAATTTAAAAAAAGATAAATTATAAAAGAAACAACGTAAGATAGAAACCCAAACTCGTGTTACCTACCTACGGAATCTATGGTCACCTCGAGACAATCTGTAAGCCACTCGTGTAATCTTGCTAGACTCCAGCAATGATAACCATAAGATCTTATTTTTCATTTTTTCATCGTGAAGAGCAATTAAATTAAGCTTCTCTAATGTCGCCCAACTCTCTTGGCCCCATTTCAAACTCATTACTTTATCAAACCACTCTTTACCATGTTGAGGATCAACAATATTCAAAATATGTCACATAACTTCCATTAAAAAAAGCACTTAAAGACAAACTGCAACCTAGTCAAAAGAACCATACCTTTCCAACACAATCCCCATATTTGATGTACAAGTCTCCGATTATTTGTTTCTCTTCTTGCTTCAGATCTGTGGTGATAGAGTATCTTTCTTGCTCTCTATCTTACTTTGGAGCTCCTTTGACATTTGAACCTTTCAATAAGTATTCAATAAAAACATTAAAATCACAAAGCAATTATACTTAAATTCAAGAATTTAGTACACTTACATCAAATAACAAACGAGCAAGATATCTCCGTGTAAGAGGATGCCAAGGCTCTTCCCCTTTTGTTCCTCTTTTCCGGAGAGTGTCAATGAGTTTCTGATCTGCCTCTGGAAGTGCACAGAGATAATCTTCATGATCGGCTGCACAAATATTTGAGCAATTGACAAGTTCATCTCTCAAGTGAGAGGTAACCAAAGCATGTGTGTTCATGCTACAGAAATGAATAATTTGTTTTTAAAGAAGTGCCAAAATAATATAGATACATCAAACAATGCACTTGATTTAGCATTTTACTTACAAGTTCATTCTTTGAAGACTAGTCAACAATGCAATCTCTGACACCTTTGTAGTATCAATTATTGTACATAAAACTCTACAATGCCTCTCTTTGTTAGTAGAGTACATTTCATTGATGGCTTCTCGCCAAGCAACTGTCCGATGATTCCCTTCCCACACATAGAACATTTTTTGAGCAAGGGATTCAAATTGTGGATGTGCAGCTACCTCTTCTTCAAACTCTATATTGACTTGTTTCCATATTGGATCCCATCCATCAATAATAGCATCTTACAAAAGAAAGACATACGTTTACTTATGATCATCAAAAGAAATGAAGAAAGGAAAAAGTAAGAAATCATACCTGTGACTAGAGTTTCTTCCATTTGACATGTAGACAATGAAACTATAAATGCACCCTTCTCTTTGATGTAGCCTTCTCTGGCAAATGCAGACCTCAAGCCACTTACATCTTGCCTTAAACCATGAACTTTAGCATGAGGTATAAGTCTGCAAAGAGGTATGGGAGGACATTCAAAGCAACTAAAAACTCTTGTTTTACTTAGAATGTCCTCTCCCCGATCCAAGTGCAATGTGCTATCATCCTCATCTGCAACACTTGGACGTATTTCAGGTCTCGTTCTAAATGGCACTATTTGCATAGCAGCTTCAACATTAGCTATCTCTTGGTCCACTTCATGTAAAGAACCCAAACCAATATCATGACTATCGCTCTCATCTGGCAACTCCGTCTCGGCAACCGAGCTAACTTGATCACTACAAACAGGTTTTGAAATTGATGCACTCCTGCCGCGTCTTCTTGAACCTCCCCTAACAGTGGAGGGGCTACATTAAAAAAAAAAACTTTCTATTAAACAAACCTAATAATAAAGACATTTGTATATTTCATTTAAAAATTCATGTTTGATAACTAAAGGTCATACAAACTTACGCAAACTCTATACATTGAGACACTGCTCTAAACTATCCCACGTCGACATGGGACTAGTTATGCCACTATCCTGTTGAAGAAAAGTATTGCATGCTTGACATAAAAATATTCCATTGTTCTAATACCAACCTAGCCGGACACAGTCCTAGAACATCTCGCGTCGACACGGGACTGGTTATGCCATGATCCCGATAGACAAAAACCCACAAAGTAGAGCCTATGCGGATCATCAAGCAATGTGAAACCATGTTGTTAGGGCTCCCCTCACTAATAGGCGCTACAAGGATCAGCAAGGTAGTGTGCTAAGGACCCTTGTGGATACACAAAATAATGCAATTATATAAAATAATACACAGAAATTCATATGGCAGTGCCCAAGATCACACCACAGCCAGTGGAGGTGAAATGCGTGACCATCAACCTTTCCCAGAACCTTAAACCAGGACTCTACCCTAAACAGTCCCGCGTCGATGCGGTATCAGTTAGGGCAGTGTCCCAAAACATTTCAAGTAAACAATAATATACGCAGTATTGACATACAAGCAAAAAAGAAACCCACAGCCAATGGTTTAGTTTTCCAATAGAAAACCAAACTTCTTCGACCCCACTGCTGGAGGCATTTTCAACACCAAGACTCCGCTTCAGAATGGAATCCTCTACAACAAACTGCAACAAGTTTTTCAAAGATCATGATGCTGGCGGTTTTGTTGACCTACCTGGCCTATTGTCAAAATGCAGGGTTTGGACAGAAGGACGGTCATGATGAAGGAAGGCAGGCAGACCACATTCAACCACATAAAATCTTGGGGTTATGCAACCACATTCAACCATTGGACAGACTGAAAATCCTTGCATTGCAACACAAAAACCTTTTTATTAACTAATCAACATTTCCCGTACAAAACATCCAGCATCAATTTTCATCGCTTCCAAGACAACCAAACACTAAGAAACACGAGAATTCGGTGCCCCCAAAAAAAAAAGAACACCACATCCAGAGACACAGGCTCTACCACACATTACATCAATTCCTCCCTATGAGCCGAAGCACAAGGTTAAGAGTGGATTCCTTCTAAATGTTGTAATCAGCTAGGGTGCGCCCATCCTCCATCTGTTTTCCCGCAAAGATTAAGCGCTTCTGATCAGGGGGAATACTTTCCTTATGCTGAATCTTCGTCTTCACATTATCTATAGTATCAGAGCTCTCAACCTCCAGGGAGCAGTAGCTAACCATAGAAAGTAGCTAACCATAGAAAGAATTACGCGCGAAATTCAGCTGAGCAGAAAGTGTTTTATCACCTCATGGCACCATCAGATTTAAGTAATGCTAAGCCAGAGTGTGATAACTCTGCAGATTTAAGTAATGCTAAGCCAGATTTAAGTAATGCTAAGCCAGAATTATCACACTTGGGGTTATGCAACAACATTCAACCATTGGACAGGCTGAAAATCCTCGCATTTCAACACAAAACGTCAAGCATCAATTTCAGTGCTCCCAAGACAACCAAACACGACTGTTCACACAGAATACTCTAAACCGTTTTTATTAACTAATCCCACATTTCCCGTACAAAACATCAAGCATCAATTTGAGCGCTGCCAAGACAACCAAACACGACTGTTCACAAATACTCTAAATCGCAGAATAAGCATGAAAAATTAAACGGGACTCTTCCCTAAACAGTCCCGCGCCGACATGATATCAGTTAGGGTAGTGTCCCAGAGCTTCTACCTTGTGGGGGGACGGCGTTTAGGCGCCATCGAATTCTGTGTAAGGCTCACAGGGCGCAAGGCTGCTTGCAGACGATGACCACGAGCATAGCAGAGCAGAGCGCAGCTTTTAGAAAACCCCTTTAATTCGTGGAAATTCTGAAAATACCCTCGTATTCGTGGAAATTATCAAAATACCCCTCAACTTTCAAAAATTCCCAAAATACCTTCGTATCTATTTTGGTTAGATTTTTCAAGATTTTTTAATCTTTATTCCTTTTTTATTATTGAGATCCGATTTTGCATGTTTAACATGTATTATGCCACAAATTACCTCGGGCAATATTTCTAAAGATAATGAAGCAATTCATCTCCAAAGCCTACATAATCGACTCAAATTCTAGGTTTAGCATCATATATTGATAAGCAGTGGTATTTTGGGCATTTTGAAAAATTTGAAGTGCATTTTGGAAATTTATGACAAAATATTGGGGGTGTTTTGGGAATTTTTGAAATTTGAGGGGTATTTTGGGAATTTCCCCAAAAAAGAAAAATTGCGCTCCAAAATAAAGTAAAATAATGCAATAAAACAAATTCTGTATGAATACATCGAGGGACATTTACATTGCAATAAAAATATGTTAATGCTTTCAATAGGTTTAAACTTCAAGACAAATCAGTACAAGTTGAGCATACATGTGTAGGCAAATCAGTAATCGTTTAGCATAGGGTGTTTTTATCTAATAATGATGCCGACATATCTCCTCGTGCAGAGTGGAATAGAATAACAAAAAAACAACATTTTTTAACCCTAAGTTTTGGTCTTTTCACACTTAATATCAAGACGTGCGTGGAATAGGTGATTTAATATAGACATTTTGCCTTTTCCAAGAGATTGTTGTCTGCAACAAATGCACTTTGTTACTCTCCAGGTTGACTGTTGTTCAATCCATGCAATGGCTCGTCATATCACTATCTTCGGTCCCAAACATAAGCAGAAGCTTGTGCTAATGTTTGAAAGTAGGCATTGCACTATCACTGTTGAAAATTTAACAGAACATTTTGAGCTGGAGAACAAAAATTTCTCTTTGCGTCCACTGACACTACAAGGTGAGTAGGTTAGAATTGAACCTGCACGTAATGATTCAAATGAGTTGTTTTACCATTTGGATCATGAATATTCACAGTTTTACAAGGTACTTTGCAACGAACAGCCATCAACGGCAAATGCTGGCTCAAAAGATTCTCCAATCAATGTTGAAGATGCCACTGCATGCATCAGAAGTGTACTTGATGTTATTCGTTCTCTTCCTCTGCAAACCAATCTATATATTGCACTCTCCTCTGCTACAAGTGTCACTAAGGTTTTGGAAATGCCTACTTATTATGATGGGTATGTTGCTTATGAACTTCCTCCTCAAAATGACAACTCTGCTATGTATGGGATATGTTACCTGTAGTAATGATATATTCAATGGGACTGTTCATTTTAGTCGGTGTGGAGGGCATTTGAGATGTTCCAATATAGAATGTCCATACTATCAGGGAAGGAGACAATTTAATGAGTCTCAATGGCGAGGAAAATTAGCACGTGCTCCTAGTAAAGGCCACTTGGATGTGGGTAATGGAAAGCTTATATGCTTTCATTGCCGTCAAATGCCAGAGTGCATTGACACTTGCCCTGCAGTTATATATTATTGTATTCCATCTGAAAAGACTGGAGTTACTAGATGTGTATTGCATTTAGGTTTTCATAAACACCCTGTTGCAGAGGGGAAGAGCAGAATTGCAGAACAGTCAATATCTGATGCCTTAATGCATCGAGCTGCCTTTGATACTCTAACAACTGCCAAGCAGCTTGAAAGAAAAACTACAGAAGACCTAATTATGGACAAGCTTGTTTCTCAAGTAGTTGGTGGTGACTCACCAATGACAGATGGAGAGTTCTCTTGTTTTCTAGATTCCGTAACCCCATTGTCAAACAAGCGGCGTGTTCAAAGAACCTTAGAGTCAGCTAAACGGGCAAAAGGAATTACACCTCTTGGCTTGGAGTCTATTTTGACTTTAAAGTCAAAATCAAGATATCCCTTCCTCCACAGTGTTCTTTTTCCAGGTCAGCTTGGACTTGGACAACAACCTCATATATTTAAAATGTCTACTATGGGACCAGGGAGTGGTGTTGATTTGGTGAACCGTATGCGCCCTGGTGGAAATCTGCAAGATATGTGGGTGCATTTTGATCATGTTCATAGTGTGGAGGGCTGGCCTACTATGTCGGCGCATGTTTACGACCCATATGTAAGAGAGCTATTAACATTGGCAATATGTGAATTTACTGTGGAAAACAAGCATGCACAGATAGAGTTTTGGAAAATGCTTAATAAGGTTGTGGTTGATCATGGTTTTGATAAGCCTGAATTTCGAGGTTTTATGGCAGATGAGGCAAATGCAAATTGGATTGCAGTTCGTACTGTCTATTTTGGTGGCATAACCTTCATATATTTTCATTAAATATTTTCATATGCAAAAACTTGTCATTCTTATTTGAGCCCCACTTAAATAATTATAGGCAACTATCTTTCACAACAGCTATTTCTCTCACCATCTAATTTTTTTTAATGAGGATCGTGTGTACCTACAACCTACGAACATACCAGCACCCATATTGGAGGTCAAGCTGAGCATGATTTTTTTCTCCTTCCAAGGTGAATTTTTAAGGTGGCTGCTGCTGCTTCCACTGTGGTTTCTCTTTGTAATGACGTCTCTCAATGCCCGGAAATGCTCCACCACCATTTTGTAGCTAATTTGGGATGGGCTTGACACATGCACAGATTTCTCAACTTCTTGAGGACACCATGTCAAAATGGCTTCTACCACAACATGTGATAGAGCGTATGTCGACATGAATTAAGTCATCTTCACATTGCTTGATGATGTGGTAGAGAGTTTCAACATGACCTCGTGTGGCCACCATAGGGTGTGCGACGTTGTTGGGGTGGTTGTCCTTCATATGGGTGAGCAATGTAGAGAGATAATAATGCTTGGGGCTTAAAAACACCAAATTCAAGTTTTGCACGATCTATTTTTCATGGCTTGTTTTTTTCAATTTTAAATCATTACCACAAGAAATAATGACATATATGCCTCCTCTTTTGTCTATTTTTCATAGATTCACATCTTTTCTACTTTACTGAGCACAAATCTCTCTCTCTGATCTGTGTGTGTGTGTGTGTGTGTGTGTGTGTGTGTGTGTGTGTGTGTGTCTCCAATTACACATGGAGTTTTGGTGCTATCTTACAATCAAAAGGCTCATGTGACACCAAAGCGATAAGTATGGCTACTTAATTTTATGCTTCAAGAAATGGCTCCCCATTATAACCATAACACAAGAAATACAACTCAGCAAAAATGTGGGCCGCTTTCACCAAAATGAGTATCCACTTGCTATCTACAAAATCACTAGTTGAAATGAGGTTTCTAAAGTGACAAAGTCTTTAAAGGTTGAAGATTTGAGCACTCCAATGAGTGACCCTATCAAGAATTTCTTATTCCTTTCTTAAAACAAGTAGGCATGGCATTTGCATCATTGGCATTTTGAATTGGAGACCATCCATGAAGCACCTCTAAACATGTTTCCAAATCCTGCCACTTGTTTTCTCCTTGAACATTCCAATAATCTGTGGTTGGATCTCTCCTCAAAATCCCTAGCTCGACTGCTTTTTGTTCAGTATTTATACTGAGCACGACAACAACCTTGAAAGATGGAGTAGACATGGAGGAGCTGCTTACAACCAATACTACATCCCCTATTTCCACCCATGGCCGTGCACATCCAACCTTTCCAGGTTGTAGCAACCAAGTTCTAAAAATGGTGTCGCCCATTTCATATATCACCTTGTTCTAGGTATTGCGCAAGTGTAGAAAGAAGCACTTGTGTAGTATGGCATATGTTGGTAAAAGACACATCTTTTTGTGAGAAAAATCCACATCACTGATCACTCTCATTCCAGTGACCTTATCAAGTTGAAGAGCATCTATTCCATTGCATCCATTTATAAACTCCCCAATCAAAAACAACTCAAGGCCCCTATTGTGCTCATGCGACAAGAAACTTGTGATCTTGCATACACCCCTTGCTTTATTTTGATGTCCTAAATTAGTATTTATGCTTAAAGTGATCACCACATTGTCTTTCGCTTCATATAGCTTTCCGCAGAAGTATAGTTTTGAGTAAGAAAATCCCTCTAGATGAATATATTGTTGGTGCCAATAACTCTTCAAAGAAATGATCTCCTAGCCTTCAAGAGCCCTTTTTATTTCTTTCAAACCATGCAGAGCAATTCCCTCACTTTGAATCATACTCAAGCAATGACATGGGCCAAGCCTTTGAGCACTCTTGTACAACTATGTTGCTTGACCTTCAGAGGATGCAATTGCTAAGCACAATGGATGCCATCTCTCACAAGTTCTTAGTTCCATGCTAGCCTTAGAAAAAACTTGTGGCAATAAAAGAGTCTCATGTATGCATGAGAGTATCCTCTCTGAAGGTGACAATCCATCCTTCTCAATCTCCAGCTATTGCAAGGTTCGTGATAAAAGCGCTCGAGTGTGATAATGAGTGTACTTAACTCATTGAACCTGTTATTTGTTGGAATCTCTACAATCCCCAACACATTTCTCTCAAAATGGTAGCGCCAAAGTCCATCATGGTTACTGTGGCGTATCATGTCATCAAACAACTCTCCAGAACCTATATACAAAGATTGGCGTTATTTTAGGTCTCCATGTAATATAAGGAGTGCTTATTATATTTGTGGTCAATAGAAGCATACACACCTGCCACGTGCTCTAAAGGAGAAACAATGTCTCCTCCCTCTTCATCCATAATAATTCTCCATGTTGAAAGTAGTTTTCGGGAAGCATTGATGGTATCCAAATTACAACCATGAGTACATGTGTAGTTGTAGAAGATATGAGCTACATTAACCAAAATCATTCCCACATCTCTCAATGTCTGGAACATTATTTAAAATGTGTGGTAAACACCATTGAATAAATTTTTGATGCGCTTCTTCAATAAAATTTCCATGGTGTCTAGTAGCATGCAACGGCCATCGTCCACTTCTACGAAGTGTTCAGGGAATGGCAACAGTAACTTCATTTATTGCATGAGTGATGGATGTTTTCATGCCATTGCTAGCCTTTAAAAATAGTTGTTTAGTATACTTCATGAAAATGTTCAGTGCAAGAATGTGCATCACGTCATACACAAGATCCAAAATAATGTCAAAGCCATAGAGATGGTACAACCTCCAAAGTGGTGATTCTCCTATTAACCCTGCATTGGATAGAGTAGTGTTATACTCCTCCTTTGTTTTTTTTTCTTGAAAGCCTTATAGCTTCAAACATCTCTGTTACAGTCCTCTTTTCTGGTGGGTAGCAAGCAATATATTTATTCTTTGTGTATACGTACTTTGGAATGCATACCCCTTCAGTGATTTGCTTCATGGGAGGCTTATCCCGTCTACAACCGTTCTTACCCCCATCCTTCAAACACCCTAGTCTACATTGGGCTGGGTGATCGCTTGTCCACGACATGAGAATTGCCCTTAGAATGCAATAATGATATGCTATGTCCAAAGAATTGTCAAATATGGCATAGTTAAAATTGATGGAGAACCCATCAACAAAAGCCGACTCAAGTTCACATATTAAAGGCTTTAAAATGTATGGAAGAATATCGCCATTTTTTTTTCTAACTTCAATAAGCTGAGTGGAAAAAATAGCACTGGCAAAGATCCAATGATTGAGTTTTTGCCACCGTTATAAGGACCACTACTTCAACAACCCCACTATCTTTTGGCTTGGTTGAAGCTGTTTGAAAGCCATCCCAATGGCACATTAGTGCAAAGTTCCGAGGATCCCCCTAAAAAAACATGAAAGTTACGGGCATGATAAACATTACTAAGATGAAGCCTATTTAAATTGATTGCAATGTTGTCTCAACTTGACCATTCTTTAGGGCACTTTGATATTTGTTGCACAATGTGAGCATAAGAACTGATATTCCTTGGTAATCTCATTCCAATTGTTGTTTAGCTCCGGACTATGCAAGGCGGTTGGAAAAGTCTGATAATACATGGCACAAAAACTATTGAGGCATTTAACTGGAATCTCCCACTCTTTCTGTGGGTTCCAAAAGTCTTTGCACATTCTTATTTTGTCCCCATCTCAGTAATCGTTGATAACATTGGTAGAGGTTGGACTGTCCCCTTGCCAACTGCTTCTTGCCCGCCACATTGTAAGAAAATCATGACAAAACTCCTTGCACTAACATAAAAGACGAAGTTGCTCGATAAACAAGATGTACTCAAACCGCATCATGTTTTTTCCTCCTTGCCACAGACATCACAACGTCCACAACATGTCTCACAATTTCTCTTGTGCTTATTCCTTGAAGAGGACGGAGAACATGTACATGGTAAAACATTCCCCACATATATATCCTCTGCATCCGAGGGGAAAAGAGTGGGCTTATGTTGTTTCTCATCCTTGCCTATGCAAAGTCACCACTGTGCAGTTTTTAAAAGTCCCTTCTCTTTATATCGAGCAAACACCTGCATAATAGTTTGTGGCAAGGTGTTGTCTACTCTTGGAAAGTCTTTATCCATGACAATTTCTAAGAGTGACCTATTCTGCCTTTTTTTCATAGACTATTTTTCCTTTCCCTTTCTATTTGGGGGGAATATCATTCTCAAGGTTGCATCTTGTGCAAGCAAAGGTGAATGAAAATATCCAGATTGGATTGTAGGCTCAACACCCAGCTCTCAAGCTCACCTCGCAAATGGGGACCTCTCTCTGAGGATGAACATGTCAATACTTGTCCTCAACACATGGCTCCATTAGTCCTATATCACATACACATACACAATATCTTCACTTTGCTTGGTATGCTGATAAAAAAAAATGGAAACAAAATATATTCAACAACTTTTCAAATATAAAAATTGAAATTCAATAGAAAAAGGTTGTGGCCATCAATCACAATTCAGTACTCACATAAAAAATAAAAATGAGCAAAAAACAATCATATTTGTCTTATAAAGTCAATGAAGTTAATGTCTCATGCCATCTAAACCTCTAATAGATCGCCTATCTCAGAGAGGCAATGTTCATGGCACCTCTCATCAATCTCAATACTCACACAATACCGGTCTAAGACCTCACACACTTTGGCCATATTTCCGGCCCTAACAAAACAATCTATTATGATTTACCCTTCTTGAATGCAGAGCAAACCTAGGAAACCATAAAAGTTTGTGTGTCTCTCAGCTGCACCACGCAAGGCATTGCCTTCGTCATCTAGTGTGAGGTTTAGCTTCCCTGTTGGTAGCTCCACAAATGTATCATACTTGTTGTCGAAAGATACCTTCATGACTTTTAGTAATGCCTGCTCCCAATTTAATTCACGTGTACAATTTGGATGGGCAAAGAATGTAATCACTAAAGTGGAAACCTGCAAAGCAGAATTAAGAGAGTAAATTGGAGTTTTAGCCTAAAAAAACTTTCACAACCATAATCCTCAAGTGGTTTGGACTTACCTCTTCTACTTTCCCACGAACGATCCTTTTGCATTGGATTGTAGTTTCTAAGAACATACTATGTACATACTGAAGTTTGGATTGCCCCATCACACGTGACACAATCTAAAATTGATGCTCAATACCACTAGTAGTAATAAAGAAACCATCATGGCTCAAGAAATCTGCTGCAATGGTAACTGACGCCTTCAGCTTTTTTGAATCCCATTCATTCCAAGCTAGCACTTCATCCTCCACTTCAAATGGGTACAAACCAGACGAAAGATCTTCCCATACAAGAGAGATAAGTGCATCATCATAGAATCCACCTTGGGCTTGAACTTTGTGTCGAGCTCAACATATCTGCCCATCGCCTTTACAACTAGCTGGGAAGATTGCAACCCCTCTTGGGTTGCAGCTCTCACAACCTTGCCTAGGTCAGTCTTGACACCTTGCGAGCTCTCTTCCATGATCCTTTAGGAACTTTGAATGTATTCAATCAAGATAGTCAACAACAATAATGAAACATAAAGTATTTATAGCATTCCCAAATTCATTTTTAGCATCTCTTTTTGTACCTAGATATGGTATTAGATTCACAAGTTTGTGTCGGTTTGGTCTCATAGGTCATTTTGGCCACTTGAAGATGTTAATAAATCATTTCATCTCTCTCTTTCTCTCTCCCATTGTATGAGTGATCACACATATCCCACATAGTACTAGCTAGTAGCACTCCCAAATTCATTTTTAGCATCTCATTTTGTACCCAAACATCGTATTAGATTCACAAGTTTGTGCCAGTTTGGTCTCATAGGTCATTTTGGCCACTTGAAGACGTTAATTAATCATTTCATCTATCTTTCTCTCTCCCATTGTATGAGTGATCACACATATCCCACATAGTACTAGCTAGTAGCACTCCCAAATTCGTTTTTTAGCATCTCATTTTGTACCCAAACATCGTATTAGATTCACAAGTTTGTGTCGATTTGGTCTCATAGGTCATTTTGGCCACTTGAAGACGCTAATATATCATTTCATTTCTCTCTCTCTCTCTCTCTCTCTCTCTCTCTCTCTCTCTCTCTCTCTCTCTCTCTCTCTCTCTCTCTCTCTCTCTCTCTCTCTCTCTCTCTCTCTCTCTCTCTCTCTCTCTCTCTCTCTCTCTCTCTCTCATTGTATGAGTGATCACACATATCCCACATAATACTAGCTAGTAGCACTCCCAAATTCATTTTTTAGCATCTCTTTTTGTATCAAGACATCATACTAGATTCACAAGTTTGTGTCGGTTTGGTCTCATAGGTCATTTTGGCCACTTGAAGACGCTAATATATCATTTCATCTCTCTCTCTCTCTCTCTCTCTCTCTCTCTCTCTCTCTCTCTCTCTCTCTCTCTCTCTCTCTCTCTCTCTCTCTCTCTCTCTCTCTCTCTCTCTCTCTCTCTCTCTCTCTCTCTCTCTCTCTCATTGTATGAGTGATCCCAAATATCTCACATAATACTAGCTAGTAGCACTCCCAAATTCATTTTTTAGCTTCTCTTTTTCCCAGACATCGTATTAGATTCACAAGTTTGTGTCGGTTTGGTCTCATACGTCATTTTGGCAATTGAAGACGCTAATATTCATTTCATATCTCTCTCTCTCTCTCTCTCTCTCTCTCTCTCTCTCTCTCTCTCTCTCTCTCTCTCTCTCTCTCTCTCTCTCTCTCTCTCTCTCTCTCTCTCTCTCTCTCTCTCTCTCTCTCTCTCTCTCTCTCTCTCTCTCTCTCTCTCTCTCTCTCTCTCTCTCTCTCTCTCTCTCGCGTTCAACTCCTCGTCGGCTAGATCTTCAAGGACTCTTGGGATCATTTCTTGCGATGTTAACTTATTCTTCTTCTTCTTGTTCTCTCTCTCTCTCTCTCTCTCTCTCTCTCTCTCTCTCTCTCTCTCTCTCTCTCTCTCTCTCTCTCTCTCTCTCTCTCTCTCTCTCTCTCTCTCTCTCTCTCTCTCTCGGTTTTTGATTACCAGATTTTACAATCGCAAACTTGACTCTATGTGCAAGCCTCCAACGTGTAGCACTGTGCTGCTTCGTGGGAACACTGGAGTTCGTGAGTAGCCCTTTGGACTCACCGGCAAATCGCTTATAACGCTGCAGGTATTTTATCAAAAAAGCCACACTGGAGCTGGCACTCGACCCTTATAAGTTTTAAAAAAATATTCAATACCATGAGATGAGCAGTAGCGGTATTGGTAAAGAAAGGCGTTGTTTGTAGGTTGGTTGTGGCGGATCCCCCCACTCCCCTCGTGAGTCTTCACGTAATCATAACACGGCATTGTGCGTTCAATTCCAGCTGGCTCTCCCAAAAGCATATTGCACACACCCATCTTCAGCTCCATGGTCTTGCTCCGCGAGTGCAACTGATCTCCCCAACCGACTCGTACGTCGTCCTCGTGTAGCGCAGTGGCCATTGATCACAGGTAGTATACACAAGCATGTTCATTTTTTATACACAAGCAGGTAGTATACACAAGCATGTTCATTTTTTATCAACATTGCTAAAAAAAGACGCCAAGGCTTGGCGTTAGCTGGCTGTAATGCGAGGGGGGAGAGAGAGAGAGAGAGAGAGAGAGAGAGAGAGAGAGAGAGAGAGAGAGAGAGAGAGAGAGAGAGAGAGAGAGAGAGAGAAAGAGAGAGAGAGAGAGAGAGAGAGAGAGAGAGAGAGAGAGAGAGAGAGAGAGAGAGAAATGAAATGAAATGATATATAAACATCTTCAATAGGCCATATGAGTAGACTCTACTAAACATAGTTGAGGTATATAAACAAGGATGGCCACTTCGCGGGAGGGGGGGGGGGGGGGGGGGGGGGGGGGGGGGGGGGGGGGGGGGGGGGGGATGATATATTCATAACTTCGAAAGGCCAAAATGACCTATGTGACCAATCTACTACAAACTAGCGAAAGAGGGATATATATATATATATATATATATATATATACATAGAGAGAGTTAGAGAGAGAGAGAGAGAGAAAGAGAAATAAAATGACATAGTGAAAATGATATATTAACGTCTTTAGGAAGACAAAATGACCTATCTAAACAATCTGTTACAAACTAGTGAATTTGATACCATGCTTGGGGATATGAGAAACACTACTAGAGATTTAAAGGGTGCATATCAAGAGCCTGACGGGTTCATATAAAAAAGGCTAGAGTTTACCTTAAAGAATAGATAGCGGCCCAAATTCTTCCCTAAATAGATTACGGTATATAAATCAAGGCCTTTGCCTTCACCTTTTGTTAGAGAGAGAGAGAGAGAGAGAGAAAGAGAGAGAGAGAGAGATGCCATAGTTATTACAATTGCTCACATGCCTCCAATAGAGGTCAATTTTGTGCTTAACTGGTAATTTTCTCTTACAAATCTTGTGCTCTTTCATCAAAACTTGGAGAAGGAGTGCTTAGAAGGCATCACTCGCAGGAATGCAAGGGAGGTTACTCAATTTGTTTTAAGTCTACTTAGGTTCTGATCGATACACGTGCACCATACTCAAGAGTAACATCAATGGAAGCAGTCTTCTATATATGTTTGTGCCTTCATGAGAAGCTTTGGGAGTGGACATACCCGGACACCGAGTTGTATCGGATAGTTGGGCACAAGAGAAATTGTCGACCTCAAGATTTCCTTACTGCAACAGAAGCATGGCCATGATAATGACAAGGTGTCCTCTTAAATATTAAATATGTAGGATGAACAGGCTCTTATCCAAAGCAAGTCACCAACCAAGAAACAAGTGCCTCTCTCTCAGCCTCCCCACCAAATTTGATCCCAAAGAATGCTCAGGAAAAATCCTTTCTTAGAAAGAATTATAGTTGGGAACACAACAGATATAACAAAAATCTAGAGAATATCTAAAAATGGGCTGAGATGGTCTTGGTCTCTTCACTATAGAAAAGTTCATAAATGCTAACCTAAGTAAAGACAAGAAGATGAGAGAACAGATTGAAGACTTTATACGACGCAAAAGGAAGACATTGATATGTTTTGGAGGCACTGGGGACAAAGATGGTGAGTACATGTCGGAGAAACGGATCTTTCAAAAGCTAAATCAGCACAAACGCTATTTCCGATTGAAAGCTATGCCATTCTCTAGTAAAAAGAGAAGAGGGTATCCTTATCTAACCATTGATTTGGAGGACAATGAAAATCAAACTCAAGATAGCTTAGATAGTATGGAAGCACCAAGAAGCTTGTGGATAATCAAAAGGGATACCAATGGAGTGTGAGTCCTCCTAAAAGTGTCACAACCATGGATGATGAGTGTTATGTTCCTGCAGGATCTCACGAGCTGGTCTCCATCATGGGCTCATCTCGAATCCTCTCACATGAGAACATTAGCTGTAGAGATGGCTTGTTTCCTTAAGGTGTGCAACAACAGTATGTATTTATTCCTTTCTTAGATGGAGATACCAAGGAGATTGCCATTGGTACAATCTTTTCAAAGTCTTGCGATGGAAATACCTATGCAAAGTGGAAGGTGGAAATAGAATCTATCAACCAAGATGCACATGGATGTTATATCCCTATAAGCATTATGCAGGTGTCATGTTTGCATGTTGTAAGTATCTCTTTTGAATTTGATATCCAATGTGAAACTATTTCCAAAAATGAGAGCTTTAAACTCACAAAAAATGCCTTGTGTTTAGGGACAAGTCATAGAAGTTCCTATTGTGTATTTAAAAATGCTTGAAAGTAAATCCTCCTTAGAATTACTTGTAAGTCTCACATTTTCTTTGGATTTGAATTTCAATTAAGCTCTCTTTTCCAAGACTATTAATAAGGTAGTTTCACCCTTCGAAGGAGGAAAGCCTTTCCTTCTCTTCACAACAATGCTCAACTGTGTACTCAACCACCGGTGAAGGTGCGAAGGAGTGCTATGAAGCACCAATAGAGGTACTCATCTATTCTAAGTTTTATATTTAATTTTCTTATATACAGCTAAGTTCCTAGAGACCACATTTTTACATTTCAAGGCTAGTAACACTTCAAACGGATCATCCACATACATGCAATCAAGCAACATATCTCCTGAGTATAAGTTGGGACATCCACAAAAATCTAAGGAGGTCAATGTATAGCGATTATTTTGTTTGTACTTTGATTTTTAATTTAGCAATCTTGTGCCATCTACAATTTTATTTTTCCACTCCCCTAGGTTACAATGCTACCTATCAATGGATCGTTCACAAAATTCCAATTACCATCCTCTTGTGGCAAGAATGATTCTTGGCATGACAACATTATTGATCGGGTTTTCTTAGTAGAGTTGTAAGGTTTTGTACATTGAGCTTTTGTAGCAAATTTTAAAGTATTCAAGAAATTGTTTGGAATATTTATCTACTTTTTATATCTGTGTTTATAAAATATTGGAAATGACTCTCCTCTAAGTGAAAATTTACCTATTGACTTGGATCATCTAGACAAAAGTGAGAGAGGTAGATTGTGATCTTTTCCACAAAACCAATCACATGCAATTCCTCAAATTTGGCTATGTTAAATGATGTTGGGATGTAGTCAACATGGAAGATGTTTGATATGGTGGATATAGGTGAAGACCATGGCATTTCAATCATCAAGAATTTTGTAAGGATTTCTTTTTATTATTGATTATGTCATGGGTTAAGACCTAATTTTTTGCTTATAGAGATGATAGTTAATATAGGTGCTTAACCATGCATTGGTAGACCTTGATGACAAAGTGATATGAAGATATCTCTAGGGGTAAACTTCTTTAGTTTGTCCTCTTATTGAGCTAAATCTTGTGACTTGCATGTTAATATCAATTTTGTTTTAGAATGATGATGCTAGACCACCCATTAACATATCAAAAAAGAAGCCAAAGGTCATGTGCTTAAATGAGCTCATGGTAAGTGTCTTAAACTCCCGGGGGATTCACTATGGATTTTCATATGGTATCACGTGAGTGTACAAGAGGGGGGTTTTTAGAGGTCATACATAAGCGTATACAATAGGGGTAGTCCCCCATTATTTCATGCTCGTACCGTATGCATAAGGGAGGGGGGAACCTACCCACTGGGGGGGGATATATGTTAGAAGTTGGACACACCCTACGGAAATTGAGTTCTCGGCCGATTATCATTTTTTGTAATTATTCATTTATTGAGAAAACTCGACATTTCACCTTGTAAATATTGGGGCTTACAGAAGTTTCCAGATTGTATCCCAGTTTTGATAGTTAGATTGAGTAGATGGTTGATTTGGAACTTTACGGTTTGAGAATTGTAAGGTATTTATACCACTTTTTGACCTTGATGAAAAACCTTTTGTCATTTTTAACAAAGTTTTTTAAGTTTGTGAGTGAGCGTACTGTGTACGAAAGAGAGTGTGAGCTTCATCTTGACTCTACGTGTGCACCGGTGGTCGGAATCGAGTGCGGAGAAGTGCAACGTGTTGCCCCCGACGAGAGCTACGCGCCGATACCTACATTGCGCACGTACGGTCCGGTTTTGCGAGCTCCATCTACGAGCTTCATCTGATGATTCGGTGAGCATACGTTGTGTTGAGCCAGCAGAGGATCACACCCACATTTTTGCTCACACTCATCATTTTGTAACCATTGATTGTAATAAATGTCTTTCCGACATTAATTTTGATTTGAGCCATTCATTAAGTAACGGGACTCAATTGAGTTTCCAGCTTGTAATCCCGAAGTAATTTCACTTGCTGATGTAATTAGTTAGAGATGTTCTCACCTCCAAGGCTGAGGTATATAAGCCAAAGTTTTTGTAACCTAAAAGGGGGAGATGATTAATCAAAGTGAGTTTTTGAGCGCCGTGACTATGTCTGAGAGAGAGAGAGAGAGAGAGTCTTATCTACTTGCTATGCGAGCTACGGAGCCGCCATTGGAGAAGCGACACCGCCATTGTGTTAGCAACGGCGAGAGCTACACACAGATACCAAGAGTGCGCGCTATTGGCTTCTATGTGTGGTAAGTTCCTACGAGCTTCGGTGTGAGTTTTCTTCCAACTCGTGTGTCGGAATTGAGCGTGCAGCATATCTATAGAACCACAACGAGTAGAGCTACACATTAGTACCATCGGGGTCAAGTTTCGGTCACCTGTATATTTCGGCCTGTCTTCATACGCGTTTACCGCACGGAGTGGTTATAGGTTGAGTTTGCAGTTCAAGTCTTTAGGGTGTTGTTCTTACCTAGTGTATAGACTTCCCCTTGAGTTTGAGATCGATTCAACGATTCTAGATCCTGTTTCGTATAGCATTTGTTCGTAGTACGGATTTCAGTCACTTGCGTATTTTAGAACTTAGATTTGATTTCCTTAGTAGTGATTGTCATTAGAAGGTCGAGTAGGTGATTTGACACCCACCTAGTTGTTTCCATGCACCTGCGGGTCAAGCTCCGTCCTCGTCTGACAAATTCTGTTGTTGGTTGAGTTCTCGCTATCTAGCTTCCGCTAGCGGCGTAACCGCCTTAACATTTAGTGCCGTTGCCGGGGACGAGAGCCCTAAGTAGGTGACCTTAGACTAATCCTACGAGGTGAGTCGTATAAACTACTTTGTATACTTTAGTTAGAAAATATCTAGGAGTGGTGGACTCCGAAGATCTCGAGAGCTTCCAGGAAGTGGGGTATTCCTGGGTCTTCCGTGTTGACAGTATTTTTAGTTTATCTTAGATTTGTTTGTTGTTTTGTTGGTGTTGAGTAGTTGTTGATAGAAGAAGAATTTGCTAGTCCGTGAGTGGCAGTGGATCTCTTTAAAATCACAATTACCAAACCCATTTTATGAGTAGGAATAGCTTAGGTAGGACTTCATTTGATCCTGATCTAGAGCTAGTAATCATTGGAGTATTTGCTTGATATGGTTGATTGCATGTTAGATCACTAAACCGTCGAGTTAGTAGTGAAACTTGAAATAAACAAAAGTCAGAGAAATTTTCTGTGTATCTGGGAGTTGCTGAGCACTTGAGAAAGCTTTAGGAAGGATTCTGTGCCAAAAAACTGGAAATCTGCAACTTTAGACATCATACGCGTATGATGTCTAAATGACCAAACAGAGACCAAAACAGAAATTTTGACTTTACCAGAGTGTTCAAAAGGGGGGTTATACCCTAATTTCAACTTAAAACAAGAGCATTAACACTCAAAGAAACCCAAAAAGACAAGTCGGAGTCCAAGAAACGCAAAGAATAGGAAATTTTGGATTCAGATCTTGTTTTTACATTCAAACCTGACAAAAACACTTGAAACTCAATTATAAACATTGGAGAAGGCTTAAAACCAAGAATAGTCAAAATCTGGGACAAAAGACATCATACGTGTATAATGTCTTTTAGCACATCCACTGCTTATTTTTTATATATGACTTGACAAGATTGTTACAAACACTGTAGAAAGCAAAAATATCAAGTCTTGACCCAAATTGATGAAAAAGACATCATACGCGTATGATGTCTTTGACCTAATTTTGGACATATTTTGATACTTTGCCAACACAGATCCATTGTAATAGCTGTGTAGAGGTTATATTTCAAGTTTCATCCCATTTGGATCACAATTGACCCAAAACAAGTCAAAAGCGGGAAATTGCCAAGAAAAGCCTAAATTAGCCATAACTTGCTCAAACAGAGTTCAAACTGAATTTTGTGAGTGGACAGAGCATAAGGAGGCTACTGAGAGTGAGCATAACCAAAATAGTCCAAATCTGTGAAAAAAGACATCATACGCGTATAATGTCTTTTTCAACATAACTGCAACAAAATTCTCACTTGATGAAACAGAAGTTGTCCAACTGACAAGATTAAACAATTGACCAAGTATCAATAAGTTTGGATCAATTCTGACCACAAAAACTTGGGAAAACAAATTGCCGAGATGGAAAAGTTAAAGTCCTTTAGGGGAATTGATGAATTTGAGATCGGGCAGGAATCTCCAGAATAACCAACCAAAACAAGGGGAACAAGCAAGTGTCATATCAACCGAGGGAAGTGTAAACCAAAGTTGGGTGCAACCATTAGAGCCGATCTTTGAAGGAAGTGTTTCTGATACTTCTTCGGAGAGATCTTACGAGATTTTCACCGAACACTTGGAACACTTGAACCTGAACAACAGAGAAAATATGGCAGCAGGACCATCAAACGCTTCCGCCACAATGAAGCTATTGTTCATAAAATACCAGTACAACAATGAGCAAGGTGCCAAGATCTACAAAGATGGAATGGACCGCTATTGTGTAAAGATAGAAGATAGACCTAGTGAGTTCAAGGACTTAGTGCTTGTGAGCTATAGCGGAGATAGATATCTAGATGACGAGGGTACCATGTATTTGGTAGTCCTAAACCCTAACATTGTGGACAAGTGGGGATTGATGGGCACCAAAGCCAAAGTAGATGAAGAACTTGAGGAGAAAGCACCAATAATGAACTTCCCTGATGCGAGGTTAAGAAGAGAGAATGAAACTACAAGGATCAACACTGATAACATCTATGTGGGGCTATACAAATATAATAATGGGGAGCAAGATCTCTATTATAGATGTGAAGAACCCTACACTGGAGAGTTGGCAGACCAAAAAAGACTTTATGTCTTTACCTACACAGAGGGATCGGAAGTGAAAATTGCCGCTTACGACAAGTATGGGAGGCAATACTCAACAATGGGCAAGAAAGAATTAGAAGGATATACATACTTTGGGGGACCACTACATCAGTATTATGTTACTTCTAGCTCACAAAGACCAGCACCAACAAATGGAGTGCAAAACCCAATGACAACAGGAGGACAAAAAATTCTGGCTGCTGACTCTTTCAGTCAACCTCAGTACTCGAAGCCCGGACCAATGGGATCATTACATTCCAGAGAGTCAATGGATACGAATCGAGGTAGTGCAGTTCCAATCCCCACATATACCACTCCAAGTCCAAGGTTCGAAGCGGAACCATCACATTTACCTCATAGTAGTAGACTCAGGGCAGGGGAACCGACAAGGGTAACCCATGAAGTCCATGATGCTAGAGAAAGCTTTAGCCGGGACACAGGAGCAATGAGATTGGTATCAGACCATAGACGTATGAGACCATCTCAAGTAGCCAAGTGTATGCCAAATAAGTATGGTGGTTCAGGAGATTGGTATGCACATATGTCACTCTTTAAGCAAGTCTTAAGAGCTGAGCAGATAACAGATTTCCATACACAATACGAGGGATTTGGTCTTACTCTAGAAGGTACGGCATTGACATGGTTTCAACCATTGAACAGAGGGGGATTCCATGACATTGACCATTTGCTAAGAGAGTTTGCTGAGGAATTCTCAAAACGAGGGATTAAGCACAATACGGTCTCACAAATATATGCTTTTAAACAGAGAGAACATGAAAAAGTGAAGGAAGCTTCACTTCGCTTCAAACAATACATTGAGAGATGTCCAGTACGTGAACGACCACAAGATGACAGACTATCTGTTCTCTTTATTGAAGGATTGAGAAACGACACTCTCAAGAAGGACTTGCACTTGAAAGCTTGTACAAGTTTCGAGCAAGTAACGAGAGAAGCATTGTACTTAATGGATAACTGTACGGTTTATGGAGAGGTGTCAGCGGATACAGATTTTGCATCCAGTAGCTCTTCCTCCGTAGCGAGAGAGACTACCACTAAAAAGAATGTTCAAACAACAACCATGCCAAATGTAGAGCAAATGATAGAAGATGCTCTAAAAAGGATGGCACCATACCAAAAACCATTGCCAAAACCACTGAAATGGTGTGCTATTGAACAAAAATGGACAAACCATCCAATAGAGGAGTGCTATTACAACAAAGGGTATGTAAGGGAGCGTTAGTATGCACCTCCTTCTCAATTAGCACCACCTCAGGTACATCCAGTACCTCGATACCCAACGGGAAATGTACCAAGACCTATGGGGATAGAAAGACCGCAACCGGTATTGGGACAACAACCACCTTTACCAGGAGCAAGACCAATGGGCATTAGATATGCACCAACCTTAGAGAATCAGGAAGAACAAGCCTTAGTGCCTGTTCAAGCCTATTATGAAGAATCTGGTGCACACATGTCTCCAACTGTGTATTACCCACCAGAAGAACCCAAACAACCAGAACCATGGGGCATGATTGGGAATGTTGGAACACCAACAATTACAAGTGCTTCTGATGAAGAGAGATACAATTTGGATGCAAGAACATTGATGTTCATAGCTCATGGAGGGTTAACAGGACAAAGACCATCCTATCCACAAAGGACGAATCAAGTGGGACCAAGACCAGCACTAGGACTCTGTTACAAGTGTGGAGGTGACCATCTGATGAATGTTTGTCCACATACGAAAATCATTAGAATTAACGCTTATTGCACTGAGTGTGGGGTTACTCACTTCATTGAGGATTGTTCAAAGAATCCAAACAAAGTGCAAAAGACACATTGAATATGCTAGAAACTATTCCTACCAGCAGTGGGTCGAAAATGAAACTCTGATACCAACGCAAGTTGTTACTAGAGCTCAAGCTAAGAAAACCACTAGAGAACCTGAGAATGGAAAGTTAGCGACTGAAGTGGTTAGTCAAGGACCGCGGAGTCAGAGAAACACATGGAAAGCTAGAAAAGCATGCATGAAGTTGAGAAAAGAACGTGAAGACGCTATTCTAGCTGAGGAACTAAAGCGAACTAAAGATAGATTAGAAAAACTTGAGAGTCAAAACGGGAAACGAGAGATGAGCCCGGAAAGAACGAAACAAAAGAGTATCAAAGAAACAACGATCTTAAGCTCAGGGGGATCAGTGCTAGTCGACAAAGTACACGAACCATTGGACGCACTGATGAGAGCTTACGAAGCTAGGTTAAAGAACAACCAAACACAAGAACAGAGGTGGATGACATACCCAAACGCGGAATTGGAAAAGCAGAGACTTGAAATGTGCCAGAGAATGATCGAGACTGCACAAGCCTTATTAGAACCACCAAGAGAAACAATGAATTGTGGAACGGAAAACCCAATTCAGCAAGAGACTATCATTTCACAGGTAGCTGAAAAGACTCCCAGTGCACAAAAGCCTGAAGATACACACAAGGATGACCGCATAGTATTGAACACAACCGATCAGGAGATAGAGAGTTTTCATCCAATCATACAGAGGATTTACGGAAGAGATGAGGATTACAATGAATTTTGGAAACAAGTGAGAGAGGCAAACTTTGCAAACGAGCTAAGTTGCCAAGCTAATCAGACAAATTGGGAAAAGGACATCAGGAATCCTCCCATAGTGGAATTTGAGGCAGGATCTCAAGTGGACTTGGATCTGCAATCTTACTGGGGAGATGGGGGCTCTATTAGAACAATGGAGAGCAAACCTCATTCACTGAATACCTTACCTTCATACTTAGGAGAGTATGAAGCAAAATCCAAGATTAGAGCACTTCCGTCACGAAGAATCTCATCAAAAAAAGTCATGGACTCGCAAGGATTGATAGAGATCTTGTCAACACCAGTGACATGCACTATCACTCTAGCTGAGCTTTTGAGGCTAAGACCACATATGTGGACCACTGTAGGAAAATGCTTGGAGAAATTTGGGATAAAAGACCCAACATCGAGACTGCAAGAGGGTATACAAGAGCTGAGCAAACCACAAAAGAACGCTAAGCATGTACCCTTAAACAAGGTCGGAGAGTATTGCGAAGGTGAAGAGGGGAATACAACCTTACCAGTTGAATTCCAAGGAGTGAACACGATGGCAATACTAGACAGCGGAGCTGGGGTAGCCATTGCTACAAAAGAAATCTGGAAAAAATGGGGGAAACCAGCAATAAGGAAGACTAGGTTGAAACTCCAATTAGCAGATGGACACATGGAGAAACCTATGGGGTTATTAGAGAAAGTCGTAGTAACTTCTTGCGGCATTGAATACGAACATACTTTTGCTATTGTCGATTTTGGCAAGGAGAATAACTATGATATCATACTGGGAAGACCATTCATGAGACATTGAAAATGGTCCAGGATTGGGGCTACGATCACATATACCTGAGAAATATGGAAACCACTACACGTGTGAACCTGAGAGACCATAGCTACAAAGATGTGAACCGAACACCGGTAGAGGAGTTTGATTCAGCTACTTTGGCGGGATCCGAATTTCCAGCTTGGTTAGGTAAGCCCAAGGAGTTATGGATGTGTGGAGCCTCGAAATGTGGAAGTCTGAGGCGAGAAGAATATGTTTTAGAAAGGGCTATCGAAGACGAAACTTATATAGGAGAACCCTTTCCAGAGGACACGCTTGAACCATTAGAATGGACACACATTCTAGCAACCCTAGATGTTTGTGCAATTCCGGATGGTCCCACAACGAAATTTTGCGACAAGGACGGGTACGACGTGGTTCCGTACTTCATGCTGAGAACTATACTCGAAAAAGAAACTGAAAAGAACGATACACTGGAAAAGGAAGATGAAGAAGAAGTGTTTCACGACATTCCCGATCATCCAGAGTGGGGAAATGAAGCAGACAACGAGTCAACGGACAATTCAAGCGGAAACGAAGAAACTATAACGGATGTCCGATTTTATGATTTTCCGAACCAAACTAAACAACGCCAGAAACGCTATAGAGCAAAGAGAAAAACAAAGGGGGTTAGAACCAATCCGATGCCTAGAATAAGAGGAAAAAATCAATTCCTAATGCTAGTAAAGTCGGAAGATTGTGTTAAGGACAAGATTTCTGGAAGAATGAGAGGCAATGAGCAAAAGAGCTTACGAAAAGACAAAAGAAGCTCAAGAAATCAAGTTCAAAGGAATGAAACGAAAACTAAAACAGAAAAATCAGAAAAGAACAAGCGCAATAGAGAACACACGGAGTCCAAGTTAGAACCTAGAAACAAGTACAGAGAGCTCAAGAAAACTCTGAAAGAAGTTTGGACGACAGAAATTGAGAGTGGAGAGGACGAAAACGCCAAAATCAAGGAAAACATGGATGTTCCCTCTCACTACAAGGAAATTCACAATAGAGGATAGGAAGGTGGTATTAACCCAACCTATTCGAGAGAGAAGGGAGAACGAATCTTATGACGGACCGGAGGATGCAAAAAAAGTTGATTTAGCAGCTCCAGGTGAGACACCTAGACCGGTGTACATAGCCACAGATTTGTCTCCAGGCGAGGAAGAGAGACTTTTGAGTCTTCTCAGAGAGTACAGGGATGTGTTTGCATGGTCTTATAAGGACTTAAAGGGAGTTGACCCATCAATATGCCAACACACAATCCCACTAAAACAAGACGCAAATCCTAGCAGACAGAGACCATACACATATAATGATACGTTTGCTAAGCGAATCAAAGAAGAGATAGATAAGCTAATGGAAGCTGAATTCATATACGAGATTGAACACACCGATTGGGTATCTCCGATTGTGGTGGTACCCAAGAAGAACGAAAAACTCCGAGTGTGTGTCAACTTAAAGAAAGTGAATGCTGCAACAATCAGGGACAATTATCCCCTGCCGATAACTGATCATGTTCTAGAGCGTGTATCAAGGAAAACAGCATACTCCTTTCTTGATGGTTTTTCAGGATATAACCAGCTAGCCATAGCACCGGAAGATCAACATAAAACAGCTTTTGCAACGGAGTGGGGAATTTATGCTTATCGGGTTATGCCTTTTGGTCTAACCAATGCTCCTGCAACCTTCCAGAAGCTGATGACACATGCTTTCAAAGAATACTTAAGGTTGTTTCTAGAAATATACATGGATGACTTATGTGTACATTCTCTTCTAAGGAATGAGCATCTAGAACACCTAAGAAAAGTATTTGAGAAATGTAGGACATATCGCATTTGTCTCAATCCTGAGAAATGTGTGTTTATGGTCCAACAGGGCAGAATTCTGGGACATATTGTCTCACAAAACGGAATATCCACGGATTTAGAGAAGATAAAAGTTATAGTGGATATGCCTAGACCAACCAATGCGAAACAAGTACAGAGCTTTATGGGACATTGCGGATATTATAGACGATTCATTTACATGTACGCTATAATAGGCCAACCACTTTACAGGCTAATAGTGAACTTTGAATGGACAGAGGAGTGTGAGGAATCATTCAAGAAATTGAAAGAGGCACTCATTACTGCTCCAGTCTTGAAATCACCAGATTGGGAGAAGATATTCCATGTGCATATAGATGCTTCGGCATATGCAATAGGATGCATTCTGGCTCAGCCAGAAGAAGGAAACATGGATTTTCCTATCTGTTACGCCAGTCGACAGCTCAACAATGCATAGAAGAATTACACCACAACAGAGCGAGAGGGATTAGGAATGATATATGCTGTGAAGAAATTTCGGCATTATCTTCTAGCCAACAAGTTTGTGTTTTTTACGGATCACCAAGCCTTGCTCTACCTAGTGAATAAACCATGCAATACCGGGAGAATAGTGAGATGGTTCATTATCTTACTGGAATTCGACTTCACGGTAGTAGTAAAGAAAGGAAAAACACATCTTAGAGCTGATCATCTTTCGCGATTGACGAATGGAGAAGACCCTATAGGAGTGGATGACGACATGCCAGACGCGTACTTGTTCAACATAGAAATGATACCGAAGTGGTCTCAAAATGTCGTTAGCCTATTAACCTATGGAGGAGAGTTTGATAGAAGAGAATACAACCAGAAACATATTGCTATTCAGCAATCCAAGAATCTTCAATTGGTTGCAGGAAGGTTGTATCAATTGGGAAATGATCATGTTTTACGACTATGCATCAATCCTGAGGAATATAATATATATCTGCGCGAAGCACATGTTCAGGAATGTGCATTTCATTGTTCAAGAAGGAACACATATAGGAATTTGTTACAATTGGGAGTCTATTGGCCAGGAATGAAAGAAAGCGTACATGAATATGTCACTGTATGTATTGTATGTTCATCAAAACCGCCAGCAGAGTATTCGACATTATATCAGATAATGATCGCTCCGGAATGGAGTCAGTATATTGTTGAATATCTCACAAATAGAACTTTCCCAGAAGGAACGTCAAAAGCTCGTCAGAAATCTGTAGAGACAGAAGCTAGAGATTACGCTTTAATAGGAGATCAACTCTATAAGAGAGGTAAAGACAACCAGCTTAGGATTTGCGCATCAGAGTCTGAGTATGTGATAATCCTGGAGCAAGCTCATGGAGGAGTAGGTGGAGGCCATTTCTCAGGTGATAAGACAACAAAACTTGTCTTAGCCGCAGGAATATGGTGGCCAACATTACATATGGACGCTGAGGAATACGTTAAACGGTGTGATGACTGTCAGCGGACCAAAGTACCACTTAAAAGAGATGATATGCCGCTTAGACCAATGATGGGGGCAAGAGCTTTTGCAAAATGGGGGATTGATTATGTCGGACCCATTTCACCTCCTGCATATAAGACTCATGCACAATACATCGTTGTGGCTACAGACTATCTAACAAAGTGGGTCGAAGCAAAGGCAACTCAAAAAGCAGATGCCAGGACCACGGCACAATTTCTATATGAATACGTCTTTGTACGATATGGATTGCCAATAGAAATTGTGAGTGATCGAGGCACACATTTTATAAATGAAGTGATAGAGATCCTTCTAGATGAATTCATGGTAATCCATAGGAAATCAGCCCCGTATCATCCACAAGCAAACGGACAAGCTGAAGCAACAAACAAAACCATATGCACGGTCCTTACGAAGATTGTATCTGAGTCGAGAACTGACTGGGACCAGAAGTTGCATTCAACATTATGGCATATAGGGTAGCATATAAAACATCAATAGGAACGACCCCATATAACATGGTTTTTGGGCTAAATGCTATCTTACCAATAGAATTCTTGATTTCAACCTTAAGGGTGGCTAAGGATCTAGAGTGGACAGGGCACGAGCTTTCTGATAGAATAGATGACCTGGAAAAGCTAGACGAGCTTCGCCTAAAAGCAGTAGCTTCTATCTACGCTCAAAAAAGGCGACAAAAGGAATTTTTTGATAAGCATGTGCGGACTAAAGAGTTTAAGGTTGGGGACTATGTCCTAGTTTACACTCTGAAACAGCATGCTAAGAAGCTTAAAAAGCGAGGGATGGGACCTCTGGTGATTAAAGATCTATCACCAAGTGGAGCCGTCAAGCTTGCTACATTAGACGGAGAAGAAATGCCCAATTGGATTAGTGGATGCAGAGTGAAAAAGTATCTTTTGCCGCTAACCCAAGACATGCTTCTCAAAATACATCAAGAAAAGCTGCGTGTCCAGAAAAAGAAAAAGATTGTGGAGGAAGCGCAAGCCGAGGCGAAGGAAAGAATGGAGAAAAGAAGACTACTGCGTCAGAAACAGCGCAATGAAGGAGCAATACGAATAAACGCAGTCAGTATAACAGAAATGGATAATGACAAAGAAGAACCCATCATTGAATGCAAAGTAGGAACCAACCAAATCAAAGCCAGAGCACTATTGGATTCAGGAGCTCAAACTAACCTACTTTCACTCAGTTTGTATAGACAATTGACAAATGACACTAAATTACAAACTGCCAAGCAAGAGTTAAAGAGTTACTCTGAGAATTCAATCAAAACTGTCGGATGCACAGTTTTACATATACAGATTAACCAGTATGTGTATCCTCATATGTTTTACGTGGTTGAAGACCAAGCTACACAACATCCATTATTGCTAGGACAACCATGGCAGAAGCAATACAATGCAATGATTGACTGGAGTTCTAAATCAGTGCTTATCAAATACGAAGGTGAAAGTCAATCAGTTAAGTTCACCAAAGGAGCAGAGCCAACTCCAAAGGAAGAATCCAAGAACAAAGGTAAACAACAACCAGAGAAAAAGAAGAAGCAATGGCAACCAAAAGTTTCTATACAACTGGATTGCTCTTCGACGAGGAACTCTCAACATTGGATAAGGAAGACAAGCAATAATATAACAGCTCAACCTTGGGAAAAAACGGAGTCAAAGTTGGTATGGAGACCAAAAAAGGTTGTGCCAGAGAACACAAAGGTGGAAAACCGAGTCTTCAATACCAGACAACAGAGTGATTCCAGACAATCAAGGACAGTGAAACAGATCTGGATTCCAAAGAATTTCATGACGGCACAAAGCTATAGCAAGCAAATTTGGATCCCAAGGATTTGTAAACAGGAACTCCCTTCAGTACAATCCACGGAAACTCCTAGGTATTTCAAGGCGAGGAAATCAACACAAAGAACAAAGCAGGTTTGGGTTGCAAAGAGTTTGTGGCAAGCACAAGCGAAGCGGAAGCAGATTTGGATTGTGAAAAAGAACAACAAGGTAAAGAAGAATCCATCTACTGATTCTACTACCGAAGTGCCAAAACCAACCCAAAACCCGACCACCAATCCTTCAATCAAACAAAGAGCAGCTTTATTGGAAAGACTGTTGTATCATCGCTCTACAATTGCATTGGGAACTTATGACCAAAACAACTACAATGCTTCGCCCACAGACACTTCATAGTCGTCCGGGAGGACTCAGACTAGGAGGGGGGGAGGTATACAGGTATACTGGAGCTACAAAGCAGCTACAAGAGACAAAAAACAAAGAAAAACAAAAATTATATTACAAGGGCAGTGTCTTACATGATTTTTCAATTTTTATGTTTGATTGCGGATATTGATAATATTTATGCCCTTATATACCTTGTTTTGCAACAAGAAGAGATCAAATGATGAATTTGGGTCTCTAGACGTGTAAATATCACTAAATAAGAGTGTTTTTGGAGCTAAAAAGTGGAAAAAAGTGGTAATCCAAGTCCAGAAATCACAAATAAGTGTATATTCATATACACAGGGTTACCAGCTATTTATTGTGTATGTTTGGAATTTTTTGGCTTCAATTTGCTATTTTCCTTTATTTTTATGATTTTCTTAATAAAAGTAAAAGAAAAATATAAAAAAAAGCAGGTGAAATGAGATCGGAAAAAAGAAAAGAATAGACGGTGATGGTTCTAATGACAAGGGCAACCCATGGTAAAAATTGGGTACAATTCTGAAAAAGTTGCGGAAAGTCCGAAACGGCAGAATTTTGGCAAGTGGACGGAATTCTAAGAAAACAGGTCAAACGGAGTCCGATTTGGGAAATTTCAGATCCTAAAGCGCATTCACAACGAGATAGGAGCACATGACAAATTTGGTAACAAGTGAACCGGGAAGTCCGAAGTTAAGTATTTTTCACATCACTTTCAAGCTCATTCACACTATTACCTTCTTGGAGAAGAGCAGAGAGCCACAGGAGCACAGATCTTCTACGACCTTCTACGACTTCCACGAGAGCTCAGAGGACACCATACATGAGAGGTAGACTCGTTGCCATAAGCTTTTGATGCTTATCATTAACTTTTGTTGCGAAAACTGACCAAAACCAAGAAACAAGATCATACGGGGAATGAGGTAGAATGCTAGGTAGTGGCACAACCGCCTGACCAAACCTTGCAAGAACTTATAGGTGGGTTACCCTAGTATAGAAGATGGGTTTCTAACACTCAAAGCTCGAGAAAGAACGACTGGAAAAACCCTAGGTCAACAGAGCTTGCAAGAGGCAAACAGGAAAAAGTTGTCGAAACAACACGAAACTTCACAGGAAGTTCAACCACATCAAGGACAATGCAACCATAGAATATTTCCAAGTTTGAATCACAAAAAGTAGGTCGGAACAACCGATTTGGATGTGGATACACAAAGCGTCATTTTGGCATAACGGCTGAAATTGACGACCGAATGAAATGAAACTTCACAAGCAGCTTCAAGTAACTATCGATGACTTATGTTTGCAAGCAAAACCCAAAAGAAAGCTGATTCACTTACCGATGGTGAAAAAGACGCTTTCGGGCAACCAAAGGGAGAAAGATGGAGAACGGGGAGCCAAAGTCAAGTTCAACCAAATAGATGGCTTCACAACATATCCAATGAGCTGGAAATGCAACTCTCGAGAAGAAAAGTTGAAGAAATTCAACTTCAAGGCAAAAAGACGACTTCGGAGACTGAAATGCCTATAAGGGGGCTTTTTAGCTAAACTAATGACTTTTTAAGTTGAAAACTAGTTAGCAGGGCTTAGGGCACTAGCACAAAGCATTCTTTGCACAAAAAGACCAACATTTCAAGAAAAGACATCATACGCGTATGATGTCTCACAGCATGAATTTCACATCCATTTCAACATTTGAGTGCATAGCCTCATTCCACATGTTAATCACATCCTATGAACCAAGTATCATGAGAATTGGAGTTAGAAAACCCAAGGAAAACCAAAAAGACGCAAAGTAGGCCATAAAATTGATTTTTGGTCCTAATTTTGTCAAAATAACTCCAAACTCATTGAAACTTTGTAGGATTGTTGTTAAACACATCTACAAGCTATCTGGAACCAAAAAGCGCCATTTTGACACAAAAGACATCATACGCGGATGATGTCTATTTGCACTTACAGAGCCAAAACTGCTCATTTGTCATCATACATCCATTATATATATCTAATACATGCTACATATGAGAATTGGAACCATTTGGTCAAGAGGATCACCCCATTAGCCCAATTGAGGGAAAATTCTTCACTTAAAGCCTATTTTTGGCCCAAATCCAACATACTCAAGTCCAAACCAAGATTTGAGTAGAAACAGTCCTTCACTAGTACATGGGGAATCCACAGAACCAATCCCATGCAAAATTGATGAAAAAGACATCATACGCGTATGATGTCTCCAGAGCCATTTTTAGCTCAAAATCTATCCAAACTTCATAAATCCACTGAATAAGCCTATCTAAAGCCAAATCCAAGCTTATAGAGAAATTTGGTCCAAAAATACACTAAAAGACATCATACGCGTATGATGTCTCACTATGTGATTTTGGCACCTCAGGGCTTCAACCACCAAACAGAAGTGATATACATGCCATTTGAAAGTGAACCACCAAGTTTTATCCAATTTGGATCATAAAATCCAATTCCCTTTCAAAATTTTGCCAAGAGCCGGAACTGGACTAAATTGGCCAAAACTTGACCAAATGGGATCCAAACTCAAATCCAAGCATATGATAATCATGTATACACTATCAGCTACAAGCACAACCAATATGAAGTCATTTTGACACAAAAGACATCATACGCGTATGATGTCTCCAGCATGATTTTGAGCCCATTTTGCATATTTTTTCACCTACCTTGCATCCTTAGGCCCTGAATAGCTCATGTTTCAATTTTCAAGTCATTTGGATAGTTAAAAGCTTCATTTCGGCTTTCAGTACTAAAAAGACGCTAACTTCTGAAATTGGAGTTACAAGATCCATGGATTCCACCAAGTCATCGGCAACGAAGAGAAAAAGACCGACAATCAAAGATGCTATTGCAGAAGCGAAACCATTTGACATTCCAGCAGAAACCCTCAAGCCAACCAAAACTTGGGTGGAGGAAGCAGTATTGGAGAAAGAGGGATAAAGATCTACCAGGGGACTTTCAGAGATACTCAAGGGCAAGCGGTGGATGTACCGATGATCCCACAAGAATTGGTAGATTATAGCAGGTCAAAAGACATCAGCAGGTACCTGGAAAGGGCAGACTTGCACAGTTTCTTCACCTCGAGACCATCAGGTGTGGATACAAGAAGAGTGTACGAGTTGGCAACATCCATTCAGAAGGATGGAAAAGCCACATTGACAGCCATGGATGGAGAGAAGGTAGAAGTACAAATCACTCCACAGCTAATTGCAGACGCATTGAAGATGCACAACAAAGGGAGCTCGGTCAGGGAAAGAAGGGAGGCCATAGAGGTCTATGGGCCCAAGAAACAGAATGCGACCTATGGAGATATGAAGGACCCAAGAGCGGCAACCCTTTGCCGACTGTACAACCAATTTCTTCATGTTTGCAGTAAAAGACCGCAAAAGTATACGACACCACCCCATGCCATTGCGACCACCATCACATGGGCATTAAAGAGCAATATGCCAAAAGAGGTGAATTACGCTCAACACATCCACGAGCAAGTAATTGCCGTGCACAACGAGAAGCCAAAGCCAGTGGAGGTGGTGGCGGAAAGAGCTTTAGAGTTGACAGATGATGATGAAAAAGACATGCACATGGTGCATGAACTGCTCAGCAAGATAAAAGAAAGGTCCAAGGCAAAGGAAGTAGAGATTGAGACAGCCAAACAAAGGGAAGCGGAGTTGCAGATAAATTTAGAGAATGCTATGACTGAATCTGAAAGTCATAAAGCATCACTCCATGATGCGGAAAATGAGAGAGACGGCTTGATACTCCAACTAGCCGAGGCTTCAAGAGAAGTAACAAGTGCACAGGAAGCAAGGGAGTGGATAGAGGATGAGTTGGAGGCGGCTAAGGATGAGCTCATTGAGCTAAGGGAAAGAGTCGAGCTCCAAGAAAGAACAATCACTAGACTCAAGTCTACCCCTAGAGCTAGCAGAGCAGGAACCGAACAAGAGGGAGCTATCGTACCAGTTTTGGAAGACCAGGTCCGAAGCTTACAAAGAGAGCTAAGATTAGAGCAAGTGCAAAGGTTGCACATTGCGGAGGGATCATTGGCCGCAGAGGAGAGGCTCACATTAGAAAATCAAACACTACGGACAGAGAATGAGGCCCTCCGCAAACAGCTCCAAGATCTACAAGAGCAACAAAGAAGAGAGACAGAGACACCACAAGAAGAATCAGGTGGAGCAGCCATAGAGCTACCAGAAACTGGAGAGGCAACCACAATTGAAGATCCAACCCCAGCTCAAGAGGTGGCCTCGACTTCAAGAATCTCTGAAGAAGAAGAAGAACAAAGGCTCCATGACCAAATAGAAAAGTCAGCAGAGGAGAGTGCCAAGGCGGAAATGGAATGGGAGAGGAGACTCCTAATCTCCATTAGACTTCAGGGACTAGACACAAAAGTGCTCCATGAACAGTGGATGCAACTTAGCCTGCCTTTCCCTTTGATGAAATTTGAAGTGCTAAAGACGAAAAAGAGACTAGAAGGGGAGCAGTATGTCGCTCTTTACGAAGGCGACATCACAAAGGAGGAACAATCAAAGAAGATAGTAGATTCACAACTTAGATGGAGGAAAGGTTGGCTGAACAAATACCCAGCCTACCTCATCTACTTGGTGGAGGCACCAAAGGAGATCCGGGAGGATGCAACCTTTTGCTCGGTGCCAAGAGTCAGAAACTGGAAAGAGCATGGCAGGATTGCAGAAAAGAAGCCAAATTGGCTTAATTATCCCAGGATGCCAGGACCAAAGGCAGGAGAGAGAATAGGTAAAGCCTACATGGTGAAAACCCTAACGGACACCATCAAGCTCTTTACTGGCTCTCCTGACCTTTCATGTCAGATGCTCAAGAAAATATTCAGGACTCTCTTAGCTTGCATTGAAGTGTTCGCGCCAGATAAAGCCACGACCTCGAGTCTACTATCGACGGCCGACACGATGTCTGATATGATGTACGATCTTTCATTGCAGCCTTCTCCAAAAGTGTTACACCTCCTATACCAAAGGATTATGTTTTTGCCTAGCTTCTACATGCAAACATTCGAAGAAGCTTTCTAAACCGGCTTTTTCACCCACGAAAGCAAAATATTCGGCCCAACCTTGACCATCGGCAACCTACGATACGAATCACATTTGCAGATGCTCAAGACGACAGGACTTTATTGACCAAGCATAAAAGTCATGTCAGGGACGACATGAACGCGGAGGGGGGGGAGTGTTGAGCCAGCAGAGGATCACACCCACATTTTTGCTCACACTCATCATTTTGTAACCATTGATTGTAATAAATGTCTTTTCGACATTAATTTTGATTTGAGCCATTCATTAAGTAACGGGACTCAATTGAGTTTCCAGCTTGTAATCCCGAAGTAATTTCACGTGCTGATGTAATTAGTTAGAGATGTTCTCACCTCCAAGGCTGAGGTATATAAGCCAAAGTTTTTGTAACCTAAAAGGGGGAGATGATTAATCAAAGTGAGTTTTTGAGCGCCGTGACTATGTCTGAGAGAGAGAGAGAGAGAGAGTCTTATCTACTTGCTATGCGAGCTACGGAGCCGCCATTGGAGAAGCGACACCGCCATTGTGTTAGCAACGGCGAGAGCTACACACAGATACCAAGAGTGCGCGCTATTGGCTTCTATGTGTGGTAAGTTCCTACGAGCTTCGGTGTGAGTTTTCTTCCAACTCGTGTGTCGGAATTGAGCGTGCAGCATATCTATAGAACCACAACGAGTAGAGCTACACATTAGTACCATCGGGGTCAAGTTTTGGTCACCTGTATATTTCGACCTGTCTTCATACGCGTTTACCGCACGGAGTGGTTATAGGTTGAGTTTGCAGTTCAAGTCTTTAGGGTGTTGTTCTTACCTAGTGTATAGACTTCCCCTTGAGTTTGAGATCGATTCAATGATTCTAGATCCTGTTTCGTATAGCATTCGTTCGTAGTACGGATTTCAGTCACTTGCGTATTTTAGGACTTAGATTTGATTTCCTTAGTAGTGATTGTCATTAGAAGGTCGAGTAGGTGATTTGACACCCACCTAGTTGTTTCCATGTACCTGCGGGTCAATCTCCGTCCTCGTCTGACAAATTCTGTTGTTGGTTGAGTTGTCGCTATTTAGCTTCTGCTAGCGGCGTAACCGCCTTAACACGTTGTCCGATTTTGCATTGCAGCATATCCACGTGTTCACATTGAGTAGAGCTACACATTAGGCACTTTAGATTTTCGAAACAAAGAACTACAAATTTCGGCCAGACATCCTACGTGATTTTGCACCGGGTGTTTTGGGTTGGAGTTTTGGTTCATAGACCTTAGGGAGAGAAACCTATTTGTGTTAGTAGGGTCTCCTTCAAGTTCTCTGGTGTTTCGAGATTTTTTGATGGGTGTTCGGCTCTAGAAAGCGTTGTAGGAAGTTTCCTCTTATGCACTCTTGAAGGCTGTGACTTAGACATTGGGTAGAGACCTCTGTAGGAATTAGTTAGGAGTCGGTCAAGTGTAGGTTGACACCTTATGCTTGCTTCCATGTGCTGCGGGTTGAGCTTCGTCCTTAGCTGACAAATATTGTTAGGTGAGTTCTCGCTGTGCTGACGTCCGTCGCGCGGCGTATCCGTCCAATATTGGCGCCGCTGCCGGGGACGAAAACCTTAGGTAGGTGACCAAGACTAGTCCTTGAGGATAGGGATTTTTGGCTTGCCAAGATTTTCATTTAGATAGGATCAGAGGGTGGAAGGACTCTTTAGGTCTTAGAGGGAGTCTAGGAAGCGTGTGTCTGGCCTAGATCCTTCGACTTAGGTAGATTTAGGTACACTGAGATAGTTTTAGGTATTAGTTCAGTTCTTGAGTAGAAGTTGGAGTGGTAGAAGCGGTGAGAGGAGAGCTTAAGAGTCCGGAGAGGCCAAAAAGCAACCAAAACACCATTATCACCATTTCACATGATGAGTAGGAGTAGAGTAAGTAGGACATCATGATTCGGGATCTAGAGCACTTCATGCATGTATACTTACTTGGTAAATTCATCACAACGTTGTAAAAGACACAAAAAGATGCAAATTGAAAGCTGAAGTGAAGTCCAAAAGTTACTGTGAGTGTTTCTGATAGAGCTAAAGAGCATCAAGAGTATTTCTGTCAGAAAAAAATTTAATTTTAAGCCAGGAGACATCCTACGAGTAGGATGTCTACAGGCTAATCTGGTGAGAATTTTGGGATTTTGAGTTGACCAGTGTATTCAGAATGTGGGGTTTACCCTATTTTCAACTGGAAAGTGGAAATTTGACCATATCTTGACAGGACAAGGCCAGATAGACTGAAATTGCCAGACATCCTACCCAAATTGTACCAAAGCATTATTTTATGACCAAAACCATATGATGGCTGCATGAGCATGAGCTGCATGATATATTGAGTGGCTGAGAGGGGTTTCATCTCATTTGGGTGAGAAAATTGGGTTCAAAGAAGACTTTAGCACTTTTGACTAAAAAAGTCAAGAACAGCTAAAATTGGGACTTTTGAAATCCAAACCAAAATCTAAGCATACCACTGGGTTGCTGACATCAAGGGGAATCTGTGGGTCAAGTCTGGGGTCAAACAGGCCAAAAAGACATCCTACGCGTAGGATGTCTTCTGTGTGATTTTGCACTCCAAACCTAATTTTGAGCATACCAAAGTGATCAGCAACTCAAGGGGAGCCTGTGTTTTGAATTTGAAGCCATTCTGATGAAAGAGACATCCTACGCGTAGGATGTCTAAAGCAAGAAATTGAAGCCAGATACAGACAGTGGACATAGCAAGGTGTGGTATAGCCTGAGACAAGCCTCCTAGTCAATTTTGGTCCAAATTGGAGTTGATTAGACTGATCAAGATCATCAACAGGCTGTCAGAACAGATTTATGATCCATTGACCAGCTTATAGGTGTCCAAATCAAAAAGTAAAAATAGATGT
Organism: Adiantum capillus-veneris; assembly: GCF_014529385.1. Lineage (NCBI taxonomy): Eukaryota > Viridiplantae > Streptophyta > Polypodiopsida > Polypodiales > Pteridaceae > Adiantum > Adiantum capillus-veneris. The sequence goes on along the minus strand of NC_140953.1, from coordinate 111,073,935 downwards.
GGACTCAGTACATCAAAGGGAATCCATAGTGCAAAAATACAGGCAAAACAAAGCAGGAGACATCCTACGTGTAGGATGTCTATTGGGACCTACTGAAGAGAAAATTTGTTTGGGCTTAGACAATGAGATTCCATTTGGCTTAAGGGTTCCAGAACTTCTTTCAGAAGTGAATTTGGATCTTGTTTGTCCATTTGACGGAGCAAAGACTGAATTCATACTTTTTCACATAAATTGACCAACATCCGAGGGGAGTACAGTTCCAGATTAGCAGACCTAATCCAGAACATCAACAGTGTATAAAATACAGTAGTGGTTGAGATTAACTCTCCAGTTATACCAATCATTACTAAGATAACCTCTAGTAGATAAATACTTTGATTCGATTGCCGAAATTATACGCTTGTGTACAGGTAGATTCAGCAGCAAAGCAAGAAGTTGTGTGGAGACTGATCCTTTGCCAGGTGAGTGGTTGGCTTTGTGGTAAATTGAATTGATAAGTTTGATGAATTTAAGATCAGGAAGATACATTTTTAGAGACCAGAAGGTGGCAGGTGACCAAGGTAGCTTAGTGTCCACAGAGGAGAGTGTAACTCAGGCAAGGCTAGATCCACTAGCACCGATTATTGAGGAAGGTAGTGATACTGATACTTCGTCAGAAAAATCTTTCTTCATGATGGGTAGTCAATAGCCAGGAGGTTTCACCTATGACGGACCAATGCCAGGAGGAAGCACCTCCCTAAATCCTTTGAATGATTCCAAGCTCACTGTGATCTTCTTAGAGGGAACAAACTCGAGGGGAGCCCTAGTATATTCTGACTATCGAGGACGCAAGTGCATTTGTATCGAAGAAAGGCCGGCTCAGAGATTGGAGATAATTCGACTCTATGATGATGGAGATAGATCTCGAGACGAAAAGGGGAACCACTATCTGATAGTCAATAACCCTGAAGATTACAACAGATATGGAGATAATTCGAGTCTATGATGATGGAGATAGATCTCGAGACGAAAAGGGGAACCACTATCTGATAGTCAATAACCCTGAAGATTACAACAGATATGGAGATAACATGGCGAAAGGGAAAATGGTTTCAGAAGCTCATGAACCGCCACCAAACCTTGATCGACCTGGAGCAATTTTTATGTATGATAAGAAAACAACCAGGGTTTCAACTAATAATGAGAATGTGGGAATCTATAAGCATGAGAGTGAGAGAATAGTCGCTTACTTTCGCTGCAAAGAACCATACTTAAACGAGTTAAGCAAGGACAAGGTTCTTTACTTATTCTCTTATAAAACGGCTATGGGGAAGGATATAGTTTTTGTTGATAGATACGGGCAAGAATACCAACGTATTCTCCTGAGTCCTAGAGGAGGTAGAAAAGGCGACGGTTCCAGGAGCATCAACATATGCCCCAGATGAAGTACCAAGAGCCACCTACACCTGTAGCAAGTCAACGAATCCCTTTTCAGAAGATTATGATGCTACCTCACATTCTACCCGACCGCCGCAGACATTCAACAATCAAAAACAACGAGCAACTCAGCCATCATTGCAGGCATGGCTTCGACAAAGTGCAACATTGGAACAAGACCGAAACCGAGATAGTTATCAAGCCACACGAGGGCTAAGGGATTTGCAAGAACCACCACTCTATTCAAGGTATCAAGGAGAGAGTAAGCCAAAGACCCAAGGGTCATTAGAGCCTGGAAGACCACCCATAGAACGAGTTCGAAGAGATGAACCATCTCTAGCAAGAACTGCTAGAAATTATGGCTTAGGAGCACCACTAGGAGAGGAACCAGCCTACTACAGGACCTGAGGAGGTATATCGATCAGGACGTGGAGATCCAATGATGAGATTTGTAGACCATCGTAAGATTAGACCTTCTCAAGTGTAAAAATGGGTAAAACAAGAAATACAGAGGAAACAGAGATCCAAGAGATCATGTAGCAGCCTTTGTGCGTGTAATTAGAGCTAAAGAGGTGTTAGACTTCCCTACCCAATTTGCAGGGTTTGGACTAACCCTAGAGGATGACGCTGCTACTTGGTTTGACTCTGTAGAGCGTAGAGACTTTGAGTCTATGGAGGAAGTGTTTGACGAATTTATCGAGGAATTCTCACAAAGGGGGATAGCTCATAATACCGTCTCACAAATCCATAAATTCAAACAGAAAGATGGGGAATCTGTACGAAAGGCAGCCCTAAGATTAAAAAGATATGTTAAGTTCTGCCCTGTGGAAGAACTGCCAACTCAGTCCAGACTTATGCTTATATTCATCCAAGGACTAAGGATTACGGATCTCCAGAAAGACTTACATATGAAGAGGAGCACGACGTTGAATGAGTTGACCAAGGAGGCTCTTTACCTTGTGGACAATTGTGCGGTCTACAAAGAGGGGGAGTTCAAGGACCATGACGACTATTCATCTTCACAACAAAGTGGAAGCAAGTCTTCTAAGACAGCACCAAAAGGAGAAGTAGTTGTAAACCAAGAGCTGCTTGTAGATGAAGTGCTAAAAAAGATTAACTTGTACGCCAAACCCCAGGCTAAACAGCCCAATTGGTGTGCTATTGAACAAAAATGGACAAACCATGGGACAGAGGAATGTTATTATAACAAGGGATATGTGAGAGAGAGACCTTACGCTCCCCAAGCTCATGTAGCTTCTCCTCAAGTTCCACCGATGCCTAGGTATCAAGTAGGCAACCTACCAGGACCTGTAGGTGTAGAAAGACCACAACCGGTGTTGGGGCAACAACCACCTCTACCAGGATTTTTGAAGATCCCAATGAATATGCGGAAAACTCTGTCTATTATCCACCGAAAGAACCCTCGATACCAGAACCATGGAGCATGATAGGAAGTACAGGACCACCAACAGCTGCACAGGCAACAGGAGAAGGAAGATATAGCTTAGATGAACAAACATTGTTGTTCATAGCCAATGGAGGCATGAGCGGATAGAGACATGCATACCAACAAAGGGGAGCTCAAGGAGCACCTTAATAACCCAAGGGACCCTGCTACAAGTGTGGTGGAGACCATTGGCTAAGAGACTGTCCTCATGAGGAAATCATTAGAGTCAACTCATATTGCACGGAGTGTGGAGTTACTCATCTAATTCCCGATTGCCCTAAAAACTCGAGCAAAGGAGCAAAAACCACCTTGAACATGCTAGAAATAGTACCTTCTAGTGGAGGGTCAGAAAATGAAACAATCATACCTATTCAGGCGGTGACACGAGCCCAAGCTCAAAGAATGACGAACGAATCCATAATTGAAGAGCCAAAAACTGATGCCCAAAGTTCATAAATAAAAAATCAGAGAAGCACTTGGAAAGCTAGAAAGGCGCGTATGAAAGCCAGGAAAGAACGAGAGCAAACAGCTCTATCCGAGGAATTAAAACATACAAAGGATAGATTAGAGCGGTTAGAGGATCTAGCTAGCTTAAGCTCACACACCACAACAACCATAGCACCCAAGGAAATAGCAGAGCCCAAAAGTGCAGGATCAGGAGGATTTGTACTGGCAGACAAGGTAAATGAGCAGTTGGATGGACTTCTAAAAGCTTATGAAGCCAGACTCAAAAAGAACCAAACCCAGGAGCGTGGATGACTTATCCATATGCTGAAATAGAAAAACAAAGGTTGGAAATGTGTAGAAAGATGATTGAAACAACTCAATCATTGATGGAAGACCCGCTCGGTAAACCTGCAAATTGGCAGGAAGTACCAGCTCCAACCCCTATCCAACCAACTTTAGAGGAACAAGTAGAAACGAAAGAAAGACTCATGAATACCTATGAGTCCAGAGGAGAGCCTATCATAGTGTCAAATACAACAGATGAGGCAAGTGACGGGTTCCAACCTAAAACATTGACAGAAATGGATAAGGACTGTAACGGTTTAGATGATCTATGGAAGCAAATCCGTGAGGCCAATGAGGCTAACAAGATGAGTAACCACATGAATAGCACGAGAAAAGAGAAGAATGTGATCTTACCTCCTATTGGAGAATTTGAGGCAAGGTCACAAATGAACTTTGAGATACATTTACAAGGGGGAGACCAGGGATCAATTAGTTCGGGGCACAGCCAACCAGACTCGCTGAAAACTTTACCCTCTTACCTAGGAGAATATGAAGCCAAGTCTGAAGTGAGAGAAATCCCATCTCAAAGACTTTCTTCTAACAAAATGATGGATTCACAAGGGTTGATTGAGTTATTATCCACCCCGGTGCCATGCACAATCACATTAGCCGAACTCCTAAGGTTACGACCAAACATGTAGACCACAGTAGGTAAATGCCTAGAAAAATTTGGAGTGAAAGACCCCACCTTGAGCTTCAGAAAGGGATTAGAGAGTTGGACAGGCCTCAACTAAACACTAGGCCAGTACCTTTAAATAAGGTTGGAGAGTATTGTGAGGGAGAAGATGGAAACACCACGCTACCAGTAGAATTCCAAGGAGTAGTTTCCAAAGCTATTCTTGACAGTCGAGCGGGAGTTGCTATCGCCACCAAGGAAATCTGGAAAAAATGGGGAAAACCAGCTTTAAGAGCTACCAGAATGAAATTGCAATTGGCAGATGGGTTCATGGAGAAGCCTCTAGGACTCTTAGAAAAAGTGATTGTCACTTTGTGTGGAATCGAGTATGAGCATACATTTGCAATAGTCGATTTCGACAAAAAGAACAATTATGAGATCATCTTGGGAAGACCATTCATGCGACAATTGAAGATGGTCCAAGATTGGGGTTACGACCACATATACCTCAGACATGGCGAGACAACAACTAAAATACACCTGAAAGCCATAGTTACAAGGATGTGAACCAAACACCTGTGGAAGAGTTTGATTCAACTACAGTAGCAGGATCGGAACTCCCAGCATGGTTAGGGCAACAAAAAGAGCTATGGATGTGTGGAGCTTCACATTGTGGAAGCTTAAGAAGAGAGGAATACGTCTTAGAAAGAGCGATTGAGGACAAGGAGTATATTCTGGAACCTTTCCGTGAAGATGCCTTGGAACCTCTAGAATGGGAACACATACTAGCAACATTGGATGTCTGTACCATTACAGATAGTCCAACAACAAAATTTTGCGATAAGGATGGCTATGATGTGCTACCCTACTACATGGTAAGCATTATACCAGGAGGAGATGAGACGATAGAACCAGCGGAAAGAGAAGAATTTTATAACTCCTCTGAACATCTGGAAGTAAATAATGATGTAGATAATGAGTGTTCAGACAACTCAAGTGAGCGTGGGGGGGGGGGGGGGGGGGGGGGGGGGGGGGGGGAACGTCAGAGAATATCAAGTTTTATGATTTTGCTAATCGGCACCCTAGACGCCAGGAACGCTATAGGAGGAAATGAGTAGGAAACAAAGTGAGAGAGAACCTGATGCCAAGGATAAACGGTAAAACTCACTATTTGATGCTTGTAAAAGCAGAGGATTGTGTAAAAGATCAAATATCAGGAAGATTCTCGACAGATCGAAGGGAAAGAACACAAGAGGAAATAAAAAAAATACAAAAAGCTAAAACAGAAACAAAATCACAAAAATATCAAAAATCAAACAAAAAAACGACAAAAGACCAAGAGTGGACCAAACTGGAACGTAAACAAAAATACCAAGAACTGAAACGGTCTTTACGTGAGATATGGACTACTGAAGAAGATAGTGATGGTGGTAAAGGGGATTCAGAGAAGGAAAACATGAATGTACCATCACACTATCGGAAATTTACCATCCAGGACAGAAAAATCATCATGACACCACCAGTCAGGGAAAGAACCAACCAAGAATCTTACGATGGGCATGAAAATACAAAAAGGATAGATCTCGCGGAACCTGGTGAAAAGCCTCAGCCGGTCTATATAGAAAACGATTTAGAGCCTGAAGAAGAAGAATGGCTAACACAACTTCTCAAGAAGTATAAAGATGTGTTTGCATGGTCCTATAAAGACCTCAAAGGAGTTGATCCATCGATATGCCAACATACAATTCCTTTGAAATCAGATGCAAAACCTAGCAAACAACGTCCTTATACATATAATGACACATTTGCTAAACGAATCAAAGAGGATATTGACAAGGAGAGTTGGTTTTCAGGATACAACCAACTGGCAATTGCAAGGGAGGATCAACACAATACAACGTTTGCCACAGAATGGAAAATTTATGCGTATCGAGTTATGCCGTTTGGCTTAACTAACGCCCCAACTACCTTCCAAAGGTTAATGACGCACGCGTTCAAAGAATACCTGAGAATATTCTTAGAAATTTACATGGATGATCTTTGTGTACACTCTCTTCTACGAGAGGAACATATTGACCATTTGCAAAAGATATTTGAAAAATGCAGGACATATCGAATTTGTCTTAACCTGGAAAAGTGTATTTTTATGGTTAAGCAAGGCCGCATCTTAGGACACATTGTCTCAAGAAATGGCATAACCACTGACCTAGACAAAGTCAAAGTCATAGTAGACCTACCCAGGCCTACTAATGCGAAACAAGTGCAATCCTTCATAGGACACTACGGATATTATCGAAGATTCATATACATGTATGCGATCATCGCACAATCTCTGTATCGTTTGCTAGTCAATTTTGATTGGACCGAGGAGTGTGAAACTTCATTCCAAAAGCTGAAGGAAAACCTTGTATCAGCACCTCTACTTAAAGCACCAGATTGGGAAAAGATATTCCATGTTCACATTGATGCTTCTGCATATGCAATCGGGAGTATTCTGGCTCAACCTGGAGACAGAACAATGGAATTTCCAGTTTGTTATGCAAGCCGACAGCTAAACAATGCGGAAAAGAACTACACAACCACCGAACGAGAGGGGTTAGGAATGATTTATGCTGTAAAGAAATTTCGCCATTATTTGCTCGCAAACAAATTTGTGTTCTTCACAGATCATCAAGCTCTTTTGTATCTAGTAAATAAACCATGCAATACAGGGAGAATTGTACGCTGGTTTATTATATTGCTAGAGTTTGATTTCACAGTGGTGGTCAAAAAGGGTAAAACCCATCTAGGAGAGGATCATCTTTCAAGGATACACAACGGGGAAGCTCCTGAAGGAGTAGATGATGACATACAAGATGCTTATCTTTTCAATATTGAAATGATACCCAAATGGTCTCAGGAAATTGTTAGCATTCTTTCCTTAGGAAGTAGGTTTGATACTACGGAATACAGATCCAAACAATAAACAATTCGACAAACAAAAAACTTCCAGTTGATAGCAGGACGGCTGTATCATCTAGGATCGGACCAAATCCTACGATTATGTATAAATCCAGAAGAATTCGAGTGTTACCTTGAAGAAGCACATGTCCAGGATTGTGCATTTCATTGTTCAATAGTGAAAACACACCAGAGACTGAAACAGTTAGGGGTTTATTGGCCAACTATGTATGCGGACACACATTCTTATGTTACCAATTGTACTATATATAGTGCCAAACGACCAGTGAATCACACGACATTGTTTCAGGTAAACATTGCACCTGCATAGATTCAATATATCATTGATTTCTTAACCACCAGGACGTTTCCTGAGAACATAACAAGAGCACGGAAAAGGGCTATAGAGCTGGAGGCTCACGACTTCCAGTTAATTGGGAACCAACTCTATAAGCGAGGAAAGGACAATCAACTTAGAATCTGTGCAAGTGAGAGTGAATACCTGCTGATTCTAGAACATGCACATAGCGGAATAAGTGGAGGCCATTTTTCGGGCAATAAGACGACAAAAATTGTCTTAACCCCGCAGGAATATGGTGGCCTACATTGCATATGGATGCTAATGTGTTTGTAAAGCGTTGTGACGCATGTCAACGTACCAAGGTGCCGATAAAGAGAGATGAGATGCCACTACGGCCAATGATGGGAGCAAGGGCATTTGCAAAATGGGGCATTGATTTTGTGGGACCAATTTCACCCCCTGCATATTGCACCCATACCCAATATATCATTGTGGCTACGGACTATCTCACAAAATGGGCGGAAGCCAATGCAACACAAAAAGTAGATGCATGAACCACTGCACAATTTTTGTATGAGAATGTTTTTGTACGATACGGTTTACCAATAGAAATTGTCAGTGATCGTGGAACACATTTTCTTTAATGAAGTCATTGAATATCTGCTAGAGGAATTCATGGTCATACATAGGAAATCTGCTCCATACCATCCACAGGAAAATGGACAAGCTGAGGCCACAAATAAAACACTATGCACGGTTCTCACTAAAATTGTGTCAGAGTCAAGAACAGATTGGGATCAGCAGCTACACTCAACACTATGGGCATACAAGGTAGCTTACAAAACATCGATAGGAACAACACCATACAACATGGTGTTTGGCCTAAATGCTATACTACCCATAGAGTTTTTAATTCCAACTCTACGAGTAGCGAAATGCTTAGAATGGACAGGGCATGAGCTCTCTTCAAGAATAGATGATCTTGAAAAGCTAGATGAACTCCGCTTGAGAGCTGTAGCTTTGATCTATGCTAAAAAGAGAAGACAAAAAGAGTTTTTTGACAAGCATGTGCGCACGAAAGAGTTCAAAACAGGTGATTATGTACTTGTTTATACTCTGAAGCAACATGCCAAGAAACTTAAAAAGCAAGGGATGGGACCCTTTGTGATTAGTGATCTATCACAAAGCGGAGCTGTCAAGCTTGCTACATTAGCAGGTGAAGAAATGCCCAATTGGATTAGTGGATGTCGATTGAAGAAATATCATTTACCACTAACATAGGAGATGCTTCAACAAATCCATCAAGGAAAACAACGAATGAAGGAGAAACAGAGAGTACGAGAAGAAGCTCAAGAGGAAGCAAAAGAACGCATTGCAAAACGAAGACTTCTACGACAACAACAACAAGGTGAAGCACCATTGCGAATCAATGCCATTCGACTAACGACGTTGGATGAAGACACAGTGGAGCCCATAATTGCAGTCAAAGTGGGGAGCAATCAAGTTGAATCGACGGCATTGCTGATTCTGGAGCTCAAGAAAATTTGATCTCTTACGGATTATACCAACAGCTCAAGTCCACAAGTCAACTTCATCCTACTCCTCAAATGCTGGAAAGTAGTACATCACACTCGTTGAAAACATTGGGCTGGACTATATTGCATGTACAAGTACATCAATATATTTACCCACACAAATTTTATGTAGTTGAAGATGAAAGCACACAACACCCAATGTTGTTGGGACAACCTTGGCAAAAAGAGTACAATGTGTAGATAGATTGGAATGCGAATGCAGTCAAAATTCAGCATGCACAAGAACAACAAGTAATAGCCTTTGCTCAGAAATACTGGAATAATCAGCTTGCCAGCAATGCAATCACAGGAAAAAGAGCCAAAAGCAAGAGTGCCACTAAAGAACAACATGATACCCAAGGCTAACAAACAGGTAAAAGCCAACCATGCTAACTACACACATACGAAGTCACTGACCGCAGTGCAAAGATCTATGTTACCAAAACAAGGGAAACAAGTATGGATGCGGAAGGATAGAAATGACATGGCAAACCAAAAACAATGCAACGAAAGAATTCAACCGAAGCAGATAGTTCAACCAAAAACCACGGGCATAAAACAGATATGGATCCCCAAGAAAATGCTCAGTAATAACCCAAATGTTAATCACATTTGGATACCGAAACAAAAGCAAAAGAAACTCCCTTCAGTACAAGCAACATCGAAAGGCAGACAACTGCATTTACAAAAGGACAACCGACTTATGTGGATGCCAATCAGTAACCAAACAATGGCAACACAGGAAGTAGAAAAACACCTCAAAATCCGGCAAAAACAAGCTACCAATGGAAAGCAAAAGAAATACGGTCCACAGCCATTTCGACCAAGCCAATCCTCTCCACAGAAACAACTACGGCTATATCAACAATAGCGACAAAGACACTGCCTTTTGCAAGAAAGACAATTAAACAGAAAGCAGTAGAGTTACAGCTGTTACTAGCAAAGAAAACAGGAAACCTCGACGGCAAATGCCAATAAGCATCTTGCTTATAGCCTTCTCTTGCACAACATTAATTTTTTTCATGCATTGACCGAGTATGCATAAATTAGGGCCACATTAATCGGCCAAGCATTAGCACAAATTTTTCAACCTATGCACGGCACATACTCCGAGGCGATACCTAGTCATTCGGGAGGACTCTGGCTAGGAGGGATGGAGGCATTCTCAAATGCGGAACCAATAGCAAGAAGAGCAAAAAAGGGCATGATTTTCGACTATTTTAAGGGTTGTTGTTTGATTGCGAAATTTTTTGGACTAACCCAAGTACATATGCCCTGATACAACATGTATCTATAGATATATGGGGCCAAACGCCAAATCAAGCCCCTAGGTGTGTGTGTATATAAGTAGAAATAGCCATTTTTCGGGCGAAATATTGGTAAAACGGAGAAATCCGGCCATAAAAATTGCATGTGAGTGTATATAATGTTTTGCAGTGATGTTTGTGATTTATTATGATTTTTGGGGATTTTTGGGTTTGATTTGCTATTTTCCTTTTAGTTTTGCTAATTTTCGACATAAAAATACAAAAAGCTGGTCAAAAACGGTCGTAATGAAAAACAAAAAATATGGGGATGATCAGTGACTATAGGACAACCTATGGTACAGTGGGAGTGCAATTATGAGACTGGAGCGGAAAGCGTGTTTTGGCCAGATTTTGACCGAAATGCCAAATTTCTGGTAAATAGAGCAAATGGAGTCCAAATCAAGAAATTTTTGAGCTTAAACCGCATCTCGCAAGAAGTTGGGAGCACATGTCAAATTTCATGGAAAGTGGTTCGTGGACCTCCATTATAAGAAATTTTCACCTCATTTTTAGCTCATGGTCACTATTGACATTTGAGAGAGAGCTTCTGCCACCTAGAGCGAGCGGAACTTCCAGCAGCTTACGACGCGCATGACTACCCGACGGGCTTTAGACATGAGAGGTAGGCTCACCACCTTGAGCTTTTCGCGCATGTTTGTCGTTTTGTGGCGAAAACTAGCATAGGGTTCATACACAAAGCGGGCAATAGAGACCTACAAAGTAGAAGCGGCCACCTAACGGCTAACCCAAAAGCAACGAGACTTCATCGGCAGCTTACCCTAGCATAGGAGACCAGTCTTGGATGTCCAAAGGCACAGTAGAAAACCATCGGGAAAAACCCTAATTCCTAGAATCCCGCAAGAGGCCACCAAATGGGAAATCGGCGAAAAGGTGCCCAAATGCTACCAAAATTCATGGGTAGGAGCATCTTGACATGCTCGACAAGTCTATGCAGCCCACATGACCAAAATGTGACCCGAAGCGGCACTAAACTTCAGAAACGGCATCAGACACACAAAGTGTCAAATAGCTCTCGTGACCAACAAACCGCATGTTCAGTTGCCACCAAACTTCACGAGCGGCTTTCCTGGACCATCAACAACCAAGTCCTATGGTGGTAGACCACCACAAATCATCGAAGACATGTAAACGCAACCACGGGTGTCTCTAGAGCGACAAATTGCCAAATGAAGCTCCGGTGAAGCCAAAGTCTACAAAAACCATACGGCATGGATCCCTAAGGGATCGGGAAGCTATGGAGACCAACATCAAGAAATTTCATCGCGCCAAAAAGCACTCCAAAAGTTAGAAAATGGCTCGGAGGCTTTGAAATCCACACAGGGAGTTACTTTCTATCCATTTGACTTTTTTGTTGAAATTAGGCTTAAAAGGGACTCAGGGGGACTAAGGGCAGGCACTAGTGACAAATTCCATGAAAAAATCATCAAAAGACATCCTACGCGTAGGATGTCTCAAGGGCATTTCTGGGCACAGATCCCAACATTTTTCATCACACACATTTTTTGAATGACCTTTACATGCTAGCCACCAAGTTTCATTACATTTGGACCAAAATTGACCTCATATGCATGAAAAACGCAAAGTTAGGGCATAGAGGCAATAATGGGCCATAGACCTACCAAAACTTGTCCAAATCACATGAAACTTGCACAACACATTCACAAGCACATAACCAACCAATCTGTGTGGTCAAAAGCAAAAATTGATGAAGTAGACATCCTACGCGTAGGATGTCTATTTGACATTTTTGGCCTACAGAGGGTGTTTGTCCATTCCAAATCCAATCACATCATCTTCAAGAGCTCATATACCAAGCCATTCTAATCATTTTTGACCCCCAATACCTTCAAGATACAGTTTTTGAGCACAAAAACACTACACAAGCTCTTACTAGCAGTAATTCTTGTCCAAATCAAAATCCAAGAGCATGGACATGTTCCATATGCCAAGGAATACCCACAAAACAAATCCCATGCCATTTTTGATGAAAAAGACATCCTACACGTAGGATATCTCCATCATATTTTTGACCTTCTGTGCAAAGAGTGATATCATGGGAGCCAATACCATGGTGCAATGAACCCATATATCAATTTTCAACCCGTTTGGACATCACTTGCTACATGTTATGGACTTTCTACCCAATTTGTGACCTAAAGCCTGAATCAGCCCAAAAATTCACTTTTTGATGCCCAAATCCAAATCCAAGCCCATAGCCATGTTCCACAGGCCAAGGACTACCAGCATGTCAAGTATCACCCAATTCTGATGAAAAAGACATCCTACGCGTAGGATGTCTAAATGGAAATTTTTGGCCAGAATTGCACTGTGAGCACATGCACAGTTTCACAAGTTTCTTTTAAGCTTTATTTTCAAATTTCAAGTCATTTGGATAGATAAAACTCAGTTTCTCAGCTAATATGGAGAAAACACTAACTTCGGACTACTGAGTGCAACAGGATCTATGGCAGCCGCAAAGTCACCGGCAAAGAAGAAAATAATGACCATAAAAGATTACCTAGAAGAGGTAGAGCCCTTCGTCATACCAGAAGGAACTCTAAAGCCAACAAGCACATGGATCCAAGAAGATCTTCTGGAATCCAATGACCTAAAGATTTACCAAGGCGTGTTCAAAGACACCGAAGGAAACGCGATAGAGATACCAATGTTACCGCGGGAACTCAATGAGTTTGTCAGAAGCAAGATAGCAGAGTATCTGGAGAAGATTGATCTCCACAATTACTTTGAAGCGGTGCCGGCAGGTATTGACATAAAAAAAGTCTGGGAATTTGTGACAACAATAAAAGAAGATGGAGTGGCCAGAGTAACAGATCTGCAGGGCAAGCCAGGCACCGAGATTCTAATCACAGAAAGAGTGGTGGCAACTGCACTAGACCTCTCCAATAAGGGGGATAGTGTAGCCAAAAGAAGAGACGAAGTAAAGGTGTACACTGAAAAGAAAGCCAACTATACCTTTGAAGATATTGCCAACCCCAAAGTGGCAATCATGAGCCAGCTGTACAATCAATATTTCCATATGTGTACAAAGCGGCCACAAAAGTACAAGATGCCGCCTGTAGCAATTGCCACAACATTCACCTGGGCAATGCAGAAAATCAAGCCAAAGATCATCAATTATGCAGCTTATGTACATGATAATTTGGTGAAGATGGGCAACAAGAACCCCACATACATCGTGCTGGGTGAGCTAATCACGAAGGTGATTTATGGGGCATTGCACGCCAAAGGAAGATGGCCTGACCCTCCATCATAAAAGGACTGGCTGAGGCTCAAAGAAGATAAAGAAGACGAACAACCAAAAGCACCAAGGGTGGAAACTCGTTTGAAACGCCGGTTAGAAACCGTGCAAGAAGAGCAGCCAGAGCAGAAGAAAGGAAAGAAAGAATCTGCCCAAGTGCTAGCAAAAGAGACGAAATCACAGAAAGCTGCACGACTAGAGCGGCTGATGGAAAGCTTCAGGGCAGAAAGAGCCCTCAAAGGAGATTTAGACGAGCTATGGAAGCCGTCTCTAGAAGCAATGTCGGGATCATCCCGAAGGGTGCACAGAGACATATTTGATGATTACATTAAGAATTTTGAGATTCTTGATGCCACAACAGAGAATATCCCACATGTGCCCTTTACAGAAGAGTAAGTGGAGCAAGTCCGACAGAAACTGCTAGAAGAGCAGGAGGGCCAAGAGAGAGAAAGGAAGACCAAGGCAGACAGAGATTTCAAGAAAAAGCTGACAACTCCACCGGCCAGCCCTGAGTCCAGCCCACCGCCTTCACCACCTCCTCGTAGCCCTCCACAAGAAGACAAAAAGGAGCAAGACAAACCAGAAGAACAAGAAGAGGACAAGCAAGAGCAAAGCCAGGAGCAGGAACCAAAGGAAAAGGCTAACCCTAAAAGTGGGCAACCAGAGCCAAATGAGCCATACAACACATTTCTAGACCTGCTAGCGGCGGATACACAAAAGAAGAGGCTGCCACAAACACATTCGACTTGGCAAACATAGGGAACAAAGAGCAAATGCAAAGCATACGGTTAGTAGAGCTAAAGGAGATGGCCACTAATACAGTGGACTTGCACCCGCCCACCAATGATTGGGATGTGGTGATGACAAAGCTAACCCAGATAAGAGCCCAGACAATGGCCTCAGAAAGTGAAAGGCCCGTGAAAGGGCAACTCTCAAAGCCACTGAAGTGCAGATAAAGCTCGAAGTTGACACTTTACAAAAGCAAAGCCAAAGGGAGATAGAGAGAGAAACAGAGCTGCAAGCCAGTCTGGCAAGGGCATTGCAAAGATGCCAGGAAATGGAAAGAGAAAATCAGGCAGCAGCCCAAAGACTGCAAGGAGCCAAAGAGGAGTATAGACAACTCAGCAAGACATTGACAGATGCAGAGAGGGAAAGGGATAACCTAACCCTACAACTTGCTAAGGAGTCCAAGGAAGTAGAGGCCATGAGAAATGCCAAAGAAAAGGCAGAAATAGACCAGGAGGCTAGCCAGGATGAGGTCCTTGAGCTCAAGGACCAACTTAAAGTTAAAGATCAAACCATCCAGCGGCTACGGGCATCTCCTGCCAGAGTTAGAGCTACTAGCTCGACTCACCCCACTACAGAAAGCCAGATCTATGAAGAGCAGATGAAAGAGCTTCAGAAAGAGTTGACCTTAGAGAAAAATCAAAGGTTGATGATGGCGGAAGGGTCCGTGGTTATGCAAACACGCATGGAAGAAGAGCAAAAAGCAATGCAAGATGAGCTAGAAACTATCAAGAGAAAGCTCGAGGAGGCGGAAAAGGTAAACGCCGAATTGAATGACCTCCTCGTGAACATGGGAGAAGAAGCCGAAGCGGAGAAACAGACACTCCTAAAGCAGATAGAAGAGCTGAGAGGACAGCAGGCAGAAGAGCAAGCAAGCACAGGGCCGACAGCCATGGAAGGCATAGACGTAGAGAATGTGGCAGATCATGTGGGTACACCCATGCAAGAGGAAATCCTAGTAGGACCCTCTCAAGAGCCCCAAGATCTGACGCAAGAAGAGGAAGAGAAGCTACGCAAGGCCATAGAGACAAAAATCAGAGAAACGGCCAAGGAAGACTTGGAATGGGAGCAGAGGGTTTTTAAATCCATGACCATTCAGAAGATCGACGCCAGCAACCTCCGGTGTGAATGGCGAGAAACGGCCAAGGAAGCCTTGGAATGGGAGCAGAGGGTTTTTAAATCCATGACCATTCAGAAGATCGACGCTAGCAACCTCCGGCGTGAATGGCTACAGCCCTCTCTCCCATATCCTTTGCTAAAATATGAAGCCGCCACCATTAATAGGATTAGAGAAGAGCCAACAGTGCCACTCTACACAGCAAATATCTCCCATCTTGAAGGGGCCAAGTTAATAGTCGACTCCCAGCCCAGGTGGAGAAAAGCATGGCTGACTAAGTACCCAGAGTACCTAATCTACCTGGTAGAGGCACCCAAACTCATTAGATATAATCTAAGCTTTTGCCCTTTACCAAGGATATGTCTGGTCAGCCTTCCAAGGAGGTGATACATGCATTGTATCAAAGGATAATGTTTCTGCCATCCTATCACCTCCAGGCCTTTGAAGAAGCGTTCTACACTGGCTTCTTCACCATAAACACTGATATATTCGGCCCAACACTGCTGGATTTACATGCAAGATATGAGTCGCTGCTCAAGATGCGCGAAACCATAAGATGAAGAAGCAGCTCAACAGCCATGTTGGGGATGACATGAGCAAGGAGGGGGGGAGTGTTAGAAGCTGGACACACCCTACGAAAATTGCCCGGAAATTGAGTACTCGGCCGATTATCATTTTTTGTAATTATTCATTTATTGAGAAAACTCGACATTTCACCTTGTAAATATTGGGGCTTACAGAAGTTTTCAGATTGTATCCCAGTTTTGATAGTTAGATTGAGTAGATGGTTGATTTGGAACTTTAGGGTTTGACAATTGTAAGGTATTTATACCACTTTTTGACCTTAATGAAAAACCTTTTATCATTTTACACAAAGTTTTTTAAGTCTGTGAGTGAGCGTACTGTGTACGAGAGAGAGTGTGAGCTTCATCTTGATGCTACGTGTGCACCGGTGGTTGGAATCGAGTGCGGAGAAGTGCAGCGTGTTGCCCCCGACGAGAGCTACGTGCCGATACCTACATTGCGCACGTACGGTCCGGTTTTGCGAGCTCCAACTACGACCTTCATCTGGTGATTCGGTGAGCATACGTTGTCCGATTTTGCATTGCAGCATATCCACGTGTTCACATTGAGTAGAGCTACACATTAGGCACTTTAGATTTTGGAAACGAAGACCTGCAAATTTCGGCCAGACATCCTACGTGATTTTCCACCGGGTGTTTTGGGTTGGAGTTTTGGTTCATAGACCTTAGGGAGAGCGACCTATTGGTGTTAGTAGGGTCTCCTTCAAGTTCTGTGGTGTTTCGAGATTGTTTGATGGGTGTTCTGCTCTAGAAAGCGTTGTAGGAAGTTTTCTCTTATGCACTCTTGAAGGCTGTGACTTAGACATTGGGTAGAGACCTCTGTAGGAATTAGTTAGGAGTCGGTCGAGTGTAGGTTGACACCTTATGCTTGCTTCCACGCGCCCGCGGGTCAAGCTTCGTCCTTAGCTGACAAATCTTGTTAGGTGAGTTCTCGCTGTGTTGACGTCCGTCGCGGCGTATCCGTCCAACAATATATTAAATGCTTATGCCATAAGACACATGCCCTAACAAGCCAATTAAAGAATCTTTCAGATGAGGGTGTTGTTCTTGGTATTTCAAAGAGTTAATTTACTCCACTAGCAAACTAAGATAGCTATACCAATGAGAAAATATGGCACCTCCTTGTCCTCTCCCTTAGCTAACATCTTTAAGACTTGTTCAACAAGCTTCTAGATTTTTCGGGTCAATGCTACCATAAACTTGACTAATCTTCTTCTATGTAGCCACTAGGCATCAATATCTTGGACATTCAGACCCTCATTAGTCTCTTCAACATCATCATCATCAATATCACCATCTGCATAGCCTTTGTCTCCACATCTGCACCCTCATTTTATTTATTGTTGTCTTCTTGCACATCATCCAAGTCACTCTTCTCTTCTTCTTCTTTGTATACAAACTCGATAGCATGATCAAGAGCTTATCCTGCACTCGCGATACTAGCTTTACAACCATCATTGTAATCAGCTCCTATTTGATACACACACTCGTTTATGCTTTCTATGACAAAGGCTCAAAAAGCTCAGCACACCTTTTCCAGGTGCTGCCCAAGCTCTGCTAGGTCAACTGCGTCCACTGACTTGGTGTGATATGGGCTTACATTACAAAATAATAGAGCTTTATCTTAGGCCCGTGCTACACACGAGCGATTGGACATGTCAAAAAGTGCAATATTTGTCAATCACAAATCAAAAAAATTAAGAACGTGTCTTAAAATAGGATGTGCGAGCTTACAACTTTACTTAGGAACACTGCTTTGTATACTCAAAATGATATAAAGAAGGAATGTCTAGAATGGAGAAGCTTCATGTATGTATCTTGGGATCATAATTTGTACTACTGTGGAGGTGATGAGTGAAGGCATCGTCTTTGATGGACCCCCCCAATCTCTCTCTCTCTCTCTCTCTCTCTCTCTCTCTCTCTCTCTCTCTCTCTCTCTCTCTCTCTCTCGTGCCCCTTGTCTCATTGTGTGTCAAGTTGCAGAGCACATTGGCTCTCATAGGAGAACTACACTCTGCCTCTTGTGTGCCGGGGGTTGGGCGGGGCTCAAATCCCTCCCCATTTGTCTATAGTGTAGAGAGAGATAACATTTACAAGAATTTTTGGCCTGCCCAAAGGGATAAGGCCATAGTGATGTGTTCCCTTTTTGGCCTACCCCAAAGGGGTGAGGCCATACGGATGACTCCCTGTTTATAACCTTATAGTATTGATTGTACTATAACCTTGGAATACCCCTACAAGGTAAACAGAATGCTATGGACACTGCTATGCTCTTCACTCTCTCCCTCAAGATCAATATCGACCCTCACCGTGTGTAACACAAGCCTTCAATAGTTTAAGGGTGGGTTCAGACTAGGCGGCGGAAGAAAAATGCAAAGGGGCGTCGATCTTCCATGGAAAAATTTGATTGGTTGGAGTTGAGGCACTCTTCCGCCGGGCCCTCCATTTTTCTTCCGACCCCCCCTCGGAAGAGTTGATGACCTCTCTCAGACCCCTTCACTTTTTCACTTTTCCTCCTCCACACGAAGGCTTGTTTCTTCCGCCGGTTCAGTCTGAACCCAACCTAAGACTTGTGTGTGTGTGTGTGTGTTCGCCCGCACGCTTTTTGGCAATTCTATCTAGGTTTCAATTTTAATCTACCTAGCCTAGAGCCTGCGCAGGAATGTTTGAAATTTGAAGGGTATTTTAGAGGGTAAGTTTTACTATAGTCTCGTCTTCTTGGTTGCAGGCCTCATGATTTATCACTTTTTTTCCTCTTGTTTGCTAATGAAAAAGGAGAGTTAATTTTTTTAATTTGTAATTTTTGATTGGCAGATGGGGTAGTGAGTATTCATTGTTTGCAGCATCTCAAGAAAATGATGAAATGGAGAGGATGAGGGAGGAAAGGGAGAGAGAGAGAGAGGCAGAGGCACAGAGAGAGAGAGAGAGAGAGAGAGAGAGAGAGAGAGAGAGAGAGAGAGAGAGAGAGAGAGAGAGAGAGAGAGAGAGAGAGCAACAAAATCCACATGGAGCCTTGATTTATAGATCGGTGAGGAAGATAAGGCAAGGGAAGAGGACCTTACTGTGGAGGTAGATGTTTCAAGATTGGATGAAAAGGTCTGAAGCATGGAAGCAGGTGATCCAAGGACTTTGGACAAAGCAAATACACTGGCAAGAAAGAAGAAGGAAAGCATGAGGAAGCTGCTTGTTTACCAGCAAATACATCAGAAATAAATCAGAAGGTGGAAGGGAGGACATTAATGCCGGCTCTAAAAATGGAGAAAATGGGCTTGATGACAAGAGCTCAAAAACCAAGTCCTGAAAATGGTGGCAAGTCTCTTACCAAGCCTGACCCCTTGGTGCAATATGTGTTCACATTGTCTACCTCTGCAATCAAGAAACTAAAGAGTGAGGCATGTGAAGGCTTCACTTCTTTTGAGCTCACATGCGTGCACTTCTGGAAGCGAACCTCCTCCGCCAGGAAATCTCCACCTAGTAAGTCAACCTTCGTTTTTATGATAATCAATTGTCGCTCACTGCTAGTATCGCGTGCGTGCTTTGGGAATGTCCTTAGCATAGACACAGCTCTTGCATTCCCTGTGCGTGAGTCACCCATGGCGGGGCTGAGAGAGAGAGAGAGAGAGAGAGAGAGAGAGAGAGAGAGAGAGAGAGATCGGCTTGTGACTGTGTAATGGTTTTTCTGACCCCTGCATTGCGCAACCCTAAATCGGCGAAGTTGTAGGCGGTTGGGGTTTTGCTGTTGAAAAAGCACTTGGTTTAGGTAATAATATGTTTGCTTAGGTTATTTTTGTGATTTGCTGCTCTGATGATGGAACTGTAGGTGAAAAGAGGAAGTGCAGAGGACAGAAGTTCCCGAGGGGTACAAAAACGCTCTTACACCTCTACGCCACCGCCCATCTTTGCTAGTGAAGGTCGTGCTCACTTCTGCTGGCTGTCTTTCAAGGCCTGCACAATGAGGAAGCCAATGGTGATGGATCGATAGTCGCCATTTTGAAAGACCTCCTTGCAGAAGGAGAGAAGCTCGTTCACCCAGACCTAATGGCTGAGTAGATGCTTCTTGAGCTCCACCATGAAGGGGACAACTGCGAGCTGATGTTCTATGTCAATGTCAAGGCAGTACTTTCGATTTGTCATCAGCTTGTTAAGGTGATGTCATCATCTGCTCCTGGCATCAATAGCGAGTCTAAAGCCATGAAGCATTGGGATATGACTCCTCATCCTGCAGGTTTGGTATTTCCGTCATGCTGCCAGTTGAAGGTTTGTGATTATGTAGCTTGTTTGAACATAGATCAGGCTAGTTAGTGTAATTTCTCATGATCTGTGCATCCCTATTCAGAGATTGCATGGTGGACATTTTTGGTCATGTGCTTTGCTCTGTTTGTGCTGGCCTCTCGGTGGTGTGGTCTTGGCTGTGAGTCGGTTGTGTGTGGGCCATGTTATTTGTTTTCAGTTGAAAAGCTTTCCATTCTTAGGGTCTGAAGGTCAGTGAAATTCTCATAATGTTTTTCAGCCGCCGCTGTCAGTTTGCTCATCGTTGGAAATGGAGGAAAAGGGTGTTGATTCTGATGGAAATCCTTTCACTGCTAGGTACTGTTCGGTGAAAAGAAGAAGAAGCTCTCATGTTCTCACCCGTTTCCCTATACATTATTATTATTGTATTCTTTCATCTCTTGTGCTATGGCATGTTAACTAAGTAGTACTTTGATCACGGTGGTGCTTTGTCTCATGGTGAGAGTGAAGAGCACTTCTTCGCTTCATTTTCTTGAATGACATTTGCAGATTATTGGAATGCACATTTGGTTATTGTTACCAGCTTTTATGCTGATGTGTGCAGTCTGGTCTGGAGATTGTAGACAGTCGTTTGATCCTGGTGTGTGTCGAGCTCAAGTGGGATCCTTTTGTACATTTTCTCCCTGTGATTGTGAGGAGTACCTTTGGCAGTAGCGATTCCAAGATCTTCCTTGCTCCCACACCTCATCCAAATTGTTGCTTTCGTGCTAGGACTTGTCACATGCTGAGAATGAGCAGCAAAAGGTGTTTATGTTGCATATTTTGTTGATGTGGGATAGGGTTCGGGTTAGATATAAGCCAATGGTCGTGTGTCAATTTTTTTCTTGTGTGCATAGTGGTTTTTGTTTTGCTTGTCAGGGCAATAAACAAAAAAGCTTTTTGCTATGCTTTGTTTGCTTGTGTACGAGGGGGGGATTTGCCATGATGTCTTGTTTATTTCTTGAACTTCTTTAGATGCCTCAGATGAAATGAGAGAAGACTGAGCAAGCTTTAGATATTGGACGATATATAAGCTGTGATAAATAATACATGCCTATTATGGATTCATGCCCATTTTTTGGTTTTGTTTTCTGAGCTTATGCCATCGAAAAATCTGGATTTTTATTGGGAGTGAAATTTGAATCCTTTTGTTGAGGATCAAAATATCTTTTTTTGTATAATGTCATGGAGAACTTTACTTATAATTGAAACTTTGCGGCAAGTATTATTATGAGTTTGCATGATGTGCTGTTTAATTTTATTCGTCTTCGTCTAGCTGTGTCATGTGGTTGATTATTTGTGGTTGAGCTTTGGTCTTTTGTTTTGAGTTGTAGGGATGAGTGCTTGATTGCCTTAATTATCAACGACATGTTGATTTCAAGGAAGAAAGGGATGAGAATGGGTACGGTTAACTTAGAAGAGAAGTTAATGATGGGTGGTTACAAAAGAACTACATGCATTGTCATCAACGTAAGGTGGTTTTGGCATTATGAAAGTGAACTGTATTTGCATTTATGATTGCATTGTGTTTTATGTATTTGTTGCAATGGTATGTTACAGCTTGCTTCTATACTCGGTTATTGTCTTGTTAAAATAAGTCTTAGTGGGAGGGAGAGTCATACATTTGCCTTGGTATGTGATGTGCTGAAATTTTCTTTGTTAAAAGCTGGAAATGCTATCTAAGAGTTTCATGGGTCCTTTCCATTTTTCTTTGGGTTTTAAACTGCTAATGTGACTCTTCACTTTTCCATTGCTAAAATCGAAGCTTCCAAGGTTATAGTGGCTTTGAGCCATAACTTACATGTTGGAGTAATTTCAAGCATTGTCTTGAAGATACCTAGCAAATGAACGAGAGGTGGCAGGTGTCAAAATTGACAACAATCAACACAAGAATATGGAGATGAGGATAGAGATTCTCATTGGTGCATGAAGTGCATTTGGTGACCTGTTCCACTACATCAAGATAGTCCCTTATTGAGTTTGGCTAATCATGAAGTAGAAGGCCCCACTTTTAACCCTTCATGTTGTAAGATCAATTTAAGTATTTGTTACAACTTACACTAAGAAGTGGTAAGTTTCATCGATGTTTATCAAGGCAAGATCAGGAACTAGTAGAGGTTTTGCAATTTTAGCTACTAGTAATCCATTTAACCTTTTTTTTTGAAGCTTTGTTAGGAGCCTAAATCTTCTTTTTTCCATGAAATGGGCGTGTGTGCGGCTTCGATGAACCAGAAGAGCACAAAGCCTTTGCATCTTGAGGTTGTGCAAGATGAATTTCCTTGCCAGCATATGGCTGATTGTGCTCTTGGTGATTTGGTTCTTGGCTAGTGAGAGGCCATTTGTTGCTTTCTACCTCCTTCTTGGTGGTTTTTGTTCTCATACTCTCCATATATTGAGAGGATGTTAGAAGTAAACTATTTGTATAGTCTACAAATGCCTCCTGATTCAATTGCCTCATGGATATGCCAATTAATGGAATTTGTAAGAGGTCAATAATGTGCTTATTTCCAATGTCTTGCTGTTGTGACTCTCATGTGTTGATGTTAGCATTCTCATCTATGGTTGGATGTTGCTTCTCAACTTCTTCTGGTGACCATGACCTTGGAGTGATTGGAGAAGTATAATTCCTCAAATGAGGCTATTCAGTGCTATCAAATCTGTGTCACATTACCTAGACTTGCGTTTCTCTCTTCGTAAATATTTTCTTGCGGGCTTGTTTGAAAGGTGGAGATGTTCCTCCATCAGTTGTGTGAAGCTCATTACTTGGCCTCCATGTTCTCCCAAGAGGTGTTCCTCAAATTGTGTTGCCATGTTGTGTAACGCAAGGATTGCCTCGTCTTCAATGTTTTCTTGCATTGATGTGCTTTGTATTTGAGAAAAAATCTCATCATTAGCTGTTGCATTCTCTATCCCCATGTCATCTATTGCTTCTTCAATCATATTGATATGGTTACTTGGCATACCTTCAAATCGAACTGATGATGAGTCTAGCAGCCAAATGCTTGTCACTCGGAAGCCTGTCTTAATGTTGGTTTCTATGAAAGAAGATGAAATTGCCTTAGCCACTATATGGCAAGATCTGTCTTTGATGCTTGTCTCGAAGAAGTTCTCTGTTGCCAGATGTCTCTTTCTTTTAGAAAATTTACTTTTAACGATTTAAAGACACTCACATCTAAAGGTTGCAATTTATGTGATGTGTGGGCAGGTAGCGTGATGATGTCTGTTCCCTTCTCCTGAGCATACTCTACCACATATATTGAGACGTGATTGCCATGTGCCATCCAAAATTAGAAGATGCCTATGAAGTTTGCCTAATGTCTGTCACTGTATTGTCGAAATGCTTTAGCCATACCTTGAACAGCGAGCCCGTCATCCACGCTTTCTTTTGCATAGCCATACCTATTCCTTGTTCACAATTTTGAATGTAATCACCATTAATTCGGCTACACTTAAAGATGTAGAAGGAAGGAATGGTGTGGCCTACTGCATTCACGTAGCACAATACGATCATCCACTCGTGAATCACAAGTGATTCCATACACTACCTTTGCTCCCTTTTTTGCCACCAACACTTTCATGCCTTTATCTCTAGATCCCTGAAATCCAGTTTTGTCATCATTCCATATGTGGGTGGGTGGATAGGAATGTTCTATGTAAAGCTTTTGGTGATTGTTATGAAGTGATTTCACAATTTCATGCTTGAATCTGCTTGTCCTTGATTGGTCGAATCCCTCTCACCCTAAAAACCAAGTTCGGATGTCTTCTCCGAAAGGCCTCCCACCAACTCTTTCATGGCATTCCATTTGAAAACAAGGTATGCCTTATTTGACAAATTTTGGCAACTTGAAGCTTTACATCCAAAACGGAGACGCCATGTCCCGATCCACATTTTAAAAATATCCATTTGAGTAGAGCATCTTCTTGCTCTGTTTTCAATTGCATTGTTGGTCCTTTTTTCCTCTTCTGGGTCCTCCCTTCTTCCCAATTTGTAATAGCTGAACGACTCATCCCAAATTGTAGAGCGCTGTCAAGATGTGCGTAGTGCGACTAGGAAAGCGTCGGGCCTCTAACTGTGAGGATTTGTTGCAAAATCAAGCAAGGCGTAGACGATTTGAAGCCAAAAACACACTAAAAAAGAACAAAACACTAGCCATGAAAGCTCCACTTTGAAAAAGAACCAATACTAATTCAAAACTCTTGTGTGTGTGAAGATTAGGTGTAGCCTCGCTCCCAATTGCACAGATGCAGTGCTCATTCGATTTGTTAAAAACCCTAAATTTACGCTTCGATTCTTCATTGTGACCATTTCATGGAAGCTTCAGTACTTCATTGGAGAAACCCAAGTAGTTATTTGAGGAGGGTAAACCCTAATTGGAGGCCTCACAGCCTCAACCATGTAGTGGAAGCAGCAGGGGACTGCACTAGCACCCTGTAAAGGAATGGCTGTATCTCCTTGCTCATGTACCCAAATGAGCTCATTCTTGGCTCTAAAAACTCCCACACAACTTGAGAAACAACACCAGCGTTGTTGATGTGGCATTTTGAGCTATTTTGAGCACTTTTAAGGCTATTTGTGACCATTTTTAGGTCATTTTTAGTCATTGCTAGCCCAAAAATGTCACTTTTTGTCCGTAAAAAGCCCAAACGAGCTGGGAAAAATCCCTAAAATCGTGGGAAAATCCCATTGGGCTCAAATTTCATGTTGAACCTCATTTTCCCACTTGGTAAGCACTTTGGATACGTCTTTCATGCCAGCGCACGAAACTTGCTATTTTTGGCCGAGATTGCCCGCATTGATCTTTCTAGGCAAAACGAGCGTGCCACTTCAAAACACTTGACATTTGTACATTCCCAAAGAAAATTAGGCATATAATTATGTGAAAGCATTCCATGGTGCCACGTGTAAGGCCTCGCCCGCTAGGCAAGGTATGAATACGACTGCAACCGTGACATTCATTTTCGCATATATCTCACTATGTACATTATAGCATTTGGTCCCCCACATCATAAACATTAAGAGAGGTAGATACTTTAATTTCACATTATGAACGTGCCATCGCACGACATCCACCTCCTCTAAACCTGCACATCCTTCGGCATGTGCCACATATATCTTTTGCAGGTTCAGTTTTCATTTAAGTCAACATACATGTCAATTTCATCATTGCTTGCAACAAAATCTAACGCATCATCCTCTTGTTCTTCATCCACATCCATACCATTTTCATCAGAGCCTTCATTTTGGCTTTCCTGTGAATCAAAGGGATCTGTATCACCTCTTCTTTTGAATAACTTGATTCTTCTCCTCGGGGGGTTGACTATGTGTAAAACTACTATATCATGTGCGTTCAAGACATGTTTGTAAAACCCCTTATCTGTGAATTTTTGAAGGAATAAAATGTACCCTTTTCTTTTAAAATCTGTAAGTTTTTTTCAAATTTGAAAAATAGTATCCCTTCTGTATATATATTCCTGTAATTTTCAAGAACTTTAAATACTCTTCTGTTGAACTCACGTGATAGGTTACATTTTTCTTAGGTAACCTACCCGGGTTCTTCCCCCTGCAATGGGAATCTTCATTTTCGTCCCATCTAATTCATGCAAGGTATAAGTTGCATTCCCATGTACATGTTGAACCACATAAGGACCAAACCATCTCTTTGAAAGCTTTCTTATTGTTGAATATTGGTTTTCAAGACTACTGTCATACACCAACACTCAATCACCTTCCTCAATAGCTTTAGGTATGAGCCTATGCCTCTTGTCGAATCTGTCCTTATTCTTTAACCTTGCATCTTTTAATCATGCTACTGCAATCTCAATATCTTGGGGCCTTCTTTCTAACTGTTGTATGCGCAAAGCAAGAAGGTCCTCCGTACTCATTCCATCTTCCCAAGGTAATACATTCCATGTGGGAATTACATCCTCAATTGGCATTATAGGTTTCTGACCATACATCAACTCAAAAGGCATATAACCAGTAACCGAGCTATGAGTTGTATGATCAGTCCATAAAGCATAAGGGAATAACCTAGGCCACTCTCCCATTTTACCTTTGTAGGTCTTAGCTAAAGATTTAATGATAGGAGGATGCCCACGCTATGATTTTCCATTTCCCTCAGGATTATATGCAGTAGTGAGAGCAAGTTTAATGCCCAACCTAGAGAAAAACTCCCTTGCTTTGTCAGCATCCAACTCACCCCTGTCCGCTGTTATTTTCCCAACACAGCCATAATGGCTAATTACATCATCCAAGGAACTTACATATCCCTTCTGTGCTTTTTGTTCTTAGAGCACGACCTTCAACTTGGTTAAGTCTTCTCGTGCAAGCACTATGTATCTCATTTGCCAGAAGCCCAATGGCATTGTAACCAGATCTACTACCCACTTGTAATGCATGGCCAATGGGTAAGTAGGGTGCAACCCATCACAATGACGTACATTTGAATACATTTGATAGGTTTCACAGGACTCCACAAAGTGAGATACGTCTTTATACATACCTTTCCACCAATACCTCTCTTTCATTTTAGTAAAGGTGGCCCATACACCTCTATGTCCAGCAGAAAGACTCTCATGAAACTTTTTCATAAGCTCATTTTGATTGTCCTTATCATTCACCACTCTCATGGGCATTCCATTTCTCTGTTTCGGATGCTTCCATAAGTACCCCATCTTTCAAAAAGTATCCATAGGCCTTTCTCCGTATTCTTTTGAACTCTTGATCAGTCACCCCTTCTTGCCTTGTCAAAGTTCTCAGATAGCATCCAATGAGCAACCAGTCACCTTGATATAGGTCCTCTGTAAATGACTCAAGTGCATTTGACAGACAAACATGATCGCCCTTGGCATGAGAGATACTATAGAACTGTGTGCCTACATCATCGCCCTTGACAACCATGTCTTCTTCTTTTTCATACCTTGCTCTTGAAAGCATATTTGCAACTGGATTATCTTTCCCTGCAATATGCTTAAATTCTGGATTCAAGGACTTTATGTAGGCAATCCATCTCAACATAGCAATGTCGGGAGTTGAGCAACTTGTTATCATTCCAAGAAGGGGTAGAGAATCAGTCTCCACTATTACATTTGCTCCTATCAAATACTCTGTCACATTTCAAAGTTGTGGCTACTCCCCATAACTCTCGTTTTACCTGTGGATAGTTGTGTTGGGGTATAAAGCCCAATGTGGTCGCCCAGGTAAGTGGGCGGGCCGCCAGGTATGTACACATATTCTTTTGTAAAAACCTAATAAGAACTCACTATGCTCTACACATTACAGTAGAGCGAGTTTACCATATCGTCGTGATCTTCTTCTCGCACTCTCTCTCGCGTCGCACTTCCGCTCGTACTCCTTCAACTGGTATCAGAGCTCAGATCGAGGCTCGGGGCAGCACTGCAGGAGGCTAGAGTCACCAACTCAGATTGGAGTGAAATTCGACAGGCGAAGACACGGCCCCAAATCTCGTGGGCGAGCCCAAAGGGCTCGGTGTTGTCAGAATTTCATTCTCAGGTCATCTCGGCCACCGTTCGGCTTCGACAAAGGTCTGCGCAGCCCATTTTCGACTACGTGGTCTCGACGGGTGCAGATCCGACTCTGTAAATTTGGGGTTTTCGGCCTACGATTGCAGGTGCTGAGGATATCGACACTCCCATAGTGTTGATTTGTGGTTGTCTACACATCGAAGGACGGCTCACAGTTCTTGGAGGCGTGTCACATACGACACGGGCGCATCTACACACAGACTGTAGGCGACATCCACTAGTTCATCAGGTAGCTTGTGTTTGCTGCTTGATATTCCAGATGTCATCCTGACATTGCAGGTACTTCCACATGGGATGTATTGTCACAGATGATGTATGTCTGTTGAGGGTTTGCTGGCTGTGAGTCACGCAGCAAACAACCGCCGCAGCGGTTACAACATACAGTGGGAAATTTGTGGATGTATGACTTTGTGGGAAGTCTATGTACTGTCAGATTTACTACAGCCTTTGTTGAGGGTCGAGTGAGGTTTTATTGAGCTGGGGGATTCTCGAATGTTGAGATCCTTTCGGTGATACATGTCTTGGAGCGATCCCTCGAGCACCCTTAGATAGGCAGCTAGGATGTATTGACTGTGAGTTAGACAGTTGGGATTGCATCTTTGCTTTACTGCCGTTGAGGCATTGTCGCAGTCTATGCTTACAGGACAGTGACAGGACAGTCAGAGACAATACAGGTGCAGGACAGGTTTACCCACAGCTTACAGTGTCAGAGAGACAGTGTTTTTGAGTTGTTTTTTGGTCTGTTTTTGAGTACACCAGAGCCATTTTACAAAGGACACTGCCAAAATTTATGCAGAATCTGAAGCTTTCTTTGTTCATTTGATAGGTTGATATTGGTTCAGAGGTCAGTTTACAGGGGAAACTCTGCCGAATTTTTCCCAGGAAAGTAAACTACTGTGAAGCGTAGCTATGGCTGGATCACAGGACACTGCTCTTTACAATATCAAGAAGCTGGATGGAACCAATTTCCCATTGTGGAAGAAGCAGATTTGGCACATGTTGGTACAAAAGAAGTAGATAAAACCTATAAAGCTCAAGGGGATAAAACCAGAAGATATGGACGAAGATGAATGGAGCGAAATGGATGAATTGGCACTTTCTACCATTATGCTGACTTTGGCAGAAAGCGTTTACTTCAATGTAGCAGACGAGATGTCGGCTTATCAAGCATGGTTAAAGCTAAGTGATCTTTATGAGAAGCAGAGTGCAGCTTCACAGGTATACTGGCTTAAGAAGCTTGTTGACTTGAAGATGAAAGAAGGGACACCTATGTCCAATCATCTGAATGAATTCAACACAATCTATAGTCAGTTGTTAGCTCAAGGTGTCAAGTTTGATGAGCCTGTTAGAGCTATGTTCCTGTTGATCACATTGCCGGAAAGTTGGGACACTTTTCGCACAGCTTTGAGTAATTCTGCGCCTCCAGATGGTTTGAACATAGCAGGTGTAGAAGGAAGTCTGCTTACTGAAGAAACCAATAGAAAGACAATGGACAAAGGCAAAGGAACAGCCTTAGTTGTCAGGGGAAAAACCAAAGAAAAGTACAAAGGTGGAAAGAGGAATCAGTCTCGTAGCAAGTCCCGCAGTACTAAAGGCAAGAGTGACATAGAATGCTACCATTGTGGCAAGAAGGGTCACATGAAAAGAGACTGCAGAGAATGGAAAGCAGAAAAAGGCAAAGAGAAAGCTGAAGACCATGGTGAGAAGAACAAGTCCTCAGTGAAGATTCAAGAAATAAATGTGACAAACACTATTGCAGAGGATGACAGTCTAGTGTCAAGAGACATCTACTTCTTGAAGAATACAATGGATTCAGCTCTTCTTACATCATCTGATGGAAATGCACTGAGTGACTGGATTATAGACTCAGGGGCATCACTTCATGTGTCTCCAAACAAGGAGTGGTTTACTTTTTATGTGACCACTAAAGATCATTTTCGGCTAGGCAATGGGCAGACATGTGAGATCTTAGGTGTTGGAGATGTTCAATTGAAGTTTCAGAATGGCTCTTCTTTCACGCTGAAGAATGTGAGACATGTTCCCGCAATTTTTGGCATAGCCGGTTAGGACATATGTCCAAGAAGGGAATGGAAATCTTGTCTCGTTCTGGCTATTTGCCTGGATTTTCATTTAATGATTTTGAATTCTGTGAACATTGTCTGTATGGTAAGCAAACACAGCAGCCACATAAGCATAGAAGCAGTAGAAGAGATACACAGTTGGCACTTGTTCATAGTGATTTGTGTGGACCTATGCCTAACCTATCTCTAGGGGGAGCTTCTTACTTTATGACATTTATAGATGATTACTCGAGGAAAGTATGGGTTTACTTTCTCAAGCACAAGGATGAAGCGTTTAGTGTTTTCAAAACGTTTGTGACACTTGTGGAGAATCAGAGTGGCAAGAAGCTTAAATGCTTACGCACTGACAATGATGGAGAGTATGTTTCAAAGGCCTTTCAGGACTTCTGTGAGTCAAAAGGTATAAAACGTGAACTTACTGCTCCTTACAATCCTCCTCAAAATGGTGTTGCCGAGAGGATGAATAGGACCATACAAGAGAAGGTCAGAAGTATGTTGTCTAATGCACAGCTGCCAAATGGGTTTTGGGCTGAAGCTGTATCAACAGCTGTTCATCTTGTAAATAGATCTCCTAGGAAGGTTTTGCAGAAGGATTCAGTGCCAGAGATGGTATGGTCAGGCAAAATGCCCTCATACAAGCATCTCAGAGTCTTTGACTGTGAGGCATATACTCACGTTCCAAAGGAATTTAGGAACAAACTTGAGCCAAAGAGTAGAAAGTGCATCTTTCTAGGCTATGGTAATTCTGGTGAGATGGGGTACAGACTTTGGGATCTCGAATCCAAAAAGGTTGTCCGCAGCAATGATGTTCACTTTAATGAATCCAAATATCATTCTAAACCAGAGAGGGTTGAGGAGATTAGAAGAGTTGTCTTCCAAGAAGATGGACCTGCATGTGCAAGACAAAATGTCAGGACTCAAGAGGAGCAAGGACAGGATAGAGTGGAACCACAGGTTGTGGCTGAGCCTGAGCCACCTATTGTGCGTAGATCTGGACGTGTCACTCGACCTCCTGATAGGTTTGTTCCATCTATGAACTATGTCATGTTGACTGATTGCAATGAGCCTTCATGTTACAAGGAAGCAGTGCAAATGAAGGACTCCGAGAATTGGCAATTGGCCATGCAGTCAGAGATGATAGCTCTGCATAAAAACAAGACATGGAAGCACATCAGGGTATGTCTTTACATTGGCTAGTGGAGCAGTATCATGGCGTTCTAGATTACAAGATTGTGTTACTCAGTCTACTACAGAGGCTGAATATGTTGCAGCATCAGAGGCATGCAAAGAATCAATTTGGCTTAATCGACTAGTAACAGATTTGGGAATCAAAGAAGAGATGCCTGTGTTATATTGTGATAGTCAAAGTGCTATACAATTGGCTCGCAATCCAGTTTATCACTCAAAGACAAAGCATGTGGATGTGAAGTATCATTTCATCAGGGAAATGCTCGAGGATAAGCAACTTCAGCTTGTCAAAGTTCACACCACAGAAAATCCTGCTGATCTACTTACAAAAGGACTTCCCTCAGAGCTTTGCGCATTTTCACAAGCAGTTAGGTGTAGGGTAGTACATCACTTCTCTACATCTCTTGTATATTAGCTTGTATAGTAGCTTCTCTCACACTTAAAGTACCACATTGGACTTTAAGTGGGAGGTTGTTGGGGTCAAAAGCTCAATGTGGTCGCCCAGGTAAGTGGGCGGGCCGCCAAGTATGTACACATATTCTTTTGTAAAAACCTAATAAGAACTCACTATGCTCTACACATTACAGTAGAGCGAGTTCACCATATCGTCGTGCTCTTCTTCTTGCACTCTCTCTCGCGTCGCATTTCTGCTCGTACTCCTTCAAGTTGCGTTGATGAGCACTTAGGACTTTTGCTCCAAACCTCACTACATATCGCTTGCCATCATCACCATCTTGCCCTATCGCCCATCCAATTCATGTGGGGCTAGTATCCACTGTTACAATTACATATCTTCCACATTCATAGTTTTCTTTCCTCAAAGTTTGGAGACATAAGCAGCAACTTCTTTAATTTCCTCATGGCATGTGTATGCACTTCTTCCCATTGAAACTTTTGGTTCTTTCTCAAAAGTTGATACAAAGGTTCTGCTACATGTGCATATGCGGAATCCAGATAACATAAAACACGCATGCACCCAAGAACCTTCGGACCTTAGTAACATTTATACATTTCTCTTTCATTCTCTGGATTACATCAATCTTTGCAGGACGAGGCCTTCTACCATATGGCCCGTACATATGTCCCACAATAAGAACTTCATTCACACCAAACATTGACTTTTGGCCAGACAAGGTAAGGTTCACCTCTTCCAACCTTGACAAGATATTATCACAATCGTTGATATGGTTTGCCACATACTTTCGGCACCCCCTCGAGTCTAGAGCCACATCTTTATCACTACATCACATCCTTTGATTGGCACATCATCAAGGAAAGGCATTGTAGTTTGCGGTATGAAGTCACGTAGGACTTTGTTCATACCATTCATCATGTGTGCAACTGAATTCTTTGCCCCCTGAGGTAAGGTGGACATCCTTACTAAACCCAAGGGTGTCCTCATGGTAGTCAAGTCCCTGCTTTCCATTGCTAGTTGGAACTTATTATACCCTGAGTACAAATCTCCCATAGAATATATTACCCTTCCTGCAAAAAATGCCTCTGCAAACTCATCGACAACTGGCCCTATGCCCACATTTTTGATTGTCACCTTGTTTACAGGTTGCATATCCTGAATAAAGCATAAAGAACCATTTTTCTTTGGAAGAGTGAACCACCTGTTTGAATATGGAGCACAAGAAGGCTCCAAGATACCCATCTTGATCTTTTCGTTAAGCAACTCAATGAGTTTTGGCAAATGAGCCTTTGGAACGAGAATAGGCCTCAAGTTCCAAGGTACATGATGGATAGTGAAGATCACCATAGGAGCAACAATGGATGGATCAACACACCCTATCTCATAAGGCTCAAATGCAAAAGCTTTTCCGTGTTTGGCAAGCATGTCTTCAAAGCATATCTTTTCATCTTTTGTCAAACTATCCTCGCAACCAACCTTTAACTCTTTCAAAGAATCCTTTTTGAACTTGTGTCCAATCTTGCTTGGGTTACGAAGACTAGGTTGCAAAGCAGCTTGCTCCATCTTATTTGTGCAATCTTTTGGTAGAGGTAATGCCACTGGTTTCACTTTCTTTGCCACGGACATATACTTAGTCTCCACTCGTACATCAATACCTTGAGCATTTTTGAAATCCTCAATGACCTTGTACATTTCTATTGAGCATACTTTCACAACCTCATTTCCCATATGCA
Source organism: Adiantum capillus-veneris (assembly GCF_014529385.1). NCBI lineage: Eukaryota > Viridiplantae > Streptophyta > Polypodiopsida > Polypodiales > Pteridaceae > Adiantum > Adiantum capillus-veneris. The sequence goes on along the minus strand of NC_140953.1, from coordinate 111,040,544 downwards.
AATTGCAATCCATTAAAGACTCCAAATCTTGCATAGTATCCACAAAAGAACACTCATCAAACACACTTGCAATGCATTCTCCATCTTCTAGCAAACCATTCATCTTCAAACGTCTTTGTACACTATTTACATGTTGTCGTTCACCCCGCTTTAAGTCCTCACACTCTGTAAAAGCAATAGATCCATAGTCTGATAATCCTACAAAACCTATAGAAAATGTATCCTTTGCATATACATCATGCGAGAACCTTTCTCTTCTTGTACCACTACAATCCCGCTTTACAATGGTACATGGCCAAAACCCCTCATATCTGTGTAGTCCTTGAACTCTTTGTTTGTCTTTGGCAAGGGTTGCTCTCTAAGACTTTCACGGTTCCTTTCATGGTCTACACAAACAATAAGGAACTGTACTGCATGCTTTCCATCCCTTCTCCTTATTCTTGCATAAGCTGACCCATCATCCATCACCTTGGTTTCCATGCGAGTAGCAATGATGTATGGCTGCCCAAGGATAAGAGGGTATGTAGACATCTCATGTACAAAGAAATTATGGTCATCTTTCACATCCCCAATAGTCACGTTTACATTTGGACAAGCTCTATACAGCTCTCCTGATGAGTTGTTTGCTGCACGAATCATCCATCCATGATTTATATCAATTGGCCATTTTCCTTTTTGATAAAGACTCTTTGACATGAGGTGAATTTCTGACCCATGATCTATCAACGCAATGTATGGCTCTTCCAAGTCTCCCACTTTGACCAGGGTCTCAGTAGTTGTTCTTGCCCAATGACTCTTCAAGTAGTAGCTCTTGTGAGTGGTCTCCACTTCATCTTCATCATCCAAGAAGCGAACGTGTTTTACTCCTCCCCTGGACTTGTAGCATCCAACAACAGTTTCTTCACCTTGCTCGCCATAGACTTGTACACCCTGTGCATTTAAATTCTCTTCTTCACCCTGTACATGGATAGATTCAGTAAGAGACTGCCGCTTCCTCTTTATGATGTCAATTATTTCTTCATGGAATTCCCGCTTTGCTATACCAAGGACCTCACCCAAGGTAAATTCCACCTTACTGTTTAGAATCCTCTCTTCCAAAACCTTTTTGAGATCCGTTGTTGCCTCTATATCAGATTGGAGTTTGTAGGCCGGACCCTTTGCTTTGGATTTTGTTGCATCCTTCTTCTTTTCTTTAGAGGCTTCTTGCATAGGCACTTCGGGGACAGGCATCTGTTGCGGGGAAGGTGATATAGGAGGCACTGTGTCATTTCTACCTCCACTCCTTGTTGCTCGCTTTGAAGGACCTTCATCCCCATTCTCACGCCTACGTTTCTCTTCAACAATGGCCTCATTTTCTTGACATTTGGAAATATATGCATGCACTGACAAAGAGTCCACAGGGTCATTCCAACCTGTTTCAAGCCGAATGCAATCTCCAACTTCATGTAAAACCTCTGTAGTCATTTTACCCTTCATAGCAGACTCTATAGCGCATGGCCATAGCTCTCCAATACCATTAGATTCCTCTTCTCCAACCTTGATTGATCCTTTTCTGTTAATAGGATCCACATTCAACCCATAGGCGACTGCCTCAACCATTGAGATGGCATGGCGAGTAGCCATGTCCTCAACTAGCTTCTTCATCCCGCCTTTGCCAAAGTTTGTTCCCAAGAGCTGCCTCAACCATTGAGATGGCATGGCTAGTAGCCATGTCCTCAACTAGCTTCTTCATCCCGCCTTTGCCAAAGTTTGTTCCCAAGAGCTTACCTGTTTCACTTAAGTGAATTTTTCCATCTTAAAAGAAAACAAGCTCCTTTGTCAAAGCGCCTTTAAAACTTTCACAACCTCTCCTTCCATGGTCAGTACTATCACACCATATGCATCTATTGACAAAGCCTTCTGTGGTCTGCGGTCGTTGCCCTGTAGATTGACCTGATGGTTGCCCCTTTTCTTCTAGCCTTGTAAGCTTTAACTTGAGCTCTTGCATTCCTTTAACAATATCATCTAGGATGGATTTGTCACTCTTTGGAACCACAATCACAGGCTTTATAGGACTCTCGGAAACACTTGGGGATTGAGTAGGGTTGACTATCATCTTGTCTCTTCGTCGTTGTCGCTTAGCTAGCAGTGAAATGGCGTCTTCGACCTCGTTCCAATCAGTCTTCAAACCCTGTTCCGCATCCTTATCCTCAAGTAGTAGCTCTAACTTCTCTTGAATCTCTTTACCTGCGGCTTGCAAAAAGAGATTTGTCTTCTCCGAGTTTAGGGTAACCTTTTCAGTTCTTGAAAGTTGATCATAACGGCGTTCGAATTCCCTTAGCAGTTCGGTAGGCGAGAGCCCCTCTTTTGGCCGAACTACCCACTCTAAGAAAGTCCTCTTTGTTACCTTTTCGGAGTCCTCCATGAAATACTCTTCCTTCAAGGCTAATATGAATGCTTCCCAAGTTGCCCCATGCTCATTTCTAATTCCGCTTACATGCTCTCTGATCTCAGGAACCACAACAAGTTCAAAACTTTGCACCATCTCTGCTTCGGGCACTCGGTGAAGCTCCATCTCCTTTACATACCCACAAAGATACTTTGTTACATCTTTACCTTTAAATTGGTCCAATTTCTTCACCACAGATTGAAGCGCTTTGGTTGAGGAAAGCTCCCTCCTTTCTGTAGCTTGTTGCTGCTGCATAAACACTGCAAAAGCTTGAAACATTTGCATTGTGACGGGATCAAACCGAACCCCTTGTTGCTCTTGTTGCTCCATAGCTTAAAACCTTTCTTTTGAGACCTACAATGAAGATTTTGAACCCTCACCCTAGCCTAGTTCACGTCGGGTTCACCAAAAACGTGTCAAGATGTGCGTACTGCGACTAGGAAAGCGTCGGGCCTCTGACTGTGAGGATTCGTTTCAAAATCAAGCAAGGCGTAGACGATTTGAAGCCAAAACACACTAAAAAAGAACAAATCTCCAGCCATGAAAGCTCCACTTTGAAAAAGAACCAATACTAACTCAAAACTCTTGTGTGTGTGAAGATTAGGTGTAGCCTCGCTCCCAATTGCACAGATGCAGTGCTCATTCGACCTGTTAAAAACCCTAAATTTACGCTTCGATTCTTCATTTTGACCATTTCATGGAAGCTTAAGTACTTCATTGGAGAAGCCCAAGTAGTTATTTGAAGAGGGTAAACCCTAATTGGAGGCCTCACAGCCTCAACCATGTAGTGGAAGCAGCACGGGACTGCACTAGCACCCTGTAAAGGAATGGCTATATCTCCTTGCTCATGTACCCAAATGAGCTCATTCTTAGCTCTAAAAATTTCCACACAACTTGATCAACAACACCAGTGTCGTTGATGTGGCATTTTGAGATATTTTGAGCATTTTTAAGGCTATTTGTGACCATTTTTAGCCATTTTTAGCCCCAAAATGTCACTTTTTGTCCGTAAAAAGCCCAAACGAGTTGGGAAAAATCCCTAAAATTGTGGGAAAATCCCAGTGGGCTCAAATTTCATGTTGAACCTCATTTTCTCACTCGGTAAGCACTTTGGATACGTCTTTCACGCCAGCGCACAAAACCTGCTATTTTTGGCCGAGATTGCCCACATTAAACTTTCTAGGCAAAACGAGCGTGCCACTTCGAAACACTTGACATTTGTACATTCCGAAAGAAAATTAGGCATATATTTATGTGTAAAAGCATTCCATGGTGCCACGTGTAGGGCCTCGCCGCCCGACAACGTATGTACACGACTGCAACCGTGACATTCATTTTCGCATATATCACACTATGTACATTGTAGCATTTGGTCCCACACATCATAAACATTAAGAGTGAGGTAGATACTTTAATTTCACATTATGAAAGTGCCATCACATGACATCGCCCTTGCAAAATGATAGGCCATTCTCTCTTGCTTGAAGAGATTTTGCCATATCTAACTCTGTCCAAGTCAAAACATTGCGCTTCCTCTTCTTTTTCAATGTTTTTGCTGAGTCTTCTTCACCCTCCAAGGGTACCTCTGAAGGTGTTTTGAGAAGTGTATCCACATGCAAGGGTGTAGATGCTTGTTTTGGAAAGTTAGGCTTGGCTAGTTTTACAGGCGATGGTCTGAGTCGATATTCAGCTCTTCTTCTAGTTTTAATCTTGGTTGTTGTCATGTGAAGGTCATTGTTGCTACTCTCTGATGTAGATGGATTGCTAATCCTCCTTGAGCCTTGGCCATTCTCCTTTCATGGAGATTGTAGGTTGACATTCCCTCTCCTTATTGGCATAAATTGTACCCTCTTTTTGCACATTTGTGGAGTTGCTATTATTGTCCTTTGTGCTGCGAACGATGGTTGTTTGGTCTTTGTAGGTGGTGAAGCTGGAATGGCTTGTTTTCTCTTTGCCATACCTATCCAATCTGTAGTTGAGTGAGACAATGAATATGTGAATCAAATGGAAGATATGTTTTAGTGTGTGTGAAACTTACTCAAAGAGGGGAAGATCTTCCAGCAAGCGTGAATACTCTTTTATTGAGAACTTTCTTTTCTAAGCTGGCTTGCGAGGGCTAGAATGTGGTGCACAATCTTGCTTTGGCAATGGTTGTTTGGGAGAGATAAAAGAATGTGTATTGGGAGGTTGCTTGCACGTAAAAATTGGTAGTACATGAAATCTTCCACAACAACAAACACTCTTCCATTTTTATGTAACAAAAGAGAAGTGCAAAGCAGTCCTTCAAGTTTCTGATGTCTATCTATTAAGTATGCTTTGCATTCACATGGGGTAGAGGAGGCCATGATGTGTCGGTTGCATTGCGCGCTAAGTTTGTAGAAGTGTAAGGAAGATTCTTTACCCTATGTAATCACATTGCTGGATGATTGTTTTTTGTCCTCATTTTGCAGAACCCTAGACTGCAAAGCGCAGAGTTGAAGAAGCTTGATAACATTACAAAAAAAAGGTAAAAACATTAAGAAAGTACAAGCACATTACTCATAAATATAGATTCTGTAGCTCTTGCACTTTCCCCCTTTGCTATGCAAAATATAGTTGGGTCTTTGGCTTCAGGCTGATTTGGTGAGTCCTTTGTTATTGATGTTGTGGGACCTACTTTGCTATGGTGTCCTAATGTGTAAGCAACAACTTGTGATTCCTGATGTGCGAGCAGCAGCCTGTGAGAGACAATGGCTTGACTATATGAGCAGCATGTTGTGACAAACAGGGGGTCGTTGCTTCTTGTGTGCTTTACATGCTACGTGAATGCTTGGTCTTTGGGGTTGGTTTCAACATATGTAACTTGGTCCTTGGGACTGTATGAGCAACAAGTTGTGACAGACAGGGGTTGCTGCTTCTTGTGTGTTTTACAAGCTACATGAATGCTTGGTCCTTGGGGCTGGTTTTGACATATGTAGCTTAGGGCTACTGGTGCTAGTGTGTGTTACAGGTTATGTTAATGATGTGTCCTTGGGGTCGGTTTTAACGTATGTAGCTCTATGATTGGGGTTGTGAGTTGTGTAAATGTAGCAGGTGAATGCTCTGTGTGTAGAGAAGGTGGTTGTACGTGTACTTGTTGAAAGTACGTGTGGAAGGTCAATGTTTTGTGTGTGGAGAAGGTTATTGTATTGCAAGTTGTTAATTTAAAGAGCAGAGGTTATGAAGTTGCTGATGAACACTTTCTCTACATGTATCAAGTGCAGAATCTGGTTGGGATGAAGAAGGACATCGAACAAATCTAGATCATAAAGAGGTTGCAATGAGTGTGGGTTGTGAGTGTATGAGAATATGGAAGAGAGTGAGAAATGAGAGTGTGAAGATCCAATAAAGAGACAAGATGTATCTAATAACTTATTTTCAGTCATGTTGTAATTTTGGCCTATCTTTGGAATGAAAGTGGTTATTTATTAGCTTTTTTTTGTCCCCAAGTGTTGTCTCTCGTTTGGACCCCGGTCTTTAATTGGCTTTTTTACCCTATTTCAAACCTGAAATGGCCTCTGTTTTTTATGGGGTGTAACTCTAGCTACCATTCACACAAGGGCCCTATTGGCCAACGCTAACTATGTGTGCAGCCCGCATTTGGATAATGTCTTCTCCTAGTACCCCAGCCCACAACCACAAGAGCTTTCTTGCGATGGTAGTTTCTCCAAGCAAAGACCCCTTTGCTCATCAAGATGCATGGATCACAATCTTGGAGGCACAATTCCAATAGCTAATCAAGGAGAACGAGTCGCTTAAGTAATGCCGGCATTTGCTTGAGGAAACAAAGGAAACCGAGAGTCAAGCTCTACTTGCAAAAGCCCACAAAGTCAAAGCTTCCCTCACGGAAACTATCATGGCGGTGCAAAAACAAATGCATGAGGTAACACACAAGAAGCTTGACACTCAAATACAAAAAGCACTACAAGAAAACCAACTACAAGAGTCTCTTGGACTCAAGGTCAGGATTGGAGGGCTCAACCTCCCATGGTGCATCAAGAAAGACACACCTGAAGAAGACATCACCAAGCTGATATTCTTCAACCAATTCACATCAAGCCTTATTCCATCTCTTGGATCAACGATACGAACAGACTAGTGCCACCCCGACTCTGACTTTTATGCCATGTATTTTTAATGGCGACTTGGACTTACCTGTTCAAGGCCAGAAACCCACTTCCATAAGTTCTGGAAATTTAGGCCTCTTCCATTGTGTTGGTCTTTGGATGCCACCATTTTGTCTAGTAGGTTGGCATATGTTGGCTCCTCTTGACTTGCTTGCCGTATGTTCACACTGCTTTGTGAAACTAGTTCTTCAGCTGTTGTAGAGTCTGATGTAGCATTTTCTTTACCTTGCATGAGAAGTGGTTGTCAAGATTTGTGGGTTCTTTGTGATTGCATTTCCATGAGCGATTTTGGAACCCATCTTGTTTTTGGTCCTTGTCTGACCGTCTTTGGTATTTTACCTTCTTCTATAATTTGATGGACACTAGGCTTTGGTATCCAAATTTGATGATTTCCGTTGTAAAAGCTTTGCTTTTGTAATTGATGATAAGGTACCCATTTGTAGATTGTAGCAGCCTTGGTTGTAATTGGATTTTGTTGGATTTTTGTTGTCATTGCTTGCTTTGGGGTAGAAGCTTGTGCTGCTTGATTTCTCTTCGTTGTTTCCGTTGGGTAGCTTCGTTGAAGTTTGACTTTGGTACCCATACTTGTTCTGTTGCTTTCTTGGAAGGTCTTTTCTTCTGTGCTTTTTTGTTGTTCTTTCTCTTGCTTGAGTTGTTTTTATTCCGTTGATAGCTTGGCTCGCTCATTGTAGAACTTCTTTCTTGAGGTGAGTACATCCAGGCTGTTACTTTAGGCTTTTTGGCCCAAACATTAATGTTTCCTTTGAAGTAGCCTTGAGCAGTGATTGACTCATTTGATGCTACCCACCCTGTCGCCTTTTGCTGTTGAGGTTGAACTTGTGCTTCATGTATCCAAACTGGGTCCTTAACTTTGATGTGCTTTCTGGATACCAATACTTGGTTGACCTTCTTTGGCTTCTTCTAGATGCTTTTTTGTGATGGAAACTTTGGTTGATAGAATTTTTGTTTTGGTTTCCATTGCATTGTTGATGGTTTGACTCTTGATGTAGAGGCTTCGCGGGAAGTTTGATGGAAGTTCGTTGAAGGTAAAGTCGTCTGGCGAGGTTGATATACTTCAGTGTTTATCTTTGCTTTACCTTTTGCCGTGATCATTGGCGATTTCTTCTTTGCATGGATTTGAGAAGTTTCATGGAGTCTTACCGTTGTCTTTGTTGAAGCTTTTGATTGTTGTCGAAAGAAGATGTTCCTCCAGCTTTCTGTCAAGATCAGACTCTCTTTGATATGATGGGAGTCGATATGTGGAAAGTATCTTTACACTCCCTGGTACTCAATTTGAGTACGGCTTCTGCCACTCCGAAGCTAGGAATTGGAATTTTTGAACTTGTGTACACGATCTCTGCTAGCTCCGTGATTGGTGGCTTTCCCATCATGATCCACGTTCCATAAGTCATTAGATTCTTTGTCGCTTTGGATCCATCACAATTGAACATGTGATTTTGAGTCCTGTTTCTCCGCATATGCTGAATTTGATCATTGTAGGAGGCATATGATCTTCTTCTTTGTCCCTGTTCTTCTCTTGATCTTGCATTTTCTAAACATTTGACGTTGAACTTGGAAACTTTTTTCCTTCATCTACTTTTGTTTGTGCTTTTTCTATAGTCGATTTGTTTGAAACAGCTTTTGTCGAGTTTTCAGGCATGTCAATGATGACATATTCTTGTGGTTGCTCTGCTTTCTTTGTTTGCACCTTGGCATCATGCTCTAAGTCATAGCCATCTGTCTCAACTTTTCTGCTTTCACACTCACAAACTTCGTTATCTTCCTTTAACACCTTTATCGTAAATAAGGGAGTTATATCATACCCATCTTCATCGCAAAATTTAGTCAGGGTTGCCTCATTCACACACACATCAAGAGTCGCCAGTATTTGATCCCATCCAAAGGGTTAAAATAACTCCTCTGGAAATGGTTTTGTATATATGCCTCATCTTCTACTGAACGCTCTAGGATGCAATCTTGATTTCTAAGACTTCCACTCTCAGGAGCTCCATACATCCAAATATGCACTTTGCTTTCAAAATCAGTGGCGGAGTTTAAGTCCTCCCCCAGGGTTCGCACTACATCTCTAGAACTATGATCTTTGACACTGATTTTTGTTATAACCTCTTTGTGTCTCAAGTAGATATAGTCATAGCCCGAGTCTTGTACCATTTTGAGCTGACGCATGAATGGTCTGCCCAATATGATGTCAAAGTTTTTGCTCTTGTCAAAATTCATTATGGAAAAGGTGTGCTCATACTCGATGCCACATGAGGATACAATGATTTGTCTAATATTCCAATCGGTTTCTCCGTGTATCCATCCGCTAATTGCAGTTTCATTCGAGTTTTCCTAAGAGCAGGCTTTCTCCATTTTTTTGATACCTCTTTGGTTGCAATGGCAATTCCTGACCCACTATCTAATATAGCAACTGTCTTTACTCCTTTGTAGTCAAGTGGTAAGGTGGTGTTTCCTTCGTCTCCTTCACACTATTCACCCACCTTATTTACCGGTATTGGCTTTGTCTGTCGCTTCTTCGGTGAGGTGTCATCCATGTTTTTGTTTGCAAGTTGGTCATGAAAAGGGATTTTCAACCCCATGTTTTCCAGGTGTTTGCCCATTTGGCCCCATAGATGTAGTCTAATTTTTCAGTGGCTCTGAGAGATAAAGTGTGCATTGTATACGAGAAGACATCAATTCATGCAAGCTCTTGGTATCCATAATTTTTGGTGTGGCTTTCCACTGAGAAGGTACCATTTTAAACTCCGATTTTGTTTCGTGTTCTCCTATGAAAGATGGCAAAGTCTTTAGAGAGCGTGGTTTACTCTCTTCAAATGCAACAGACCCGACATCCCTGTATAGAGATCTTATATCCCTTGGGAAGAATTCATGATCCATGTTTATCTCAGGGATAGGTGTTGAATGTAAAGTAGCACTACTATCTTTTTGGTTTTTGATTGATTCCCACAAGGATTGTGTCCACGGTTCTTCTACCTCTGGAATTGGCATTACTGTTTGTGAACCCACCCCATCTGTGGTATTGGCTACTTCCCTCGTATCTAAAGGTGCCTCAACTCCCGGCTCTTCCTGGTCTCTGTTTACAATACCCTGGCTCTCCAATTCTTTGACTTTATCGCGGATTAGCACCTCCATTTTTGGAGCATTTGGAACATGTGGTTCCATAAGAGCTTGGGCCTTCTGGATAAGCTCCTTGCACATTTGCAACCTCTCTTTTGCATACCGTGGATGAGGGTATATTAGCCATCTATCCTCTTCGGTTTGGTTGGGTTTTAGCCTAGCTTCATAAGCTTTCAAGATCGCATCCAAAGGTTCAACCACTTTGTCGACCAACCTCCCGAGTTAGTCTTTGACTCTTTAGGTCCTCAGTTGTACGCAAAAAAACTCTAGAAGCAGCAATCCTACCACCAAAACTTGCAACATCCTCAACATTGCATGTATCCATAGAACCAAGACATACATCCAAAAATGCTTTGCACAACATTCATTAGGAGAAAGCTGGACTCGCTTTTGGGCCTTTTAGTTCTAGAGAGAGTGTGGCGCTCGACCAATGAGGAAGAGGCTAACATTACATTGAAAATCAACAATTTAGAGAAAACGCATTGAGAAAATAAAGAAAAAATTCATTAGGAGAAAGCTGGACTCGCTTTTGGGCCTTTTAGTTCTAGAGAGAGTGTGGACTCGCTTTTGGGCCTTTTAGTTCTAGAGAGAGTGTGGCGCTCGACCAATTAGGAAGAGGCTAACATTACATTGAAAATCAACAATTTAGAGAAAATGCATTGAGAAAATAAAGAAAAAATTAATGTCTGGTTATTCAAATTATACAATGTCACACTTTCAAAGCATAAATGCCATAAACTGTACTAAATTTGTACCGAAGGATTTCATCTAGTATCTATGTTCTCGCTCAAATGTTACTTTGAGTAACTCTACTTCCCTCTCAAAACTGTCTTCCCTTTTTCATATTTTCTCTAACTCTAATGTGTGTTCTAGTGCACACCATGACTAACTCTCAAAGGCCTAGTACTACAATTGACTATGTGATCATTTTTAATAGTTATACTACAGATGATTAGTCATGGATACCATCTAGAATAACTAACGGGAGTTGGGTACTATTGCAGAAGAGGAGGCAACGCAATGATTTTGTGGAGGCTTTCAAGGGACAAGTTAAAGAGTTTAAAGTGTGCACAAAGCAAGTGGGTAAAAGAGGTACTCATACAACATGCTTTCCAACATGTTGACTTAAGGTTGCAAACATCTCCTCCTAGTTTTCCATGGCATTGACCCAACTAAAGGGTATTTTGAACATATATATCATTTAGTGCATGTTTATTTTCGAAGGCTCATGGTTGATATCATGTTTGATATGGTGCATATATTTATCCATCGAACATGACAAAATGGAAACCAGTTGAGAGCATAGTTGGGATTTTGGATGCTTTCCATGCATTTATTGGAGAGCAAATGTATTGAGGAAGACCGCACAAGGAGCTTGCCAATAATGAAATATTATTTTATGATATGTCATATTTGAAACCCCAAACATTGTCAAGCTGGGTTCGTGTGACTTGTTTGTCACTTCCATCATTTGACAGTAGGGATTGGTCTTTGCCAGCATCCCAAACCAGTGAAAGATTCAGGATTAGGTTGTTTCAGGATATACAAAAGTCTCTCAAGTATTCTATCGCTACAAAGATTGTTAGGCTCACTCTATTTATGCATGTTGAAGTGTTTGTAGATTTCTTATACATTAGGAGAAATATGGACTTTGCATGGGCCTTGTAAGGAATCCTAATTTTTAGAGATTAAAGCTAATGTTGTGTAGGGTTAAGGGGACAAGGGCATTCAAGAAGCTAGTTTTGAGTAGACTTTTCTAGTCTTTTTTTTAGACACATGTAGGATGTGGACCTAAGAGGTCACTTTCTCTCTCTAGCTTTTGGAAAGTGAAGGGAGTAAAGGGGTGTGGCCACATCATCAAAAACGTGGGTCACTAAGAGCCAAAATTTGACTTTTTTTCAAAAAAGTTATTTTTACTTATTTTTGACTTAAAACTCCCTCCCAACATATATACACATCAAAAAATCATTTTTTGACATTTTTTTAAACCTACAAACACTAAAAGTCCACTTTTTCAAAAAACAAATCCCAAAAAAAAAAAAAACCTTTGTTCTCTCCTCCTCCTTCCTCCACTCTCCCTCTCCTCTTCCTCCGTACCCCTTTCTCTCCTCCTCCTCCCCTCTCTCTCCCTCTCCCCCCCTGTCCCCTTCTCTCCTCCCATGTTCCTCCCTCTCCCTCCCCCCTCTTTCTTTTCATTCTTTGCTTCCTCACGCAACAGCTGCCATGGTGCTCACGGACATCACAAATCGTATGCCTCCACCACCATGTACTCCGCACAACAAAAGTGTACATATTGCTTGTCCGCGGTGTTTGCACCGAAGGCCGCACGTGAGGGTGAGCAGAGGTCATCCCAAGATCGCCATACTGCCGGTGAGACGAATGTGTATGGTTCTTCAATATCTTGGGAGGGGAGAAGTAGGCTTGTTAGGCTATTGCAATTGGTTGTGTATGGGTGCAGGTGCTTCTTTGCATTCGTGGATGCACGAATGTCAAGCTCTTCAGCTCAAAACAATGGCATTACAAGAAACAATGTGTGAAGGTTAGAGAGGTCAAGTGTCACCACTTTTACTCTAAAACAGCCTTCTTTGTTACATCTTGCAGGTAGGTGCTTCAAATCCATCCTTATTAGAGGTGGGTAATCTCATCCTAATGTATATTTTAGGATTTTTTATTAGTAGTTGGATGGAAATACTTGCAAATTTGTACAACATATACTTAACAAGTGTTTTTATTATACAACTTAAAAATGTTGAATTCATACATATTTTTGTTTGAAGAACATGTCTCTAATGCGTCATGATACAAGGTGACCTCTTACTATGCTAGTTAAGTGGCGTTGTTTGCAAGAATGGCTCAAGGAACTGGCATAACATGAAGCTTTTACGGTGGCACAAAGCTCTCCTCAAGCAATGTGGCTCCCACTACACCAAAAATCACTATGCTAACATGGAGAGATCCCTAGTAGGACAATACAAGAGCTTTTCATCAGCAGCACACCCTTTCCTAACATGAGGGCACCCCCACCAGAGATATTTGTATATGATAGGTCACCCCATGAGCATACCATGTCATGGAATGGATGTAAAAACTATGACTGCACTACCCCTTGGAAGTTGTTCATGAATGTATGTTTATCAAAGTTAATGAGAAGAAGTTTGGACCTTTTTGTTTGTTGATGTGTAAGAGCACTCTTGGTCTACCATATTTTAGATTGTTTGATAAGTTAAATAAGATTTGTAGTCATTTAAAGTGTCAATTTTTTTTTTTTGGTAAGATTGTACATGAGAAGACATGATAAAGTACAAGAGATCTTGACGGAATAAACCTCGATGAGATTCCCACCATGCACTTGTGACACCATACCTCTCCTTGAACCCTTTGACTTCTATCGTTGTGGGAAGTCCAAGGGGGGGCTATTTTCAAATTTTTAGCATAACTTTTTTTTGAAGGAAATTTTGGTTATTCTAAAGTTTATACACAGTTTAGGAGTTCATTCTGATTGTTTTTCTTCAGTTTCAAATTTTGACTGAGTGCACTCCTTGGAAGCCACTTTTGAAGGTGTTAGGGCGAGATTTTGGGAAAGTTTTATATGTACGAAATACAGTCCTTAACACAATAAAAAACAATGGTTCTTTGAGTATTTTCAGATTCCATGGTTTTAATGCTCGTTGGAGCCCGTAGATTAAGAAAAAAGTAAAAAATGTATGTTTTACATCATTTTTAAATAAATTGTCAACTTGCACGTTGATTTTTGGAGAATGCGAGCAAGATATGATTTTTTCTCATCACATGATGGTCGAAGAACGCGATGAGATGAACACATTCATGTGAGACAAGCCCAGACAGATTCGGAGCCGATTGAAATCTAGAAGCTGTTGAAAACACTTGAATCATGGCCGTGCATAAAAAATATGCTCACACGGTGAAGGAGGTGCTTCAAAGCTATGGAAATCAGTATAAAATGCAAGCAATAGCGTTGGAGGCTATTCAAGAAGTTGTAGAGGCTCACATCATTTCAGATGACTTTGCAATGACAAAATGATTAAGAGTTGTGTCTACTGTCTCCATAGTGATTTGGCTTTTCGGTTTATCCATGTGTTTTAAGTTAAGTGGTTCTGGCCATGAAGAGTTAAATTTAAATCAAATATTAACATTTTTGCCATCCTAAGGGGCAAAAAAAGCTAGAAAATGTGAAAAAAGGGTGGCCACAAGGGCGTGCAGATGGCCCATCCAGCAGTTTTGGATGGCTCATCTGCGCGCCCTTGTGGCCACCCTTTTTTTTGCATTTTCTAGCTTTGTTTGCCCCTTAGGATAGCAAAAATGTTAATAGCTGATGATTCCAGATGTTTATGTAGCATGAGACTAGATTTTTATATTGTCCAATGTGATTTGGCCTTTTGGTGCAGGGAACTAGTAAGTTGAGTTGAAGGAAGGCATAATGTGCTTGAAAAGTTAAATTTTACATTCATCTCACCTTTTCCAAGGTCCTGGAGTACAACAATAGCCTAATTATGCAAAAACAAAGGGTGGCCACAAGGGCGCGCAGATGGCCCATCCAATAGTTTTGGATGGCTCACCTACGCGCCCTTGTGGCCACCCTTTTTTTTGCATTATATGGCCTTGTCTTCCCCTTATAATAGCAAGAATGTTAATATTTGATGAAACCAGATGTTTATGCAGCATGAGACTAGATTTTTATACTGTCCAATGTGATTTGCCCTTTTGGTGCAGGGAACTAGTAAGTTGAGTTGAAGGAAGGCATAATGTGCTTGAAAAGTTAAATTTTACATTCATCTCACCTTTTCCAAGGTCCTGGAGTACAACAATAGCCTAATTATGCAAAAAAAAAGGGTGGCCATAAGGGCGCGCAGATGGCCCATCCAACAGTTTTGGATGGCTCACCTGCGCGCCCTTGTGGCCACCCTTTTTTTTGCATTATATGGCCTTGTCTTCCCCTTATAATAGCAAGAATGTTAATATTTGATGAAACCAGATGTTTATGCAGCATGAGACTAGATTTTTATACTGTCCAATGTGATTTGCCCTTTTGGTGCAGGGAACTAGTAAGTTGAGTTGAAGGAAGGCATAATGTGCTTGAAAAGTTCAATTTTAGGTTCATCTCATCTTTTCCAGGGTCTTGGAGTGCAGCAATAGCCTAATTATGCAAAAAAAGGGTGGCCACAAGGGCCCACATATGGCCCATCCAGCAGTTTTGGATGGCTCACTACGCGCCCTTGTGGCCACCCCTTTTTTTGCATTATATGGCCTTGTCTGCACCCCAGGATACCAATTTTTTTTTAGATTAAGTGAAAGAAAATCTTTATGCAACATGACAGTACAAATTCCACTTCTTTTCACTCAGATGTAATTAGAGCTCCCCCCCCTTTCTTTGTGTTCAAAGGTCCGGAGCATTCACTATGTAAAATTTTCCTATATCACGTGCGTTCACTAGAATGGATTAAAAGTACCCCTTATAGGCCTTATCTACACATGTTTCTGCAACTTTACAAGAATATAAAATCCCTTCTGTTGAACACATGTGCTATGTTACATATACTTTAGTGAACTCCCCATGTCAACGGCCTCACAAATCCTGTGCACTAAACACTAGAAATTGACCAAACAAGGAGCCAATTTTTACTTCCTTGTATCCACCTAGTGTTCTTGGGAATGTTTTGGTTAAGCCATTTCTTTGGTATTTGAAACCACATGTGACCCCTATTGTTATAGTATCCAAACCAAAGGTTTCTTGATTGGAAGTTTACATAGGCTCGAGTGGTACATATCTTCTATGTTAACAATGCATGTATCTATAATTTATGTTTAGAATTTCTCTATCCAAATGAGCTACATGGTAAAGATAAAATCCGGAATTTAACAGTTAAGTTCACAAGGTGATAGCTATTGGTATCATCTTTAGCAATACCAAAGAAATAGCTACCAATAGCTAATGAATAGGGATATTTAAGAAGATTTCATACCAAAAACTTGTCAACACTACTCAAAAAGTTGGAAACTCAAAGGCTTTACATATATGTATGATGAAACAAGAATCAATAATAAGTCACCCCTATACATAGACACCTCCATCTCAAGTGATCATTTCTCTAATCAAGCTTGGCATATGCATAGTATGGAAGCAATAACATGTTGGAAAGCAAGAGTTTAGCTTTCTTAACTTGTGAAACATTGCTAATGATATATATTCAACATCCCCAAATGAGGACATCTTGACAAAGTTTATGATCCACTTTAATAAGAATAACCATTAATGATTAAACTGAAATCAAAATATTGCTTGAATTTCTTCAAGGTGGAGTGATTAAGACTTGCGACTTGAATCATTGTACAGGCAAATCAAAATATCCATAAAAGTAAACAATATTTCTCAGATCTGTATGACACTTCAGTAATCTAAATTAAATACTCTCACTCAATGCGACACCATTTAACAAAAAAACATATTTATATTGCATTTATAGAGGAATCCAGCCTCATGAAAAAAAATTACAAATGGAGACAATGTTGTTGCTGTTAGGCTTCTCTTACAAGTATTTGTCTTCCTCATCTAGAGATTCATATACACTTGAGTATTTGTGTGTCTATGACACTAGGGAAGATAGTAGTACTATATGGATGGCTTCTATGAGAGCTCCTAGAGAGTCCCTATTGGTTCAAGATTCTAAAAAACACCTACTATTCTTATCAAAATCTTTTAACAATATGGTAGTGAAAGGTTCCTCAAGGAACAAAAATAAAGTTATTTCCATCTCTGCACATGGTTGCTTGCTCATGTCCTCTTAAAACAAGTTGAATATGTAAGTAAACAAAAGATTATGTGAGCACAAAGTTATAAAGTACAAAATGATATCATTCCAATTATCTAATGACAATTATACTAAGAATAAATTACAAGAAAAATCTTTGACGACTCTCCATAGATAACACAACTTACTTACATTGTGAGACTCAAATCACATGCTACACAACTATAGATGGCGCACCAAAGCCATCAACAAAATAGCACCACCCAGTGTTATGAGGTGTGAAGCCTAAACACTGAAAGCCATAAAGAGGTTAATTCTCTCCAGCATGATAAACTTAAAGATGGAGATGATTTAAGCTCTGAATGTAAGCTACAAGGGTAGTTTTCTTACCATTCTATCTTTATGTTGGAGATGAACCCTTGCAATGCCCACGCGATATTCACACCTCCTATTGTTGTGGTATGCAACTCATGTGAGCTCATACTTTTGCCACCTTCGGGAGTAGAGGTTTCCATGTAGTGTGAGTGAATGAAAGTAGAAGGAGTAGAATCTTGTTTCATGTTGTAATGGAGGTGAGAGAAGGGAGAGGAGCTAGCTTGGTGTGAAACTATGTGGTGAGCAAGGGAAAGAGATAGAGGAGGAGATTGCTTGGTGCTACAATGGAGGTGGGAGAAAGCTAGCAGAGAGATAATGATGGACTATAGGGGGTGCATGTGGTTGTTGCAGCAATGGAGAGCTTGGAAAAGGGTTTGTAGAGAGAGAAAAACACTTTTTAGCTATAGAATAGGTTTGGAAAGACTTTGGAGGGTGAAAATGATGTTTTGATTTGTTTTTTTTAAAAATCAATTTTTTGGATTTTTTAGTGCACGTTTTTAACTTTTGAAGGCCAAAAATACTTTTTTGACCATGAAAAAGGTTTGGGGACCTTTTAAGGAGGGAAAACTTGAAATTTGAATTTTTTTGAAAATTTGAAATTTTTAGTGTATTTTTAAATCCAGGCCAAAAAGTGGGGGAAAAGAGGTCAAAGTGGTCCCCCCCCCCCCTCTTTCCCCTAGCCACCTCCCTTACCTTCTCACTAGGTAAGAGGCAATTAAGAGGTGTAAGGCTACCTTGTCCCCCTACTTTTTTGAGGGTATAGAGTGTGTCCACCACCCTCTTCCTATTGGCTGACCTCTAATTAACCTTAATCCCAAAGGGCCCCTAGAGGGTTCATATTTTTCCTAATGATGATGAGCAAATAAGAACTACCACAACAATGTTCAGTTGCAATTCTGAGAGTTGTTTGGACTTTTTAGATGATAATTGGGATAGGAAAGAGTCGAAGGGAAAAATCTATATTTTGCAAAAGAAGTCCATGATTTGCAAGTATATTATAAGCTCTCAAAATTTCATAGTGTCATTTTACTATTTTAGATATCATCTTCTTAGTAAGCAACTTATTCCACTTGACCAAGATATAGAGTCTAACTATGAGAAAAAACCTTTAGCAATGGAGATCTACTTTTGAGAGAGCCTAGTTACTGTGATGGACACAATGTCAAGTACAACTCTTGCACAACTTAGGGTAGGTCTTACATATGAATACCTGCTATTGCTGCCAAAAGTGTATGCATTCAATCCCAATAATAGAAAGGTACTAACCAAATGGATTTCAATTGTACTAACACTTTTCTTTTCTCAGATTCCAAGATGCAAGGAGAAAACAACATTGTGCAAGGAGTCCCTCTCGAGTACACTTCACTTGATTGCTTCAACCGGAAAAGCTAAGTCACATACCCTGTGCATGCAATGAGTTTTACCACCATGCCATCCAAGATGTATACCCCATTATGATTAATACAAAGACATTTTGTGCCGCTCAAACATTGTCTCAAAATTGTAAACTTTGTATTATCTCAAGACTTTATACATTGTATTTTTTTCATTCAAACTTTATACAAAGTGGTGATGATTACTACCCCCTTCTCGTATTGCTACCACTTCTCCCCTACCCCTTGCGGTTGCTACCACTGCTCCCCTACCCCCTACCTCGATTGCTACCACCGCTTGCTTGCCCCTACCCCTGCTGCTCCTGTGACATCTCCCCCAAGTTTTTCTCATTTTCCCTCGGGGGATACTGGTCTCGGGTGCCCTTTCGTGTCACTCAAATGCCTCGGCTTCATTCATGGCTTCCCATGCATCTTGAACCTATGAAGCTTCACTCTGTTCTCTCTCTGATCGTTGATGTGTAACCCAATCTTCTACTTCTACCGAGTCCGTATTGATTGCTTCTTGCATGTTTCAAACCTCCTCTTGAGTCTGTTGGTAGCTCTACGTGATTTCTTCAATGCGGGCATGTTCAAGCTCCTCAGCTCATGCGCTTTTCTCTCTTGATCGACTATGTACCAAAATTATGATATGCTGAATGGCCATTATAGGGGCTGAAGTCATGTAATTCAAGGTCCTGTAGATGCGTGATAATACGAAAGTAAGTAAAGGAGTAGCTTCTTTTCATAAATGCATCGCAACGATACAAGCTCTATAAGGGTCCTGAAAGGCCATTATAGGGGTTGTAGTCATGTAATTCAAGGTCCTGTAGATGCATGATAATAAGAAAATAAGTAAAGAAGTAACTTCTTTTCGTAAAGATATTGCAATGATACAAGCTCTAAAACAACATGCGTACTTACGTTTGGTATATCCAGAATTTATCTTAGAATGAGCATAGCATTCATACATGTCCTCCAGTCTGAGTCGGCAAACTAACCCGCTGATGCTCAATGGTAGCACCTAGATCATGTTCTAACAAAATGTACTGCACACAACAAACATATTTTCTCCCAAAACTACATACATAAGTACTTGCTTCAGTAGGGCATTAGAAACAGACACTACATAAAAAAGCATAAAGATAAGCCTTACGCCTTTACACGCCCATGGAATCCCCTGCTTTGCCTAGAGTTTTCATATAGTAGATGACCTTCACTTCAATGTCGAATAACACTAGACTCCAATGTTCACTACAAAAAAAGAAAACATCAAAACTATCAACGATGAGAAATAGTAAGATACTAAATCCAACATAGCTTTGCCTACCGACACACAACTCACCTTTGATTGTATGCAGTGACTAGAAAGTGTGCTAGATCCCAGTTTACTCTGCTAAACCAGTCCAACAACGTCAAAAATGACATTCCATTGTTTTGAAGCATAGGTGATATAAGCAGATCTATTCCATATATTTTGTCTTGCATATTCGCAAGCAGAAGCGAGATAACATGCCTAACATGAAAAAGTGATAGTGATTAGATTGGTTACTAGACATATAGACATAGGTCATAACAAAGCGAATACGGATCTTAAAATGGTCATATAAGTCCCTAATCTCTTGGTTCTGACCTTGGTCAATACTAAGCGATTAGTGGCTTTAAAGATTTCCAAGTGTCTGTGTTTGCTTAGTATTGACCCCAACACCGTGACATAATGAACTTAGAGCTTACCATATAGCTAGATAGCATGCATTGACATGGGCCAGAACATAGCAAATCTGATTCTTGAAATGGTCCGTTAGGTCCCTATTCGCTTGGTTCTAACCCTAAGTGCTGACAGCGGGTTAGCCGCACCACCCTCAAGCTCACCCAGAGAAATTGAAGATGGCCGGCCTTCGGAGCCAAGGCCGCGAGAATCGACCCCATTTGGGGAGCATTAGGTAAAAAACAAAAAAAAATGTTTTTTTATTATTACTGCCACCAAACCACCTCCCCTCCCTTGCTTGTGCGCGTGCAATGGGCCGTCGCACCTCCCTTTGGCACCACTCCCTCCCTCTCCTCCATTATCCCCCCTCTCCCCTCCATTATCGCCACCCCACTCCCTCACCCACTCCCTCACCCACTCTCTCACTCTCTCCCTCTCATCGATTATTCAGCCCACTCTCTCTCTCTCTCTCTCTCTCTCTCTCTCTCTCTCTCTCTCTCTCTCTCCACACACACTCTCACTCCCTCCTCACGCACACTCTCCCTCTCTCTTCGAACCTGTGAGACGGACTAAAGCCCATAGGGCGCATGAAAGAAACAATAAAAAAAATATAATATCTCCATCTCTCTCCTTTGTTCGTCACCCGGATGGGGGGGGAGGGGTGCCATGCATGGACACACTCCCCACCGCCACCATCTTTCCCCCCTCACCCCTTCCCTCAACCTCATGTTCTCTCTCTCGCTGTCCCGCAACACTCCCTCTCTCTATTGCTCCCATTGTGATTGAAATCTCTCTCTCTGTCCGAGTCGCTGTCGGCACCAACCTGCGAACAACTCTCTCTCTCTCTCTCTCTCTCTCTCTCCGTCTCTCTCTCTCAACCCCCATCACACACACACCCTCACACTCTCCTCATCCCACACTCACTATTCACCCCCTCCCCTTTATTTAGACTCTTGCCATCTCTCTCTCCTTTCCTGAGTACGAGCAGCATAGAACTCTCTCTCTACCATTACACACACACACACACACACACACACAAACACCCTTGCCCCTCACCCGCTCACTCACCCTCTCTCTCTCTCTCTCCCTCTCTCGTTCTTTTTATGTCGGTAATCACCAACCCACCCTGCTGCGTAGAAAGTCTCTCTCTCTCTCTCTCTCTCTCTCTCTCTCTCTCTCTCTCTCTCTCTCTCTCTCTCTCTCTCTCTCTCTCTCTCTCGTTACCTACACACACACACACACACACACACGTCTACCTCTACAAACACACACACTCCCCAACCCCTCTCTCCCCATCACCCTCTCTCTCTCCTCACTCACGCTCTCTCTCCCTCATTCTTTGTAGTTAGCGAGGCAGTACGTAAAAATATAAAAAAATAAATTAAATATCTCTCTCTTCTCTCATTCCCACACACACACTCTTGCCCACACACACACACACACACACACACACACACACACACACACACACACACACACACACACACACACACACACACACACACACACACACACACAATATGCATATGCACTTAGAGCACATGCACCCACAACATGTACATATACGCACGCATAAGCACATATGCACAAATACGTACAGCAAAGGAAAAAAAGAACGCCACACCATCAACAAGAGGAGAAAAACAACCAAAAGCACACGAAAACAATAACAAATCAAAGACTGACACTAAAGGCATGCCCCGATCGGACCCAAAAGTGACGTATAACATCTCGACATCAACAAAAAACCTGGAACAACAGCATTAACCTCACACCGGCCACCCGAACCATCAACAACACCCATTGTAAATGCCCCGATCACCACTCTTCTCTAATAACCTAGCCAACGCTAGTGGATTGTAAAAGAACTTCCCACTCCACTCTTACCTCCCTTCTCTCTATCTCTACCTTCTCTCGCTCTCTATCTCTCTCAATAGAGAGGCATCTAGACTCTCTATAGTGACCAGTGTATATTTGCAAGGACCATTAGGTAAGGACCACCTCTCAGGCCTATTTAAAGAGGCCTCCACTAAGGACAAAGGGATAGAAAACACACTAGAGGCACCACCCAGGCTCCATGCACTGTACATTCCATGCACCACTAAGCACATACTGCATCTCCCAAGCTAGGGAGCTCATGGTATCATGTTTTTGATGCGTGTTTTTTATGACCCCTCTTAAAACCACAATTTTGGCATTGCCAACAACCAAAAGAAAGAAGCTCCTCTCGACCAAGAAGGCTCTAGTGCATGTATAACAATGTTGGGTGTTGCCACAAAGTCATCTTGGTAATGATCATAATTAGCAAGGTAAAAGTGTTTCCCAGATGCGACCACCTAAGCTTGCACCACTAAGGATTACAACAGCGAGTAGAATGATCACAGCAAGAAGTGTGAAGCAATGGAGCAACAAGAGTGAACCGTGCTCACTAGAAGGGTTTTTTGGCACTTAAGGTTTGGCTAAACCTTGTACAAACACAAGAAATAAAAATAAAATAAGTTTTGACAGTAGATCTATTACTAGGAAAATGTCCATTTTTGGCAAGGGATTTCGGCATGGTTTTCGCACACGGATGAGCTTCATATGGGAAGGAGCCCTAAAGAAAGTTGAAACCCATGGAAAAAGGGAACTTGGAGTTGGTTTCACCTATGGTATAAGTGAAACTTGAAGGACCAAGTGGCAGGATCCACTACCTAGATATTTCCTATTATGTAATTGCCATGTGTACATAATATCTACTAATCTTACAAATAAGATGCCATAGTGACATCATGGGCCCATGGGGGATCTTGAGGTGTCATCACACATGGGATGCATAATGAAGAAGTCCAAAAGGAGCATCATGCATAGTGGGTCACCTCACTTTTGGCTCATAAGGAAAAGAGGGAAATGCCAAGCCAATTTTCTTCATTTTTCTCCATTTTCTTGAGGGAAATGATTCCCCCACCCCCCAAAGGTCACCCTAGACCCCCCTCCACGTCCTCCCTTTGTCCTCTATCAACAAAATTTGGGCAAAGCAAGTGGGCCCCCATATTGGAGCCATTTGTGGTGGCAAAAGTCTTTTTTTTTTTGTCATATTCATCACCCAGTCTTTCCCCCTTTCACCCTAGCCACCTTCTTGCTCACACACACACACTTTACATTATTCAAAATTCTATCATTTTCCACTCCTAATCAGCCCTCTCAAGATTCCATCGTTGCACTTCATCTTCCTCCTCTTACTAGTATGTGTATGCACTAGTTAATTGCACACACTATCACTAAAATCCTACACATATTGAGGATCCATAATGGATTTCTATTTTCTATTATAACGTCTACCTAATTGCATCAAAATCAGCCACAAAAAACCTTAAAACAACTCCATAGCTTCACCCCTTTCCACCCAATTCTCATTCATCCTCACACACGTGTATCTATTCCTCTAAGTATGGCCCGTTTCTCTCTCCTTTTTACCACAATTTGTGAGATAGGTGCCAGTCATTCCACAACCTCCAAAGAAGAAGGTGAATTGCTGCAAATAATGACCAAGAATCAATCTCTCAAGTGGCAAGGTGAAGCTTCAAGGTGAAGGCATCAAGAAGGTCAAGGTGGCGGCTCCTAGGGCATCCCAATTTGTCCCCCAATTCAAGCCCTTAATTGTAATTTTCACTAATTGTAATGGGGTGGGAGAGGCTATATAAAGAGCCCCCCATCTCAGCCCAAAGACACGGGAGCTCCTTTCCATTGTAGCATGCCCTAATTAGGCTCTTTGTGCACCTCTAGGCTACCATCATTTTGGCAGGGTGATAGTGTTTACATTCCCATGATTGTAGCTAGCATGCTTGATTTGTGTGGATGCTTTGTGTGTGTAATCACTCCCTTGGTGGAGGTGTGAAGGTTTTCTATTTGATTTCCCCTTAATGAATGATTAACGCTCAAGTTTTTATTTTGTTGTGAAGAATGCATTTACATTGGCATGGGCGCGTGTAGCAAGTTTTGTTAAGGCTTGATCAAGGCAATTCTAGTTATATGTGTTTCATCCTTCTCCCACATCCATTATCAAGCACATTTATTCCCCACTTTCTCTTCTGTTTCCTTTCTCCCTTTTCCTTCCTCTCTCCATCACCCTCATACGTATATTTGCTCCGCATGTATAATTGCAACCATTCATACGGTTAGCCAAGAGAGGTTTTGGAAATAGGCACCCCTTCAAACCTCTCACTCCAATAATTCATTCCTTGGATCCTTGTTGGTGGCTCTCTTCCGATCTCTCTCTCTCTCTCTCTCCATTAAGGTTGGTTGAAGGTGTGTGTGAGCACAACTCCTTCCATATGATCAAGGTGATTCTCTCCCATAAAGATGTCATTCTCAACAATAGAGCGTCAACTCTACTAGCTCTTGGTCGCGTCCTAAGCGCATTAAATGGTAGGTGGTGCCCCTTCAATACCCCCTCACCGTGAGGCATCACAGTAGTACCTTGGTGTAGAGGCCACCGGGTGTGCTTTGTGTGCTTCATTTTGGTGCCCCCACTGAGGAGGGCTACATAGACCTTCAGTTCACAGACAATGAAGGTGTGCAATTTTCAACATGGACGAGTGGTGTGAGGAGTTTGCAAATTGGAGGACAGAAGAGGAGGAGGCTCTAGAGGCCCTGAAAGATTTCATCGAGATCTTGTTGCCTGGCTGTAGCGTCATCGACATTCAAGAAGTAAGTCCCTCTCCTTGCCTTGTTTGTGATCGTCTCGCCAACGAAGAAGAATGAGGAGAAGAGCTTGATTTACCTCTCCTCTTAACCTATGAATGCTCCAATAACCCCCGATGCACACACAGTTGAAATTCTCTACATCAATACACACGAAAGTACCGTAATGCACATTAAAGGAAGAAAGAGTACTACTAGACCTCTCTTTCCTAAAAAGGTAATTAAGAAAAGGAAGATCACATCCACACCTAAGTGGCCTAAAGCTGCAGCATGTGCTCAAGCGTGAAGGTGACATTTGGTCCCATCTCATTTAGTGGGGGTTACATGACCACTTTTGGCAAGAAAAAGGCCAGTGAGCAACCAGCTTCAACATCAAACCTGCAACCATGAATTTCACCCCTAAACCCTCATGAAGCAAAGAGGCGGAGGCTTGCCTATAAGATTTCCGCTCATATGCATGTGCGCCCAGTACACTTTGTGAATCCAGACGCCACCAGTCCTAAGCCAACCTCATGTCCACGCGAAGATTTATTTGGATGTTGTCCAAAGTGCTTTGGTGATCGGGTGAAGAGCCTTCCCGCTTTACCTTTTTTGCTAATTTTCAAGAAGTTATCTCAATCTAAAGAGACTGTCCTTGTTGATGATGTTTTGCATATTAATGGTGTAACTTTTGTTCGTCATGTTGATTATGGCAATAGCATCCAACTACTACTTGTAAAAAGGCTCGGCATAGTAAGAAGTGTTGCCATCACCCCCTACATCTTCACAGACGCGTCAGGAAGAGTAGAAGTGATCCGAGGTGCCGACCTTCTGTGGATGATCAGGCTCATTGGTCCAAAGATGGTGCAACTAAGCTAGTCTATTTGTGTGGGTAGGTATGGATGCCAATAATGACAATAATGATCCACAGATGTTTCCTTTCCATTTTGTGCGTCATATGTGTGTTAATATATGTATTGATAGGAAATTATTCTATCAGCAAAGAATAGCCTTGTTGTTTGGAGCTGAAAGACTTGGGGAAATCTTGCGCTCTCCTCACCCTGTCATTCTACCCTTAGTAGATTATACCACTCCTTTGATGTGTCAATATTCATCCTATTTTGAGCTAGCTATGCTAAAGCTCCAAATTGTACTTATCATACTCTACTTTCAATAAATTGGAGTTGTTTGCGTAATTGTGTACTCTCTCAGTTACATTATGGCCTTCCCTAATTTTCATGGTAAGCCTGGGGAGGTTGCTTCAGACTTTTTGGATAGTTTGGAAATGGCATTTTTAGTGTCAGGAAGGGATAATGAGGCCACAAAGCTAAGGGCCTTTCCACTAGTATTAAGAGAAGGTGCTAAAGTATGGTATCAAACTTTGGCACCCGAAGAAAGAAGAGACTATGAAGCCTTAAAAATGGCCTTCATCGAAGAATTTCGCCATCATGAGCCTCCGGAGGGGATATGGAGACAACTCTTAGAGCTACGCCAAGCATCACCCAAACATCACCCAATGACTATAGAAGCTATGAAGGGAAGTTTTCCACCTATGGGAGAAGTGGTGTGCATCACTAGGCGAAGGGAAAAGGGCGCCAGAGTGCCTAAAGAAGGATTGTTTCCTAGCAGGGCTTTACCCCATCCTTTGAGAAAAGTTTAAAGGTAAATTCCGAGACACCTTTGAGAAAGCTATGAATTATGCAAGGGAGAATGATAGGAAATTAAATTTTCAAGCTCAGCTACAAGGAGGAATGGAGCCTCCGCCGCTAGCTCAACCTACAACAAGGGTAGTAGCAGGGACAGGAGCAACATACCAAGAGTCCTCTCAACAAGAGCTGCTTCAACGAATCACCAATCAGCTAGAGAGCCTGCCCATCAATTTGGTTCAAGGTGTAAGGGCTCCCCATCCAGGAAATGAACGAAATAGACAAGAAGGACAAAGGCAAACCCGTGAGTACGTTTGCTACAATTGTGGAGAGGTAGGTCACGGCATGTATTATTGCCCTCACCCACAACGCTATCAAGGAAATGGTAATCAAAGAAGACCTCCCCGCCAACAAGTCACCTCTCCTCAAGCAAGGCCGCCAAATGGACAAAATACACATGTGGCTGCACCAATTCAAATATTGAGACCCCCTCCTCCACCACCACAAGCACCAGCAGATATCCCTCCACTACCATCAGGTGGGGAGGATAGGGTTGTCTCTATCATAAGTCTTGACAATGGTAAGGATAAAGGGAAAGAAAAAATGGAGGAAGCTATTTCCATGCCAATAAAGAGAGTTAGGAGACAAAGAACTGATGAAATGGAAGCTTTAGAGCCGGATAAAGGGAATGAGGGTTTCTCCCAAGTGATAGGAGACAAGAAAAGGAAGAGTAGGTCAAGGAAGCACATAGGAGTAGAAGACTTTCCACTTGGGGTGGGATCCATACCCTATGACCTCATAACAGATGTGAGTAAGGAAGGACCAAAGATCTCATGGCAGCAACTCCTCCACCTTTCCCCAAAGATGCGTAGAACCTGGTCTAAGATGGTTAGCACTAGGAGGGCTAAGGCAAAGTTAGTTGGGTCCATTAGTGCAAGAGGCATGAAGGATATTGTGCCAGTCATTGATGCAGAGATTAAGAGTCAGCGAGTCTCCAATGTGTATGTGGATGGTGGAGCCGAGATTTGTGTTATGACAGAGAAATTGATGCACAGGTTGGGTTTGGAAGTAAACGAGCAGACTTCCTTACAAGCTAAGATGGCAAATAATGTAAGGGTGGCTTGTGTGGGAAAGGTTAATGGACTGAAGGATTCCGATTTTGGTGTGGTAGTCTCAACTAATTCTTATGTGATCCCAACTAAGGGGGAGGGCTACCCATTAATTCTTGGAAGACCTTAGCTTATGGCTATGAAGGCCAGGCAAGATTGGGAGACAGGTTCCCTTGAGTTGCGCCCAAGTCATAAGGCCGGTGGCAAGTAACAAAAAATTGTGTATGACATGAAGCAGGGTAGACAACAAGACCTGGATATGGAGACTTCGGTGGAGGAATTGAGCACAGGAAACTACTCTTCGTCTGAGGGTGAGTCATCTAAGGAGGATGCTAGTTCTTTGGATGTAATGGGTATAGTACTATGAGACCCTGAAGGAGAGCATAGTCAAGACTCTCTAAACAAGGAGGAAGTCACAGGCCTAGAGGAGATGTTAGCTAAAGACCTACAAGAAGAAGAAAAAGGACCCTATTTGCAGGTACTAAAGAAGCATGCTAGTCTCTTCATAACTGATTATGAACACATTAAGGGAGTAACAGTGACTCAAAACCATATCCAATTGAAAGAAGGTGCCAAGCCAGTGGTGCAAAGACTTAGGAGATAGGGGTTGTGCAACAAGATGCGCTCTTAAAGGAAGTGAAAAGATTACTCAATGCAGGATTTATCTACCCAGTGGAAGATTCCGAGTGGGTGTCCCCGGTTGTGGTAACACCAAAGAAAAATGGGAAGTGAAGGTTGTGTGTTGATTACAAGTCTCTAAATGCAGCCACAAAAAGGGACCATTTTCCTTTGCCTTTCCAAGATGAGATACAAAATGAAGTGGCTGGTCATGAAAGGTACACAGTGTGTGACGGGGTCTTAGGCTACTTCCAGATCAGAATTGTAGATAACTTGTGATCATGTGCATTTGTTGCTCTCAACCCTTGAAGACTCTACCTATTGTGCACAAGGATGGAGGGGGGGGATGTTAAAATATCCATTATCCTATTGTCCCGGATTGTCACTGGATGAAGCAGCCCATCGTAGAGGAAAATGCAGCCTACAGAGGATGTCAAAATCCCTCGGCATAATCACGACACGATGCACATGGGCCTCCAGGATGTAGCCATCATTGAATAATTCAACGAGGTAATCTTCTGCAATCTCGTGCAAGCATAGAAGAGCATTGTCGGCCCATCACATGCCCACTCTCCAATTCTTGCATATCTCTCGCACCACTCGTTGAAAGGGAAGTCTTGGAATGGCCGGTTGCATATGCCTTTTGATCCTACGTAGCTCATATAGGACACATTTGTGTGCCTCGTATTGACATCTGCTTGCTTGAGCATGCAAGGATTCAACTGTCGCTCTTTTTGTTGTGGCCTTTCCATGAGCCATCTCTACAAATAGCATAAGAAAAAAACAACCACATTATGTGAGAGAATGTTACTTTCACATAAGGGGATCCACATGTCAAACATAGTTGCAAAAAATATGGTCAATATCAAGCAAACCAGAGCACCAGATATAGTAATGACGCCCCTATTTGCTTGGTACTGACTTTGAAAATTTGAATTGCAAAAAATAATAATAGATCTACAAACAGCACAATGAAAAACCAACCACATTTTGTGAGCGAATGTCCCTTTTACATAAGGGGCTCCAAGCGGAAAACACAACTGCAAGGAATATGGTCAGTACCAAGCAAATCAGAGCCTAAAACACAGTTCTACCACCCCTATTTGCTTGGTACTGACCTTGCAAATTTGAACTGCAAAAAAGAATGATAGGATACCTGGAGAGATCTGCGTTGACAAAGCAAGGCAAAAAAGGACGCGGCAAGTGGGCAAAAGTTCTTGTCCTTTTCTTGGTTCCACATTTTGTGAAGGCTCAACTAGGGAGGGGTAGAGTTAAAATGCGAGTCGGTGAATGACAGGCTGACGCTTGAAGGTGGGGTTAGCTATCTCTAAACTTTGGACCATGCGCCTCTTTAATGAGCATCGTTTCTAGTTTCATGGTGGTTGGTCAATCGTACTACATGAGAATCAAAGTCTATTTATTGCATTTACACTAGTTGTCCTTCTGTGAGGACAACCCACGTGTCCTTTTGGAGTTACCGTTGGGCGTCAGACATCAATCACCGTCGGGGTTGGCATCTCCATCTCCAAATAGGAGAAACAGATTAGCCTTGCCTTTTTAATGATCTTGCTCTCAACCACCTCTCTTGATCTTTCTCTTAGCGACCTCCAAAGCTTTGAGTCTGTTATTGCCGCATCGCCATCACCCTTACCTTCATCTTTTTGCAATCTTGCTCTCAGCGACCTCTCGTGATCGTGCTCTTAGTGACCTCCAAAGTTTTGTGTATGTTACCTGCCGCATCCCCATCCACCCCGATGCTGTTGGATATTGCAAAGACACATTCTCTCTCTCTCTCTCTCTCCTACCTATGCATGTGCATTTCACGTTGTTGCACTTTTTTTTTTTGGCCAAGGGCATGGGGATTTTGACAGAGAAACAAAGCATCTTCATGAGATTTGAGTGTTGAAGCGAGCTTGAAAGGTTGTTTTATCATAATTTTCACGGCGATGATCTCACTTGGTCTGCTTTAAGGAGTTGTTTTGACAGGGTATGATATGCTTGGAAATGCTACAATGAAGTCCACGACCTTGACGACTAAAGATCGAGATCGGTCATTGCTAGAGGTGTATAAAGGAAGCTCGGCAAGACTTTGAAGAGGATGGCCACCAATGGCTGCTTATTATTTTTTTTGCATATCATCTGTGACTTTATCGTATTGCGCGAGTGTGTGAGTGCAAGAGTGTGTGTGTTTGTCAAAGGGAGTTCCGAGAAGCCTTTGTCAAATATAAAAAATGTGCTCTTATATGTCTGTTTAATGTGCTACGGGGATGGTGTTGAATGTGCTGAGGGAGGCCGAGTGTCGCCTGGTGGGGTCCACCAAGCTTATGAGAGGGGCAACTCTTTTTGCAAGACAAGGAGGGTCCGAGAAGGCCATGAGATAGGGGAATGTTAGTTTCCATTAGCAACATGAGAGGGGCAAAGAGTCGAGAGTGGGGGTGTGAACCCACGCTTGTCTTTTTTTTAATGAGGTTAATTGTTATTTTTGGAATGACGAGGGGTTGGCGGAGACCAAAAAGACGGAGGGGGTGTGTCGATTGCAGCAGACCGCCGGGTACTGAGGGGATAGAGAGGCACCGCGGGTTGCAAGGGGTTCTGGAGGGCGAGGAAGCAAGAGAGCAATCCAGGCCGAGCGTACCTTCGTTTTGGTTACCAAGCCATGATGAGGAGATTCCGAGCGAGGTTGCCGGCATACAGAGAGAGGGCTCAACCCTATTGACAACCGGGGGGGACATGATTGGTCGCCATGCCAAGGAGGGAGCATAGAGTGTTTTGTTAGGGGTAGAGATGCGCTGCAGGGAGACAAGGGCTTATCGAAGCCATACCGAGCAGGCCACGAGAGCCGTGAGCAGGAAGGGGCGCCGGTTTTGGTCGCAAGGAGGAGTCGCGAGGTGCCAGAGGGTCGCCATGAGAGGGGTTGTTGATTGAGGCTCGGGCTACGCCGAGAGCAGAAGAGGAGGGGAGCCTTCGCTGGCTGCACCATGAATTAGGGAGAGATATCTCTCTGTGTGCATAATCAAAGAGCGAGAGGGTGCTGCCCTGTTGCGAAGCAAGAGAGAGAGTGTACTCAGCCCTGCTGAGGAGTAAACGAGTGAGGAGAGAGAGATCTCTTGGTGTGGGTAACCAAAGAGAGGGCAGGCGAGCCTCTCTAGGCTACCCAAATCGAGGGGAGAGAGGCTTCCTGCGAGATGATGACGAGAGAGAAGAGAACTCTCTTCAGGTCGTGAGTGAAAGAGAAAGATGAGATGGCTAAAATAATGGTTGCTACCGAAAGAGAGAGTGAGAGATGCTTTCTTTCTTCGAAGCCTTTGGCTTTATTAAAACCCACTAGGGGGTGCTCTCATAGGAAGGGATTCGAGGAGGATTGAAGATAAAGAGCGATTTGTTGTCGCTGCAACTCGAGCTAGAGAGAGAAAGAGGATGCTTGGGACGCCTGTTTGGGGCTATTGTTGACAGAGTGAGTGAGTTTTTCATGAGGCTGTTATGAGAGAGAGAGAGAGAGAGAGAGAGAGAGAGAGAGAGAGAGAGAGAGAGAGAGAGAGAGAGGGAAGAAAGAAAAGTTACTGCGCTGCCCTATAGGGTGTAAGCCCTGATACCTTCAAGCAAAGTGGAAGCCTACGAAGCTGCATTGACGAAATGTTTTGAAGCCAAAGAGAAGTTTTGTAAAGCTTGCTGTAAAAACAATATTTTCACTATTCAAATTGCTCAATAATTTCACAATATCTCGTTCGCGTCTCGATTATCGTCTCTCTCTTTCAAAGTAAAGACAACATTCTCTCTCTTCCTTTTTGCTGAACTATTAAATGATCATGCTCGTGGATAATCATTGATACAATCTGGCAGCGAGACTGCATGCACATTCCTTGGTAGCAGATTTTAGCAGCACATCTCCCCAACCATAGTTCCTTGTTGGTGGGCTTGGGTTGGGAGTTTGTTTTTTTGGTCTTTGCTTGGTTTTTCTTGTCTGGTCCTGCTCCATGGCCCAGGCATAGAAAAATATCCATCAGTGGCACGCCCGGTGGGACCCAGCTTCTAGCGTTGTCGCTTGAGCGAAGTATCTACAATTCTCAAAGATGGAGCTAGTTTTTCCTTTTTGCTTGTATTTGATTTTTAGGTTGGTTTCTTTCCTCTCGGCCATCTGGGATGCATTCATATCTAGGCGGGGGGATTCCAGAAAAAGGGTTATTTTGACGTTTGTTGCTACCCAGACCTTGAATATTGATGATGATGTTGGTGAGCCTTTAGGCTTTTATAAAATTTGGGATGAGTTTTTAGCCCATTTGAGAGATGAAGTGGATGAAGACAAGGGCATTTCCCTTGAGGATATTGCTTGGAGCGAAGCATTGAGAGAGAATACGACTCTTGACGAGTGCATATGGGATGGCTTTTTGGCCAATGTAGTGGATGATGCCACTTTCATTGAATGTTTTCTTCAAGAGGAGAATGGTTATTTACCTCTTGTTCTTTCCCACCCTCCCACCCTTGTTGAGGAGGTGTTGTATGGAGTGGGGTTTACACATTCTTCTGAGCATATCGATGACGAGATGCAGCCTTTAGAAGGGGTCGGGTTTGTCACAGGGGATAAGTCTGTGATTGCAGCCACACATTTTGACGACATTGTCCTTATTGAATATGTTTGTGATGGTTCTAGTGTTAGCAATCTTGATATTGTTTCTGATGGCGATGTGGTTCCTATTGAAAATGTTTTTTTGAGAGAGCAGCATGCTTCTCTAGTTGCAGATCCTGTGGTTACTAATGGTTATGATGCTTGTAGCCCACCACCTATTCCCAAAGCTAGGGAGCGACCTATTGACCAGTGGATTGTGCACCTGACACCCTTTGATGGCGTTGGGGTTGTGACAACTGACTCCCATTTACTGCAGTTTGTGTAAGCTTGTTGGTTTGAGGGTTATGACACACCTAAAGATCTCATGAGGTTCTTTCCTGTTTTTCTCACTGGGGTAGCTATGCAATGGTACCTTAGTATGATGCGTCATTCTCCACATTTGCTGCAGACTTGGGATGGATTGTGTAGAGCTTTTGTTGCCAGATTCTCTCCTATTTTTCCTTCTTGTTTAGTCTTTGGGACCCTGTTAGAATTCTTCCAAGGGTAGGGTGAACCAATTGATGAGTATGTTAAGCGTTTTCAAACTTTCAAGATGAAGCAATGTGATCCCCATTGTTTTGATGAGAGAGTTTTGTTGGAATGTTTTCTTACGGGTCTCACTTGGTCTACTTTAAGGAGTTGTTTTGACAGGGTATACAGATATGCTTGGAAATGCTACAATGAAGTCCACGACCTTGACGACTAAAGATCGAGATCGGTCATTGCTAGAGGTGTATAAAGGAAGCTCGGCAAGACTTTGAAGAGGATGGCCACCAATGGCTGCTTATTATTTTTTTGCATATCATCTGTGACTTTATCGTATTGTGCGAGTGTGTGAGTGCAAGAGTGTGTGTGTTTGTCAAAGGGAGTTCCGAGAAGCCTTTGTCAAATATAAAAAATGTGCTCTTATATGTCTGTTTAATGTGCTACGGGGATGGTGTTGAATGTGCTGAGGGAGGCCGAGTGTCGCCTGGTGGGGTCCACCAAGCTTATGAGAGCGGCAACTCTTTTTGCAAGACAAGGAGGGTCCGAGGAGGCCATGAGATAGGGGAATTTTAGTTTCCATTAGCAACATGAGAGGGGCAAAGAGTCGAGAGTGGGGGTGTGAACCCGCACTTGTCTTTTTTTTAATGAGGTTATTTGTTATTTTTCGAATGACGAGGGGGTGGAGGAGACCAAAAAGACGGAGGGGGTGTGTTGATTGCAGCAGACCGCCGAGTACTGAGGGGATAGAGAGGCACCGCGGGTTGCAAGGGGTTCTGGAGGGCGAGGAAGCAAGAGAGCAAGCCAGGCCGAGCGTACCTTCGTTTTGGTTACCAAGCCATGATGAGGAGATTCCGAGCAAGGTTGCCGGCATACAGAGAGAGGGCTCAACCCTATTGACAACCGGGGGGGACGTTGAAGGAGTACGAGCGGAAGTGCGACGCGAGAGAGTGTGCGAGAAGAAGAGCACGACGATATGGTGAACTCGCTCTACTGTAATGTGTAGAGCATAGTGAGTTCTTATTAGGTTTTTACAAAAGAATATGTGTACATACCTGGCGGCCCGCCCACTTACCTCGGCGACCACATTGGGCTTTATACCCCAACAACCTCCCACTTAAAGTCCAATGTGGTACTTTAGGTGTGAGAGAAGCTACTATACAAGCTAATATACAAGAGATGTAGAGAAGTGATGTACTACCCTACACCTAACTGCTTGCGAAAATGCGCAAAGCTCTCTGAGGGAAGTCCTTTTGTAAGTAGATCAGCAGGATTTTCTGTGGTGTGAACTTTGACAAGCTGAATTTGCTTATCCTCGATTATTTCCCTGATGAAATGATACTTCACATCCACATGCTTTGTCTTTGAGTGATAAACTGGATTGCGAGCCAATTGTATAGCACTTTGACTATCACAATATAACACAGGCATCTCTTCTTTGATTCCCAAATCTGTTACTAGTCGATTAAGCCAAATTGATTATTTGCATGCCTCTGATGCTGCGACATATTCAGCCTCTGTAGTAGATTGAGTAACACAATCTTGTAATCTAGAACGCCATGATACTGCTCCACCAGCCAATGTAAAGACATACCCTGACGTAGACCTTCGGTTGTCTAAGTCACATGCATAATTTGAGTCTGTAAAACCCTTTACACTTAGCTCCTGATTCCCATAGCATATACGCATACTCTTTGTAGCTTTCAGGTATCTCAATATTCCTTTCACTGCCTCCCAATGTTTCTTGCCTGGGTTTGACATGTATCGACTTACTACTCCCACTGCAAATGCAATGTCTGGGCGAGTAGCAACCATTGCATACATCAAACTACCCAATGCAGACGCATATGGAATCTTATCCATTTCAGCCTGTTCTTCCTCAGACACAGGACAATCTTGTTTGCTAAGTTTCACATATAGTGGCAATGGAACACTCAATGCCTTTCCCTTCTCCATATTGAAACGTTGCAAACCTTGTCAATATACTCTGTTTGAGATAACCAAATCAACTTCTTTGATCTGTCTCTCTCAATGCGTATACTAAGTATATGACTTACCTCACCCATGTCTTTCATGTCAAACGATTTTGCCATCTTTGACTTCAAAGCTGAAATTTCTTCCAAGTGCTTGCCAGCAATCAACATGTCATCCACATACAAAATAAGGATCAGCCAACTGCCATCCTTAGCCTTCTTTGTATATAGACAGTGATTGAACTCACTACGTTTGTAGCCTTGAGAAAGCATAAACTTGTGGAATTTATGGTACCATGCCCTTGGTGATTGTTTTAAGCCATAAAGACTCTTTAACAACTGGCATACCGAATCTTCCTTGCCTTTCTCAACAAACCCTTCTGGCTGCTGCATGTAAATTTCCACATCTAAATCACCATGCAAGAACGATGTTTTGACATCCATTTGGTGTAACACCAAATCTAATATGGCAACCAATGCAAGAAAGCATCTCAATGTAGTCATCTTGACCACCGGAGAGAAGACTTCATGAAAGTCAATGCCTTGTTCTTGCTTAAATCCCTTGGCAACAAGCCTTGCTTTGTACTTTGGCTGACTATCATGAGCGATGATCTTATACCTGTAAACCCATTTACAGGGTAGAGTCTTTTTGCCCCGTGGTAATTTAACTAGCTTCCATGTCTGGTTTTTATGCAGAGCTGTCATCTCTGACTGCATGGCCAATTGCCAATTCCCGGAGTCCTTCATTGCACTGCTTCCTTGTAACATGAAGGCTCATTGCAATCAGTCAACATGACATAATTCATAGATGGAACAAACCTATCAGGAGGTCACGTGACACGTCCAGATCTACGCACAATAGGTGGCTCAGGCTCAGCCACAACCTGTGGTTCCACTCTATCCTGTCCTTGCTCCTCTTGAGCCCTGGAATTTTGTCTTGCACGTGCAGGTGCATCTTCTTGGAAGACAACTCTTCTAATCTCCTCAACCCTCTCTGGTTTAGAATGATATTTGGATTCATTAAAGTGAACATCATTGCTGCGGAAAACCTTTCTGGATTCGGGATCCCAAAGTCTGTACCCCATCTCACCAGAATTACCATAGCCTAGAAAGATGCACTTTCTACTCTTTGGCTCAAGTTTGTTCCTAAATTCCTTTGGAACGTGAGTATATGCCTCACGGCCAAAGACTCTGAGATGCTTGTATGAGGGCATTTTGCCTGACCATACCATCTCTGGCACTGAATCCTTATGCAAAACCTTGCTAGGAGATCTATTTACAAGATGAACAGCTGTTGATACAGCTTCAGCCCAAAACCCATTTGGTAGCTGTGCATTAGACAACATACTTCTGACCTTCTCTTGTATGGTCCTATTCATCCTCTCATCAACACCATTTTGAGGAGGATTGTAAGGAGCAGTAACTTCACGTTTTATACCTTTTGACTCACAAAAGTCCTGAAAGGCCTTTGAAACATACTCTCCACCATTGTCAGTGCGTAAGCATTTAAGCTTCTTGCCACTCTGATTCTCCACAAGTGTCACAAACGTTTTGAAAACACTAAATGCTTCATCCTTGTGATTGAGAAAGTAAACCCATACTTTCCTCGAGTAATCATCTATAAATGTCATAAAGTAAGAAGCTCCCCCTAGAGATAGGTTAGGCATAGGTTAGACAACACCGAGCCCTTATGGCCCACCCACAGGATTTGGGGCCGTGTCTTCGCCTGTCGAATTTCACTCCAATCTGAGCTGGTGACTCTAGCCTCCTGCAGTGTTGCCCCGAGCCTCGATCTGAGCTCTGATACCAGTTGAAGGAGTACGAGCGAAAGTGCGGCGCGAGAGAAAGTGCGAGAAGAAGAGCACGACGATATGGTGAACTCGCTCTACTGTAATGTGTAGAGCATAGTGAGTTCTTATTAGGTTTTTACAAAAGAATATGTGTACATACATGGCGGCCCGCCCACTTACCTGGGCGACCACATTGGGCTTTATACCCCCAACAACCTGATTGGTCGCCATGCCAAGGAGGGAGCATAGAGTGTTTTTCTAGGGGTAGAGATGCGCTGCAGGGAGACAAGGGCTTATGGAAGCCATACCGAGCAGGCCACGAGAGCCGTGAGCAGGAAGGGGCGCCGGTTTTGGTCGCAAGCAGGAGTCGCGAGGTGCCAGAGGGTCGCCATGAGAGGGGTTGTTGATTGAGGCTCGGGCTACGCCGAGAGAAGAAGAGGACAGGAGCCTTTGCTGGCTGCACCATGAATTAGGGAGAGATATCTCTCTGTGTGCATAATCAAAGAGCGAGAGGGTGTTGCCCTGTTGCGAAGCAAGAGAGAGAGTGTACTCAGCACTGCAGAGGATTAAACGAGTGAGGAGAGAGAGATCTCTTGGTGTGGGTAACCAAAGGGAGGGCAGGCGAGCCTCTCTAGGCTACCAAAATTGAGGGGAGAGAGGCTTCCTGCGAGATGATGACGAGAGAGAAGAGAACTCTCTTTAGGTCGTGAGTGAAAGAGAAAGATGAGATGGATAAAATAATGGTTGCTACCGAAAGAGAGAGGGAGAGATGCTTTCTTTCTTCGAAGCCTTTGGCTTTATTAAAACCCACTAGGGGGTGCTCTCATAAGAATGGATTCGAGGAGGATTGAAGAGAAAGAGAGATTTGTTGTTGCTGCAACTCGAGCTAGAGAGATAAAGAGGATGCTTGGGATGCCTGTTTGGGGCTACTGTTGACAGAGAGTGAGTGAGTTTTTCATGAGGTTGTTATGAGAGAGAGAGAGAGAGAGAGAGAGAGAGAGAGAGAGAGAGAGAGAGAGAGAGAGAGAGAGAGAGAGAGAGAGAGAGAAGAAAGAAAAATTACTGCGCTACCCTATAGGGTGTAAGCCTGTTGTCACGCTGCCCTATAGGGTGTAAGCCCTGATACCTTCAAGCAAAGTGGAAGCCTACGAAACTGCATCGACGAAATGTTTTGAAGCCAAAGATAAGTTTTGTAAAGCTTGCTGTAAAAACAATATTTTCACTATTCAAATTGCTCAATAATTTCACAATATCTCGTTCGCGTCTCGATTTTCGTCTCTCTCTTTCAAAGTAAAGACAACATTCTCTCTCTTCCTTTTTGCTGAACTATTAAATGATCATGCTCGTGGATAATGATTGATACAATCTGGCACCGAGACTGCATTGCACATTCCGTGGTAGTAGATTTTAGGCGCACATCTCCCCAGCCATAGTTCCTTGTTGCTGGGCTTGGGTTGGGAGTTTGTTTTTTTTTTGTCTTTGCTTGGTTTTTCTTGTCTGGTCCTGCTCCATGGCCCAGGCATAGAAAAATATCCATCACACATATGTGCACACCTTCATCACAGAGTTAGGGCACAAGGGGAGAGTAGTCATTAGGGTTGGATCACGGTAATTTTTTTTATGGTCATGCAACACCAAAATTTGTGTAGTTATAATTCATAACAATTGGTTGAGATTCTCCATGCATTGTTGTGAGGTTTAAAGCATAATGGAATAATGACCCCTTGTCTGACCGTGCAAGGCTATATGGTTTCTCATTTAATGCTACATTTGGGAATCATGAGTGAGTGGGCTTAGATAGGCTATGGTCACACGAGGCTTCGTTTATCAGTTATTGATAACTAAGCCAACTATGCCTAGACAAAGTATTAAATGAATAACCAAGCCTCTTGCATGGTTCTGACCAAGCCTCTCAACGCACAGGTCAAAACCAGGTGAATAGGGGCCTTAATAATTTTCCCTTCACTTGGTTCAAACCCTTTGTGCCAAATGGACGTGGATGTACTGTGAATGGTACTCATATATTCTCTTGGGTCAAAACCAAGCAAAGAAGGGCATGATAAAATCCTTCAAGGCCTCTCTTTGCTTGGTTCTCACCCAAAAAGGGCGCAAGTACAGTGTGGATAATACCAAGATGATCATGTTGGTAAGAACCAAGCGAATATGGGCCCTGGGGTATTCTTCATGCCCTTACTCGCTTGGTTCTGACACTTACAATGCCACCAATTGTACTAAACAAGCGGGTCAAAACCAAGAAAATAAAGACCTTTAGGGAATCCCAAGGCTCACTATTTGCTTGGTTTTGGGCCAAATATTGTTCATTATATAATAGTCGCTTTGTCTTGATGTTTCTTTTAGAGATGCAGAACATAGTACTAGAGACGGACAATGTAGGGGAGGATACATGTGAAGGAAAATTGTACATGTTCCTATATAGCACCCGTGCCCATCATCGTGCTCTAGAGCTATCAAAAATGTTTAATGTAGAGTTTTGTATCCAAAAGATTGTTAATTGCTCAATGGAGTACCTACAAAACGCATTTGCAAAAGTGCGAAGCAATTATTTGTGATAGCTCGCTGAAAATTGATGGCATGCAATTTGTGCACCCAACCTATCTTGACCCTGAGAAGCGTGTTGCAAGCAGGTTGAATCACTGTCTGGAAAAGTGTCCCTCCAATGCACTGCTTGTCAAAGAAAGATGTTGTAGGCACTCTAAAAAGTGTTGCTTAGTGGAATTCAACCACGGTTTTGTGTGTTACTTGTACCTATTGATGGATGGTGAGTCAAAGACTTACCAGAAATCAAATTTTGGTAGTTGCCTTTTGGCACCGAAGGAACAGGTAGAGGACATGGAGTTACAGTTTGACCAGAAGAATAGTGGGTAAAGGTATTGAAGGAGACATTTGACGCAGGATTAACTCTTGCTTCTCTTGTGAATGCAGCACTTGGATGCAAGCAAGAAAGCCTGAATGAGGAAGGGTATTTGCATTTGAATTGTGCTCCCAATCTTTCTATGGACAACAACATTCACTACATTCTCCTCACGGATATTAGGCATGAGCTGAATATACAAGTGGACTATTGCCTAGCTGCAATTGCATTTTTTTGTGAGACAGACATGAGATTTGTGGATGATGGAGTGGACAAATATCTCCTTGCTGACACATTTGTCCATGACACATAGTTCACTTAAAGGGGTCAATTGATCAAAGATATATTCAATGAAGCATAGTCTGGACAAGCCGAATTGCCAATAGAAGAGCAGCTCCAATCGACCACAACACAACTTGGCTTAGAAAACATGGGTACCCCTGTGGCAAGGATGTGGTGTTGTTTCACTACATCAGGAATTTTAACCACAAAAAGGTTTGTAGAAACAATTCAAGTACTTGACACTATTGTACTCATATCCATAATAACCAATGAATGTTTTAATATTGTTTTGTAGAACATAATATTCCACAAGGAATACTCCGAGAACAATACAAATTTCCCTTTGTTTGCAATGAAAGTTATTATAAAATTGTGTGGTGGGTATCCCATGCCACTTAACATAGAAAGGATAATTCTGATAGAGAAACAGTTTGCTCTGTGCGGTTTTGGCATTGGGTATGGGTTCCAAGCACTTAGGGCCCCCTATTTCATGTCGTACACAGCCCATGCCTTGGCAACAAGAGTCAAAGACCTGAAGAGACTGGATCCATACAAAAAAGGCTATTTTTAAGGGATAGAAGATGCTTGATGCCCGCGGGGATGTTGCCATCAACAGAGGAAAGAGTTTGGCTAAGGAGTGTGCACGTCAGAAGAGGTACACAGTGAGGAATAAGGGGGTGTAGC
This sequence comes from Adiantum capillus-veneris, assembly GCF_014529385.1. NCBI lineage: Eukaryota > Viridiplantae > Streptophyta > Polypodiopsida > Polypodiales > Pteridaceae > Adiantum > Adiantum capillus-veneris. Next base: position 110,999,891 of record NC_140953.1, on the reverse strand, counting down.
AAAGAGAATAAAAACAACGGGATCAGGCCCATCTTCTCTCACTCCAGACTCGTGACTGTCGTCACCTTGCAACGCTCCCTCGCATATGAGTTTCTCCAAGCCCTTTGCCTCCTCTCTTTGTGGATGAGTTGTAAAGAACATGTAATTTTTGAACACTTAAGAAGATACTTCTGCCTTGCTCTATGTATAAGTCGTCTATAAGTCCATTGGTGTAACTCTAATAGGCTATTTTGCCTCCCTAGTGTCTGGTGTGCTTAAAGTAACCTATTCTTGCCATGTAGTGGGTCTTTTCCATGCCTTGTGTGGCCCATATTGACAACGAGCTATATGTTTTGGCAAAATATGGACCATTGTTGAGCAGTATGTGCTGCATTGGAATAAACAAAGTGGTGAATAGAGTAGGGATTTATGAAGCATATGTTGTTAGCATATGGAACATGCTAACTCACCATGTAATGAGTGATATGTTGCTCACCCCACCCGGCTAGGTATGCCTTCTTCCAATCCATCGAGGTTGCTTGAAATGATGTGAGATTCCTTTATTCCCACGAATGCTGCTCAATGTAGTGGAATATTTTATCAAGTGATTTCCACACGTTTGTCTTGTGATTTTGGATTGCCACACCACCAACATTGTCTTTAAGCACTCTATGTAACTGTTTCCATTCATTGAACAAGTTTCTCTTCTCCTCTCTATCAGACTCTTTGAGGCTAAACCCAAGAAACCTTATGGCCTTCACGCTGCCTATCGATGCTTTCCTTGGTACCTTGTAATGACCTTGAGACATCTTAGGGTCCTCTTCAATTATGACATTGCCTCCATGAAAACCAATGTCTAGGAGCACTTACTCTAATGCTTTGATGACTCTTTTTGACTCACTCACTGGCTTTAAGGTCCATGCAAAACATATGTACAAATGAACCACCTTTTCAATTATTTTGTAGAGTGCATGGAGTGTACAAACGCGTGAAATCTACATAGAGGAATATCAAGCACTGACCAAAAAGATTTATCTTGAAGATGTCTATTGGGAGCTCTACTTTGTTGTACAGTCTCAAGAGGTTGTGCATTGGCCATGTAGTATAAACATGGATTTGCCACAGATGCATTGTGTGTTATGTTGTACATGCACTTAAGAGTCTTTAAGTCACCTGTGCTATTTGACTTTGTAGTCACCAAATCCTTCCGCTAAAAGCACACCTTCATTTCTTTGGTCACTAATGATAGAAGGAATCAGGGTTTGTGCCATTTGACTTTGTAGTCACCAAATCCTTCCACTAAAAGCACACCTTCATTTTTTTGGTCACTAATGATAGAAGGAATCAGGGTCTGACTAAAAACCCAATGGAGGATTTCAAAATCTTCTTTATCGACCTATATGTAAAAGAGGACATAAAGCCAAGAACCATACATGCAATATTTTTGTTATTATAGATTGAACTAAGTATATCTCAAATGAACCTAGCGTCAAAATATTATTTTCAAACTGCACACTGAAATATTGTGGGTCCTCTTTGGTTATTGATGGATCCAAAGCTCTGTTCATGAGGGTAATGGTGACTCTCTCTAGCTCTCGGGGGGTTCACTATGTGTAAAACTACCATCTCACGTGCGTTCAAGACATGTTTGTAAAACCCCTTATCTGTGAATTTTGTTAAGAATATAATGTACCCTTTTCTTTTAAAATCTGTAAGTTTTTTTCAATTTTGAAAAAAATAATGCCCTTCTGTATATATATTTCTGTAAGTTTCAAGAACTTTAAATACCCTTCTGTTGAACTCACGTGATAGGTTACATTTTTATTAGGTGACCTCCCTGGGCTCTAGCTTCCTGTCCTTCAGAACCTCGCACTCATCACGCTTCAAATCAAACTTGAGAACCCCATTGCACTCCTCTTGACTCATATCAAAGAAGTGAACTGCATACCTTTGCAATTCTTCAAGATCAACAAAGAGGTTGTTATGCTCGTTATGTTGTACCTCTCTCCCCCCCTTACCTAGGAATGTTGCTTCAATATGGAATGGTGATCCAAGTTTCTCAAACACCTCATCATTTACGTGTCGACGTGCAGCCTTTACATGTGATGTGTTTGGAAGCAATGATCCTCTCTAAAATTTATTTTGAGACTTTTTAGCTAATGCTGTGAAGAGAACCCTGTATCCCATCTACGAGATGCCACTCTCATCAAGTATTGCTTGCACTAAACTTTGAGTTACATTAAAGCTCGTATTCATGTTTTCAAGCTGCCACTACCAATCTTCATATTCTCTATGTTACATAGATCTCATTTTCTTTTTTGACTCCCAAGCATGCTGTCTTTCACATTCAAACTTGTGATCTTCTTCTCAAGGATGTGGATTGTCTCTCTATTTGATGAAATCTTCTGAGTGCATGCTTCATTAAGTTTCTTCAATTGCATGTTCTCCATCGCTAGGAGGTTTATTTTCTTTTCTGCATTCAATCCTCGAATTTCCAAATGTTCAGTGTATCCGAGTAGCCCATCCTTGCCATCGCCTATGAAATGTAAAAGGTTAGTGATATTAGCAAAGAAAGGTGGTGCATTTGTTGTAGGATCCTTTGGGTAAATAGACTTATCGGTCCACAAATCCAAATGATGTTCCTTGTTTATCCTTCTAAGTTCTTTCTCCCGTTGGGATAAGAAAGACTCCTTCCTCTATTTTTGCAATGGTACGTACTCTTACAATTCATCAACGTGAAGATGATGTGTGTTCTTTCTTCGGGTAAGTGTTAAAGACGAAGGGGTTGAGGATTGCAAGTTCAAATTGATGTTTTCATCAAGAAAATAAGTGTTGTCCATTCCTATGACTAACAAAATATCTCAAGTTTTGGCAGCGAAGGCTTGGAAGCTCGTGTTTGAAATCAATGTAGTCCCATGTTTAGAGTTGATAGAATTCCTATAGCTTACGTTTTTGGAGGGAACTCTTGTAAATTGGTGTTTCAAATCATTAGTCATATAGTTATTCAGATTACTGACAAGAGAACGAAGGACAAGAAAAGAAGACGGTGGCTACCCTAACAGTGAATGTCATTTTGATTGTTTGTTGGTGCAAAAAAGCATCACTTATAATATACTATTTAACATTTTCATTTTCTCTCTCTAAGATGACGTGGAACTTCTTACAGGGCCCAAAAGTGAGTCCAAAGTTCTCCTAATGCCAAAACGCTCTTTGACACAAGAACCTGTTACATCATGTAAGTCCATATTGGGTAATTTCCCCCATCCAATTTATCCTCAGCACAACAAACATCTTGAACACACCTATGTTGTTGTCAGCCATGGCGAGCGCCTGCACCTGATGTGAAAACTGCCCGAAAAGAGGAGAAATGAAGCGAGACCAATACTTGCTATGTAGCACAACCCGTACAAGATTGTAAGGGACCTGTTATGAAAAAAATGGCATTGATAGAAGTTTTGCACAAAAGGATAAAATTGACTGTGCAGTACTGCTTAAATATTTTTTGACCCGCTCTGCTGACGCTCACCAAAGCTCACCGAAATCAAAGAAAGTGAGCAAGTGTGTGCTGGCGATGCTGGCAACTATGCCCGGGAGGATGCAATCTACTCTAATACCAATTGTTGGACATAGGGTTGTAGGGAAACACACATAGCTTGGAGATGATGAAGAAGCTCAAGCCACACAACAAAGAGTAGTATTACTTAGTGTGCAATAGAAAGATAAGTTAGCCTAAGAATGATGGGCGTATATACAATGCACGGAGGAAAAACCCTCCTAGTGAGGGAAAAATGCATCGGCAATCCTAAGTGTGAGTCACACACGCCACTACCACATGTATACATTAGGAAGAGGTTGGAGTCTAGGAGAGCCTCTTTATTTTCCATGAGATTTTGACTTCCCTCCAAAAAGGGGTGGAGAATTTTATGATTTTTGGTCATAACTTCTATATATGATCTCTGATTTGAGCGGAGATTATAGATATCTGATCTACGTGCCAAGCTCTTTTTGTAGATATGTTGCCTAATATGGTTTTACTTGTTAAAATTTAAATTTCATTTTGGGAAAATTTTTGAATTCAAATAAACTAGCCGTTTTGCCTATTTGAATTCAAAAGTTGTCCTTTTATTACTTTCTTATACTAGAGGTTTGAGTCCCTTAAACTACCAAATAAAGAGGCCCTCCTAGACACTAGTCTCTTCCTAATGATGGTAACATTGAGGTCTCAACAAGGTTACCACAAATAATAAGTATCATATGCCCAAATTGATGAGCTTTTTGATAAACTTATTGAACAATATATTTTACAAAGATTGATTTACGATCCATATATCATCAATTACAGATTGATTTCAACGACATTCCTAAATTTCCAAACATGGTTTAAAGATTTTGATTTCTTGTACTTCCCTTTGGGTTGGAAAATGCTTTTACTTCATTTATGACATTTATGGACATGGTCCTACGGCCTTACTTGGGTATATTTGTAGTGGTATTTTTGGATGCCATACTTGTTTACATCCGGTCTAAGTTAGAACATTTAGATAACCCTTGAAATATTTTAAGAATGCCCAAATGGTGATGAATTTGAGGGCACTAAAGCAACAAATTGTAACTATGAGAATAGAGTACAACTAGCCACATGTGCAAAATGAAAAAGCCAAAAACTAAAAGAAAAGCCTCTCCTAAAGATAGTAAAATTCTCCTTGGTAAGCAAAATGGAGAGTGGATGATTGTAACAAACTTTAAAAGATAGGCCCTTCCACCAAAACCACTCTCTCTCTCTCTCTCTCTCTCTCTCTATATATATATATATATATATATATATATATATATGTGTGTGTGTGTGTGTGTGTGTGTATGTATGTATACACACACACACACACACACACACACACACACACACACACATGGTGATGAATTTGAGGGCACTAAAGCAACAAATTGTAACTGTGAGAATAGAGTACAACTAGCCACATGTGAAAAATGAAAAAACCAGAAACTAGAAGAAAAGCCTCTCCTAAAGATAGTAAAATTCTTCTTGGTAAGCAAATGGAGAGTGTATGAATGTAACAATCTTTAAAAGATAGGCCCTTTCACCAAAACCACTCTCTCTCTCTCTCTCTCTCTCTCTCTCTCTTTCTATATATTTATTTATTTATTCATTTAGAGAGAGAGATACAAATATATACATATATGTGTTGCATGTATCTATCTATATCTATATATATGTATATGTATCTATATATGTATATATACAAATATGTGTGTGTGTGTGTGTGTGTGTGTGTATGTGTGTGTGTCTATTTATATATATAGATACATATAAACACACACACACACACACACACACACACACACACACACACACACATATATCTGTGTATATGCATATATAGGTACATATACATATATGTAGATATAGATAGACAAATATATATATATACACACACACGCACAAATATATATATATATATATATCACATACTCATACACCCATGAGGAGAATTTCTAATGATGTAGAAAAAATCCCAAGAGACCTTAGAGTTTGATTTGTCAAGCTCAAAATCTATTACTTAAGCTGGAGGGGCACCTTAGAGATCAATTGAAAAAATTGAACTCAAGATCTGTTACTCAAAGAGAGAGAGAGAGAGAGAGAGAGAGAGAGAGAGAGAGAGAGAGAGAGAGAGAGAGAGAGAGAGAGAGAGAGAGAGAAGGCTCTCATGAGCCAATGGGAGTGGAAGGTAAATAAATTTAAATGTATGCTACAATCAAATGAGAGTGTGTGTGTGAGAGAGAATGCTCCCAAATAGCCAACGAGAGTGGAATATATATAAATATATAAGGTTGCTCCCATATCCCATAGAGCCAAACATACATGATCTTAAAGAGAGAGGGCGCTCCTACAGAGCCAACAAGACCAAAAGATTTGTATGTGAGTGTATGTGTGTGCGTGTATTGTGTTTGTGTGCGTGTGTGTGTGTGTGTGTGTGTTCGTGAGTACAGAGAAAGAGAGAGAAAGTATTATCATCTCAAAGGTTATAATGTGACCCATGGGACCAAATCAAACATGTCATATGCTCTATGCTAAATTGATCAATGACTCTTGATGCTTGAGGATTGTGGGCATGAGGGTGGCAATTGAGCATCCATGAAGTAGCTGGGAGGCTGGAAATGTGAGAAAATCAAGCTCAACTATGATAAAATCCAAGCATTCAAGTAGGGTATGTGAAGCTAAGGCTGCTAAGGTGCAAAGTGTGGATGGGGAGATAAGTTCAAGCATCTATGGGTGAGTTCAATAGATCATCTCTCAGAAATTAACATGCTTTAGCAATTGATGGAAATGTGGTAATGTAGATTTTTATAAGTTGTCATAACCTACTATTTAAGCTTCATGTTTGAACTCTTCAATCATCACCGTAGCATGATGAAGGCTATCATGATTCAATGTCACTCTATTAGATCATCATTCATCACCAAAGCATTATTAAGACTATGGAGATGATGATGAAAGGTGAGTCATTACTTTTAAAGACAATTTTTTTCTTCGTAGGTATGAAAGTTCAAGCTCCAATGACATGGCTCTCCTACTTTGGTGTATTGAAGTGATGAAATGATGCTAGGATCCTCCAATTTCCTTCTCTTGCAATCACATTTAGTTTTAAACTTGTGAAATTTGATTGATTTTGGTCACACCAACCAAGTTACAATTCTATCTCCCATTTTGTAAGGTCTTCAAGTTTGCATTTCCTTCTCTCTCTCTCTCTCTCTCTCTCTCTCTCACACACACACACACACACACACACACACACACACACACACACACACACACACACACACACACGTGCATGTGCACACACACATGTACACATACACGTGTGTGCACATGCACATACATACACAACAGAGAGACGGAAAGGGAGAGTGGAGAGTCAATGTTCAAAATCAATGCTTTTTTCCCTCACTCTCTATTAGTAGACTAAGCTCCATATAATTTTTTACATGTGGTTATCCCCGTGGTATTTTGGATCCTCAAACGTAGAATTTTGCAAGGGTAGAGATGATGTTATAATGGATCTCGGTAAGAGTGAGTGGGCTAGGGTAGCAATGGGGAGAGTTGTGAGCATTATGCTAGGCTATGTTGATATGAATAGACAAGTTGGAGTGTAGTAATGACTTGGGGTTGAATTGTGTTTAAGTTCAAGCTACAATTGCAAAACAATTATGAAAACAATCTCTTTTACTTTTGTTAATATACAAAGTTATTAAGAAAGAAAGAATGTCTTTTTTTTTTTCAAACGATGAAAAGTAGAGAAATAAGGCTAGCATGAGTCTATTTATGGCATTAATAGAAAAATAAGGCTAGCTTGAGCCTATCCGTGGCATTAACAAATCCTCCTACAATACACACACACAATGCATCAAATATGTCTACTACCTAGCCTAGCACATAAGCGAATAGATTTAGGTTAGCATGCATCTTTTGGGTACAATTACTTCAAAACATGGTTAAAGAAAATTATCAATGGCATGTTATACAACTATGTGTCTTCATTTGTAAAGAACAGTGTAGTATGTGAACATCCCTTTTCGTTTAGAGAGAGAGAGAGAGAAAGTCATGTATCCGCTTTTTGATAAGAGCAAAGGCCATTTCTTGGCTAATCAAGCATCAACACTCTTATAAATTATGATTGTAATATCATATGATATGCACATCTACAAATCCTCATAAATTATACACCACGTATACCAAGGTTATACGTCGTATCTATAGGTCCTAAAACAATTGGACCATGCATTACCTATAAGTCACTTGCTAACCAATAGACATCAAACAATAGCCAGTTCAATGGAACCATATAGTAACTTAAAGCAACCAACAATTACTTTATGTTTCAAGAAAGTCATAAGGATCGGTTAAACACATTGACGTGGGTGGATCTTCATTGGATTGTCTTTTGAGAGGGTTTCGATGTCATCTCCTCCATTGTTCTACACGAGATATCACTATTGATAGTTAACTAGAGTTGCCTTATCATAGCTTTGGAGGATGATCTTATTTAATGATGAAGGACCTTATTGATGTATAGAGAATGTTTGCACATGTTGCCACCTTCGGGGGAAGGTGAGGGAGGAGAGTGCCATAGTTGCTTCTTCTTAGCCATAGCAAATAGGTGGGTCACATACTAGTGTTACCCCGAGTATTACATAAATGCATACACTTTCAACAAGAAAATTTATAAAAGAAAATTGTCAATGCGCAACCTGTGTGAGCAAGGTGTCATCATATCCTAGCATTGTACCCATATTCTGTCTCTTTGTCCATCCTGACAACATGTTGGTCGCCTGCTGCTTGCTACGTCGTGAGCATCTGCCCTTCCCGTCCTTCGTCGCTAGCCCTTGCCCCTTCCATTTACCTTGTGAAGTCGAGGGAATCTACTCTACTAATGTATGATTTTATGAATTTCTCCCAAATGGTACCCCCTACTAAGTCCTTCAAACCCTTAGCTTCTTTGATATTGCATGAGGGAGGAAACAAGATTGCCTATTCAAGGTCCTTCTTGATACCAAAACTGGACTAGGTGGGATTACACTAAATCACTATGTTCTTTTCGAGCACTTGATAGAAGTGAAACTAGATGTGTTTCCATTATTTTACATACTAATTTCCAAAAATAGTTTGAACCATTAGTATATACTCATTTTTATGTACTAATTTCCAAAAAATAGTTTGAACCATTGAAAATTTCCCTCACGATTAAAGGTAAAAAACATTGTCCAGGACAAGCATTTTTTTATACCAGTAAAACTTTGCAAAAGCCCCAACAGAAGACAAGGAATGGTTGAGGGGGACAAAATGTCACATGACATGCTTTGCAAAAGCCCCAGAAGAAGACACAAAAAGGTTGAGAGGGACAAAATGTCACATAACATGCTGTAGAGGCTTTCAATGATCTCTCTATGAGCAAAGCATCATAACAAAAGGACTTCTTGGGAGCTGTTTGATTTGGATAGCTGTGGTTTAATAGGGCCTTCCAAATTATAAATTGTGTACTCATAGACCTTCAAGAGTGCATTCCTCAACACCAAGTAGCACCTAGCATTAAAGAAAAAGGGGGTCGTGGGTTGGGGGGGGGGGGGGGGGGGTTGGGGGGTGTTTGTTTTACACATGAAGGCCGGGGAGATTGCAACCATGCATGTCAGATCAAAACTAAACCCAAACTAAACCCAAACACGCATTAGACCCCAAAAACCCAGGCAATGCATGTTAACTCACAATATAGCCTCATAAAAACAAATGGGGATACAAGATGTGTGTGTGGTTGAGGTGGTTGGCCCATGTGACACACAACCCGGGATACGAGGTCATGGGTTCAAATCCGAGTCATGGAGAGGTGGCTAGGTCCCTGTGCCACCCTGGGTTTAGTGCATCTTGAGATCTGCCCTTGAATCCCGACAGTCCCCCCCCCCCCCCCCCCCAATGCTAGGTGTTACTTAGTGTCGTGGCATTGCATTAAATGTGATGCACCTTAGAGGGCTTTTGGACCACCCTCTAGATTTTAGACCACCCTCTAAATGAGGAGTGATCTGCTAGTGCAAGTCAACTATACCTTCCCACCTAAAATCACAAAATTTACTTTTTGTCCTTTTCTTATAGTTTAAAAAGTTGGCCCACCCACTAACTTGCTAAAGGTTGACCTATGGGACTGGTCTAGTTTTGAAGAGAGGGCTTCCAATTTAGATGGCCCTCCATTTTGGTAGTTCTATGTGAAGGCCATCTTAGTTCAATCACTCTAGATCAAAGAGTGGATGTGCGTTTTGGAGAAAGGGCAATCCATTTGAGGACTTACATTACCCTTCCACCTAATTAGCACTAGGCGCATATTGTCCCGGGTATTGTAATAATGATTAGATTATGGTAGTGGCTTGTTCATCTTAGGCTATGGTCATGCGAGGCTTAGTTTCGGTCACGAGCTCTGACATGCTGCAGCTTTTGACTTGCTTAGTAGCTTAACTATGCCTAAAAAGGCATAGTTGCAAAAACAATGCCGGTCGCCACAGCTTTGCGTTGAGTTTCTCTCTCTTGCCTGCGCCCGGCTCTCCCTCTCTCTACTTGCTGCTCCCGGTCTTCGCTCTACACTCTTGTCAGACGCTCGCCAGGCTTACGGGTAACTAAGCCTCGCATGACCACGCCCTTACCCCCTATTTTTGTATCTTTGTAATCAATAAATCCCTGAGCCCCTTTCCTTGGGCTCAGAAGATCTATCATGTAGTCCCTTCCTAGTTAACACATTTTGTAGCAAGATTTTAGCAAACAAAAAAATAAAGCAATCATGCTGCTTTTAACCCTATCCATGAACAGAAACCAAGCACTTTTCTTTTTTATTTAATCGATAAGAGCACGGAGAACTGTATTAGAAAGAGAAGACCCAAGGAAGAGGTTCTCATTGGGGCAGAGATACATTGAGGGCCCATTCTTACAAAAAAAAACTCTTATTACATAAATGACTACACTTCCAAGTACTAATTAGCTCCTTCAATCCATAACTTTTTCTTTCTGTAGCATCAGAGAGAAAACAAGATTGCCTACTCTGGCTACTCCACATCCCTTGTGATACCAGAACATTGGCAAGAAAAAGCATTACCCACCCCATCAACTCACCTTAGGAGGTGGAACATCTAAATATTTGTGCATAGATGCTATCAGAGAGGCAATGTGTGGTTGCATTTGAAGGTC